>NW_024870695.1:18612857-19295000 GCF_019054845.1 Dipodomys spectabilis | reverse complement strand
GCTGGTTCAATGTATAAAAAAGTTCATTGGAAACCTTTGAGTAGCAGCTTGTATTCTCTGAGCTGCCCAAGTCACCAGAGAATCAGACACAAACCACTCAGCAGAGTCTGATGGTTGCATTTGCTTGATAACCCTAAGTAGGATCTGTGTTGAAAGATAGGTAAGTGGAGTCATCACCGACTTAAAGGTATTCGGAAAGAGGGCTATGGATAAATTAAAAGGATCTGGAGTTGCAGAAAAGAAAGACAGTGTTGTGTTTTCCCAAATGGTTGATGTCATATGACTTGATCTTTATGATTTATTTATTCATGAGGAATGAATTCCTCCATAGGGGTGAGTAAGTGTGTGTGTGTGTGTGTGTGTGTGTGTGTGTGTGTATGGGAGATGGTTATAGCTACTGTTGTCATGGAGTATGTGAAATCAGGGAAAGAAAGTAAATGCTGATCTGCCACATACTGTCACAGAATTAGGCTGCTATCTGTAGTTCTGCTCTCAGTGACTAGTTTTCTCTTGTCTTCACAATTTATGCCACTGTTGGTCTAATTCTAGTCACAGTCCCTGAGTTGTCTTTTTGTGTCATGTGTGTTTTCCTGAACCATCCTTACCCATTATAATGTCCTGTTTCCTAGAAAAATAAAAACAGTGAAGGGAGAGACTTTGCTTTCCTTCATTTTGAGATTATGTTTTAGTTTTTTTCCCCTCCAAATGACTTTTCTACCAGCCTGAGTGTTGTAGATTTTTAAATGTCCAACAGCCATGTTTCGCCTGGTTAGTTAATTAGGGTCTGTGTGACAATAGAGATACTGAATTTACCAGAGTATTCTAGAATACATACTCTGTGTTGCCATATTTTAAAATTAAGTTGAAAGGAAAGCATTATAAACAATGTTCACCATGTAAATAATTTTAAAACATCATTAAATCAAATGAGCTTCTTTGTTGGAATTACTCTTGGGCTCTAACATATGCCTATGAAGTGTGGATAGAACAGGATGTTTGATTATGCACTATTGCACAGGTGTGTTACTGTGCCCCTCTATTTTCTTAAAGTAACTATGGGTGTTAGTGTGAGAGTATAGTTGGGTTCTCATCAGACATAGAACATATGTGAATTTCCAGGTTTGCCTCTCTTATCCTGGGCCAATTTGTAGCCTTTTTATAAGTCACAGGTATCTAGATTGCATGAAGAACTCAGCAGCATTCAATTCCTACTGTGGATTTCCATGCAAGGATAATGCTTTGATATTTATGGACTAGTCAGCAGTAATGCGGGTCAGTGACCGTACCAAGGGGATCCTGGAATCTGAAGTCATCCAAAAGAAATCCCTTATTCTGAAGGGATAACTGTCAACCTTACAGGCCAACAGAGCTGGAGAATGGTATTGCTGGTCCTCTCTTTCTCCCTCATTTGTAGAAAACCACCATCTACCCCCAGGTCTCCTTGCTCATAATCAAACCCAATTCAGCCCATAAGTTCAGGTAGCAGCGTTCCTTACTTTAGTACCTTTGCTTCCTGTTTGTCCCTATCTTCCTGGACATTGCAGGAGGGGAGGCTTCTATTGCTTTTTGGAAAGCTGCCTTGAACCCAATTTTGCTGCACAGGTTAGTGCTTTTCTTCTTTACTCTATGATGGAAAGCCAAGACTTGGTAACAATGACATGAACACCATTATTTTTGTACTTTTTTTTAATTGTAAAAATGCTATACAGAGGGGTCACAGTTACATGAGCAAGGTAATGAGTACATTTCCTATCAAGCATTGTTGCCTCCTCCGTTGTTTTCCCCCTACCATCCTTTCCCTCCCATCTCTACAACTACCCACTCCTCCCTGCCGAAGTTGTAAAGTTCATTTTCAATGTAGCGTTTTGTTACAATGGATCAACCTGTATCCTTATTTAAGCATTTTGTTTCTTCCCTTCCCTTGCCCAAATTAGAGAAGTATATATACAAGATGCAGGGCACCGACATCAAATAGAGTGAAAACATGGGTTATATTGTGGGAGAGGAACATACAAAGCACCAACAAAATCACATGGTACATTATAAATACGTTAGAAACAATAACAAGAAAGAAAAAAGATATTTGTGTCCCTATCTTGGGATTCATTTCTGTTATCATCATCTTCTACGGTCATATGTACATCCCTTTTGGCCTTTTCGAGCACCATTATTTTACAGTCCTCCAAATGAGAATCTATTAGTGGCCAAAAGCGCACAAAGACTTTCCTAATACATCCAATAATCAAAGAAATGAAAACTGAAACCAAACAAAGAAACATCAATTGCCTTAAAATGAAAGAGATTGATTATATCCAGTTCTGATCAATTGGTTGTGGAACAAGCATCCCTAACCCTATATATTGCTGTTAAGAATGTAAATTGCTATGGAGGTGATTTGGAGTGTGTTGTCTTACGTGTTTGGACTCTGGGTGTAAGATTTATGGTGGGATATTTCGGCAGTGATGTTTGTACTTACTGTCCTCCCTGTCTGGGAAGGTCTTGCCCTAGATTGATGCATGGCCTGCTCTCCCCTGTCCTTCACTTCTTAGTTAACATGCCTTCCCTGTCAAGTCATGAAAAACAGCAGCCTTCTCTGGGACTCCCTTTCTCTGAAGTCTCCCCCCCCCCCCTTTCTGTTTTCTACAACACTCAGTGCCATGTGATGGTGCTATTATTGTAGTGGCTTATGTTTGTTTGTCTCCTTCCTTAGAATGCAAATCCCATGAAAGCAAGAATTTTGTCTGCTTTGTCCAGCAAGTGCCTAAAGCAGATCTGGGTAGACTCATAATAAATAATGCCGAATGAATGGATGTATAAATTTAAAGGAATCAGTTATATTTTATGTGTATTGACCTAAAGGGAAATGAGAATAGGTCATTGAGAGAAAGCAACTTTCAGAGAAAAGTGAACAGGGTGGTCTAGTTTTTGGAGAAAACATAACATAGATGTGTATACATATATCTATGTAATTTGTATGTCTACCATTCTATCTTTGCCCATCTCTCTGTATATATACTTCCCAGAGTCCAGATAGTTTACCTAGGATATCAGCCAAATTACAAATTAACATAGATTGTTTAGGATACTAGAGTTAGACTGTAGATTTAAGAAAGAGCACTAACATTTATTTTTGTACCTTCATAACATTTGCTTGCTGTGTGTGAACCACACTTGTATTAACTTTGTAAATAAAAAAATACCCCATATAAAATAAATGCAGCCACACTCATGAAAAAAATGACTCTGGGTTGTTTCTTTAAATATAACATGACAACTACGAGTCTTTGCTTCTGAATTTGTTTTTTTTTCTCATCTTCATAATACCAGTAGGTGCAGGCTTGCAGCAAATAGATAATTAGCTTTATTTTAGTTCCCCAGCATCTCAGTTTGAGACGAGCCTATAATTGTTTGCTAACGTTTAGTCAAGAGGATTCCTAAAGCATCATATTTAGAATGTAATTGTATGAGACTCTGATACAGGAGGACAATAGACTTGCATTCAAAGTGTTGAACTTCTTGTAGTCAATGCTGTCCCAAAGACAAGGCTATGATCATGGCCAGCCTGGAGTACAGATACTAGGAAGATCCATTGTGTGTAGACAATTTAAAATCATTAATAAAACAGACTAAGACTCCATCCGTCTTTTCTCCCCATTATTCCCAGGTGCCAGCTTCCTAAACAATAACTCTCTTAAAATCTCTCTTTCCAAAAATGTTGTTTCTAATTTTTAATGACTGCGTTATCAGTAAGCTAAGACAGACCATACCGTTCTTGGAATTGCACTACACACAAATTTCTATTTTTTTTTGAATAGAGATAGTGTGTGAGCTTTGATAAATACCCACCATATAGTTAGTAAGAATGCTCAGGAAAAGAAATAGAAAAATGAGTAAGACAAAGTTCCCACATTCCAATAGCTCTCTGACTAGAGGGGAAGCAGGCACAGATGTAACTAGATAAAATATGGGACATGTTTTTTTAATGGAACAGACTTAGAAATGCTTTGAGAATACAGAAGAGAAAGGGATTAGCTCTGCCTGGGAAATGCATTCAATACTTGTTTATGAATGTTTACTGAATGAATTGCCTACACTGGGCCAGGTGCAGTGAGCAAGACACAAGTGTCATTGGAGCTTATTTTCTGGTAGGACACTGCAAGTCACAGCATGAGTAAGCCAGGTAAATTCAAGCAGAGAGAAGTCCTGTAGCGTGCCATAACAGAGAGCCTGTGGGAAAGGTGCTCAGAGATGGACTCCTGAGGATGTGGTGCCGGGAAGCACTGATCGATGACACGGAGACAGCAGCATACAGGTCAGGAGGACATGTGCTACCGAAGAAAGAGATGGCACAGGTCAAACCGCATGAACAGAGGCTTCCACACTTGGCTTTCTGAGAACCCAGAGGCAAGTATCCTGTATAATTGGTCTGACACAAGGCCAGGCTTTTCTATTTTGTGCACCCTTTCCCTTGGAGCACCACAGTTTTGTCCTTGTATGTCTGTCAAAGACCCATGGGTATTATTGGGAGGCAGTAGAACTTTTAAGAGGTAGGGCCTGGTGGAATACTCCCAGAGAGAATTGTAGGACCCCAGTACATTTTTGCATCTTCTTTTTCTCCATCAGCCTGACAGCAGTGAGGACTTTTGCCCCAAAGCAATGGGGCAAGTGTTCACGGACTGGAACCTCCAAAAACGTAGGCCCAAAGGACCCTTTTCTCTTTATTGGTTAATTACGTCAAGTGTGAGTGGTGAATAGCTAACTAACACAAAGAGATTCTCCTGTGCAACCAAGTCAAGAGGGGAAAATAAGTGGGGCAAAGATGGGAATGGCATGCTCGAATCCATATTTTTTCCCCCAATTTTATCAACTAGTTTCTAAATTTTAGTTTTTTATGTTATGGTATAGGTGATGTACAGAAGGGTTACAGTTGCATAAGTCGGGTAATAAATATGTTTGTTTTTGAACAGTGCCACCCCTTCCCTCACTTTCTTCCACTTTTTCCTTCCCGAACCTCCCCCTGCCCATAAGTTATATAATTCATTTTCAATATAGTTTCAAATGACTCTCACTGCTGCATTTATTCACTTTTGTCCCACCATTTCTGTGCTTCCCCTTTAGCCTCCCCCAAACAGATAAACTTACATATAAAACAAAAGGCACACAAAACAAAAACAGCAACAAAGGAGAAAAAAAAGCAAAACAAACACTAAAATAACAAAAACCTCTTTTTTTCCTCTCTGGGAGGAGTTTATTTCAATAAATATCATTTTATATGATAATCCACACATAGCTATTGAGCCTTCGTGATCTTCTGCTAAGATTATCTTCCTCTGGTCTCACTGTGTGAATGCCTAGAGTTCTGTGTAATTTGTCATGTCCTGGTGCATTTTTTTCATCTTTTACCATTCAGTGTGTTTACTTTTAGGCACAGTCTAGTTACAAAAATTGAGGGAAATAATGCAACCTATGTTTCTTTAGTTCTGACTTATTTTGCTTAATGTAATTTTTCCAGGTCTTTCCATTTGTTTCTGAATGGTACAATATCATTCTTTCTGATGGAAGCATAGAATTCCATTATATATGTATATATATATATATATATATATATATATGTATAAGTATATATATGTCACATTTCCTTGATCTATTTGTCCATTAAGGGTTATTTGGACTGATTCCATATCTTGGCTATGGTAAACAATGCTGCAGTGAGCATGGTTGTACTGGTGGCTTTAATGTGGTCTGGTTTGTGGTCAAGTGGATAAATGTCCAGGAGTGGGATGGGATTGCTGCATTATAGGGAAGCCCTATGTTTAGTCTTTTGAGGAACCTCCATACTGCTTTCCAGAGTGGTTGATCAAGTTTCCATTACTACCAACAATGTAGTAGCATTCCCTTTTAGTCACATCCCTGACAGCATTTGTTGTTGTTAGTTTTCTTGGTAATGGCTGTTTTAACTGTGATGAAGTGGAATCTCAAAGCTGTTTTGTCTAATCCATTTTTTTTTTTTTTGTCAGTCATGGGGCTTGAACTCTGGGCCTGGGCGCTGTCCCCGTGCTCTTCAGCTCAAGGTGAGTGCTCTATTGCTTGAGCCACAGAGCCACTTCTGGTTTTCTAGTGGTTTATTGGAGATAAGAATCTCACGGACTTTCCTGCCCGGGCTGGCTTTGAACCGTGAGCCTCAGATCTCAGCCTCCTGAGTAGCTAAGATTACAGGGTGAGCCACCAGTGCCTGGCCTAATCCATATTTTTAAATGCCATTATTCTTGCGGTGTGTAAGAGCTACAAAGAGGAAGGCTAGAATTAATGGAGAGCAACAAATTAGGAGACATTTTCAGGGGACATGAGGAGGAAAGCTGGTGGCATGGAGTCAGAAGAGATGGAAAGAAACAGGATCAGAAAGGATTCATGGGTATCTGCTGGGCCATGAAAACAAGTGAAATCAAATTTTAACTTTTGACGAAAGAGTAGGAATAAGAGCAAAGGAAAAGATTGAAAAGGGGTGTGAAAAGTGTGGTATAATGAGTGATCGAATTCTGAAAGACACTGATGTTAGAAAGATTCTGAGGAATAGCTACTAGATTGACAAGCCTCTTAAAAGCTCACCAAAGGCAGAAAAGATAAGGCTTTGTCTTAGGTAAAATGTTTAGTCTTAACAGTAGTCCTTGAGAACTTCTAGTTATCCCCCTTAGATAGTGTCGATCCCATTCTAGAATCTGTCTCTTATTGTCTGAATTACAAGGTTCTTTGAACACAAGAGATCGTTTTTCTTGGAAGGCTCCAGTATTGGTTTTCTCCTGTCCTTCATCTCAACACTTGATTCTATTTTCTACCACAAGTATCTACTGCTGTAGAGTGACGGAGTAAATAAAATGATGGTGGCGTCTCCTGAAGCAGGCTTTCACCTAAGCCTCAAAAATGTGAATTTATCAGAGAGACAATTTGCTGTGGGACAATCATTGCTTTAAAGGGTAAAAGCCACATTAAATACTTTCCTTCATCTTGCTTTCCAGGTGCATGGTTTTATACCATGGAGTCTGTGCTGGGTTGGCATGGTGATCACAGGGGCTATATAATCTCTCCTCTGTCTTCTTTCTTCCATGGGATAATACCAGGACTTTGTGAAATAGAGCCATGGAAATATCGACTGTTCTGTAAGGCCAGCATGGCCTAATGTTAAGTTTCTCAAGTTTAGTTCATAGATTTTTCTAACGTAGAGAGAGCTTGAATGACCAGAGTTTTGGTCTTGTTTTTGGTTTTGTTTCTAGCTATATTAGAATCCATTGACCTCCTATTCATATCCTTCTCAGAGAATGTCCAGTCTGTAGCTTTCTCTTTTTTGGGGGGCTGGGGTATGTGTTATACTATAATCTGACAAACAGGCTATGGACTCAGACTTGTCTCAAAATCATGGTTTCCCCATTCACCAAATGTATATGTCAGTCAGATTTTCATCACTGTCATAAACTGCCTGAGAGAATTTAATGGAGAAAAGACTTATTTTGACTCACAATTTTGGAGGAAACAGTCCATGGCCAGCTGTCTCCACTGTTTGTAGGATGTGGTGAGGTAGCAGTGTCACAGGGGAAGGAATACAGTAGAGAGAAATGGCCACCTCATGGTAGCCAGGAAGGAAGGAAGAAAGCTAGGAAGGAGGGAAGAAAGGGGGGGGGAGAAGAGAAGGAGAGGTAGAGGGAGGGAGGGAAGGAAGCAGGGAAGGAAAGAGGGGAGGGAGGGAGGGAGAGAGAGAGAGTTAGATACAAGATATAGCCTTCAGATGGCCAGTAGACATATGAAGAAATGCTCAACCTCCCTAGCCATAAAAGAAATGCAAATCAAAACAGCATTGAGATACCACCTCACCCCAGTTAGAATGGCAAAAATCAAGAACTCTAATAACAACAGATGCTGGAGGGGATGTGGACAGAAGGGAACCTTACTGCATTGTTGGTGGGAATGTAAACTTGTTCAACCACTTTGGAAAGTAGTATGGAGGTTCCTCAAAAGACTCTACATAGAGCTCCCCTATGGCCCAGCAATCCCACTTTTGGGCATTTACCCAAATGTTTACAAACAAGACCACACTAAAGCTACCAGCACAACTATGTTTATTGCAGCATTATTTACCATAGCTAAGATATGGAACCAACCCAGATGCCCCTCAGTAGATGAATGGATCAAGAAAATGTGGTATATATACACAATGGAATTCTATGCCTCCATCAGAAAGAATGACATTGCCCCATTTGTTAGGAAATGGAAAGACTTGGAAAAAATTATATTAAGTGAAGTAAGCCAGGCCCAAAGAAACATAGGTCCCATGGTTTCCCTTATTTGCAATATCTAGTATATATATGAGTCAAGCAGAAAAGGTCAGATAAGGTGATGTTAGGGAAATGAACCCTAGGATATGTATTTAAATGTTTTTTTTCTTTCATACATTTGTTTCTAATGCATTTATAAGATTATTTCTTTGTTGCTTTGTATGTCCCTCCCCCACAGTATAACCCCTGCTTTCACTGTATTTGATGTGGAAGGGAAGGAAAAAAACAAGTTGTTTAAATAAGGATACAGGTGGACCCGTTGCAGCAATGAGAAGTACAAGTTGTCATGTCGAAAACGAACTTTACAACTTTGGTGGGGTGGGGGAGGATTGAGTAGGGGGGTCAGGTGGAGGGGGAGGCTGGGAAGGGATGTGAAGGGTAAACAAAGGAGGAGGCTACAATGCTTGATAGGAAATGTACTCATTATCTTGCCCATGTAATTGTAACCCCTCTGTACAGTATGTTCACAATAAAAAAAAAGACTTAATAAAATATTAATTAAATTAAAAAAATAAAAAATGTCAAAAAAAAAGATATAGCCTTCAAAACTAAGCTTCCAATGACCTACTTTCTCCAACAGGGCTCTACCTCCTAATCACCCATTCAGAGTGATGATGCAGTTAGTAATCTCATGATCTAATCATGGTACCACCCTTTCTAAAACAAGTGTTCATTATCAGAACCTTTATGGGGCTACTTCACATTCAAACCACAGCAGTGTGGTCCTGTGCAAAGATACTTGAATGCACTGAGACCTGATAGGTAAATGGATTGTCTCCAGAGCCACAATATCAGCACCACACACCAAGATGTGAGAAACACAAAAATCTCACACCTACAGAACAGAATCTGCATTGGAAACAGGATCTTCAAGTGATCTACATGCATATTAATGTTTCCTAAGCAGCCATACAGAAAAACCCTTGCTGTGTATCCAGCTCTGCCTGCGGATAGAAATATCTATTCCAGAAGGATATTTACATAGAAAAAATATTTTTTAGAAAGCCTTACTAGTGAGTACTTTAAAACTGCATGCTCGTGAAAAAAATACAATTAATAGAAAGAGAATCATGTATGGTTTTGTAACTGGAAAAGTAGATAGACTTTTAGTTATCAACTCTCATATTTCAGCGGCCCCTCAATTTGTCTACCCCAAGTAAACAATGGAAATCAGAGTAAAGTCAAAACTCTTCATCCTAAGGCCATTTTTGAGGGTTCTTATTTATTGAGATTTTCTACCAACCCCCATGCCTTGGAATATTCACTATTTTTAATAAGATTCACAGGAGAAAAAGAACAACAACAACAACAAAAAAAAACCTCAGCTGAATAGCCAGTACTAATGAATCTGTATGCAAATGTGATAAGCTTATTCATTCATAAACTCCCAGTTTTTATTGGCCTTAGAGCTGCCTCTTCTGTAGGTTTATTGAGTTAGAAGAGGGAGAAAGGAAGACTGAGTATTGAAGTTTTTGGAGGCATCCTTAGTTATACCCACCCTGTCCTATTACTTTCTTCTGACTGGTTCATCTCTTGGTGTTTGTTATTTCATTCTCAGCACAGCTGTATTCCTAAAGGAAATGCCTCTCTCTTTCATCACCACTAGTAATCTATGTTGGCTCTTTTATATTTCTCCATGAACACTACTTCCTTTCTACTTCCCTCTCTTCTTTGCTTCCCTTCCGTTCCCTTTCCCCCTCTTCCCTTCTTTTCTCTTTCCCTTTCTTTTTTTTTAACTTTTGTTTACATGGCATAGACTTTCTTTTTTTAAATAAGTTTTTTAATGTGAAAATACTGTACAGAGGGGTTACAATCACATGAGCAAGGACATGGGTATATTTCTTATCAAGCATTGTTGCCTCCTCCTTTGTTTTTCCCCTATCATTCCTTCCCTCCTATCTCCACAACTACATTCTCCCCTCCCTTTCCCTTCCATTCTCTGTCTCTATAGATCTTTCTTTGTCTGTCTGTCTGTCTCTCTGCCTCTTCCTCTTTCTCCTCTTTCCCCTTTACACACTTTACCATGCAGGAAGTAGCTTGCAAGTATTTTGGCGTACATTTTGCATTTAATTTCCACTAGGGCAATTCCTGGGAGTTTTTCAGTTACTTTACATCCTTGTCTTTTTCTTTGGCATGTGGTAAAGCAGTACAAATTCTCTGATTTTTATGACAGGAAAGAATTAATTGCTATGTAAATGGAGAATGTATCATAGACCAGAGACTAGACAGTGGGTTGGAAGTAGCTCAGCAATATTGTTTGTCTTATGTTTATGAGAACCTGGATGTATTTCCCAGCATGGCACAAGAAAAATAAAATCAGTCTCAGTGATTCAGATCCATTTTCCAGTTGTCATTTGACTACTTTGTCACACTAGGTGAAGAGCTTGCACAAGGCAAGGAGAAAGTGGAAATGAAAAGACGCATAACTCAAGGTGCACTTGCTTATGCCTTGCTCATAAACAACTCCTAAATCACAGTTTCCCAACTTCACAGAAGGTCAGAAAAAAATCTAAATTACGTGTCCAAATCCAGGTGACAATAGCATTATTCTCATTGTAGACATTCAGAGATGGGAGCAAGAAGGAATTCATTTAAATACAGGCTTACTCTGTCACCACGGCAAATAAAAACAACAATAGCACAACAAGAACAAACAAAAAAAAAACTAGGAGAATCCAGAATGACGCTCAAGGTTTCAGTCCAGAAGCAAAATATCATTTTCACTCCTATTTCACTGGGTAAAGCAAGTCCCATAGCCAGCTCATCCTCACCTCACATAAAGTGAGAAAGTATAAGCTTACTGTGCAAGCTTACCAACATGTAACTACTACTAGTGACCATCTGAGATCATCCTTCACATAGATTCCATGCATTTCAGCCTTCCCAATTTACCACTTATTGATTTAAACTTAATAAACTTTGTCTTCTTTAAGATACAAAACAGATACTATACCACCTACACTACTTGGTTTATTCTGAGGTCCAACTAGCTAATGTGTGTAAAAACACTCAATGTCAAGGAATCACTTCATCAAAATCTTTAGTTCCTAAAAAGTGGCTTCATTTTGCACTGGGCTGACTGAGCAATAAATGCTACGTTAGTATTAAGGTTGAATATTCCTATGTAAATTTCTAGTAAGATTTCATTGCTATATTATCAAAAGCCAGGCAGCAGATCTGAAAATAGCTATAGAATGAAAGCCTTTGTATTGTGAGAAGTACGGGGAAATAGAGCATTACAGAGTGTGGTAAGAATGGGAAGAGTAGTTTTCAGCTAAGGCTTAACACCAACTAAGTATATAGTTGCATCTTCGCAAAGAGAATTTCATGGTTGATGTATGTACACTGCAGGTACCTTTGTTTATTCATTTTTTAAAAAATATTTGATTCTGTAAATAATAGATCTGATGACTCATCCTAGCAGGGAATAACTTAGCTACTCAGTCTCCTGGGAATAGAAGAGCAGTGGTCCTTGAACAAAAGTAAAAGGACCAATAACAGAACTGAAAGGGGGCATCAAGTTCAAGATGGAAAGCGAATTTAAAATACCATCTCAATCAGGCTGGGCACCGGTGGCTCACAACTATAATCCTAGCTACTCAAGAGGCTGAGATCTGAGGATCATGTTTCAAAGCCAGCCCGGCAGGAAAGTCTAAAAGCCTCTTATCTGCAATTAACCACCAGAAAACCAGAAGTGTTGCTGTGTGGCTCAAGTGGTAGAGCACTAGCCTTGAGTTGAAGAGCTGAGGGACAACACCCAGGCCCAGAGTTCAAGCCTCACAACCGACAAAAAAAAATACCATCTCAATCAGAAGTATTAGAGGAGAGAGCGAGGACCTGGCACAGAGACAGAGTGGTCAAATCACCACAAGGATGGGAACAAGTGAAATGAGAAATGGTCTAAGTTCATTCTGGAAAGAAGACTCTGGGCAGCTGTGATGGCCGGCTCAGTCCTCCTAAAGTTGCTGGAACAGAACAGACCCTAGGTATATATTGGTCTTTGGGATTTTACTCCTCATTAACTTTCCAACAGGTTTTTAATTCATGAAGCATCTGGGTTTGTATAATTGCTTACCTAATAGTGTCCATTACATGGTTGGATGGTAACCAGGACAGAGATAAACTAGGGAAACAGAGAGTGCTCTTCAAGCCACTCCAAGTACTGGAATAGAAAACATGAATTAGTTTAAAAAAATATTTGGTTTTCAGCCCTGGTGGCTTAGCTGTGTGACCCCCAAGATCTTAAGATACCTAAATCAGAGTAGCCATTTCTCCACATGAAGGGAAAATAACCCTCAACTCCTTACCTGTATCACATCATGTTGTATAGTTTACCAAATAAAATTATTTAAGTTCTGTTTAAAAATCTATAAACGAGGATGTGCATAGAATGTATTCCTTTTATACCATCTCCACCTTACCTCGCTTTACATGTGCTAACTGTGACTGTTCTCTGTGGGGCCTCTGTGAGAGCTCACCTTCCTCTCTGGTTGGGTAAAGCACCTCTCCTCTGTGCATTATAGCACAAATCACACTGTGGTTTGGGTCCCGAAAGTCGCTTTTGCAATGGAAAATGAAGTCTATTAAAGTACCCTTTAATCATTATTCTTGCGAAAGGACAATTGATGTTTATTATTACTGCTTTAAAAGTCCACACTTTTGTTGTTGTCTCCTTGACAGTAAGCTAGGGTTCCCTAATGTCTGCTAAAAGCTTACTTTGTTATGGCCAAACTTCATTAGGTTGATTTTGAGTAGAAGAGAAAACACAGATGCATAATTTGCATGATTATACATTTATTGGTTCACACTACTAATGATTATATATTGATGACTAAGCATATAGCTACTATTATAAAAAATAATGATTGAAATGTGCAGATACTGAATTTCTTAAGGAGATATCTCCAATATGTAGAATACCAACCTGTAGAAAACCCCAGCCTTTGAACGCCAAGCTACCTAACAACTCCAGTTTGAGAAATGCTCTCTGAGAAACTGAATCAGAGGGTATGAATGTGAAGATCTGAAAACTAAGTAACTCAGCTAAGGAACTCACAAAACTATGAACTGTACTGTACCTATAAAGAGAAGGTGGATGGCAGATAATTTTCAGAAGAAATCCAAATGTCCCAGACATAAATGGATTTATTTTGTGGTTGCAAGTAGATGCCAACCAGACAATCAAGAGAGATGTAATTAGCACAAAGTGGAGAAGACAAAGAGGAAGAAAAGTAAATCTTTTGGCAAAGGATTATTGCTTGAAATTTCTTTAGTGCTAGGCAAACCCTGGACACTGATTTGATTTTTATTGCAATGCAGTGATAACAGTCGCATACCATTAACTTTCTGCTGAAAATGTTGAAAAGGCTTTCTGTTTTAGATGCTGGTACCTAAATGTTGGTCTTTAGTTTGGGTCAAGAAATTCCTTAGCAAGATACTGGCTTCCCAGAAGCAGATAGTTGGTCCCTTTGGAAAGCATACCCAGAGAAGAAAGACCTGTATCTGTAGCTTGCCAACACTAACCTATGTGTTTCCTCCAACTGTAGAAGTCCACAGAGCCAGATTCAAAGCATAACATGTTTTTACCCTCAGAGGACTTAGGGGAGCACCCGTATACATGGACATGATTGCTTAGTACTCCCATCCTTTGCATTTCACACTTCTATCAGCTTAATTATTTTTTCAATGTCACCTGTAAGCAATACTGTTATAACTGAAACAGGAACTTTTTTTTTTTTTTTTTTTCTGAAACAGGAACTTAAAAGATCTCTGCAAAGCAATTCTTAAACTCCTTGATAACTTTCCTCTATTTTCTTTTAGAATAATAGCGGTAATAAAAATGCATTTTAATATCTTTTTGTTTAGGAAAAAGATCCTTTGCTACAAAGGACCATGTTTCTTTTACCTCAAAATCACTCACTGCTGGATCATGGGGGCAGATTCCTTTTAATATATTTCCTAAGAGAGCTTATCATTAAGATGACTTTGCCTCAAGAGCTAATGTAGAAGCCCATTTCGCTCATTAATTACTTCGTGGGTTGAAATTGCTTCTTAAGCTTTATTTGGAACCACATTTTTTTCCCCTTTAACTTAATTTCCTTTCCTTCACCAGGTTCAATAGTCTGTGATAAATACATAGAAGAAACAGTTGGTCATTTGAAGTTCTGCAGCAACAAAAATTGTATTTCTCCATTAGGTCTGCCATTAACCAGCTTTCCCACTCTACATAAAGATTTCCAACTTGTTGTGAAACTGCATACCTTGTAGTTTCTCTCTGAGCCTGCACTTTGTTGGACTTATTTTCATACAAGGGCTGTTGAGGTCTCAGCTTTCAATAATAATGCTGTGAGCAAAAATAATCTGTGTGAAGAGTAATACAAATATATTCAGTCTGACCTGAACCCATCAAAGTTGATCATCATAAATCCCTTGACACCATAGCTCATCAGAAGAATTTATGTTAAATTGGTATCTCCATCTTGCTCCCTCCTGTTAAGAACAGTCAGATACCACTTGCATAAAGTAATTAACTAGGCAGGAGTTGCATGCACATCTGTTCCTTGCCTCATTTTTGGGGGAAGAATCAGTATTACATTTCAGAACACCAGGGACATGGGCTATTGATTCAACAGATTTTTCAACCCCCTCCTCCATCTCTCCCCTGCCTCTCCCCCTCCCCCATATAATTGACCTTTACTCTTATTTATTTATTTATTTTACTAATCCTGAGATTTGAATTTAGGGCTTGCTTGCTTAGCTTGCATGCTATGTTGGTCCTTTTGTATCCCTATTTTGGAGTCTAGCAGACTTTTCTGCTTAGGCAGACTTAAAACTGTGATTCACTGGATTTCAGCCTCCTGAATAGCTTGGAGTACAGGAGTGAGCCTATCTTGACCTTTAAGTTTGACTAAGGCCCAGAAAGCAGGGAACATATACATTAATTGTGTTATTCAGAGACACTTGGCAAATAAGATGCATAAAACATTAAACCAGATACATGAATTTATATGCATATATGTAGGTACATATATGCATATATGTATGCATATATAGCTATCCATGTATATATATATATATATATATTTCATGTGCATAAACACATTTATGTGTACACAGAGGAGAGAGAGGAAGATTGAAAGGGGCAGAGAGAGACATACACAAACAGATTTATTATAAGGATTTGATTAAAAGGATGCTGAGAAGTTTTATGGTCTGTTGTCACTGAGTTAGAGACCTGGGGGAGTTGAGAGTATGATTGTATATGAAGTTGAAAGCCTGAGAATCAGGTAAGCCAATCGTATAAGTTCTAGTATGAGCCCAAGTCTGTGGACAGGAGAAGGCCAGCCATCTAGGTCCAGAAAGGCAAAGATTATAAATTCAATTTTACTCAATACTTTTGTTCTCTTCAGGTTTCTACTAAATTGGATGAGATCCACCTATACAGTGAGATTGGGAGTATGCTCCAGTCACTCTACCAATTCAAATGAGAATCTCATCCAAATATTGAGGCAGGATAATATTTAATCAAAGTATCTGGGTAAGTCCCAGTCAAATTAACATATATGATTAAGTCCCTATAGAAGTCTCGATCCTGAGTACTGACTTTAGGGGAGAGAGAAAGAGAGAGAGAGAGAGAGAGAGAGAGAGAGAGAGAGAGAGAGAGAGAGAGAGAGAGAAACACACAGAGACACAGAGACAGAGACAAACAGAGACAGACAGACAGAGACAGAGACAGATAGAGAGACAGAGAGATAGAGACAGAGATAGAGACAGACAGAGACAGAGACAGAGAGACAGAGAAAGACACAGAGACAGAGACAGAGAGAGACTGAGAGGAGAAGGAGAGAGAGAGAGAGAGAGGGCAATAACTTATTTAGATAGGGAAAGAACTGAGCAACTGCTTGTCTGAGGTTTCCTCAAGAAAGTTTCCTATCAATGCATAGTGTTATTTCTCATCAAATGCCAAGTATATATATATATTTGTGCTCATTGCTATGAACAAGAGTGTGTATAAAACCTGTATTAAATCCAAAATTTACATATAAATCAGGGTACTTGCAAGTCATAGCACTAAACTTAAGTGTATACTTAAGTACAAAACATTAACTTTTGTAAATAGTATGTTGATGACTTTAAATTATAAATGATATCCTTCAAAGAAATGTCTCACTTTGAAACTCATTAAGACCATTCCGTCAGCTTGATGCATGATATTGTTATGAGTGGCTAGATTATAAGAGCTCTATATCTATGAAAGAAAGGATAACTTTCTTGGGAAAACGTATATGTTTAATTCATACACTAATATATTCGACTCCTGAAGTAACCAAAGGCATGAAAGTTAAACCACCAGTAGATTTCTCCCCTTCACTGATTCACTATTCACAATAACTCTTTCATTTTCCTCTTAAAACGTAATGATTTATTAATGAAAAGACAACCAAGTATTACAACCACCGGCAGTGGATATCTGCTTCTGAGTTCAATCCTTCCTATGAATTCATGTGTTTATTCTCACACCATTTTTACAATAGCAATAATTGTCCTTATAATCACAAAATGTAATACTACGAATATAAGGAAAAGAATGCTATTTCTATGATACTTAAGTTGAAATTAAGTTAGGAAAAATAGATTGGCACTGTGTTGGAGATGGTAAGATAACTATAAAATAAAATGAGGTAAGAACATAGAAGGACTGTACCTTTAGAGTATTTTAGGTGTTTCCGTCTTTTTTTTTTTTTCTGTTGGTGATGGGGCTTGAACTCAGGGCTTGGACACTGTCCCTGAATTCTTATGTTCAAGGCTAGCTCTTTACCACTTTAATTGGAGATGAGTGTCTCACAGGGACTTTTCTGCCCAGGCTGGCCTCAAACTCTGATCTTCATATCTCAGCCTCCTGAGTAGCTAGCAGCACAGGCATGAGCCACCGGTGCCTGGCTGTGTTTCCATCTTAAAGAAGTAAAAAAAATAAAGTCATGGATGACTTCTAGGAGTGATGTATGCACAAAAATAATGAATATGATGATGTACCAGAAATTAAAAAATGCAAAACAAAAGAGATTCTAATCCAGCATTTCTAATAACATTTCTAATGCCAACATTTCTCCTGCCACCCAGCACTTCTAATAACATCTTTCAGCAGTTCATGCTGCGCTGGTTTGAAGCAATGTTTTGTTTGTTTGATGTTTGTACTCATTTGCAGCATACGTGATTGACGGGCCCATCTTTGATGATACTTTTAACATTTTTCACAGCTGATAATGAGTGTGATTGATTTGTGTTATGTTCAGCAACTATTCACCACCCACCTTCCCCTCACCAGAAGAGCGTCTGGCCTGGCCATATGATTTATTTTGTTTAATGGAAACATTCTGTGTGTTAGCTTTCATAGCTAAGGCTGTTAGAAACTGGGCCCATTTCTGCAAACACTCCTGAGCCTCGGACATCCACCATGAGAAGATCATGCTCCATGTGGTAGCTTTACCTCAGCTGGGGGCTATAAAGGAGAGACCCATGGAAGAAACTTGAATCTAATCAGAAGTTCAATGTCTGGTATTGAGCCTAGCTTAGCTGAAACTGAGTTGTAGTTAATCCATGTATCTGTGATGGCTGAGATTAGCCTTCATTTAAAAACACTATTATTTTATAGTTAGAAGAATGTGTATCTAGTACCTCCTATTCCTCTCTAAAGATGGTCTTTGCTCCCAATGAATTCTTTAAACTGGTCTTATTTGGATCCAAAATATTATTTTAGCACACATCTGTAATTCACCTGAGAAGTTTGCTTTTCCAGGCACTTGTCAAAAATGGCAAGAGCTTTGACTCTATATTAAAATATTAGGAATAAAGTCACTACCATGTATTTTAAATAAATGTGAAAGTTTATGTAACCTACATAATATTTTTATAATCTTTTATTTCAACTTTTTAAGTTCTCTCACAACTACTTGTCATGCTAGCATTTTTAAATATTTAATATTTAAATGGAAAATAATTCATCCCTATTATTAAGGAGAGATGGGGAAATAGGCAGCTAAAAAGCATCTTTTTTATACTTTTTAAGTAGTTGTGCAAAGGAGCTGCCATTGAACAGAGCAGTTTGTAAACATACTGGGTCTTGATCAATATCTCCCAGTAAAAATCATTCTTTATGGAAGCAAAGAACTTTAAGATCCTTAGAAAGAGCCACTGGGTTACCATATGCCATAATACCCAGAATAAGAGTTGGTACATATTTAGCATTTAGTAAATATTTAATGAATGAAAGAATGTATAGTCTAAACTTGGATGTGGATAAAATTCTCTTAAGACTGACTTTATTGATGTTTTCTCTTTTTCCCTCTTGCTTGCTTTCTCATGGGAATTATAATTGTGACTATAAATATACAAGAAGCAGTGAAAGATGTTGGGAATAAAGAAGAGAGCTGGAAGAGACACTGATTGAATAGCATTTTCACAGTCTATTGGTTGAATATCCAATCATAGGCATAAAGTTGAAAATGTGCATACAATTTGCCCTGGTACAGTCAGAAAATTCCCAGAGATGTTGGCTCATCTCCAGAACACCTGAATACATTTGCTTTTGTCAGTAAAGGGTTATCCACTGTAGGCTTTATTATGTTAGTGAATAATTATAAACTACATAAAATGCCCAGCTCTGGAGAAAGAGTTAAATCTATCATGAGGTATATGTGCAATGGTATAGCATGGCTTACATTTAGATAAAAACTCAATAAATATTGTTGGCTCACTGACTGTCACCATTAAAAACTAGGATGTAAATGTATATTCATTGACAATGGAAACATCCACAACATTTTAAGTAATAATAACAGGTTATGATAAAGCGTCTATTTACATGCAACCTATCCACTTTCCCTCTATAGAAGAATGTATTTTTCTACTTCTCTGACCCTAGACTTGCCCATATGATTTATTTTGCCTAATGTAAGGTCTCAGAGTGTCAGTTATCATAGCTAAGGCCACAAGAGGCTTGGTCCATTTCCACAAATACCCCTGAGCCTTTGACAGCCATAATGAGCTACTAGGTTCCAGACTGAAGCTTTTCCTTTAACCAGGGTCTGTCAAAGAGAGATTCGGAGAGGAAACTTGTATCCAGCCAGAAATTCAGTGTCTGGTTTTGAGGTCAACAAAGCTGGGATGAGTTGAGAGTAAGTTGTAGTTAATCCATGAAGCTGTGATGACTATTCTATTTCTATGTGAGCAGCAACAATATACCTGTTTCTCTATTTATGTCCACATGTGAACATGATTAAGGGGTTTACCTGAATGCTGTAAGCTGCTTGCCAGAGGGTATTGATTCATTTATTTTCCTTTTGACTTGAATTTTTTCCATTATATTTTTCATACTTCTTTTGTAGTTACCTCAGTCTTATAATCTCACAAACAAAAGGCAACATAACTTTGAGGAGAAATAGTTACAAACATAAGTTATTTGGGGATGGATTGTGTGTGAAAGCAACTCAACCACTAATGAGCATTATGAACTTGAGGAGAGGGATGGGGACCATTCCTGATTTGTCATGGTGCTGATGGGTGAATTTATAAGAGCCATAGTTGGAGGAGTGGCTGGGAACCCTAGGTTAGTCTATCAGATCCGCATTCTATGACAAATTCTATCTGTTTACACGAAAACTGTTAGTTCTATAGAACTTGGCACCAAAAACAATTCTGTACATTATTCCTCAGGCTTCTAACCAGAAAATAATTAACAGAAAGCAACAGACAAGAGTGTAATTCAAAACTAAATGAGTTTTCCATTCCACATATCTTTGCCTCAAAAGTCCCAGGGCCTGGAGAATTCACAGCATGCCCAGTGTATGGCATGCACTTACAATAACATGTTATTTGTTGTTTAACTGAAATTCAAATTTAACTGGGCATCCTGAATTTTTATTGGCTAAATCTGGTGACCCCACTGACAAGCCATATGCCTGTTCTAATTTTCTCACTTAATGGGAAGGAATCAAACCTTCCTGCAGGGTTATTGTTTTAGAAGTAGCATCTCTTTTATTGCTTTCCCTCTTAATTCCTATTCTTTGCTCCAACCCTGACCCTGGCTCCATGCATCCAACAGTCAGCATTGACACCAATTGTTTGCAGTGATTTTGCTTTCTTGTACTGTAGAGATGAGGTCTGGTAGGGCCATTAACATTCTATACCCAATACAGAAGGAAACATACTGGCAACTTCGCTATCTTCTTTTCCCCTTTTCCTTAAGCGCCTCATCCTTACCACAAAAAGGCATTAATTAGACGCTGCTAATAATCGGCCACTACAATGTCTTAGTATAAAGTGATAACTCATTAGAATGTGTAAGTTTCCTACTGTCACACATAATACCACATAACCAGCATCCTAATATATAATGATTGTAAAACTACAAGATTTATTCAGCTCACAGTTTTCAGGATGGTGCTTAAGAGTGAGTTTTGGCTGTCATTTCTAGTCTTAGCTGGAACTATGCATGTGTCTAGCATTTAGCTGGCAGCTGGTGAAAGCCCCAGAGCCTTCTGAGTTATGGATTCTTCACCTTCTAGCAGGCTTTCCTGGCATTTTCCTCATGGCAATGACAAAGGTTCTTAAACACAAGTGGAGACATTCTTGAACACTTGAACACAGCATAACATGTACTGACATGTCTTGGCCACATGGATGAACTCAAAATCCTAGTGCTAGGAAATAAATTCTACCTATTGGTGGGGAAAAGCACAATGTCAGATGACAAAGGCCATAAATACAGGAAGGTTCAGCATATCATCAATGGCCCATGCATAACTCAGATGGTGACAATTATAATGAAGATGATGACTAGCTTTTTTATTTTTTCTAAATACTTGACTCTGGTCTCTGGCACAACATCGAGGCAGTGAGCTCTCTTAACTGATGCCGAAAAGAACCACTGAACATGAAACTTCTAGAACTATTCCTGTTCTAGAGAAAACATGTTTTCATAGTCACACTGGAGGTACCAGTGAAATGATTGGACCAGTGCTGCTCTAAGGAAGGCCTTGGAAGGGTTCTCTTTGAAACGGAACGTGATTAGCATTCAAATACATACAAATTGATTTTCATTCTCACCAGGCAACTGTGGCACTGTTTCTTCCTGAACTCATCAAAATTATAAATCTATTTAACCTTTTTTCCCCCCCTAAACTTCTATTAAATACACAATATGCACTGCTTAGATAATGTAACACAGAATGAAATGGAAAATAAGGTCTTCATCCATTTCTAATCTAATTGTAGCAACTGGCTGATAACTAATAAAAAGACTAGAAGGTAATCATTTCCTCTTTTGAATAAAGAGGAGTTTTGCGGCTTGACTGCCACTGTTGGGGAAATTCAAGCTCTATTTGTTGAAAATAACGTGTGAACAGTTTATTTGACATGTTTGGTATTACTTTGCAAACGTGTTTAGAGACCTATTGCACAAACTTAAATTCATCTCCCTCCTCTCATCTGGCATCATACTTTATAAAACACACACACAAATATGCTGGATCTTATGAAAATTAAGGTCGAATAAAATTTAATTTTAAAGGACTTTGCTTGGTGTCACTAGTAATTAAAATTTAAATCAAGATTTAAATTACCTGCAGCACAAAATGGAGGGAAACAATTACACTTAATCAATTTTGTAACTCCCAGTGATTAACATAGGAACTTAAAATGGATGGCCAGTCATTTCATTCTTACAAATCAAGATGATTTAAATATTTTTTTCTGTATATATAGCCGTAATCATCAAGCAAAGAGCATGTATAGTTCTTTTAGCTTCATGTTTTTAGTTTCCAAGGGCTATTTTACTACACAGACATGAGGTTGAAGGTGTTAATATAGTCAGTTGAAGTACAATGTTATCACCAGAAAAATGTATATTCTTTGACGATTTGCTTTATATATTGTAAATTATATATTTATAGCAAGTAAATACAGAAGATAATCCAAATTGGTTTTCTTCTTCTTTGGGCATATACATATTTACAATGTAAATATTGATTAGGGAAAATGCTAGCCATGGAGTAAGAAGAATTTTGGGTTTACCATCATGTATACTTGCTTCGAATATCCAACACTTATTAACTGTATGACCTTGGGCAAATTTCACTAGAGTTTCATGTTTGTCTGTACAGTTTCATCTGAAATCAGATAAAACAATGGCACACTGAAAGAACTCAGTAAGTTCTTACTGAGCTGCCCAAAGAAGTGTAACATGAGAGACATAAAATGTAGCTGAAGAAGTGTGAAGGGAAAGGATTCACATCTACAGTTAGCTCTGAAAATCCCTTCTGTTTTTCACTGTTAATTGACTTTTTCTGCATGCAGGCTCAAAGAAGGTTGGTGAGTATTGTTGCACAACAATGTGGATAAACAACAGATACTGCCTGATTAACTGTGAAATTCCTTTGTGAGACTCTTTAAATAGAATGAAACCATTTTGTCAATGCTCTGCCTAAAATGGAGACATATAATTTTTTCCCCTCTATAACTGTCTATGTAAGTACCCTGAATTATTTAAATCAACCATTATTATTATTTCACTAGGTTCTCAGTTTTTAGGTGGTTATACTTTGAGAAGACACCAAAAACTGGTTTCTCTACAGGAAATAATTTTTTTTAACTCTATTAAGTGGGAATTTAGCAATCTTGTTTACTGTTTCAGTGGTGCAATGGAGCAATCATCTAAAGCTGCATAGATCTTGGATTCTACATCTCAAGCTATTTGATGTTTTGATCTTAGGACTCATATGAACTTTAGCTTTTCTTCCTTTTCCTATTTATGCTGTGAAGGAGACTGAAAACTAACTCACTAACTCAAACTACATTTGACAACAATAATATTCAAGATCTATATTTATATAAAATGGACAAACAAGATGTCCCTTTTACAAACTAAGAACTTTTTCCCCCTTAATCTTATGGAACCAAGTATGAGAATGGCTCAATGTCCAGTAAAAGTATGATGCACAATGTCTGGCTCCTCAACCTGGACCAGTGATCCATGCAAAGATACAAACATACACACACACGCTCTCTCTCTCTCTCTCTCTCTCTCTCTCTCTCTCTCTCTCTCTCTCTCTCTCTCTCTCTCTGCCTCTTGCCTCTTCCTGTAGCAGATACTCATGGAGATGAGCACCGGTTATCTTTCTTTTTCCCTTTACCAGTAAAGACCACTTACTAAGATAGACGCTAAACATATTACATAATTTATATCCCAATTGTTTGTGCAATGAGGGCACAGACGGATACAGTGTGCTGCCTATAGGAATGAGAGGCTGTTTACTTTGGACTACTGGTTTACTTTTCTTTGAATAAGGAGTATTAGTGCAGAAGGACTTTCTGCAACTTCCTTTTTCCTTTTGGATGTTGACTTAGATAGTACTAGAATGACTGTAGCCATCCTGTGATGGGCGAGGAGCCCATCAGTGTCCTGACAACTGCTAGGTCCCAGCACCCATCCTGAGTTTAATGCCTATAAACTATTATGTTGGAAAACAAATTCACATTGTCTTAAAACTCATTTTCAGTTGGAAATTCTATTCCTTGAAACTCAAATTTTTTCTATCCCCAATGTTCTATGATTAGCTAAGTGCTTCAACACCTTGAGAGGCAAAAATGCATTTTTAGTCTCATGGAAGACGATGGAGAGCCATGCTAGTTCTGAGATCACACGTACTATGGGCAGGGAGATTTTTATCTTGAACTCTATGGGAGTTCACTGTGATGGTTCATATATGGAAACTCTTCTGTCTTTCTGTTTGAGATCCTAAGATCCTATTTCTGCGAAGAGGATCTGTGAAGGAGAAGTGGTCAGGGAAAGAGAGAGAGAAAAAGAGAGAGAGAGAGACAGAGACAGAGACAGAGAGAGAGACAGAGACAGAGACAGAGAGACAGAGAGAGACAGAGTGAGAGCACAAATAATATCAGCTAGAAGCACCAGGTCAGGGCAAGTAAAATGTGCTGTGATTGGGTGAATTCTGAAGCCCTGAATTTCATTGTTTCCCTTAGTGATGTTTACGTGGCTATGTTGGGTTTCTTTAAAAGTCTTATATATAAGTGAATGACAATCCTAATATTAATTTGGAGGGAAAACTGCCTGGAAGGAAGTGAAGAGTGAAGAGAGCCTATGTTTTCTTTCCCATTCCATACCTCATTTCCAACTTACTGCAGTGATTTCACAAAGTCAGGAGGCTTTAAAAAGTTAATGAGAAATACGTAAGAAAAACCTACAGTGTGGTTGTCTGGATTACTCTGCAATGTCCAGGGTTTGTCACTAAGAGAAGCAAGGATGGTTTTAGTGCCATATAATTTTATTGTATGGTGAGCATCATCATAAACCTTCTCAGTTAATAAATTTAAAAAAATATTGTGACCTTTGCTCAGTTGACAAACAACCTTCTTCCTCCACTAGAATTTTTAAAGATTATTCTACTGTAATTTTGACCTCAAGGACTTCACATTTCTTCTTGAAATTGACAATGCTAATTAAAATAAGCCCTGCCATCCATTTTGGTATGTTGTTTTACAATGCCCTAGTGGATCAGAGAGGACTGGCTAATCAGTTTCACCCTTGATCATGATTTCTTATGACTTCTTTCATGTTGGTTTCTTGTAAAGTGGATTGGAATGTGTCTTTCAGTTTAACTTGATGTGAGTATATTTTTGTCTCCAACTATGTTAAAATTTCCTTCAAAGTCCCAGACTCTATGCTTTAGTTTTTAAAATTTTCTTCAGGACAGACAGAGCTACTTAAAATATGTCCTATGGAAAACTACTTTATTGTAATGTCTATAATAACAGTATTTGGTGGGTTTCATTAACTTATTTTCATGCATATATGCATATGCATACATATATATATACATATATATATATATATATACACACATGTATCTTCAATAATATTCCTCCCTCACCAGCTTCCTCTTTCCCTCTTTACTAACCCTTTGGTTTCCCCATGAGACAGGATCCTTTTACAATAATGGATGCATAAATGTAAAATTTCCCAAGAACAATTGACTATAAAGCTTTTATGGAAGAAGAGAGGGGTTGAGGGAGAAAATACCTTTAAAGATAAAATACTTACTGAAAATTCCCACTCTATAACATACAATCAGACATAGTAAACCTGGCCTGTGTTATATCCAGATAGAAACATTTATGTATTAGTTTCAGAACAATTCATTAATGATGGATAATGGTTGTTTCTTTTCCTGATGCCAGACAAGTAATTTTAGCATTATAGTTAAGTAAGCCATCTTTATGTAGCAGATATCGTAATTGAAATATTTAGAGAAATATCTAAATTTGTGACTTTAGAAAGGTAGATATTTAATTATCCATTATTCAAAAGACATATATATATATATATGTATTTATATGCAAAGGTCAATAATAGATAGTTCATAAGTATTCTCCGAGAGTATGGCAACTAGTTTATGCCATCCAAATTTCTTCATTACAGAAATTGAAAATATGAATAGAATATTAAAACTACCCCAAAACATTTGAGTGCCATCAGAGTAGGAACGATTTAGAGAGACCTAAACTCCCTGGGAAAAGGGGAATACTAGTAAATGAATCTGATATTCAAATCTCCATTCCCTAGCAAAAGCATTTGAGAGAGCTAATAACTAAGAATAACTGATCTTGTGAGGCGCAAATTGGCAGTCAGGAACTGCCGAGAAGGAAGGGCACTAAAAAGTGACCCTTCTGAAGGGTCTATAGCTCTGAGTAATGGCAACCCACTAAAACCCAGCTTTGGATTTGAAGCTGAATGAATTAAATCCCCGAATGCATGTGCCCTGCCTCTCACTTAACTGCCTTCCCAAAGCAGCATAAATCCTTTCTGGAGGAAGGTCATATTCAGTGCCTCAAATTATTTCCACATGTTTTCCATGAAAAACGAAGAGACAGTCCAGCTGGATCTGGTGGTACCCACTTGTAATCTTAGCGCTTCCTAGGTGGAGGTAGGAAGATTAAGAGTTTCAGACCAGACTGGATGATGTAGTGAAATCTTATTTCAACCCCTCACCCCCTACCACCTCACCACCACAAAAGACCCTAAGATTTTGAATAGGAATCATTCATTATTCATAGGATTCACAGGAGCTCTGGAGACTAGAGTAATGGACACAGGAGAGAAATGTGAATAATATGTTAATGGAGAACTAAAAACTCTTGGTTTTGACTGGAAAACAGTACAGCCACTCTCAAAATCAAATATCTAGGAACAGAACTGAAACCTGTTATACCATTCTTGGGCATTTTCCAAAGAAGTGCAAAGCAATATACAAGAGAAACTCCTGTTTATTGAAATGCTGTTTCACAGTAGCCATGCTATCGAATCATCCTACAGGCCCAACAATCAATGAATAGATTATTAAACGTGGTATACATATGTGTATATATATATGTACATACATATATACATATATGTTCACATACATATACTGGAGTAAGTATTCTACAGCAATTAAAAAGAACAAAATTATGTTTGCATGAAAATAGATGGAACTAGAGACCCTCATGTTGAGTAAGACAGGTCAACTTCAAACCAAAAACAAATATGGAGTTTTTTCACTTCTATTGAGAACCTAACTTTAAGGATCTGGAGCTTCCTAATGCCTGAAAATATGTAACTTTGACAATATGGCAAATGATTGCTATTGCTTTTCTTTCTTTTCTGTTGTTACTACCTTTTCCAAACACATGATTATGATGAAGAGGAGGAAGAGGTAGAGGAGGAAGAGGTAGAGGAGGAAGAGGTAGAAGAAGAGGAAGAGGGAAAAAAAAGAGGAGGAGGAAGAGATAGAGGAGGGAGGAATAGAAGAAAAATGTATGACATGATTGTAAAAGGAGGACTGTTTGGCAGGGGAACTGAGGGAGGATGAAGGGGGAAGGAAAAATTCCCGGTTGAGGAAGACGATTGAAGCATATAATATGTATGTGTGAAAGTAGCTCGATATAACCCACTAAATTCTGTTTTACAAGTGGAGAGGAAGGAAAGGATTAAAAAATATAATAGAGGTCTTGGATTTGATCAAAATACATTGTTCATGGGTATGGAAAAAGCCCCATGGTCCAATTAAACATCAGTTGGAAACAAATTCTGCAGTAGTAGCTGGGCGCTGGTGGCTCATGGGGAAACAGAGCTCTCCCCTTCCATGGTGTCTGGACACAGAGCCTCCCAAGTCTCCACAGAAACTTCAGTTTAAGAGAGACAACCACTTTAGGAAGCAGGAAGTCCAAGGTTTCTTCCCAGGATACAGAGATATCGCAGGCCCACTGGATTATGCTTTTTGTATTTTCTTTTTTGCTTTGATGAACAGATTAGCGTGTGTGAGGTAGCATGGCTTTTCATGCACTCTGCTGGTTTTCCTCTCTCAATTATTTCCAGGCTCTGCTCGTGTTAGGCTTTTGTCTCAAGTCATGTGAGTTTCATGAGAAAACTCATGGTAAGTCTTCTCAAGGCCATAGATTAATTCTTATCTTGCAATGGGAGCTAAAACCTCGTGCCTAGAGCCTATGAAGTATATGTTTGTGCAGTGTTAAATGCAATCATGACTCAGAGGGAACTTTGAGATGTGTCTCCCAGTGGTCTTTTTTTTTTTTGTCAGTAATGGGGCTTGAACTCTGGGCCTGGGCTCTGTCCTTCAGCTCTTCAGCTCAAAGCTAGCACTCTGCCACTTGAGCCACAGTGCCACTTCTGATTTTCTGGTGGTTTATTGGAGATAAGTGTCTCATGGACTTTCCTGCCTGGGCTGTCTTTGAACCATGATCCTCAGATAGCTAGGATTATAGGTGTGAACCACCACATCCAGCTCCTGGTGGTCTTTTATACATTAGTTCCCAGTTCTTTAGTCATGGCAATTAAAGTCATCTATAAGAAAATTCAGAAACCCAACACAGAGGAGACTCTTATTTTATCATCACTATTAACTATTTGACTTGCTCTCAAATCTTTAGGGCTAATTTATGAGCCAGAATAGAACACCTGGTTCTTTAATATGATCAATAATTTAGTGAAATTCACCATATGATCTGTGTCCTTCTTTTCTTTTTTGCCAGTCCTGGGACGAACTCTGCCTGGGTGCTGTCCATGAGCTTCTTTTGCTCAAGGCTAGCCATCTACCACTTGAGCCATAGCACCCACCACTTCTGGTTTTTCGAGTAGTTTATTGGAAATAGTAGTCTCATGCAGTTCCCTGCCCAGGCTGGCTTGAAACAGCAATCCTCAGATCTCAGACCCCTCAGTAGCTAGGATCATAGGTGTGAGCCACCAGCACCCAGCATGATCTGTTTCTTAAAAAGAGAAATCATGCATGACTGGTTTTATTCTGAAAGCACTTGGCCCAGTTTTCTTTTTATCCTTTATAATAATTATTTATTTATGTATTTATTTACTTATTTTGGGCTCAAGATTCAAGGATTTGGAATTTCCTGATGCCTGAAAGTATGTAATTTTGATCATATGTCAGTGATGGCCATTGTTTTTCTTTCTTTTCTGTTGTTGCTACCTTTACTCTCTTTTCCAAGCACAGTAAATTTAAACTTTGTTTTTAAAATTTTAAATGGGCTCACGAATGTAGTTCACCCTTGTGCTAGATTTAAAAGTTAAGATGCAATAGAAAAATGAAAAGCCTGAATTTTTGTAAAATCACTTTAACTTGCAGAATCACTACTGGCTGATATTAATCAGAAGTTTCTTTAAACAAAATACTGTTGTATTTTACTTGTGGTATTGGGGTTTGAACTTAAAACCTTGTGCTTGCTAGACTGGCACTCTACCACTTGAGTCATCTCTCCAGCCTTGGGTTTTTGCTGATTATTTTTGAAATATTTTTGACCCACAATTCTTTCTGCTCTCAGATTCTTGAGTAGCTAGGATTACAGTCCCAAGCCATCACGACTGGCCAAATAAAATAATACTCCAAACTAATCATGGGAACTTGTTATTGAACAGATGTCTTTCTTAAGAGGGAGAGCAAAAATAAAACATATTTATTTCATTTAAATTTCCAGGGCTTGAGATTTTTGAGATAGTGAAGAAAGTTTTTTTTATAACTTTCTCCCCCAAATCACCCTACTGTACTATTGACACAGGTGAGTGGGTCTTTGGTCTCTGGACAGTGTAGAAATAAAGCCAGGAACTGAGAAAAACTGAAGCAGAAGAGTTTTTTGCAAAGGAAAATGAAGTTGCCTGTGGTAATAGACAAGGGTCAGAGCTGTTGCTCTAACCTTGGATGCTCTAGAATTTCCTTTGATCCCTTCCTTAGGAATTTGAGAGGGAGGTGAGGTAGGGTCTGCTTTTTTTCTTTTTTGTTGTTGTTGTTTTGTTTTTCTTTCCCAGGAAGGTCCATAGCACTTTAGCTAGCTCCAGGAAGTCTAGTCAGATAAGGAACAGATAAACTTTTAGGGGTGCAGAGATGGTTGGGCACCTGGGAGAGAGAGCAGAGCAATTATTCTAAGGTCATAAAACTATTGGTTGCCACTGCTTTTCCTTCAAGGCCACACTGACTGTGGCTGTCTCTCCATCAACCCAAGTCCTACAGAAAGAACAACAAATAAAAGTAGCTCATCGGCAGCCAGAAAATCTAAGGGATAGTTTAAAAAAAAATCTGAAAAATAGTAAAGAAAAGAACATACAGGGCTGGGAAGGTGGCTCAGTGGTAGAGTGCTTGCCTTGTATGGATGAGACCCTGGGTTTGGTTCCTCAGCACCAAAGTAGTAGAAAAATCCAGAAGTGGTGCTGTGGCTCAAGTGGTAGAGCGCTAACCTTGAGCTGAAGAGCTGAGGGACAGCGCCCAGGCCCCACAACAGACAAAAAAATTAAAGAAAAGAATACACAGACTAGCCAAGTATTTAAATGCAGAAAAAGGTTAAGATGTGATACTTGAGGTAATGAGCAATTCATATTGCTGTGCTCTAGGGGAAGTTAAGAATGGCTGGTAACAAGTCTTCCTGGGGACTTGGATCTGACAAAAGGTGGAAGATAGAATGCTTGCTCTCAGAGCTCTGTCCAGAAACTCCGGCCACTAAGTGACTTGTTTTTCTCCCTATCACTGAAACAAGAAGATCTCTGATAGACGTCATTGAACAGGAGTGGTCAGGACCTTGTCTTTCAGTAAATGAATGTGTATTCTGAAAGAGAAACCAGTATGAAATTTAATTAGTGGGAACTGGGTATTTTTTTTTCTTTTAAAAATATCGAAGTGGATATATAAGGACTTTCAAGTTCAACCTGTCAGTTTAGAAAGACAATGTAACTTGATCCATGTCAACCTGTTTATTCCCTCCCCCTTCCAAACTCACCCATCTCCTCAAGTTACCCAATTCCATTTTCACATATCTACATCATTATGACCCTATAGTCTAGACACTGTTCTCTCTGTTCAGGAGACTGGATTCTAGCCATGGAATAGTATGAGAGGCAGAGTGAGAATCAAATATTCATGTTTGTTCTCCTTTACGAAGTTTCTCTCCTTTTCTAGAAAATAGAAATATTATTTTTTTGTAACTTGTTGACTTAGTGGTTGCCATGACAACTACTTAGCACTGAGTGGCAGGCCTATAAGCACCTACATGTAGCTTGGGGAAGATGTTCCTCCACTTTTTTTCTTTTCTTTTCTTTTTTTTGATGAATGGTTAGCATTCCTAAGCAAATAAGTATATGTTTTCAGTAGGAGAAAATGGAAAACATAAAACAAAATCTACTTTATTTTTCATCAGACTGGATCTGGAAGTTTCCCAGGAGGGTTTATTTTGCTGAAAGATGTGATAAGTAATAAGAAAATATTCACAACTTATCCACTATAAAATTGACCAATACTCATCAGTGTTCAGAGGATTTTAATGATACTTCTTGTCTTATCGACTTCACAAACATTTACTGAACACAAATCTGTATGAGATAAGCATGTGTGCATTCAAAAAAAAAAAGTTGAGGTCAGAGAAAAAAGAGAGAAGAATCCCTGCAGACAAATTGCAGATGTCAGATGGATCTATTTAACATGGTCTTTTAAAAATTAATCAGTACAAATTTCAGACATATTTTCTGTTAGTAACTGGAGTTTTTCCTTTTAAATTAACTTATTTGAAATACTTTTTCTGTTCAACCTTTAATGGGATTTCAAGCAACCTTGTAGGTCATATGACACTTTTTCAGTTTGTTATTACTTTGTCAAAGAGATAATTTTTTTTTGTTCTTTTGTGATGCTTCCATGTTTGCTCAACTTTTAGGATAAGCAAAATGGAATGTGGATCAGACCAAATCTGACCTTAAATATTTCTCCTAACAGAATCTATGAGATGCTGTGCTGGCAGTATCTTAATGGCCTTTTGAGTCCTTAAACACTTCTGTTTCCTCTCTGACCTTTTCAAATTGTGATAAGTTCTGATGGCCTGTTTTTATTTCTTTCTTTATTTTTTTTTTATGAAGAGACATTTCTACCTGTAGAAAAATAAGCAAGAAGGATGACGACTGATTCAGACAGCAGATCTTCCATCAACACCTGGAAGTGCATCCTAGCAAGGATAACACAGAAAAAAAGAAATGTATCATGCCACTCCAAACAGGTTATATTATGGTTTCCAAAGGCAAAACAAATGTCAAAAATTGCTCTTCCAAAATGTTAAATGTCAAAAGAATGTTTTTTTTGTTTGTTTGTTTTGCTCAATGTATTTTAACCACAGAAAAAGGGGATGCAAACATGACTAGTTGATAACATCATCTTCAACTATGAATTTTAAGTTGGAAGAGAGATAAACTGATGGCCGAGAACTTAACTATAGTTTTGTAGTGAGCACTATAAAGGATCTTGGCTATAGATGAATTAGGATAATACCAGCAGTCTACATTTACTCAAAATACTACCAGAGACAATCCAAAAATGAAGCCAAATTCTGCCTTTTCCTCCTAACTTCCACACAGAAACAAGAACTTACTGTTAGTAGTCAGTGGAAACTGAGTTGCCTGTATTTGAACAAAACCTGAATCCATTTTTAAAGTTAGTCATCCTCCAATGTGATCTTCAGACATCAACAGCAATAGCAATATCTTGGAAAAGTTGGTATCTTGGAATTTTCCAGAACCAATTTGGAACTCAAATCTCACAACAATTTCTCTGTAAGAAATCTTGCAAGGAGGCTCAACTACTTGTTGTTTTATTATTATTATTAATTATTGTTTACTTGCTTTGTTTGTTTTGCCAATTCTGGGGCTTGAACTCAGGGCCTGAATATGTCCCTTAGCTTTTTTTGTTCAAGACTAGAATTCTTACCACTCAAGTGACAGTTCCAATTCTGGCTTTTGGCTGGTTAATTAGAGAGAAGACTCTCACCAACTTTCCTGCCTGGGCAGTCCTTTGAACTACAATCCTCTTATTTTAGCCTCCTGCATAGCTAGGATTATAGGTGTGAGCTGCTGACACCCAGCTCAGGTATCTGTTTCAACAAGCCCTGAAGGTGGTTCTGATTCTGAAATCACTATATAACATTCCAAAAGTATGCTGTAAGTTGAAATTCAAATATAAAATTTGCTGTTAAAGACTCATTAGGAAGCTGCAACAGGAAATTTATAGTTCACCTCAAAGTATGCCCAATGTGGCAAGTTTTTTTTCTCCAGGAAAGGGAAAAGAGCCTCTGATTCTTTAATTGGATACTAGACTAGTGGACTGGATCCCACATTTATGGAAAATGCATACATTTAAATATAATTAATGGGACAAGATGCTTTAATGAGTGTATGAGATACTTGATAGCAACAGAGATTCGAATATTAACATTTCCTATCATGATTACTTGAGGAAGTATATTATTGAAGAATTCTTAATGCAATTCACAATTCAAAGCCAACCTTCCTTCCTTCCTTCCTTCCTTCCTTCCTTCCTTCCTTCCTTCCTTCCTTCCTTCCTTCCTTCCTTCCTTCCTTCCTCCTTCCCTCCCTCCCTCCCTCTCTCGATCCCTCCCTCCCTCTGACTTTCAGACTTTCTGTCTCTTCTCTTTCACATCCCTTCTCTCTTTGAATGAGAGGAAGGAAATATAATCACTTTTGAAGAATAGATGTATGTGACAGACATGAATTTTATTAGCAGTTCTAGTGAGGTGGAAAACTCCCTGGTAGATAATAATATAAAAAAAAATGTAGACGTTAGAATCACTCAGGGAGATCTGAAGACCACGGTTCAAAGCCGGCCTGGGGAAGGAAAGTCTCTGAGACTCTTATCTCCAATAAACCACCAGAAAACCGGAAGTAGCGTTGAGTGCTAGCCTTGAGCTGAAGAGCTGAGGGACAGCGCCCAGGCCCAGAGTTCAAGCCTAGTGTCTCATACCTGTATAATTTCTCAGGAGACTGAGATCTGAGGATTCAAGTTCAAAGGCAGCCTGGGAAGATAAATCTGAGAGACTTTTATCTCCCATTAATCAGCCAAAAGAATTGGAGGCACCGGCGCCAGTGGCTCACGCCTGTAATCCTAGATACTCAGGAGGCTGAGATCTGAGGATCATGGTTCAAAGCCAGCCTGGGCAGGAAAGTCTGTGAGACTCTTATCTCCAATAAAAACCCACTAGAAAACTGGAAGTGGTGCTGTGGCTCAAACGGTAAAGTGCTGGCCTTGAGATGAAGAGCTGAGGACAGTGCCCAAGCCTAGAGTTCAAGACCTATGACTGACAAAAAAAAAAGGAATTGGAGGCCTGGCCCTTGTGGCAGAAGACTAGCTATCAGAAAAAAAAAAGAAAAAAAAAAAGCTATGCAACAATGAGAGGCCCTGAGTGCAAGCTTCAGTACAGACATATAAACAACAACAACAACAAAAACCACACTGGCCATTATCATAAAGTGTGGCCAGTTTAGGAATTTCTGCCTTTGAACTTTGCTGATCAAATACTGGTCCCTAGAAGAGCAGCTGCTGCTCTTCCTCCTCCTCCTCCTCCTCCTCCTCCTCCTCCTCCTCCTCCTCCTCCTCCTTCTCCTCCTCCTTCTTCTTTTTCTTCTTCTCCACCACCACCACCACCTAAGTGCTTGAAAGGAATATAGAATCCAAGATTCTAGCTCGGACCTAATGATTGAGTATCTATGTGCTTTATTTAACAAATACTCTGGATGATTTTATGCATGTTTAAATCGAAATAGAGAAAATTTCACACTGAGTGAGCAATTGAGGTTGGCTTTGTGACATTCTTCCTGTGATCAATTTATGACCATTTGTTAGAGTAGATTCTAAGCATCCGTAAATGTAAGCCTAGGTAACCAGAGATATTGTGGCACACTAACGGCACATAATTTTAGGTTTGAACCTAATATTCTTCCATTAGCCAGTTGTGAATTGCTGGGAATGAACAACTTGGGCATCCACAATGTGTGATATTGACATCAGAAGGCTCCGACACCCTGCCATTAGCAGTCTTACAGTCTATCTTACTTTTCCTCAGATTTCCGGGTACTCTGCAAGTATATACATTGCTTTGTCTATGTTATTGTCTCATTTTGGATTTAATGATTGCTTAGTAGATGATGAGAATGAGATTTTGACAGTCCTGTGGCTTAGGTTGTCTTAGAAATAATAGTAAGTCTCAAGATAAGATTTCTACCTTGAATTCAAACCTAACTGCAGGGCTTATATTTTGCGAATATACCAATTAACGTTTGGCTCATTTCAATTGCAGCATTGTTTATATTTTTCATTTTCAGGAAATGCAAGTTTTTTTTTATTGTGAAAATACTGTACAGAGGGGTTACAATTATATGGGCAAGATAATGAGTACATTTCTTATCAAGCATTGTAGCCTCCTCCTTTGTTTCCCCTTCCCATCCCTTCCCATCCTCCCTCCGCCCCCCCAATTCTCCCCGCCCTCCCCCACCAAAGTTGTAAAGTTCGTTTTCGACATAACGACTTGTACATCTCATTATTGCAATGGGTCCACCTGTATCCCTATTTAAACGATTTGTTTTTCCCCTTCCCCTCCACAAATTATACCAACATCAAATACAGTGAAAGCAGGGGTTATACTGTGGGGGAGGGACATACAAAGCAACAAAGAAATAATCTTATAAATGTGTTAGAAACAATCGCATGAAAGAAAAAAAACCATTTGAATACATATCTTAGGGTTCATTTCCCTAACATCACCTTATCTGACTTTTTCTGCTTGACTCAGACATATAATAGATATTGCAAATAAGGGAAACCATGGGGCCTCTGTTTCTTTGGGCTTGGCTTACTTCACTTAATATAATTTTTTCCAAGCCTTTCCATTTCTTAACAAATGGGGCAATGTCATTCTTTCTGATGGAGGCATAGAATTCCATTGTGTATATATACCACATTTTCTTGATCCATTCATCTACTGAGGGGCATCTGAGTTGGTTCGGTATCTTAGCTATAGTAAATAATGCTGCAATAAACATAGTTGTGCTGATAGTTTTAGTGTGGTCTTGTTTGTAAACATTTGGGTAAATGCCCAAAAGTGGGATTGCTGGGCCATAGGGGAGCTCTATGTAGAGTCTTTTGAGGAACCTCCATACTGCTTTCCAAAGTGGTTGAACAAGTTTACACTCCCACCAACAATGCAGTAAGGTTCCCTTCTGTCCACATCCCCTCCAACATCTGTTGTTATTAAAGTTCTTGATTTTAGCCATTCTAACTGGAGTGAGGTGGTATCTCAATGTTGTTTTGATTTGCATTTCTTTTATGGCTGGGGGTGGGGGGGGGTTTGAGCATTTCTTTATGTGTTTATTGGCCATCCTTCTTTCCTTTTCAGAGAAGTTTCTCTTTAAGTCTTTAGCCCACTTATTTATTGGGCAGTTGTTTCTTTGAAGATTTGTTGTTGGGGGATTTATTTTTTTGAGTTCAAGGTATATTTTAGATATGAGACCCTTGTCCATTGTATGGCTAGTGAAGATCTTCTTCCAGTCCATGGGCTTTCTGTTGATTTGCTAGCTATGTCCTTTGCCATGCAGAAGCTCTGCAATTTCATGCAATCCCATTTGTCCACCTTCTCTCCCTCTTTGCAGATGACATGATCTTGTATTTAAAGAATCCCATAGACTCCACTCCCAAATTACTCAAGCTATTCAAAACTTTGGTAAAGTAGCAGGGTATAAAATTAACCCTCAAAAATCAATGGCTTTTCTGTATGCCAACAATGAGAAAAGTGTGGCTGAAATTAGGAAAGAAACTCCATTCGTAATAACCCCACAAAAAATGAAATACCTTGGAATTAACTAAACCAAAGAAGTGAAGGACCTCTATGATGAAAACTTTAAAAACTTGAAAAAGGAAATTAAAACAGAACTTAGAAAGTGGCAAAAACTCCCATGCACCTGGATTGGAAAGATCAACATTGTGAAAATGGAAATACTTCCCAAGGCTATCTACAAATTCAATGTGATACCTATCAAAATTCCAACCTCATTCTTCAAGGAAATAGAAGAGGCAATACTGAAATTCATATGGAACAATAAAAGACCCCGAATAGCAAAAATGATCCTCAACAGAAAGAACACTGCTGGAGGAATATCAATACCAAATTTCAAACTCTACTACAAAGCCATAGTAATCAAAACAGCTTGGTACTGGCACAAGAACAGACCTCAGGACCAATGGAATAGAATTGAAAACCCAGAAATGAACTTACAGATCTATAACCATCTAATCTTCGATAAGGGAGCTAAAAAAATAGAATGGAAGGAAATGCTGGTTTTAAGGAGAACCAATCATCCTATGTTGGAGATATTTAATAATGCTGTGTTAGATAAAGTCACTGGGATGTTTGAAAGGGGAATAGAAAGGGTTATTGGGAAAAGAGCAGAGGTGGCATAAAATAAATCTGTTTGTATCCCAGGTTTGTCTTAAAATTGAGATAGTGACCTTGACCTGAGCATGTGAAAAGAAGAACCAAAAATATTTCAAGCCGGGTACTAGTAGCTACTCAGGAGGTTGAGATGTGAGGATCATGATTCAAAGCCAGCCTGGGCAAGAAAGTACATGAGACTCTTATCTCCAATTAACTATCAGAAAACAGGAAGTGGTGCGGTGGCTCAAGTGGTAGACTATGCCCCTTGAGCTAAAGAACTCAGGGACAGTGCATAGGCCCAGAGTTCAAGCCCATGACTACAAAAAAAAAATATTTCAGGCAGAATATTAAAGATGATCAATTAGTATAATAGGACAAGGCCATCAGATTACTTGGCAGCAGGGGGAATAAGAAGATCTGGATGGTTAGTCTAGTAGTGATACATATTTTTGTAAATGATGTTTTTTTTTTTTTTTCAGGCAAAAGTCCTAGCCCTGTACATCATCCTAAGCAGGAAAAAAAAAAGAAAGACAGAGAAATACATTGTTCAGTTTGGAAGTCATTAGAATACCATTTGCTAAACTACTTCATATAAATTATTAACCTGAGGGCACAGCCTTGTGCTTTTTCTACGCAGAAGATTATATATATTCAGTGCTTTTTTCAGCTCATTCACTTCAAATTAAATATTCCTTTTCCTTTTAAATTTATTGCCTTGTGACAACTTTACAGATCACTTGATTATTAAACTATCATAGAGCATGCAGTAGAAAGCTATTGTGCTCAGTATTATTTGTTAATTTCTACTGTGGCAGTTTGAGAGGGTTTTAATCCTAGCCTGAGCAATCTTCTTGGTTCGGGGTTACCTAGGCACTTCAATAAAACTGTATAGGATGTTTTAGATGTGTAGAGAGCAAGCGTGTCAGAAAATGATACGCTGTCCCAAAGAACCTTAAATCACCCATCAGCTTAGCTTCTTAAAATGTGCTGTGCCTTTACCTATACAGAAGTGTTTTATGATTGAAGGCAGCAATTTTAAGATCTAAAAATGTTACTTTGACTCCAAGAAGTCGAATCCAGCTCGATGTGTTCCTTTTCACGGTGTTGTTCCAAGTTGTTTATCCTTAGGGGGCGAGATTTATCCTCTTGTCACTCAAGTACTTTTAATTGCTTTCCTATAAGATTAAGGTTTATATGTTTCAATTTCACCAAATAATTCAGGAGGCCTCATGAATATGCATACCCTATCTAATGCAGCATAAAATTATTAATCAGCTCCTCAGAGTACGGTAATAGATTAATAAAATGGGATTGTGAAGGAATAATGGATGATAAACAAAAGGACCTACAGAAAATAACACTTTCTGGGTTGTTTTAGAAAAATACATTCAGTGATTGAGAGATGAGGTCAATTCTTTGATATTTGGCAGTGTTATCGTTTTTCCTGATAGTATGTGTTGTTTTATATAAATAACAGGACCCAAACTATACTAAACTATAAAATGGACAAGAAAGCTACAAGAAAGTAAACTACATTTTCAAAATATGATATTATTTAAATGTGTTTATTTAGCTTAAACTATTCTACTGCCCTCCCACCTCACTGTATCCACTCTACAATGAATATACTCTTGTATGTCTACACTGCATTCTCAGAGCTCAAAGCTCACTTCCAATTGGGAATGAAGTCTAAATTCACACTGGCAATTACAACAGAGAACTCCTACTTAGGATTAAGATTTGTATTATTTCCAATGAAAAAATTTTCTCTTGTACCTCATTAGCTGTTCAGAGTTCATTCAAGCTAGACGTCATTTTAGTCATGTTGGGTGACTGAATTTTGGATATATCTATGGAATAGGATAGCATAATGATAATATGTGATCGCATAGAAACAGATATGTTCAACACTGCTATTATATTACAGTTGATAACCAGGACAGTCAAAATACTTTCACCTACTTTTCCGAGCTGATAATGACATAATGCTTATTTCATTGATGTTGATAGACATTTACTTATTATCTTCTGACTTGTGTTAGGATGGGTGTGATTGCATTATTTATGAGCCAATCCAATACCAGGTCATTTCTTAGTTCAATTGTTTTACTAATTGGCTGGAATAAAATTATGTGTCTCAAAGGAGGTGTCCCAGGTGCTTGTTACAGAATTGAGAGCAATTTACTAAACTTCGGTCATTTGGGCTCTTCTCATTTTTACCAGGCAAAGGAAATTTTCTGAATATCTAACTCTCCTTTTTCAGTGGCTTACTAAGAAGTTTGGAGCAAGAATTCTAGCATCACAATTCTGCATGAGGATTTTACAAGATTAAATTAACCCTCAGGATTCTCCAAAGAGTAAGAGAACTAGAAACACATAAATTTTGTTCACATAACTACAGAAATAACAAACCTTTGGACACACACACACACACACACACACACACACACACACACACACACACACACACACACACACATCCCTTTCCCTTCCTTATTCTCTCTTCTAGTTTTTTTTAAAATAAAATTTAAAATAAACTATTAAAGAATTACACCTAATCTGCTGTTGCTTAGTAGAAGTTTTTAGGATATTATCTTCTCTGAACTTCTTTGGAATCCTGCATGTTGTAGTATCTGACTAATGATTAGGCAAGCAGCTACCATTTTAAGAAAATCTTAATAGATAGCCTGGCATAGCATTTTTATACACATGAATATTTCCCATTCAGTGTACCTTGTAATCTTGAATTTGAATATTAGAGTGGAAACAAGCTTTGATGATTGTATTTAAAATGAAAAGTAAGGTACACCAGAGAAATCTTAGGTGTTAATTTGGGCTAGCAGGGGGTAGAAAACAACACCATCAATGAATAGAGAAATAAATTGTTTTTGTGTAAGAATGTCTGCATGTGCAAACATACATATTTATTTAGCAGTACTGGGGTTTGAACTCTTGACCTTGTACTTGCTAGGCAAAGGATTTATCATTGAGCCAAGCCTCTGGCCCTTAATAAAGGGTCCTTTTTGAGGTAGACTCTCCCTTCCTTCCTGAGCATGTATCTGGACCTCCATCTGCCTATTGTACTAAAACTAGGATGACAGGTGTGCATCACCACACCCAGTTACCTGTCTGGATAACCTTGGTGTCAGACCTGGTATCAAACAGCAATCTTTTCAAACTCCACCTCCCAAGTAAACTGGGATTACCAGTAGGAATCACTGTTATCCAACTCTGGGAAATGCATTCTTATATCTAATAAGAGGATAATCACGTTCCTAAATGCACATGAAAAGTGCAACAGAAATTTCAAAGTAGAAGGGAAGTGAAGGGTTACAGAGTCTTATAATTCAGGAACATGGAACGCAGATTCTGCAAGGATTCAACATTCAATTTGAGAAAATATTGACCTAAGGAAAAGTTAGAATCTTTTTTTATTTAGACTGCAGGACCCATTAGAATCTGTAATTTGTTCACAGATTGTGAATTAGCAGACTAAAGTGCACATTAGTCAAGGCTGAAAAAAAATCTTTTACTGCAACATCTGAGAGGTTGTCTTAGGTAGTTTGGATTCTTTAGGATGAATTCTTTATGGTGCCAAAGCCATAACACCGACCAAGATAACCTCCCTATTCTCTGGTTGATTGTTTACATATTTTTCTGCTTTACTATAAGCCCCTGACCTGCCTTTTCTCAGAGCAACTACTTCCAAAATTTGCAGCTTGTTAGGACCACTGTTTCTCCAACAGCCATGGAGAAGGTGTGCCTGAAAATTCAACAAGGGAGTTGGGAATTTCATCTCTATGGACTAGGAATGACACTTCATTAGTAGGTGTATTCACCAGGAGCCTGAACTCTTTCTGCTCCCCACTCACCAGTAATAAGGTGCCCTCTCCTCTTTTGCTGGAGTGATAATTCCAGGCTCCAAATAGAGCATTAGCATTTCATCATCATCTAATGGCAATAAAATTACCAATGCCATAGGGTCACTAGAAACAACATGAGAAGGAAAGAATCCTATTCCCATCCACAAGAAATAAAGCACACCATCCTGAGATAGGCTAGATTATACTACAGGTATGTATGTATGTATGTATGTATGTATGTATGTATGTATTGCTGGTCCTGGAGCTTGATTCCAGCCCTGGGTGCTGTCTGTCAGCTTTTGTGTTTAAGGCCAGTGCTCTACAAATTTGAGCCATAGCTCCATTTCCAGCTCTTTGGTGGTTTCATTGGCGATAAGCATCTCATAGACTTTCTTGCCCTTGGCTGGCTTTGAACCATGATCTTCAGATTTTAGCCACCTGAGGAGCTAGGATTATAGATATAAGTTACTAGCATCCAGCGCTATTTTTATTTTTCAAATACAAGGCTGGGACCATGGGTGAACTAATCCAGCAGTAATGCTCACTAGATAATACGTTGAAAATGAACTATACAACTTGTGGGAGAAAGGGTTAGGAAGAAAAAAAAAACTGGGAGAAAAATGAAGGAAGAGGTGACACTTTTTATAAAGGAATGTACTCAATACTTGACTTATGCTACTGTAACCCCTCTGTACATCACCTTTACAATAAAAAAATACAAAGATGGATTAACCTACAAAGACTTTGTGTTCATGAGTGATTCTGCTTAGTAATTTTCATTTCTTCTGCTCTACTTGTCTGGTTTCAGTAATTAAGTTCAGACTGTATTCATAAATGAGCGGCAGAGTAGGTCAGCTTTTTTTTTTTTTTTAACTCTCCGAAATAATTCGTGTAAAATGGAAGTGATTTGTTTATTGGCTGTGTGCTGAATCTTATTGATTCAGTACATCACACTCTCATTGTTCCCCCTTTTTAGATGAACCTGGCTCTTGACCATAAGATGATCATGTCAACAGTAATGATGCCTTACAATTCCTTTGCCCCAGGAGTGACAATATTGCTGCATTATGGCCAGGAATTGAATTGGAAGTGTTATGCAAAATTTCTTGGTTGACTTTTTATGAAAGACAAGATGCTGAATGCTTTCTTTTGTCCTGCTGCCCGGAATTCAGCTATATTGGCAGAATGAAGTTCCCTAGGACAGAGCAGCAAGATAGCAAGTATGTCTTTTACAGGATAGAACAGGTCATTGCGAGCTTAGGACCACTGTCACTGCGTTTTTCAAATGATGTCAAAACTGACTTCATATTTATTTTCATGTGTCACAATCTCTTTGCTCCTTTGATTTTTTTCCAAACATTGTTTGAGTCCAGATCCTAAATATTGAAATTTATCCTTCAGACATTGTTTTTCTATGAGCTTCCTGTTAGTATGTGCTCAGTATTTATATTAAAAAGTGAATGTGGGGCTGGGAAGGTGGCTCAGTGGTAGAGCGCTTGCCTTACAGGCATGAGGCCCTGGGTTCGATTCCTCAGCACCACATAAGCAAAAAGAAAAAATCCGGAAGTGGTGCTGTGGCTCAAGTGGTAGAGTGCTAGCCTTGAGCTGAAGAGCTGAGGGACAGGGCCCAGGCCCAGAGTTCAGGCCCCAGGACCGGACCCAAAAAAAAAAAAAAAAAAGTGAATGTGTCTTTTTTCTGTTGATTAATTTATTAGCTATATAGATGTATAATGGGAGACTAGTAGCTGTTGTTGTTGTTGTTGTTAACACCTCAACATTTTGATGATGCTATTCCATTCTCCTTGGATTCCTTACCACATTTCTACCAGTCCTTTCATTGGAGAAATTTTGCTTTTCCTCTTTAGTTTAAGATCTTGGGTATTCTGAAGTGTTATATCATAGACATTGTTGTAGATTTCTTTTTTTGGTATCTTCCTCAGTATTTACTGCAGTTCTGAATCTGAGGATTCACATCTCTTATTAATTTCAGAATAAGTTTTAGGCATTGCTGATTTGAATATCGACTCTCTCACATGCTCTGATATCTCTTCTTGAATTCAAAATAGATATTACATGAGTTTCAATTTCTCATATAATACGGGAGTTGTCTCTTGGTGTGTCTGGGTGATGTTTTTGTATCTATTTCCTGATTTACTCATTCTTTTCTCATCATTGTTATTGAATTTATTGTGTGTGTGTGTTGTGTGTGTGTGTGTGTGTGTGTTTTGTGACTAGAAAGCTTGGATAGGTTTTATATCAATTTGCTTTTATATCTGCTTGGATAACTTTGCATATTCTTCTTTTCTTTCCTTAGGTTTTTCCAATATGTACACTCAATAATCTATATCTTAAACTTTTACTCTCTGTATCTTCTAGAGGTCCCATTGCTCTATTTGGTTGCGCCTTCTGTGTCTTGTTTTGTGGTACAAAGTATAATCTATAAATTGTGATGTTCCAATGGCTGGTGTCAGTGGTTAGGAATCCTGGCAGACTTGAAATCGAATATGTGGCTGAATTCAGAGAAGAGTTGTATTTATTTTTCCAGCAGTTCTGAGTTGTATCAATATGAAAACAGTTTTAATGAATTGCTTACTTTGGAGCCATGCAGGTAGTGAAAATGCAACCTCCAATTCCATATGAATACATGATTGGGACTGAATTCTCAAAGGAATTCCCAAAGTTAACAAAAAATTTGCGTTGACTACCTACTTAAAACTTTCTTGTTATTTCTTTTCTGTCAACGGAAAGATTACTTTTGTATATACTCTTTTACTTAACCATTTCTCTGTAGGAATAACTACAAGGTTGAATCCTAGCCCTCACCTGCCTTTTTCTTTTTAATCAGAGAATTTGTTTTCTATTTCAACCTGGGGTCATGAATATGGAAACTTTCCATATCAACTGCTATCCTCAGGGTAGCCTGCGGTTCTGCTGGCTTTACTTATCTTCCACACGTATTTTCCTTAATTTTGTGTTAACATGACTTTGCATTTAGTCGTCAGAATTTCTAGGTATTTATAGTAGTGTATAATTTTCTACAGCATAGAAACTTTTGAGACATTTCTCCTCAATTTCAAGAAATCATCCAGTGTAACTAATTTCCTGGTCTCTCTGTCTGCTATCATCTTATGTTATCTGCCATTGTACCTCATCATATTTCTCTTTATTTCTTCTTTATTACTTATTGCTTCACTACAAACACTATCGAAAGGAGCAAGAAAGGAACATTCTAGAGTGTCCCACATCATTGGGATGCACACATACAGATACACATTGAGCCGTTGCTTCTCTTTTTCTATGCAGCCTCTGTAATAGTGTGCATGCCAGCTCTGGAAATGCTGCTGCAGTCACTGAGCTATAACACACTGCAAGGTGTTGAAAGACGGGCAGAAGAGATATGCTTCCTGGGAAAATTTTATTTTACTTTTGTTTCTACTCCCCTGATCAACCTGGTTCATTTACTCTCTGGTTAGACTGGTAGCAGAAATTGAGAAAAGTTTGGGAAACCAGCCATCTGTATCCAAGCAAATAATGAAACAACATCTGCTTTCGTGGGATAAAGAGGATTTGTAAGGGCCTAAAAGAAAGTCATGCCTGAATATAGTTAGTGGGGATAGTAACAGACTTAAGTTAATTAGCCCTAGGGGTTGTTAAATATTAAAAAACCTTTGAATTCTTAGTTTTAACATTATTTGACGTGTTTGTTTATGGAAAGTAACTTTGAGTATCAGACTTTCTCAGTTTTAGGAATTGATGTCTAAGTGACTGAGATAGGTTATTATAATTCAATTAAAACAGGAATAGCATTTTGAGTACTTGAGATGTGCCTGTACTCTACTAAGAATTTTATGTATTTATCTTAACACTTTCACAAGGCTGTCAGGGTAAGTATATGCAGGAAAATGGAACAAGGAAACTGCATGAGATGGGATTGGGAGAGGAAAAAGAGGGTGTGGGGGTGGGAGAATAAAAATAAAAAACTTTTGTGTAAGCTATAAATATTAATTTAAAAAGGGCAAAAAGTTCTGGAGACTTCATCTCAGGAGGTGATGTGTTCCTGTTATTCTAGTCTGGTGTGGTGGCTCATACTTATCATCCCCAGACACCCAGAGAAGCAAAATTAGGAAGATCATGGCCCAGGAAGGACCAGGCTAAAAGCAAGACTCTAGAAAATAATTAACACACAAAGGAACTAGAGGTATACCCAGATGCCCAGTAATAGAGTACCTGCCAAACAAGCTCAAGACTGAATTCTATGCATAGTTCTATCCTCTAATACACTTCTTTACCTTGTCATCTATGTTTCTGAACTATCGCAATAATTTTTTAACTCAGTATTGGGAAACTCTAATTTCTGTATTGTCCATAAATCTACCTTTATTGTCTCAAATTCTTTAGATAAATTCTCTTAACGAACATGAAAGGTTTTTTTTTCTTCAATTGAATGGCTATTTTTAATATACAAAAATACAAATCTCTACTAGAAATTGAAGACAAATAAATTTGACCCAAACAGGGACTAAAATATATTAGGGGTGGACTTTTAAGTCTTTCCTAAATTTATACTTTCATTTATGTCTCTTTTTAAAAAAAATGTGTTGGACAGGCACCAGTGGCTCATGCCTGTAAACCTTAGCTATTCAGGAGGCTGAGATCTGAAGATCACAGTTCAAAGCCAGACCAGGCAGAAAAGTACCCGTGAAACTCTAATTTCCAATCAACCACTCAAAACCTAGAAGTGGCGCTGTGACTCAAAGGGGTAGATCACTAGCTTTGAGCAAAAGAGCCCAGGGCCAGCACCCAGGCTCTGAGTTCAAGCCCTGTAACCAAAAAAAATTACAGTGCAGCTCCTTCAAGATTCTAGGCTGAAATCCTGGGATGTTGATTATGCCCCTCTTCCTTGGCAAATCATAAGCTCCAATTCTCATTTTTCATGTACAACGATACTGTTGAAAAGTTTTCAATGTCTTTGCTGACATTTTCTCCTTGACTTCACTTAGTTTTCATTACCTGACAGGAAAAGCAACTCCATCTTTGGATTCACTATTCCATACTTTTTATCTTCATGAAATATCTTCCTTTCTGTTTTCTGAGTCTGTGCTATCTTAGTAACACTGTAGTTACTAATGTCTTCCCATTGCCCTACCTGGGTCTTAGAAGAACATAAAAGAGCTGGAAACTTTTGCATACTTTCCAATTAGAATTCTGAGAAGCAGGGTTTTTTTTTTTTTGGGGGGGGGGTCCGGTCATGGGGCCTGAACTCTGGGCCTGGGCACTGTCCCTCAGCTCTTCAGCTTAAGGCTAGCACTCTACCACTTGAGCCACAGCGCCACTTCCGGCTTTTTTCTTATGTGGTGCTGAGGAACCGAACCCAGGGCCTCAGGCATGCAAGGCAAGTGCTCTACCACTGAGCCACCTTCCCAGCCCCAAGCAGGGTTTGTTGTTGTTGTTGTTTGCAAAGCTATTGTCAGTGCAAAAGTAATTTCAAGTGTGTGGTTTCCAGGAAGAAAGAAATCTTGGCACATGTGTTTCTCTGGAAACCACTCCTATGTTCAGTATTCTCTCTGAGACTCAGAAGTGCTGAGTTCAGTAGAGGGCAAAAGGAGTCATTGCAAAGCAAACTGGGCATTCAGGATGCATCAGAAGTAGTTGGGAGTCAAAGTAGGATCTTGTGTAGGTCCACAGTACCAGGTATAAGCAGGATCAGAGAAGATTGGAGAAAATCACAACAGACATGGCTGAGGCACCAAATGGAAGATAAATAATACCCATCAGAAAATGCATCTGTCAACAACCACCAATGTAAGGCAGCAAGGAAGTAGCAATCAGGTAGGAAGGAAATAGGCCTCTGGGAAAAGAGGACCTAGGGATACATCCTATCATCAGCCCATGTCTGTTGGTCTGTCTTTTTAGTGCCACAAAAAGTTGTTAACTGATACCCTACCACACATATAAATATATGACTTTTTGGGTGAAGAAGATGGAGAGAATGTTTCTTAATAGGCTAAGAAAGTGTAAAAATAAATATTTATTTTATCAATTCACATTATCCTTTAAATAACATTGGACCTTTCATTAAAATGCATGTCCACTAGCCAGGCATAATGGCTTATGCCTATCATCCTAGATTTTTGATAGGCAGACCTCAGGAGGATCACTGCTAACAAAAGATAACTCTACTTCAACCAACAAGCTGGGTATGGTGGTCTACCCTTGCTATCTTAGATATACAGGAGGGGCTAGATAGGAGGATTGTAGCTTGAAGTCAGCCATGGGCAAAAATGGGAGACTCTACCTCAAAAATAAGCTAAAGCATAAAGCAAAACAAAACAAAACAAAAGAAAAACAAAAACAAAAATAACAAAGGGTGAATCCAAGGAACATGGTTCAAGTGGTAGAACCAAACTTCAAAAAAAAAAAAAAAAAGAAATGAAATGAAAAGAAGAGGAAAGCAAAGAAAAGCACATAAGACAGAGAAGTTTGAACTAAGTTTAAGGGGAAAGATGATAATAACTCTTTTTAAGTTTGCATGGATTTATCTTTTGTAGTCTTTTTGAAGACCAGATTGCTTTGAAAATTGCTCTTACTGCACTACTGAATCTTGAATCTCTCAGTTCTGTCTATAACTTTCTAATCTAGCACTCTGTATCGTTAGATTATTGTGGAGGTCCTGTTCACAGGACATGGGAACAAACAAGCACTGGATTAATAATAATAATAACAATGAAATAATAGCAGTAGTAATAATAATAATTGTTTTTGCTAGGAAAATGGAGGAGAAGGGAAAGAAACAAGTCTTACTTGATCTTTAACAGGCTAGGACTGTTTATTGGGGAACAAAGAAGGGCATAGCCTTCCTGAGGGCTTGGAGACTGTGTAAAGAGGTGGGACAGAAGTTGGGCTTTTATGGTGTCTAAGCAAGGAGGCAGAGATCAATGAAAACACCATTAGGTCTAGGGAGGTGGCGGGGGGGGGGGGCTTTTGGTTGGGCCCACAACCTAAGCCAGGCTTAGGTAGATTGCCCTGCCTCCTTCTTCAAGCCATCCGTGCATATCTGCTGGCATGCCTGACCATCTGTATGCACCTGGGAAAATAGGATGGGGTCAATGCTTCATATATCAGCTTTGGATGTATAAGATGATTGGGTTCAAAGGGGAGAGGCATGTCCTTCAATAATAAAAATAACAATAACAATGATGATGATGATGATGATGATGATGATGATGATGATAAGCTCCTCCAACTACCAGTGAGGGGCTTGCTGCAGTATATCTAACTGTGAGGGAAAAAGATCCAAAGTCTGTATTTTAGCAGTCAATCATGAGTCATGACAGCAGATTGCCCACCCCAAATCCTGCGAGATCAGACTCTGTACCATTGGGAATGATGCCACAGCAGGGAGAAACCATACAAGATGTGGCAGAAACAAAGTAGGTCAGGGCTTCCTTTGAAGACCTGTGCGGTATGCTTAGCCATATCTCTCATATGCTTCTGCAACTCTATGGGAGAAAGTCTCCTGCTGGGATTTACTGGGTTGCTTAACAAATGCAATTCAGATTTGTCTCCTTTGGAACTGCTTAGGAAAGGGATTTTCCCCCTTTTTTTCTTCCTCGAAGATGATGTACATATTTAAGGTATTGGGGAAATTAGATCTCTGTATTATTAATCATTTAGAACTTGGAGAGTTTAATGTTTTTCTTTGAGCTTTACAGAGTTGACTACAGAATTCATGGCAAAAAGGATACAATTGCAAACCTCCTACCAGCCCAATTCAGTGAAGTCTTTCAGGATCATATAGCAATCTTGCCCAAGGAAAATATCAATAAAACAGAAAGACCAGAATACATAATGATGTTGATTGAAAAAAATCAATGCTTATCAGGGTGACCAGTTACAGTGAGAACATAAAGTAATCCCCAGAAAAAAAGTTACAAATATTATCAAAGTGTGAGGAATACAAATCTACCAGCACTTGCATTTCTTTGATCACGGTGGTGTTAATGCTAGGGAAGGAATGGCCAGGGTACAGAAACTCCAACAAAGACAGCCCCACATCAGCCCACCCCAAAGCGCAAATGGTAAAAGTGAATGTGTGTTGTTGTAAGGTGCAATTATTCCAGAAGCCACATTTTGGAAGGGGGAATATTGGAGTCTCTATTATACAATTAGCAGACTGTAGGCAGCCAGTTGTTACAGGCCTTGTAACAACTACAAATATATTTAACGCGGTTAGGAAACAGGCTAGAGAGAAAGAAAGAACAAAAACAATACCAACAAACCAGTTCAGTTCTGATGAAGAGCTGAATTGAGACACTATGATGACCGGAGACAAGCCAGGAGACAGGACACAGGACACAATCACAGAGACACAAGTGGCATGGTATAATGGTGGCTAGGTTGGACCCGGCCTAAATAGGGTCTGAGTAGGGAGCAAGTCCACAGGAATTTCCCAGTCTCAGTAACCTATCAGCCAAGCTATCACATGGGAGGCAGGTGATGGGCAGAGGCATTTCCTTCCCCCAGCATGAAGACAAGATGCTAGACCCTACAATCTACCATGTGGCCAATATGGCGCCAGCCAGACCTGACCTCCTTACTTTAGTGTCATTGAGGTGATAAAATGAATGTTTTGCATTTGTCAGAAGGCGGCATGACTTTAGCAGAAGTTGGGTGATACTATGGGAAAGATGGATCAAGCACCCACAGTACAGTACTGAGTGCTGTGCATCCTGAGCTTTAGTGACTTCTCTCAGTGGTGTCTTCCTGGAACCATACACCCACAGACACTAAGGCTTCATTCTCTTCACCAAGCAGAGATGGAAATAAGAAAATGGATTCTCAGAATAAACTCTTATAAACCATCTCATTTTACATTGGTATAGAGTAAGTGCTAGCATGTGATATGTGAGATTATTTAAGGGTACTTTTTACTTCTTTTCCTATGTAAAAACAACTTTGTGAGCCTAGATTTCCTGTACAGGTTACCCTTGCAACAGATTTTAGAAAAGATGTTAGATGTTTCCTATCTAGTGCCTGATTAATAAATGTAATATCCAGATAGAGAAAATAAAGGAACCCAAGAGCTGCCTTTATTCCCTGAACAACAACAACAACAAAAAATAAAAATTGCCATACCTGTAGTATTGTGGATACATTGTTTAAACTAGAAAGCAAGTCATATGTGTACAACCTTGAAAACCTGGGTGGGGGGGTGAGAATCAATGAAGTATTTCTGGGTAACGTCTCTGGGACCAAAGCACTCTGAATGGTGACAAGCAACCAATATCCTGTTGATGTTTAACCTCATATTTTGAAGATATTGTGTACTTCTTCACAGTTATCCATAGAATGATAATTATGATCACAGCAGTTAACATGTTTAATACTGTCTGGATCGTGTGTGTGTGTGTGTGTGTGTGTGTGTGTGTGCATGTGTGTGCATGTGTGTGTGAGAGAGAGAGAGAGAGACTACTACTGGGGCTTCAACTTTCAACCTTGTGATCTTCTTGAGGCTTTTTTTTTGCTAAAGGTTGGTGCCCTGCCATTTGAGCTATACCTCTACATCTGGCTTTTTGCTGGTTAATTGGAGCTGTGGCTCTTCAACTCGTCTGCCTAAGCTGGTTTTGAACCCAGATCCTCAAATCCCAGTTTCCTTAGTTGTTAGGATTACAAGTGTGAGCCACTGATACTACCTTAGTTGTTGGGATTACACATGTGAGCCACTGACATGTGAGCTTGTCTGCTATTTTTCTAGGTGATTTACCTACATTACACAGACACACAGACACACAGACACACACACACTATTTTAATCCTCATAACAATCAAATGAAATAATGAAATGATCAGAGTACTTCTTTCCTTTCTTACTTTATGGGCAAACAGTTCCTGGTAAAGACCTGAACACCAGAAATGTGGGGTTAAAAGCTATACGCTTGGCCAGACTCTGTCATAAATTCACAAGAGAGTAGTTGTAAGGATTTCTATTGACAACATGCAGTTTCTATGTTTGATGGGCATGCAATTCTGACATGAGTTAAGAAGTAAGGTTTAGGGTTGCTGACGAAGAAAGCAATGCATTTTCAAGGCATGAATTGGTTTTCCGATGTAATTTCAGGTGAAGTGAAGTTAATTTAGTGCTAGTCTAAAATGCGTGGGAGAAAATAGTTCTTTCAATTTCAATTCAAACTAAAACACCAATAGTTCACTATTATTTAAAGGTAGTTTTCTTTATAGTGTTATAAATGATTTTGGGAGATTTAAAAAGCAAATATATGTGCAGGCAAAATGTTTTAATAAGAAATGATTTAAGTTGGGCACAGTGGCCCATGTCAGTAATCTTAACTACTTAGGTGACATGGATAAGGAGATCTTGGCTTAAAGCCAGCCCGGGCAAAAATTTGGAGAGACTCAATCTCCATCAATGAATGAGAAGCATGGTACACACCTGTCATCTGAGCTACATGGGCCAGTATGAATTAGGAAGATTGAAGTCCAGGTTTGTCCATGCATAAATTGAATCCAAATATTAAAAATAAGTAGGAAAAAAGAGACTAATAGAGCAGCTAACACGGTAGAGTGCCTGCCTGGAAAGTGATTGGCCCTGAACTGGAACTGCAAGCTACTATGTGTTGAGTGAATGCAAATGTCAGACACTGTGATAGTTCTTGACATAGACAACTTTGACCTGAACAACCTATTGAGTCGTATCTGAAGCCTTTTTCCAAATCAAGCAAAGCAGAATTACACTGAATTTGGAGGGTTGCCAAACTGCTCATTACTGAGACAAGAAGAGATTGCATTTTTAGTGTGTGTCTCCCTCATTCTTCTTCATTTAACAAATATTTACCAAGCACTTCCTGAACAGCTTTAGCCTGAAGTTGGCACTGGGACCATAACCGGATTGAGAGCATGCAATGTCCTTCTGTTTAATGAGAGACAGAAAAATGAAAGGCTGTGCTGCCCTGCCAGCCCTACCCTGGTGTGTGGATTGGTCAATGGTTAGCACATGCAAGAGAGAGACTTTATCCAACTTTGGGTGATGTCTTCCAATTTTCTTTCCTTGGAATTGGCAGGAACCTTAAGACTATTGGCATGAAGAGGACAGAGATGGAGAGTTTCGAGCAAGTCCCAGCAAACCTTAGGAAAGCTAAGCTAATACTTTTCTGAGAAGGGATGTTGGAAGCTCCGTTGTAGCCAAGTCTTTCTATTCTTTCCATACACATTGTCTTATTCCTTCTATAGGTCTTCAGCATCTCTTTTTTTGTTATACCGGGGCTGATTATGATCCAGCTGTGTTTTTTGTTGTAGATGATGGACTTCCAATTAGACAGTACCCCGCTGGCAATAATAACACAGCCTGCGCTGGTAAATCCACTAAACATTGCTCAGTAGATTAAGTTGCACATTTAAAAAAATTAAAACCTTGGCACTTTTATGTGGTATGTTTCTCGATAGAATTTATTTAGATAATACATTCTCCAATTCTTCCCTAGAGACTTTTGACCTACTTTGAAAATAGCTCAAAATATTTAAGCCTAATTCAGTCGTTACATTTCTGTCTTTCCTTGGTTAACTGGGAAACAGAGGGGAACTATTCATTACTGAGTGGCCGTGCTACCTGAGGTCATAGTATTTAAATGGACTGTGAGTTAGAGCTGTGGTCAAAGAGGACAAGCAACCTATCCCTAGCTATTTTGCCTTGCATCAGAAGCAGAACTTAAGACCCGTATGTGTCTTCCCCGAAGCGGTTGTTCTATCTTTTAATCTGTAAATGTGATCTGTCAGTCACATTATTTCTGCAAATAAAGTTTCAGGAGTGTTTTGGTGGCACCGGGTTTCAACTCAAGGCCCAATACCTGCTAGTAGGAGCTTTACCCCTTAAGTTGTACTCTCATTCCTTTAAGCTTTAGTTTATTTTTCAGAGGGGGCCTCCTGTTTATTTTCCCAGTGCTGGCCTGATTTTAGTCCTCATACCAATACCTTCCGCATAGGAAACAATGGCAGCCATGGCCATGCTTGGCTTGTTTACTGAGGTGGTGATGCACTAACTTGGACTCACACTGAAACCCTCCTGCTTTCTGCTTAGTACAGATGATCTAAGCCAAGTGTTGTTGGAGCACATTCATACATATTTGCTTCTGATTGCTTTGTAGTTGCACTGATAGATTGAATAGTTGTTTTTTTTTTTAATAAGAAAATATATAGCTCAACCTACTGGAAATGTTTACTCTATGGCCTTTCACATGAACTATTAGTCAGCCAATCACTGTGTAAATATGAGCTAATTCCACCCTATGACCAAGTTGAATATTCTACTTGTAATTCTACTTCTTGACTTTCAATTCTTCACAAGCTATTAGAGCTACAAATTTATGACACCAGAGAAATTTTGCTTATTTTAAAAAAACAAACTGCAAAGAACTGTTTAATTGGATGAGAGGCCCCAAGAATTTATGGAACTGAATTATTTTTCTAGATTCTGATTGTGACACACACACACATACACACACACACAGACATACTTTAGGTATTATGTTCATGTAAATATCAGTTTATGTACACAGTTTTACTTGGCATGTATTTGTTGCTAGATCCCCATATTCTATGTAGTTTTGTTTTTGTTTTTGTTTTGTGGTTGTGGGGCCTGAACTCTGGGCCTGGGGGCTGTCCCTCAGCTCTTCAGCTCAAGGCTAGCACTCTACCACTTGAGCCACAATGCCACTTCTGGCTTTTTTTGCTTATGTGGTGCTGAGGAATATAACCCAGGGCCTCATGTGAGCAAATCAAGCACTCTACCACTGAGCCAACTTCCCAGCCCTCTGTGTAGTTTTTAAGTCAAAGGTACCAAATACTTCACATAGGATGTGATGTCTTAGAATACTGCAGATTTGGCAATTATAGTGGGTGTGGGACAGTGTGCAGAACACTCTATAGTGAACCTATTCATGTCTAAAATTGAGAGAAATTAGAAGGAAAGAGAGGGTAAGGGAGAGAATATGATCATAGTGCATTATGTGGATATATACATAGGTCATACTAAGAGTTGCATGAAGCAGGCACCGGTGGTTCTCACCTATATACCAGCCTTGAGCAAAACATCCCCCACCCCCAACAACAACAACAAAGCAGCAGCAGCAGCAGCAACAACAACAACAACAAAACATTAAGGAGCAGCATTCAGGCCCTGAGTTCAAGCCCCAGTATTACACGTACACCCCTTTTCCCCCAAATAATTGCAGAAAAGAGTTGTAAAGGGTTGAGGAGAGAAATATAAGAAAAATAAAAGCATAAACGTGATCAATGTATACTACACACACAGACACACACATATTGAAATGTCACAATTAAACCCCTGACTTTCTACCATTAATTTATACTAATAACAAGTCGAGTAGAATCTCTCATTAATTTCCCAAATGTTTTTGATCAACTTATTTGTGTGAGTAGTCATTTTATTCCTTCTGGAATATATATGCCTTTAGTGATTTTGAAATTCGACAACTTTTTAACATTTTTATAATCATTAATTGGTTTGCCTAGAATTACTTGATGTATAAAATTTGAGCCAATTAAATTGGAAAGTAGTTCTTGCTTCCAATTTTTAACTAGTTACAGGTTTTCTCTATTTTGTCGGTGCAATTTGTTTAGAATCTCCTTCCCCTGTTAGCCACCGATCAAATCTTCCTTTTGGCAGTGTGAAATGCATCAAACTTCTAGAAAAGATACAAGCTATATATATATATATTTTTTCCCCCCGCTCCTGAATCCTTTTTCCTATGATACACCCTGGTCTCTTGAATATTTCAGATGTACTTTGTAAAAAATCCTCCTACCTAATCACAGTCACTATAAATTCCAAAAAAATCTTCAATGACTCATTAGGATTTATTGTGGGAACCCATGCCAGTTTAGCCAATTATCTCAATAAGACCCTTCATAGGAGCCAGCTCCAATGTGGACTCCCGCGTTGGCGTTAGTATCCCCTGCATCTTCAGGGGCTCTGTGATGAGGTGGGTCCCTGCGGTTCTCCTGACAGAAGGAAAGGATAAGAGGACAATCAGAAACAGGCAATGCCTTGAAGGGGGTTGCTCGGACACTGCTCCTGTCTTACCTCGTAAGGGACCCACGAATGTGCCAGGCCGTTCGTCACAAAGAACACACATGCTAAGTCACTCACAGGGGCTCCTGGCCTTGGATGGAACCAGACAAATCTTCTCCAGGAAATGGAGCAAGGGCAACAAATACTTGGAAACAATAAAAGCCCATCTGTCCCCTTTCCTTGTTTCAGATAGGGAAGTTAAAAATCTAGACATGATACTTAACTGAAGGTAGCTAGGAATTCAACTCAGGCTGGCTCCCGCTGAAGTCTTCTTTTTCCCATTACACAGTTTGTAGGGCTCATGGGGTATTATTCTTCGGGGTGGTGGTGGGGAGCATACAAGAGAAACACACAGTGCAGACAGTCTTCCCTTCCCTTCGGTAGATCTGCCTCGTGATCCACCCTTTGCGGACTTAAAGAAGTTGACCTGTGTGATTTGTGGTGAGACGCCAAAGGTGACTCTTGCTTCTTGGATTCCAGGTAGGTGGAACAAATACAAGTAATGGCCAAAAAAAAAAAAAAAACAATATGGAGAGAAGTGTAGAATAAATAAGACCGAGTATATTGTTATTCCACCCCTCCCATAGCCATCCCAGGTAGTGATGGAGGTTTCCATTTCTAGATGGCAGCCATTGTCCATCCCTTTCTGTGGCGTCTGAAGGCAACTTTTCCTCATCCCTCCAGGCCTCAGTGTGTCAGCGAGTTGTGTGTTGCAACCTTGGTACTGCTTCTTCTAGGCTTCTTCTAGCCTTCTAGCTGAAACCCCAAGCAGGCTCTCCTTTCCTCTTTTAAAGGGTGCATATGTCAGTGACAGAGTAAAAGAATGCAGAAGCACAAGAAGCTTCAAAGCCTGGGATCTGAGAATGTACAATGTTCTCAGCTTCTATTTGTTAGGGTGTTCCAATAAAGAAAGAGCAGAAAATGACCTCAACAGACAAATCAACCTTAATGGTGAGTTCAGGGGTGATGTCAGGGTGAACTGAGGAGAGTCAGGAGACCTGAGGCCAGGCATAATGGTGACAGGGGTGGAGGGGCTTAAATGGAGTCATGGTTAGGGGGTGAGGACCACAGGGAGCTCCAGGGTTCAAAGTGTGTGGTGGTGGCAGGTCACAGGTAGCTCAGGGCTCAAAGAGTTTGACAAATTTATAGTGCAGGTCTAGAAGGTCCTGGGACTTATTGTTTAAGCCACCTGCCCCATCTGCTTCTAGGATTTCAGGTGCCTTTCATCTGAGGATGGGTGTAGGGAAGTGAAATTTCACATTTAGATTAAGATTCTGGGCTGGAGAATGTCAAGAAGATCCCCTACGGGAAGAGTAGCCAGTGGGCCAAGCCATGGGAGAAATACTGGGTTAGGAGAACAAAGCAGATTTCCTATCACTATTTCTTTGCTGGAATTTGCTGGGAAGAATATCCATTTCCTGGACTAGTAATAAAATCATTCAGATCATCGTGATGAGAATGATCCATTCAGTCAAGAAGTATTTATTGTGCATTTACTTTTATTTTTATTTTCACCTAGCATAATGTGCACAGGTCATGAGTCATTTAGTAATATTTGCATGGGAACATTCACACACACACACACACACACACACACACACACACACACACACACACCCCATTATCAATTTTGGAGAATCTTAATCATTAGCAAGACAGTTGGGAAACCCTATTGACTTTCATGATGCTCTAGTATAGCTTTATACATACTTTCTAGAGGCTTTTTTTGGTAGGTTTCCACATTCTGTTTTTTTTATTATTAAATTTATAGTCTCTCGAGCTTATTTTTTTAGTACTTCAAATAGGGATTTTAAATGTTGAAAGGATTGTATGCAACAGGTTTAATTTCAATAATTATATTAGTTTAATTTGCAAACTTGATGAAAATGTATTAATGGACCAACGTAGGGGGAAAAAGTGCTTCTTTGACTGGACAAAATGGAATTTCAGAGTGCTAACTATTAGTTAAATTAAAGATAAAAAAATGTTAAAGCCTAAAGTGACCTGCTCTTACATTGTATGCTATAATTATATTTCTTGGCGTTCCCCAATAACAAAATTCATGGAATGAACAACAGGTGCTTTGTTATTCATGGTGTCATGGTTGAATTTTTGCTCTGTGCCTGATAATGCAGGCGAGCTGGATGATAGCTGTACATCAGAGAAGAACATTAAGCCAGGGAGAGAACAGGCACAAGTGAATATTAATTAGAGTTCAAGTCAGAGTTGACAATTGCCAAAAGATAAAGTATGGTATGCCACCTAGAAAGCTACTTCTAGGAGGTGAGGAAGGGCAAAGCAAGTATGTGTGTGTGTGTGTGTGTAACACAGTCCCACAATGTGTTGTCTCAGCTGCTACTTGTACCTATTGAAAAGAGATCTCCTCTGAGTTTCTCTTCACTCTTGGCTTGTAGGTGTGTGTTGAAAACCTTCAATTCATTCATAGATTTCCCCTATTTTCCCTCCAGTTATTGGCGGTCTGAGCATCTATATAGACAGTTGGTACTTAATAAATGCCATCAGTTAACACTAGCTAGTCATCACCTCTTGCTCATGCTTCCCCTGAGCTTTGCTATGCTCAGGGCTAACCAGGTGGCTTCCTCTGCCATTACACTCAAAGCTGACTTGGCAGGCATTCAGGGAGCCATTCTAGATAATGCAACCCCTAACCTTCATTGTTAATAAGATTTACAGGGGTAATCTGCAGGGGACCTTAGGAAACCCTGCCATTAAAGCAGAAAGGGCAATGCCTTCGGAAGAGAATAAAGTCAACTGTTTTACCTTCTAAGACATTATCATGATAATGTCACCTTTCCTCCAAGGGTGCCTGCCTGCTAATAAATATGTGTATGTCACTCAGAAAGAGTAGGGAGGCACACTGTTAGGTGAGATGTGTATAGTTTTTGCTCCTGGAAAAAAATAGGCTTTATCCTCTGACTTTTTGTTTTTTGTTTTTTGGTTTGTTTTTGTTTTGGTTCCAGAGCTACATTCTCATAGAAACATCAAAAGACAGGTGCTAAGTTGAGAGCTGTGTCCAGGGTAGAGTGTGTTAATAGTTTTGAGAAGGTCCGAAGTAAGGAGACATAAGGAGACATGTTGTACTGTGGAAATGGAAGCGACAGCAGGCCAGATCACTGCGGGATTAGCAATGCTTGTTAGGACATTTCGAGCTTTCTACCAGTAGTATGGAAGTTTCTGAAGGATTTTAATCAGAGCAGAGTCAGAGATGTGTTTCTGGAAGGTTAAATTTCAGTGACTGTGTGGGAATCGGTTTGGAAGTACATCAGTATAATTTCTCATTTAAATTTTTATTTTGGCCAATTTATTCTGTACACTGGGAATGCAAATCAGATCAGTGAACTAGGCCCTGAGAGGAGACTCAACCGGGACAGCTTCTTTTCAGGTTTTGTTTTTGTTTTAGGGATTATAGAAAAAACAAAAACCTCGGCTCCAACCAGCCCAGTTCTTGGAATGATAAGAATGTCTCTAGGTCCCCCTCCCCTTAACTTAACCCACCTTCATTGTTTTGTTAAAGACTGACCGATTAAACAGGTAGCCAGTAATCCGGTTCATGCTGGCATGCTGGCTGGCATGCTGGCGACATCCCGAGTTTACTATGAACTCCGCATTTTCACATGTATATGTTAAACTCCACTAAACTCCTTTGTGTATGTTTACCTTAAGCCGGCTTTACCGTTGAATTTGTGAGTCATTTAAACCCAAAATGATAGGCTGGTTTAAACAGACATTATGTGACAAAGTGTAACCTCACTGGCCACCTGCGTGTGGTCTGGTATGACTATGCAATCTTTTGGGTGTGTGAAAATCTCATTGGTTGCCTACGTGACCAGGCTTCACCTTGTGATTTTTGCCTTTAAAAACTTAAGCATGTGGGCCGCTCGGGGTCCCAGTATCAGCTCCCGAGCCTGTGCTGCGGCCCTGGCCGGTCAGTGTAGGAACCTTCTCAATAAAGTTGCTTCTTTAATATCAACTGTGTTGCGGTGGGTTCTGTCACTCCGGGCGACTAGGTGGGCTTGCCTGCCTGAGTAGGGGTCTTCCTACTACAATCAGTTCTTTGTTACTGCAACATAGGTGTGTTCTAGCCAGTCTTTATGGCTGATATTGACAATAACAACTTGGCAGAAGGAAAGAAAAAATAAAAAGACCAGACTTCAGGAGTGCTTAAGTAAAGGTAGCTATAGGGATCTGAGAATCAGGAACTCTCCAGAATTCTTCCTTTGAGCCACTCAACACCAATCATAATCAGTCTCTGCAGAGCTCTGCTCAGAATGTAGAATCCTAGGTCAGGGCACCTGTCATAGCTTGAGTTGCATGCTACCATTTAGTTGAATAGATGTCTCATGATTGAAATTGGCAACTGAATAACACGGCATGAGAAAGGATGGTGAACAAACAAAACCTGAACAGGAAAAATCAGACAACACAAGGGAAATCATATGCCCACTACAAGAACATCCCTACTTGTAAGAGTTCATGTTCTTAACAGGACCGGTAAGGTTTTCTCTGAAAGGGCCATCCATAAGCTTTCAAAGCTGATTTCTTAGTGACCATCCCTGCTTCACTTTTCCAGACCTATCAGGATACTTGTACTTTCTTATCCACACCACACCTTTTCTTCTTCTCATGCATTTGTTCATAGTTCTTTCTTAATATCTATTGCCCACTTTTCTCCAGAAACCCCATCTTCTATGTCTGTCTGAACTTAGTTTAAATATTATTTCCACAAACCATCAACACAACACTATTTGTGTCTCTATTATATCACAGATGTAACAGAAAGGAGACTTTTCTGAAGGATCTATACAGAAGTTTACAATGTAAAAGAATGATGATAGGAGCAATTTCCTTTATTATAAAGCTCTCTGCTTTATTATAATGTATTTTTTATAAGTGTGGAAATTTTACACAAGAAGATCAGGTAAGTTTATTCTTCTAGTAGCTGAGAAAGCTGAATCTAAATCTAAGCTCTTTTACATCATGCTTTCCTAGGTCATTTGACTCTCTACTTCTTCAACTAGATTTCAAAGTCAAGGACAGAGACCTTTGCCTATCTGTTCATCTTCAATGACATCGATGGACAGTTTATGATAATTGTAGATAGTGAATAAGTATATTACACAAAACAATGAAAGAATCAAATCTTGAAACTTATTATTGAATTATAGCATGTTTTCGATTCATTAAAAGGATAGAATGTTGCATGAATTTTTCTCTTAAGGGAAGATGAAAGTTGACCTTGAATGCAAATAATCAGAAAGGTAAAGATGATAAAGAGATTCCATCACAGAAGAAATCTGCAGGTTGGTTGAGCCTTTCCCACTGCGTGGGATGGAGGGATTCATTTGGTTGTCTAATATGTGAACAAAAGAGTCTTTCCAAATGGGATGCTGAGGTATATAGGGGAAATGGGGAGTAGGAGCAGAAGATGTACTAAACAGAGATTTATCATCCACTTCCCTATTCTTATTGGATTGATTCCTAAGGCAGCTGTCAGGCTGTGATCTGTGATAGACTTTGAGCTTCTTTGTCATTCAGTTAAAAATCTGTGATATTGTTTGGCCAATTCCAGCTGTAAGAGGGAATACAGCAATGCGTATTCTCTTTAACACAGGGGTTCCTATAGATCCCTAGGTCTTCTCTACCAGAAAGAATGTTTTAATTCCTGCTTCACAGAATCCTACCTTTTTAGAACTTGAAGATTATTTTAGATTCGTGAGGGCAAAGCATGTCTTGCAAGTCTCATATTATCCCTAGCAGCTGACATTACCTAACTGTGGGAGATCTCATGAGAAATGGTCAGAGTCTAGTATTTAAGGTGAAGACTGATTTCTGTTTCATGTGGAACTCTGCTACTCACTTTCTGGATGGAATTGGGCAGAGTAAGTAGGCTATTTATGTTTCAGGTGCCTTATCTTTAAAATAAGAATTATATCTACTCTGTAAGTTACTGTAAAAATTCACAAAGCTAGCATATATAACATGTACAAAACACATTGAGCCCTTTAAATATCTCAGGCCCACTACAGTTACAGACAGAGTGCTCAACAACACTTGGTACACTGGATTAAAATGAGTTTCCCAGTGGGCATAGAAAAGTGATCATGTACTACCCTGACATGTCAATTCTAGGGGAGGCAGACATTGAGATTGAAGCAGGTCTTATGAAGCAGGGAAATTCTCACAACCGCAAAGCAGTGAAATACATGAAAGAAGAGAGGAAATGAACTTGGGCAGGAATAGACTCAGTTTCAGATGCAATCTGATAATGCTGGTCAACCAATGTGAAGGTGGCCTGGTAGAGGAGGCTAGTTTACCTAGGAGTGATGCTCAGCTATTGGCTCAAAACTTCCCAGAAACATAGTGGACTAGACAGAAGCTGAAGCAGTTCTCGCCAAGGCTGATGACAGAAAGCTGATAGTTCACTCCATTTCTCGAAACTGAATGACAAGTTCCTTCTTGAAGAGAGATCTGAAGACACATCTCAAGCCTGCTACCCTGAGCATTCTGTTAGATCAAAGAGCACCTGTGACCTTTAAAGGTTCATATAACTCAAAGTGAAGAAGCTTGATAATGAAAAGATAAAAAAAATTTAGAATGAAATGAAAACTTTGATGTGGATGTTCAGACTGTATTCAGAACTGTCTGAGGGTTCAGAGGCAACTCTCCGTATGTTGCAAGATTCGAACAAATCAGAAGAATCACAGAAAATTATATATGAGAGTTGATAGAGAGAAATGCAGGGAAAAGAAAATGGGAATATGGGAGATTAAAGAGGAAAAAATCCCTCCCCTTTTATTTTTTTGTAATAGTGAAGTAATAGAAAGGAGACAGCTTGTGCCATAGTCAGATAATTTGTGTGTTTATTCCTAGTTCCTGTAATTGCTAGATCTTCTATGGCAGATTACTCAGCCTCTATAAGAAAGCTCATTTTTGACTATAAGTAACTTACTAAGGAACTCACTTAACATTTATTGAATGCTTACTGTATTGAACACTAAAGGTACCATTGTCTGCCACAGCATAGGAGGTACAGCTCCTCACTAAATACATGATAGTACAGAGACAATTCAGGTTGGAAATTGTGACAATCATCATAAATAGAAAAGAAATAAAAACAGGATATTACTGAGAGATTAGAATTGAGGGGAAGTTCCAGGATGAATATCTTTCTTTAGATATCCTTGCTCAGTTCCCAAGTTATACTATTTATTTATTTTTATTGTGAGTATACTATTTATTTTGGCACATGGGCAGAGTCAGAGGGAGAGAGTTTCTTCCCCCTCCTCCTCCTCCTCCTCCTCTGCCTCCTCCTCCTGTTTTCTCTTCTTCCTCCTTCTCTTCCTCTTCTTCCTCTTCCTCCTCTTCCCCCTCCTTCCTTCTTCTTCTTTTTTTTTTTTCTAAAAAACTGTATGTTAGCTGTGCCCTGGTAGCTGATGCCTGTAATCCTAGCAACTCAGGAGATTAAGTTCTGAGGATGGTGGTTCAAAGGCATCCCAGGCAGAAAAGTCCCTGTGAGACTCTTATCTCCAATTAGCAACTCAAATATCAGAAGTGGGAGCTGTGGCTCAAAGTGGTAGAGTGCCATCCTTGAGCAAGAAGAGCTCAGGGAAAGTGCCCAGCTCTGAGTTCAAGTCCATGACCAACAAAAGAAAAAAGCAAAAAACAAAACAACTATATGTAGTTTAATGAGGAAATGTAAAGTTCAAAAGCAAAGAATATATGTGTGCTTTTAATCAAGCTATTCTTAATTTGGTATATCTGGATTCCTGGTTCCTATTTCCCATATTTCATTTCCCCAGACCTAACCTGCCTCAGAAGAAAGAGAGGAGTAGGGCCTGCATGAAGGATTTTTCCATCTGAGCCCCAATGACATTGTAGTAGAAAAGCTACTGTGTAGGATATTTAGGAGTCTTTCTGATGTCCACCAGACACACAGTACATCTGCATTGGTGATGACCAAAAGGGTCACCTGACACTGCCGTGATGCCAGGAGCACGTGGCTTCCCTCAGCTGAGAGCCCCTGGGACAGCAGGAGCCAGCGAGAGAATGGAGAGATCAGTTTGTCAAACCCTTTATGTTAAAAACTTCTGTGTATTCAGTATATATAAAGCTAGCCTGGACTACATACTAAGTCCAAGTGTGGAAGAGGAGAGAGAGAGAGAGAGAGAAAGAGAGAGAGAGAGAGAGAGGGAGAGAGGGAGAGAGGCAGACAGACAGGCAGGCAGGCAGACAGACAGACAGACAGACAGGGACACAGGGACACAGGGAGAAAGGGAGACAGCAAAAGAAAGAGAAAGTAAGAAAGTGAAAGATAAAAAGAAGAGAAAGGGAGGGAAGAATAGAAGGAGAGAAGGAGGAAGAAAGGAAGGATGAAAGGAATGAAGGAAATAAAGAAGGGAAGAAGGAAGATGATAAAAATGTGCTGAATAAGTAAAACACATCAGATCCATACCTGGATCCTATTTTATATGGTTAAATTCTTAAGCTTTGTGTGAGCTCCCTTATACAGCATTCATGAAGGAAAGGATTTCCTTGCTCATTTACTACTTTGAATCCATTACAGTAAAATACCACAAACACAAATAGAGGGATGTGGTGATGAAAGAGAATTAGCTAGTATTTTCTGAGATATTGTAAATCAGGATCTATTGTCTTTCCAGGTATGGGCATGGGGTGAATGAGCAATATGCAATACATTAGAATTGAAGGTATGAGGAGTATGGCCTTGATGGAAACATTAACTACGCTAATGTGTATAAAGCAATTCATTTGGAGGCTCCTGCAACAGAAATAGCTGAAAAAATAGCCGGCTATCTTCTCAGTGTGTGTTTTTTTCAAACAAAAGTCTTTCAGATATAGAAATCAACCTGGAATTTTATATGTAAACAAATCTACACTTGAGTAAAAAATAATGGAAGTGATATTGATAAAAAAGGAGTCTCCAGTTAGTAACAGCGGATTTTATTTCAACAGCACTGACATGGTCCACTTTCTAAATAATTGTTGAATAGAAATAAGTTGACTTCATTATTAAAGCATGTTGAAAGAAAAGGGTTTGGTGTGGCAGCAGATGCCTGTAATCTCAGGATTTAGGAGGTTGAGACAGGAGGATCTTAATTTCAAGGCCACCCTTGACTACATAGCGAGGTTCCATTGAAAAAAGGAAGGAAGGAAGAAGAAAGGAAGGAATTGAAGGAAGGTAGGAAGGAAGGAAAGAAGATAGGAGGTAGATAGGAAGGTAGGAAGGAAGGAAAGAAGATAGGAGGTAGATAGGAAGGTAGGAAGGAAGGAAGGAAGATAGGAAGAATAAGGAAGCTCCACACAAAGCTTAAGAATTTGACCATACAGAATAGGATCCAGGCATGGATCTGATGTGTTTTACTTGTTCAGCACATTTTATCACCTACTATGAGATATCTTAAGTTAATAATAATCAGGTCAAGCCAAGACAGAAGTAACACAGCAGGACGGAACAGGCAGTGTGGCTTGGGTATGGAATAGGACTAGAATGTGACAGATTTTATTTCATCAAGGCCATTTTTCTGTATGCCAACATTAGCTACAACAAAGACCGGAATGGAAGGCTGTACTACAGGCAGGACTGGATAATGTGTCCACAGAGCTCAAATCTCACATTTTCTGTACTGAGACAGTTGCTGCTGTTAGTCTCTGCAAAATGAAGGTCATATCCTTATCTAGGACTTGTCTGATTTCAAATCCTTTACTCTCAAGATTTAAGAGTTCAGAGCTGGCAAGTTGGCTCAGTGGTAGAGTGCTTGCCTTGAATGCCTGAGGCCCTGGGTTCGATTCCTCAGTACCACATAAGCAAAAAAAAAAAAAAAAAACCAAACCCGGAAGTGGCACTGTGACTCAAGTGGTAGAGCGCTAGCCTTGAGCTAAAGAGCTGAGGGACAGTGCCCAGGCCCAGAGTTCAGGCCCCATAACTGGACCCCCCCCCCAAAAAAAAAGATTTAAGAGTTCAAAACCAAGTCCGGATGGGCATCTTTGGCCCTTTTGAAGCACTTGGAGAACTATCCTCCTCACCACATTTTAGGGTACAATTTCAATTACAAAGACAGATTTGAACAGAGGTCATTTGGGATTAAGCCTGCATGATTGAGAACAAAGCTTTCTATCCTCTCTATCTTCTCTGGATTTGAACTTCTTTATTGGAAGGAGCCCAACAAGCCCATCAGTGTAGGCTTTTTTTTTTAACCACAACTGCTGGATTTGCCATTTTTGTACTAACGTGAAAGTCTTGGTGAGCAATGTACACTGTTTCCTATAACAGGTATTTTTCCTTAAATTATAGTATATATCTTTTCCCTGAGTGTTAGCCCTCAATAATGGCAGCAAAATTACACCTTTCATGTGTGGCAACACAAAAGTAAGTAGGCAATTATTTTCTCCAAACATTTCCAGAAAACGTTTATATTGTGTTTCAGAAAAAAAAATGGTGGAGGATTCCAATGGTACTTTTCCATATATAGAATTAAGAAGAAAGACACAGCTTAGAAAAAAATTAATCTTTCTCACCAGATTTTACTCTGACCGGTACAACTACATCAAACAGTTCTCTCTTTTTTTTCTGAAATAGATTCTCTTTTTCTATAAAACTACCTACTTAAATCTTCCTTCCTTCCTCTCTCCATCTCCCTTTCTCCTTCCCCCATCTCTGAAAAAGGAAAAGAGGCCAGTGCACCTTATTCTTGAAAATGGAACTTGTTAACCTAAGCATCCATAACCTATATTCAGAATCTCAAATTTAGGCTTGGAGGTATGGCCAATCTAGTTATTTTTAAAATTCGTTTGAGTTTCAACTAGAATTGGATTTCTTGATTACAATCAGTAAGAATATTAGAACAAAATAGGCATATACTTTACACTTAAATTCCTACATGAAGTATCATGACTTATCATGATATTGGTCATGGTATTTTCTAACTTCTTCTTTTACCATTTCTTTTTATTTTGGGTTTATAGGAAAGGAATAAGAAACATATAAAGAATATCTCACCAGTTATACAAATTCATGAACTCAGGTATCTAAGAATGTGAACTTTTCTATTTTTTCCCCCAATTTCTAGTTCAAGCTACTATTTATTCAAGTGATTATAACTTAATCTTCATGAATTCAGCGTAATCCCAGCCACTTTTGGGTTCTTGTTTCCTTCTTAGAAGTTCTGTTGAATGTCTTGTGGGATCTATATAGCGTACCACGGTATGAATGTTGGCACCAGAGCTAGGCTTTATTCCTATTTGGCCATATGCAGGGCCACTGTGTTAGTGCCTGCTTCATGGGTTACTGCTGGGGCTCTATGGGCCAGTGTCCCTTGTCCATTTCTACACAGGGAAGAGTTGGGGCTGCCCATACCAAGGTAACCAGGATTCTTTTGTGACAACTTTATTGTATGCTACATGTGCTAAATCAAACAAGACCCAAAGGTCTTTTTTATTTTCTTTCTTCTCCTGGGAGATGAAGTATAAGTTGATTCTGCACTTTGATACTTCCGTGTTATTCAGGTTTTCTGTTGTATTTGTCCAGACTCTACTCCAGTAGGTGGCTGGGAAGCAGCTCTCAGATTAGCCCATGATCACATTTATGTGTTTTTGTACCCTACATTGTGAAATAGTATGTCTTACCCTTAAAAATTTCTTTGTACCATTCCCACAGAATTTCCCAATAGCAGTGCCTTAGAAAACCATAGTAGTATTAACCCTCCAAAATTCTCATTGCTATAATACTAACTGAAATGAGGATATCAATCAGATTTCATATTGTTTATATATATGTTATATATATATATATATATATATATATTTCTATGAAACTGTAGCACATGTATAGATTTGTGTAAACATCTCTTTCATCAGCAGGATTCTCCAGAGAAGAAGAATCAATAGTAGTGTATAGATTCAAACTTAACACCTTGACTCTCATGATTATGAAGACACAAGGAAGCATTGATTTTGAGGTTCAGTCTGGAAGCTGTCTGGAAGCAGAGCCGCTCATGCTCATGGAAAACCAGTTTTTGGCTCTAGTTCTGCTTTCATTTGATTGGATAAGGGCATCATGAAGGGGCAATCTACTCAAACTCTCCCAATTGAATGTTCATCTCATCTGAAACACCCTCACAACAACACATATTTGGGCATTGTGGCCGAGCAAAGCTGATGCATAAAAATCAACCATCATAATCACTGTTATCTGTATATGGAACTTCCCATCATCACAATTATTTTCTAAAGATGTTTACTATATACTTAAAGTTGCCCAATTTACCTCAAAGTTGTCTACATATTACTACATTGGATCTCTACATTTGCCCTATAAGACTAAGTGTTAAGAGAAATTGATTTAGATCAAAAAAGATTACTAAGACATATTGGTACAGGCAATATATCACTTACATAAATACATGTCCATGTCTACATACCTTCTTAAGCCTATGAGACATTAGTTAAATGTATGATTCTAAATGTATACTTATAAATGCACTGAAAACAATCAGAAGGGATATATATTGAACTTACCAAAGTGCTTAGTTTCAGAGAAGTGATTAGAATTGGTAGTGGTGTTTAAAGGCAGATTTAATTTCATTTGTTTAGTATATTAGTAAACAGAACCAGGATATTTATATATAATCATTGTAAAATTAATACAAAGAAAAATTTGGTAACTTGATTATACTACTATTACTTTGCATTCTAACTCAAATTATTTCAAAGGGAAGAGGATTCATTCTGTGCATTGTTCCTCTGTTTTTTAAGTCAAACCTGACCAAATCTTTGTACCTGACTTTAACTTTTCAGATACAAATATAGGAAGTTGATGTGCTATTACATAGAATCAGCTATAATGCCTTATTCTTAAATGAGATACCATGAACAAACGGCTATAAATTTTACCTTATTTTGTGCATTTAGTTTTGAATAGTCAATGAACTCCATTTTTATGCAAGCCATTGGGGAATCCCGTGTTGGAAGTCCTCTTTCTTCTACTTCTTGTGTATATCAGAAAACCACTGCAATCAAGCCCAATAAGCAATACCTCTCTTGTAGTCATTTCCCTTTGAAAATGACTGAGGCTTATTGGGTGATTTGTAATGAATAGAATATAGCATAAACGGTGAGATGTTACCTGCAAGAATAGGTTAAAAAAGACAATCAATCACGATATTAGTGGCTCATGCCCATTATCCTCACTACTTAGGAGGCTGAGATCTGAGGATTATGTTTTCAAGCTAGCTCAGGCAGAAAAGTCAGTGAGACTCTTATCTCCAATCAACCACCAGAAGGCCAAAAGTAGAGCTGTGGGTGAAGTGGTATCTTTGAGAAAGAAAAAAAAAAAGAAAAAGCTCAGGGACAAATGCAGGCTCTCTTTGTCTCTTGGATTGCTTACACTGGAAGAATCCAGGCATCATCCCTTTGGAAGACTCCAAATAACGAAAGTTTAATATTTACCAACCATCATGTACATAAGATTGGAAAACAATTGTTTGCATATTACCTAATAGGACAGTAAAGCTTCAGTGGTCATCTTGGCTAAACATTTTTAAGAGGTCTTGAGACAGAGAGAGACAGCTAAAAGTGGCCCCTAGATTTCTGACATGTAAAGATTGCAAGATAATATTTGCTGACTTGAGCTAAAAATTTATTTAAGATCAAATCTCAGGGATTGAAGACAGCCTAGATATTATAGAGAAAGAACATACAACCATCCAAGACAAGTCCAAGAAATATGATAGATCTATCCAACACTTGGAAGACAACATCAGAAGGCCTAATCTAAGGATAATGGGTGTAGAGGAGCACCTAGAAACAGAAGTTAATGGCCTAGGAAATTTGTTTAACAGGATCCTAGCAGAGAACTTCCCAAACATGCAAAAAGATAGGCCTATTCAGATACAAGAAGCTTTTAGAACTCCAAACAGACCAGACCAGAATAGGACATCCCACCATCACATTATAATCCACACAGGATCAACTCAGACCAAGGAAAAGATCCTTAAAGCTGTCAAGGAGAAAAGATTAATCACCTATAAAAGGAAACCAATTAGAATCACCTCAGATTTCTCAGCAGAGACAATCAAAGCAAGAAGAGCCTGGAATGATGTATGCCATGCCCTAAAAACAAACAACTATCAACTAAGAATACTGAAACCAGCTAAACTCTCCTTCATAACTGAAGGCCAAATAAAAACCTTCCATAGCAAAGAAAAATTCAAACAATACATCTCCACCAAACCAGCCCTACAAAAGATTCTTAAAGATGTCCTACACATAGAAAACCAACAAGACCACAATAAAGGCCAAGAAACTGCACCCAAACTGAGAATCCAAGAGCCATAGGAAGAACCCAGTTTTCGCAGCCCCCAAGAAGGTGGATAACATGGCAGGAACTCCCAAATACCTCTCAGTCCTTTCTCTTAACGTTAACGGACTGAACTCTCCAATTAAGCGACATAGACTGTCTAGTTGGATTAAAAAACAAGACCCTTGGGGCTGGGAAGGTGGCTCAGTGGTAGAATGCTTGCCTTGCATGCCTGAGGCCCTGGGTTCGATTCCTCAGCACCACATAAGCAAAAAAGAAAAAAGCCGGAAGTGGCGCTGTGGCTCAAGTGGTAGAGCGCTAGCCTTGAGCTGAAGAGCTGAGGGACAAAACCCAAGCCCAGAGTTCAGGCCCCACGACCGGACCCCCCCCACAAGAAAACAAGACCCTTCTATCTGCTGCCTTCAGGAGTCACATCTTGCCCGTAAAAACAAACACATTTTCAATGTTAAAGGCTGGAACAAAATCTACCAAAGCAAACGGCCCCCATAAACAGGCAGGAGTTGCAATCCTAATATCAGATAAAATAGACTTCAAATTAAAATTCGTGAGAAGAGATAAAGAAGGTCGCTACATACTAATTAAGGGATCTCTCCTTCAGGAGGATATTACAATTCTAAATATCTACTCGCCAAACAATGGAGCACCCAAATTTATCCAAGAAACACTACTTTCCCTCAAATCCCATATAAATCCAAAGACATTAATTGTTGGGGATTTTAACACACCACTCTCCCCACTAGATAGATCAACTCGGCAAAAACTCAACAGAGAAACGGCAGATCTAAACAGCTGCATAGATCAACTAGATTTAACAGATATCTACTGAACATTTCACCCAGCAGCATCAGAATACACGTTTTTCTCAGCAGCACATGGAACATTTTCTAAAATAGACCACATTTTAGGCCACAAAACAAACTTGTCTAAATTCAGAAACATTGAAGTTATACCTTGCATTCTCTCTGACCACAAGGGAATAAAATTAGAACTCAACACCAAAAGCCACCAAAGAAAGTCCGGTATCACATGGAGGCTGAACAACACACTGCTGAATCACGAGTGGGCCATAGAAGAGATTAGAAAGGAAATTCAAATGTTCATGCTATTCAACAAAAATGAACACACAAATTACCAGCTCCTCTGGGACACAGCAAAGGCAGTACTCAGAGGCAAGTTTATAGCTCTGAGCTCCTACATCAGCAAATTGGAGAGATCTGAAACCAACAATTTAATGACACATCTAAACCTCCTTGAAAAAGAGCAGCAAGATAAACCCCAATCCAGTAGATGGAAAGAAATAATTAAAATTAAATCAGAATTAAATGAAATAGAATCCAAAAAAACTATAGAAAGAATCAACAAAACAAAGAGTTGGTTCTTCGAAAAAATTAACAAAATTGACAGACCCTTAGCAAATCTTATCAAAAAAAGAAGAGAACACACCCAAATAAATAAACTCAGAGATGAGAATGGAAACATCACCATGGAAACAACCAAGATTCAGAACATTATAAGGGAATACTTCTCAAAACTTTATGCTAATAAGTTTGAGAAGTTGACAGAAATGGACCTTTTCCTAGCAAATATTGACATGCCAAAACTAAACCAAGATGAGTTAAACCAGCTTAACAGGCCCATATCAAGCATTGAAATAGAAACAGCAATAAGAGACCTTCCAGCTAAGAAAAGTCCAGGACCAGATGGTTTTACAGCGGAATTCTACAAGGCCTTCAAAGCAGAGCTCACACCAATACTCCTCCAACTCTTCAATGAAATTGAAAGAGAAAGTTCACTACTGAACACATTCTATGAAGCCATCATAACCCTCATCCCAAAACCAGGCAGGGACTCAATTTATGAATTTAAATAGGCTTTCTCCTATATTCCTGAAATAACTTATTTTCTCTCTCTGTTAAAATCCTTAATAGAAATTATGGTGCTGACCAAATGACAGTTAGTCCTCTGAGTACTTTATTTCCATTAATTTACTTCATCTTCTCATTTTATCTGTCAAAGATATTAGTTTCCCCATTGCTGCTCTAATAGGTCACTACAAACTGAATGGCTTAAAACAAGCACTGTATTGTCTCAGATCTGGAGGCTAGAAGTTGAAATCAAGTAGATTCAAGATCATTTTGCGTATGAAATTCTAGGTAGCATCCTTCCTTAGCTTCTAGTTTCTACTGATGTTAGGCAGTCTTTGGTTCCTAAGTTCCTTAGCTTGGCTTCATTTTGATATTAACATTATTGTAAAGACCCTACTTCCAAATAAGGTCATAAAAGAAATCAGCTCAAAATGGTTTGTCCTTTCATTATTATTATTATTGTTCCTGTCTTAAATGCAAAGATAGTTCATGTCAGAGGGGTTATTTGGATCTGGGAAATCTGGTTCTAAAAGCTATGCTGATTGTCACTTCCTCCACCAGCTATAATTTATTCATTTCTTATAGCTGTCCCTTATCAAACAGCAGTTAATCAGCCACTAACATAGCACCTGGAAGGTTCTCAGGAAGTATTGATGAAATTTAAGTGACATAAAGTATTAAATCACAATTGTTATTTATAATATGGCAAAGAGAGAACGAGAGAATGAAATACTCTTTTTCCAAGCCTTATTCAAGTTGAATTTGAATAGAAGTCCAGAGTTGACAGGCTATTACCTATTATAACAAATGCAACTTCAGGTGGTTATGAGGAACATCTTCTACTTTGAGCAGTACTTGTCATCATGTCCTATAGAAGAGCTCCTTTTGAACCTACTCAACTGATGAATGAAAACTATGGGCTAGGTAATAAAAGGGTCTACAAAAATGGCCAGAAAAGACATTTTGAAGTCTGTGATTCCAAGGTTAGTTCTCCTTGCTGAGATTCAGTATGGCAGAAGGTTCCTGACATTGGACCATTGTACCTGTGATCCCTAACTGGAGCTGAACAGGGAACTTTACAACTGCACCGGAACACTGACCGCATTATGTAAAAGGTAAGCTCATTCATGGTTCCCTGGAATAGCACTGTTTCTCAACTGCAAGTCCATTAGCAAGTTCCATGCAGAGTATGTGGGTTATTAAACAATTAAATAAATGTTGCCCATCTGTGCACCAGCAATTCAAAAGACTTATTGAACAAGTTCATCGGCAATGCTTAATCAGCACATCAATGGTTACCTACTTGGCTTAGGGACCTGGGCAATTTATTTATGCTGGGAATTGGAGAAATGCATTTGAATGAAATAATTTTACCCTGAGAGCAAAGGGGGCTGGAGAGTAAGGCCTTTTGTTGCCTGTGTTAGTGTGAATAAGATGTATTTCTCATCCCCTCTCTCTCACAGACTAAGCCACAGCATTCAAATGTACAGGATACACATAGAAGCTTTTCCTCCAGGGTGCAGTCAGGTTCTCTTAGCATTGCATTAGGCCCTATCTATAAAAACACTTTTCTCTTACTTTATACTATTATGAAATAACACCACTGAAATAAAATACTAGGAGTTATTATGCAAATCTGAGAAGAATTAGAAATCCTTATGCCCAGCTATAAGACTGAAAGGAATACTTTATTAATGTTGGCTGGTTGTCTAAATATTCTTAGTTGCAATGCTCTAATAACCTAAGGGATTTACTGACAGTAAAAATCATCTTGTAGGCCAGTTCTTCCCCAAAGTACCACAATACTTGGCCTCCTTCCCAGGATACAGAAAATAAGAGATTGTACCATAGGATGAAACTATTTAATCAAAACAAACATTGCTCTTCACCAACGACCTCATTGACAAGATATCAATGTGGAAAAAAAGGTAATCGAAAATATAAAGGAGCAGAGGGAGTGTGTCATGTGAGAAAATAGAAGGGAAGTAAAATGGATGGCAGGACATGAATTTGTTTTCCATAAAAGTAATATGTTGAGCTGAATACCAGTGGCTCATGCCTGTAATCCTAGCTGCTCAGGAGGCTGATATCTGAAGATCATGGTTCGAAGTCAGCTGAGGCAGGAAAAAATAAAGCAGGAAGAATCAAGAAGTGGGGCACTGTGGCTCATGTGGTAGAGCGCTAACCTTGAGCACAAAAAGGCTCAGAGACAGCTTCCAGGCTAACTTCAGGCTCCAGGACAGGTACATACAAAGTACTATGTTGGAACTAGGATATATTTTAAATGTGTTTCCATAAATCTTAAAACATTATAGGTTTGCCCTTAATAACTTATTTTGCATTCCCGTGAAAGTCTGGAGTTATGTGGTCTGTTCTAGTTCACACATGAGATGACCCTTTATGGCCTTTTTGTTGAAGGATTGGTCCCCATCTGGTGTTGCTATTGGGAAGTCAAAGAAAGCTTGGGAGGTGGGTCCCAAGGGGAGAAAGTTAGGTTATTGGGGGAATGCCTTGGAATGGTATATTTCCCTGGCTCTTTTTTTTTTCTTTCTCTACTTCTCTACCACCTGTAGATTTGCTCTTTCCCATGGTCTTTACTATGATGTTGTTGGGTCCTAAAAGCAGTGGGATGAAGAGACCATTAAACCTCTGAAAATATGAGAGGAAAATGAATTTTCTTTTGTTATTTATCTCAAGAGTTTTGTCACCAAGACGGAAAGCAGGCTGACATTGTGTAAGACTAGTAGGTTACTTTTACTCCATTAAGTTCTCAAAATCCTGAGTCTGATCTCTCTCGCATGTGACTTTAGTTCTCATGTTCCATGGGCCGATCAACAAAAGAAGAGAACACGTGGCATAAAGGTATAAAAAGTGTGCTCAAGATGACACTTAATGATAGTCCCCAAAGGTTACCACACCCTTTATGATCAGATTCGGTAACATGACTAGATATTAGTGCAAGAGAAACTGTACTCTGTTTTGGATGGCCAGTTGCTTTATTAAACACCCAAGAAGCGATTTATGGAAATATTTTTAAATGTGGTAGAGTAAAAAATATCTAGCTTGGTGATGGTTATTACTCCATGAAGTTTAGTTCTGACTCTGTTTCATCCAGAGTTGCAGATGCATAATCTAAAATATCTGTTTCCTTATTTCTTGATCTGTCATTCATATTCTTTCCCACCCTGGGGGCACCAAACTATTAGGAAGTGGAAGTCAATGTAGATTTTTTTTCACATTTAAAATATTCACAGAAGGAGAAGATGGATCTGGAGAGTTCATTTGAAAGCTAAAATGGATTGGGTGTATCATGGGGAAATAATCCTCTCCACAGGACTATGAGCTCAAGGTTGGACAAGGTCACACATTACCAGATTAACCGATGGCCACACATTCTTCAAATCTCCTCCCATTGAGATATAGTGAGGGCATGTCCCATTTCCCTGGAGTCTTGTATAATTCGATGAGTATATTACAGTAGAACTGTTACTCCGCTGTTTTCCTAGTTCAAGATTTTCAAGACTGGCCCCTTCTTATCATTCTCTTAGCATAAATGTTCACTCTGGGAGAAGCAAGTCACTGTGGCAGATTATTATCCTAAGACTATCATAAACAAAGCCATGGATAGGACTATGTGGGACAAATCACCCCAATCAATGACCCCAATCTATTTTCAAGGCATGCGAGTGGGGAAGATACCTTAGACATTCCATATTCAGCAGATGGAACCAAAGAATCTGGTTGACATCCAAAAAGTGATTCCCCAGATAAACAGTCCTGGTCAAATTGTCCAAGTTCCTTCCAGCCATTCAAGTCATTCCAATATGTCCTAGTTGGTGTGTAATAGACAAGCGATCCTTTCTATGGCCATCTCAAATCCTGCCTGCAAAATTATGAGCAAATACAGTATGTGTCTTTTCCCCTCCATGGATAAATATCTGGGATTATTTGCTATGCAGCAATAGGTTAAGTAGAACAAGCTCTATAAATCAGGAGTTTTCTTTGACCATCCTATTAGTGGTATGGAGAAGATATATATGCTTATTATTATTGTTTTTCTGACCTCTCTATAGGATAGAGTCCTGGAGGTTGGAGTTAAAGAAGGCAGTTTCCAAATTCAGGATTTGATTCTTTTTCATCTACTGAAGCTTGTTATCTTTGCAATGTAATTGATGGTTTATGTTATAAGATTTATATTTAGTTTATCAGTCAGTGGATTAAGCTATTACTTCATTTATAACATGTTAAATGATGCATAAATGTAATACAACACAAATGAAACATGATAAACTGTAGGAATGTATATACAAATTTGATTCAATATGTTGGCAATTTCTCTTGCCCTCTGCCAGTGTGATTGCTTCTGCATAATCCATGTCTCTAATTATCCCTTCCTCTGCTTTGCATATAAATAGCTCATTAGATAGCATCCTGTCAGCTATGAAGTATATAATATCCAAAGACATACTCCTTTAGAAATTTAATTTAGGATAACAGATTGTACTAACCAATTGAAAAGAAAAAACCTCAGGATTCCAGTTGGTGAATCATCTAATGTTTTAATTTGAAGTCAGAAATGTCACAGGTGAGTCAAAATATTGGCCAAAATAATTGATTCTACTTTGGGCAAAGGCTTTCTTTTTTCCTCCAGTTTTATATCATCTCAATGCGTGGTAACAGTAGTGAGAATGGAAGTTGAAATCTCTTTTCTTTAAGGGAATAGAATTTAAGAAAACTACCACATGAGGGGAGAAAGGAAAAATGAAGGCCTAATTCTCAAGTCTGAGAACTAGCATGTTGGGTTGTTAGTAGTACTGAATGAACAAACGCAGCATGTGAAGCCCCTCACACAGGCTGTTTTCATAGGTCCAACTCTCTCCAAGAAGTAACACAGAAACTAGCTACTTCATGTGAATCGTCAGAGAAGTATCAATGAATTTTGCTTAGGAGCACTAGCATAGGGAAAGACAGATTTTAAAAAAAACTAAGAATGTATGCTGCCTTTGCTTGGGGAAAAGGAGGAGTGGATTTCCTTCCATGTAGTAGCTTGGAAGTCAGATAGACGGCTGAAAAAGAGCAGAAGCTTTGGTTTACGTAAGCAAAAAGAACAAAGAAAAAGAAGGTTAATTGTGGGGAGACGGTGTTCAAATCGGAGGTTTGGTGAATGCAGCTGAAATAGGAACCAGTGAATCCAAGCACACAGCCAAGTTCCAAAGAACTGCTCAGAAAACTTCCACAGGAACTGTTTGTCACCATTGGTCATTCATTGCCCTTTGTCAGAATTCACTACCTGGAACACCTGTTGCCATTTGCTTGATTTTGTGGATGAATTCCATTTGACTCGGGGCATTTATGTCACTTCTGCCATATTCAAATTGAGAATGAAGAGCTGAGGTCACCTGAATGAATGTTAGCTACTAAGCAGGGAGGGACTACTTTTCCTCCATCAGATTCCTTCATGGAAGGTGAGGTCTGATAGCCATGAAAAGTCCTCAGCTCCATTAAGCAGGGACTCTGGGCACTCAGCTTTAATGAAACCATGCTAGATTTGGTTAGGAGCTAGCCCTCTACTGAGATGTCAGCCTTATGCTCCTTCTAGCCTCCGTTAGTGGAGATCAGGAGCAAAACCCAGCTTGAAGGAAAACCAGTCAGACCATCAGTTGATAATAAGGACTTCTGAGCTCCAAGGAAAGTTCCATTTCCTGACACAATTTTCCACTTTGACATTTTCTGTCAGCCCCCACCTCACATTTCCTAGACTCCGAACCATATTTGAGTTATACGTTGCTTTCTCTTCCATCCCTCATTCTCAACTCCTGAAACTTTTCTGCCATGGCTGATAAATGTCCCTGTTCATCACCAATAAAATCCTGCCTTCGTTATTTTCCTTGATCGTTTCCTTCTCCTGCTTACTCAACCCCAAATTTGTACCTTCATTGAGTTACTTCTTCATTTGAGCTCCTTCAAGTGCTACTTACTTTTTCCATCTATGTTCATCTGTGTAGGTAATTGATTAGGTCACCTTTAAATTTTCCGCAGCCTTTTCTTTCCCTCTTCTCTGAACTCTCTCCACCTATAATCTCAGACTCTCTAGGTGGCCATTCTACCTCATCCCTGACATAATTTACCTGACCTGCGTCACCTTCCTTCTTCACATTTTGTCTCCTTTTGGGGTAATTGACCAATCTTTGGGAAAAAATGATTTGAATATGTTTGTTGATAATCATTGCAGTAATTGCCTACTAGTGGAGCTCATCTATTCTGATGATCTTGTCCATTGTTCTATTTAAGTCACTGCTCTATTTAAGTCACGCTGGATCTTTCCAGAAGCTCATGATCACACACACTTTTTGCTGCTGCACAATCATACAGTATCTCCCTGGTCCAGCTCACTTTGCAGTATCTAGCAGTTCATTCATAGGCTTTTGTTTCTCTCCAAATTACCAGTGTCTGCTCTACTTTGTTCTCAGATGATTGCCTCCTCTTCTTTACTAAGGCAGATAGAACAATTAGAAAATAACTTCCATGGACTTCTACCAGCATTTTCACCTCACCAGCCTCTAGATAGTCCTGTACCCAACAAGCTCTTATTCTTCCAGATTTATGTCTGATTCATCTATGTAGTCCTCTACCTATTCCTGCTTTGCACTGCTGAACTGGTTGTTTGCACTGCCTGAATTGTTCTTCTACATACTATCAGTGTCAGTCTGGAATTCTGTTCCTCTCTCACTGAAGCTGGAATGGCTTTACTTAAATCCACCCACTCTGATCATGGGGAATCAGGTCTACTTTTTTTTAAAAATTGTCCCTTTTAACACAATATTAGCTTACTTCACACATTTATAATATACTGTCTACAATCCATGAATTTATAATATACTGTCTTCAATGCATACAGTTATAATATACTGTCTACAATGCACGCATTTATAATATACTGTCTACAATGCATGCATCCAAGGGCAGGAAGCGTAGCTGAGTGAAATCCTCTGCCACACAGTCAATGGGCCAATGAATATTGCTGAATAAATAAATAAACTCAGAATAAACTTTTCTCATGAATTACTTGAACAATTAGTGTTATCTAGTTAATCCATCTAGAACTTATTTTTTAACTTTTCGCGATGTGCTAACATTGTTTTTCTCTAATAGATAATTACCAGAGCCACATTTATTGGATTGTCTAGCTTTTCGCATTGGTTTTAAATGTCAGAGTTGTCACATGAATAATTGCACTGGATTGGTTTCAGGATTTTTAAAAATGTTTACCAATTACTCAACAATTTAAGTAGTGTAGGAGTAACTGTAGTGTCGCCGTATGTTTTGCTATTTGGTAAAGTACTGCTTGTGTGCTGTGTAATTGGCAATTCTTGTATATTGTTTTTAAATCTAATATTTAAGGCAGTTTGAAGAGTTTCTCACACCCTAGATTTTGGCATCAGTGGTACAAGTCTATTATCCTAACTACTTAGGAGACTGAGATCCAGAGGACTGTATTTAAATACCAACCTAAGCAGATTCCACTTCCAATATAACCAGTAAGAAAACAGGGATAGTAGCATGGCTTAAGTGGTAGAATACCAGCTGAGCAAGCACAAGGTCCTGAGCTCAAATGCCAGTACTGAAAAAAAAATGACATTAGAATTTTCTTTGGATTGGGATGATCTACTTCCACAAATTTTGGAGAAATTCTATTCATTTTTTTCTTAAGTCATTCAGTATATAGTTATTGATTGACCTCAATGTACCACGATAGATTTATGAGAGCAACATGTGTTATTTCAAATATTCTATGAACCACATTAAGAAAAGTAAAGAGAGCTAGAACAATCCTAGCTATTCAGGGTAGAAGAATCACAATATGAAACTAGCCTAGGCAGAAAAGTCTGTGAGACTTCATCTCCAAATATCCAGCAAAATTCCTGGCTAGAAGCATGGTCCCAGTGATAGAGCACAAACCTAGCAAGCTAGCAAGCTGAGTGCAAGTATGTGACTCTAAAGTCAAATCCCAATATGACAATAAACAAATGACGTTAATCTTAAAGTGTATTACTTAATTCAAAATCTGATCAATTCCATGTGTAATCAACACAAAAAACAAATATGGTAAACAACAATCTAGGCATGGGCATGATACATGATGGGCTAAAGACAAAAGCTTTATCTTTATTGAAATTCTATCTTCTTCCTTTAAATAATGCTTAAACTTCATTTCCCAAGACCCTAAAATGTCTTTATATTTAGACAAATCTCTTAATATCCCCTGAACAGTGAGTGGTTTACAGTAAATTTTAAACTTCTTTTTGTTCTGTAGCAATAGTATAGCAATTAGTGGCTCTATTTTTAAATGTAAGTGTTGTTTTAAAATTATTTCTGGAGTATCAGTTTGTTTTTCTTTGCATTTAACTGATTTAACTATATTACCTAGATTTTCTTTTATCTTCTTCCCTTTTTTGTTGTTGTTCAGTTCTGGTCTTCGAACTCAGAGCCTTGGGCCAAGCAAGTTTTCTACCATCTAAGCCACAACCTCAGCCTTTTTGCTTTCATTTATTTTTCAGAGGGGGTCTTGATTTCACTTGAGGCCCGCTCAGATCATGATCTTCCTACTTCCACTCTCTACTTAGGTGGGATTACTGGAGTCCATATTCTTTTAAATAGGTGTTTAAGTGACATCCTGGAAATGTATAGAAAAACAGTGTTATTACTTGCAAATGCAAATTAAAGCATTTGCCTTTCAATATTATCACTCATGTAGTAGTTTGACTGGAATGTTACTTTTTTATAATCTCTCTCTCTCTCTCTCTCTCTCTCTGTTGTAGCATGTCTGGTAGACACTCCGTATAAAATTAAGGATTTTTCTACTTATTCCTAGATCTTTAACTTCTTTTAATAGAAATTTCATGTCTTTAGGCAGACATTTTACAAGCGAACTGGAAGCTCACTGTGGGTGTCTGGGGTTTTTCTATTCATGGGCTCAATGCGAGGAGTTGAAGATGGAACATCACCTTTTTTCTTCAGACTCTTCAGATGCTACCATGCTAGTTGTTCTCCTGAAGATTATTTAACTGGAAGGAAGAAACAAATCAATGGTTTATTTGTTGCTTGGAGTGACAAAAAAATAGAGATGCTATTATTTTGTACATCAGAAGGAATTTTGGTCTGACTTTATGTGAGGTAGACATTTATTTATTTTTCAGGCCTTCAGATTTTTCAGAGTTCTGAGTATTTGCTAGTCAGTTTTTCCCCTGAGAAGAAGCTTTTGGTTTTGCAGCTAGAGAAAAACAAAAAAACCAAATTTGTATGTTCTTTGCTATGCAGAAGCTCTTCAGTTTGATACAATCTCGTTTACCCAGTTTTTCTTTGATTTTCTGTGATTCTGGATTTTTATTTGGGAAGTTTTACCTCGTGCCTAGAAGGTCTAGGGTTTTTTCCCTAGCCTTTCCTGTAATATTTTCACAGTATCTTGCCTTACATTGAGGTCTTTGATCCATTTAGAGTTGATTCTGGTGCAAGGTGATATATGAGTATCTAGCTATAGTTTTCTGCATGTAGATAGCCAATTTTGTCAGCACCATTTGATGAAGAGGCTGTCTTTCTTCCAACTTGTGTTTTTGGCTCCTTATTAAATATTAGGTAGCTATCTATTTGTGGGCTTATTTATGGGTCTTCTATTCTATGCCATTGTTCCTCAGGCCTATTCTTGTGCCGGTAACAAACTGTTTTTATTACTATGGCTTTGTAATAAACCTTGAAGTTTGGTATTGATATTCCTCAGTACTATTCTTTCTGCTAGGTTGTTGGAATTTTGGTGTGTACTGCATTGAATTTGTTAATTGTAGAATTGCCTTTTTTTTTTTTTTTATACTATTGTAATTCTCCACAACCAGGAGCATGGGAGGGATTTCCATTTCCTTAAGTCTGTTTCAATTTCTTTTCTCAGCATTTTATACTTTTCACAACAGAGGACCTTCACATCTTAAGTTAATTCCTAGATATTTTTTTTTTTTTGAGGCTATTACAAATGGATTTGTTTTCCTGATTTTAACATCACTGTTCTCATTGTTGGCTTACAGGAAGGCTACTGATTTTTGTGGGTTGATTTTATACCCTGCTACTTTGCCAAAATTTTGAATCAATTCAAGTACCTTGGGTGAGGAATCTCTAGGGTACTTCAAAAACAAGATCATATTGTCTGCAAATGGACCACATAGCAGGTTGGACTAAAGCCACCAGCACAACCATGTTCATTGCAGCACTGTTTACCATAGCTGAGTTAAGGAATCAATCTAGATGTCCCTCAATGGATGAATGGATCAAGGAAGTGTGGTTTATATACACAATGCAATTCTACTCATCCATCAGAAAGAATAACATTGTATCATTCGTGGGAAAATGGAAAGACTTGGAAAAAATTATATGAAGCGAAGTAAGTCAGAGCCAAAGAAACATAGGCGGCATGGTTTCCCTCATTTGTGGTAACTAGAATGTGCCTATAAATCTATAAATAAATGCACTGAATCACACACTCATACACACATATACACATATATGCACACACTGGAACATGATAAATTATATAGGGTTCTTGTCATTCATATACTGAGGCCAAAGGAGGATATACATAGGAGTGGTGGGCATAGGTTCAATAGCTATGTACAGATGATCACGTAAAATAATATTCTATGAAATGGACTTGAACAGGAAGCAAGAGACATTTTTTTAGTTGCCATTGTTGCTGTTTTGGTTTTCTTTTCCTTTTGTTCATTTATTTGTAGTTGGAAGGGAAAGATAGGGCATATAAAAGGTGGAACAAGGATGAACAAATATAACAGTGATACTCATTAGACAATACGTGGAAATGAACTGTATATCTTGTGCATGGGGATGGGAGGCAAATCCAGGAGAGAGCAACAGAGGGGAGACATGGTTCAAAAAGAATTGTACTCACTTACCTGATTCATGTAACTGATTCTACAATATCAATAAAAAATTAAAACAAGCCTCACTTCCCACAAATAAACCTTATTAGTAGCTGGCTTACCCAGGAAGAATTAGCTCATGTTATATGGTGACTTTCACCTTGTCATCTGATCTTAATATTCTCCCATTTGGAATTACTGAATTCTGAATATAGGGTTTCTCAGAGTGACTCCTGTAATTTCTTGTCTTTCTGTGTCCTATACAGCATGCATTCTACTCTAGTAATTCCTCTATTATTGTAAATCCATTTTTATTTTATATTAATCTTAAAAAATTCTCAAAATTTCCAAATATACAGGTATCTTTTTTCTATTCTGTTTCCATGTGCATTGATATTTTTATAGTTGTGCTATAATTTTTTTGAGGTCTCTGGAGAAATGAGAGTTAAAGCATGTTTGGTCAATCTGCCCTTTCAAACTGAAGTTGCTTTCAGTTTATGAATTTTATAAATAAATTATTCATATAGTTTAGATTTAATTATTTTCTTTTCTATTTATATTTTCTGCCTCCTCAGTTTTTGTTTTTCTAAAGAACAGACTTTAATAATTAACCAAGGGGAAAGATTTAGGTTTCTTCTTCTTAATTTGTTGAAGTCCTGAAAATGTTTTGTATTTATTTTGCATTTATATTTGAATAGACATTGGATAAGGCTTATTTTCTATAAGCATGTTATAGGTGTGCTTTAATGTTTCCTAGAGTCTTAAAACTTTGTTTCATGTCCTATTTTGCTTATAGAATTTCTCTTTGTTCTTGGGCATTAACAAATTTCACCACCGTGCTTCTAGATGTCTTTTTCAATACTGATTTCCTATTCAGTGAGCCTTTTCATGTGAAAGCAAACTTTTCTTCAGATTGTAGATTTGAAAAATATGTTTCCTTTATTATTTATTTGGCTATTTTTTCCACTTAACTCTTCGACCTATTTCACATTTCTCTTAAATATTTTTGAATTTATATATTTCTCCTTATTTTCCCCCTTCTGAAAACTCAGTGCCTGGATATTCTGATTTATTAGTTTAATATTCAGCCAGAGTCATTCTGTTATTTAATTTTCAATCAAGTTTCCAAATGCCTTCCTCCTTTTCCCCATTTATCTGTATGAGTTATCTTTTGTTTCATAGCAAATGTTCCCCAAACTAGGAACTTAGTCAAAACAACCAGTTGTAGAAAACACAAGCTCTTAGTTCAAACTTCATGCCACAAAAAAGGAAAAACCTTATTATCTCATAGGAAACAATTATTATCTCAAAGTGTCTATGATTGTGGAATGTATGCATGGCTCAACTGAGTTCTATGGCTAGATTACTGTAATGATTCGAATATGAAATATTTCTCAAAGGCCACAGACCATATGCTAGGGTTTTGGCCAATGGCTTATTGGGAGCTGATGAAACTTTAGGAAGTGAGGCTTTGTTACTGGAATTACTTCACTAGGAATATGTCCTGAATACTATATCTGTCTTTAACTACTTCACTTCTCCCTCTCCTACATTTGAGTTTTTCTCTCTCTGTTGCTAGCTGCCAGGAGGGCAGCCTTCTCAATCACACACTAAAGCAAGAGAGCCAGCTGACCATGCAGTAGACTTCTCAAACTCTGAGTCAAAGTATTTTTTTCCTCCTTTAAGTTAATTTCTTAGGTATTTTGTCACAAGGAAGGAAAGCTCACTAAGACACCTGCAATTAAGGTGCTGGCCAAAGCTAAATTCTCACATAAATGTTGAATTGAAAAAAGTACCTTCTTTCAAGGAACTCACTAATGTGACGATTGGTGTCCAGAGGGTCTTAGTAATATTTTTTTTTTCTGGATGTGTTAGAGGTGGAAAGAGCCTGTTTCAAGTTTTGATAACAACTGCTGGTTTTGCATATCTGCCCCCAGGCAATGCCTGCTAGTATTGCACACTTCTGCTCACTGCTGTCATCACTCATTGAACTTAATAAAATTCACAGACACTGAAGGGTGATTTTAAAAAAGTCCTATTTAAAAGCTACTGCTGCATAGTGGTTGAGTTTAGGAATTTTCATGCCCTGGCTTATGTTCTGATTGGTTGCACTCTATGCAAATAAGGTGTAAGATAATTGACCAATCAAAGAAGACCTGAATAGTCACTGCACTCCTAAGGACCCAAAACCTTAGTTCTCCATTAGGTCTGTCTCATGTGACCCCATGCCCAATGATGCCAAAGTAGGAAGGATAGGGTGGGGTGGGGGGCACAATATTGTCTTCTCTGCAGCTGCTGGCACCAACTAGTGACCGATAAAACCATCAGAGACAGGAAACTGCCAGTGCCCCTTTAGTCTTCTCACCTTGATTTTAATATTTCTTTCTCATCTCTCAGTTCTGTGAACCCATGCCCCGTGGCTTTATGACCAGTCCTGCAGAAATTCGTAAGAGTTTTCACAAAGGTCAGGCAAAAACCTAATTAACATACAATTAAAATTTATGGTATTATATAGCCACTGCATACAAATTGCCATCTTAGTTGCAAATGGATGCTGTAAGGTAGTCTCTGTAGCCACCTCTTTTCAGGAAAAGCCTTCCCTTTCTCTTAGTAAATATAATTATGTACATCTTGTTAACATATTACCAAGAAGGGATAGTGAAACCCTGACAACTTCAGAGTTCCTTAGCACTTGACTACTTGGTCTGCTTGGTTGGCTGCCTATTCTGTTTCTTCAGAGAATATACTCTCTTTGCTTTTGCTTGCTTATAATAAAACTTGTTGGGAGGAAGGAGACTCCTCTGTGTTCAATATGAATTTTTTTATTTTTGAGAGAGAACAAAGAAGTTATATTCCAGTTGTTTTGTTTCAATATGTGATGACACTAAGATTGTTATTACTGGGCTGTTGGGTGCAAAGGTCTTCAATTCATTTCTAACATTTGGATGGAGAGCTCTATTAGTTCCTTGATATGTGGGCTTCATTATAGGTCAACTAGATTTCAACTGGGTAACAAATGAGAGATCAAAGGATGAGCATGAGGTAGAAGTTGCAAACTCTCTATAACTTGGAAATAGTACCTCTCACTTTTGTTGTATTTCTATTTGCTAGAAGAGAACGAACTCCAGATAATACTCAAAGGTAAGGAATTTCATGCAAGCATACATTTTCTTGAGAGTCTTCTCATTATCTTTATTTTTGAATAGTTAAAAGATTCAGGTTGCTTTCCCAGTAGGGATCATTGCATTGTAAGTAAATGTGAAGTTGTTTTTAGATCTCTCAGAGGATGCTAATGCTCATTATAAGTAATTTGAGCATCTCTTCTGATGACTACAGTCATTGTTTGGGTTAGTGATCAAAAATTTCCAGCTTAATATGAATGGTTAGTGTTACTGTTTAGCTTTTCATTTTTATTACCAGAAGACTGATAAGTATTTCAAGCTCTCAAGTAAAAGCAAGTCTGTATTCTACTGGTAGTGGCTATAGATTCTGATTGTAAGACCCTGGTGGTGTGTTCATGAAGAGGTAAGCAAAGGTGAAGCCACATGGCATTTTTCTCCAGAGTAACTTCTAAAAGTTATTTTGGGAAACTCACCTTATTCTCTAGAGAACCAGAGCTCATGCTGGGTGTATTCTGCCTTTGAATAGAGAAGACTGTTTGAGATTTAACCCAAGGGCACCTGCTCTTGGAGGAGCCCCCTAGAACTGTTTTTAATTAATACCAGTACCTTCCCCCAGGGATCACTGCATTATTTTTTAATCCTGGCTTGCTTTGAATCGAAGTTAGGCCATAGTTTCTCCAGGAAAATAAATTTTCTTTTTTGAGATCCTTTCTCTTTGCTTTAGAGATTCTCATGCCCCTTTGTCTATTGAGTTTTCTAGTGCCTATCAACATGTCTCTTCTTATTATCTATGATTTCCTTACATCTTAGCCTTTTACTGAAACATTTTCTAGCTTTCCAGTGGCTAACATATTGTTAACATTTTGCTTAGTTTGACAAAGCTTTCTACAGGCATCTTCCTGGCTCTTGGTCCTGCAGTTTCCTTTCCATTAAAGAATTCTGTTTAGGAAATTAGTAATTGTCGATTATTTCAATTTATCTGTGAGTTGTAGATCTTCCTATAACCTCTAGTTAGCATTAAAACCCAGAAATATCTCTGTTGATGATTTGGGAATTCTAGAATGGTAACCAGGGAAGGAAGGAGCAGTTTCCCTCTTTTCCTATAGAACCTCACTTTATTATGTGCCAATTAGCAAGCATAGATTCCTAACTTTAATGATCAACCTTTCCTTTGTGAACTTGTAGCAGTTTCACAGTATCTCACTCCTTTCAGCTCTGGCAACTGGGGGTGTTGCTCTGTCAAAGAGCACTTACTTACCAGGAAGGGGCAGTATGTTTGGTGCCCAGAACTTCAAAACAAAAACAAAAACCAGGTCCTTCTTTTGTCTCAGCAATGTTGAGCTTAGTCTCTCTCCCTATTATAGGATCTTTAAGATTTCCTTACCTGTTTATCTCCACATAGGGTAATTTTTTTCTTTGATGACAGAGCTATTCTGATGGTATACCTACTTTTAGAGTTTGCATCTTCTCAATAGAAGGTTTTCTGATCACAGAGATAATTACAGTTTGGAACTGACAATGCTAATCCTGTTATTTTACCTAGAACTTCAGTTGTCACTAACTAATAAATTGCTGGTGTCTCCATTTTACAGAGGTCCCTTTACTAATTATAATACCTAATTTTTATTCTGAGCAAGTTTGTCAAAGCGCATTATTTATAGTAAAGTATATACTATGTAAAATATTTTCTGAGTTGACCTTAGAATTTAGAAAAATAATCACTATGATTAGGAACACATTTGATCAGCACAAATGATGGTTAGTTTTAGATAAAAGTGTATGTTACATGATAGCCTCCTCTAGTATTTTGTACTTTCTGTCAAAAACATCTCAATGTAAAAGAAATGAAAATTATAGAGCTGTGAAGATGACTTCTTAAAAGATTATAATAATAAGTTAAGTCTTTATGCCAATTTAAATTAGAGTCCCCTGGATTTAATGGAAGTGTATTTGTAGTTTGGCACTATTATAAATTTGGCTGAAGTCCTGTATCCTGTAAGAACTTGCCTAAACACTTGCTAACTCCTGGGGGATTTTTCTCAAGAACTTTAGTTCTCTAATTCAGTTTCTCACACTGAATTCCCAAGAACTTTACTTCTATGATTGTTCAGCACCTCTCCAATGTTGCTTCCTCTCTGGCTTCTAACTCAGATGTGAAACTTTTTTTGTTGACTGCTTCCTCCTGCTCCATCCTCTCTTTCCTTAGTGACATAAACCTGGTACTGGTGTGTAGGCTGGCAGCTGTGGTTTCACATGAAAGCAAAAGACGTGCATTAAAATTAATTGTTAGATGTTTGTTTCCATAAGTCTCTAGATTCCTGATAAAACATAATCACTTATAAGACTCCTTTATCTGTGAAGTTAGAACTTTGTCATTTTGTCTTACTTCAATCTCTCAATGTCCTTTACCTAATTCATCTCTCAGTTTGGATTCTGTTCTAACCAAAGTTCCTTCAGCTTTCTTTCTAGAATTTAACTCTCTGTTAATTGTGAAGTTCCAGAAGCAATCTCTGTTTTCTCAACAAAGAGCTATCAACTCATAGTATCATCTTGTAGGTCGTTCCTGATAAAGGATTGGAAATGTATAAATAAATAAATTTATAAATAATTCATTTTGAAAAGAAAACTCTAAAAGAAATAGCTACACTTAACTGAATTACCCATGTTATTTTTACCATACTATTTAGATAATTAAAATTATCGGAACACTCCACAAAATCAATTTTAAGTACCTGTAAATGAGGCTCAGGGAATATTTCAACTTTAATTCTCCTGCTAATTATGCTGATGTTAAATATGTCATGTTATGATCGGCTCAATACAACAGAATAGGATACAAATCTCCCATTTCTCAGTTATGAATTTTTATAGTTCTTACTTTATATAGATATCTTTGCTTAGCAAAGTTATTCCACATACTTTCAAATAATAAGAGTATATTAAATATGTTTAGAAATTAATTCATTTCTGTTATGCTTTAAATAAGTTGATGGAGTAAAACTAGAAATATACATCAAAACTCTTTCTATGCCAGGTACTTGTGGCTCATGCCTATAATCTCAGCTATATAGGAGGCTGAGATCTGGAGTATCATGATTCAAAGGATTGGAAATGTATAAATGACTTCTTAAAAGATTATAGTGATAAGTTAAGTCTTTATGCCAATTTAAATTAGAGTCCCCTGGATTTAATGGATGTGTATTTGTAGTTTGGCACTATTATAAATTTGGCTGAAGTCCTGTATCCTGTAAGAACTTGCCTAAACACTTGCTAATTCCTGGGGGATTTTTCTCAAGAAAAGCCAGCTCAGGCAGAAAAGACACTCTTATTTCCAAAGTACCTGTAAAAAGCTGGGCTGGATATGTGGCAAGCATGACACAGAGTACTAATCAGTTGAAGTGCAAAAGACTAAATGTTAATTAATTAAGCATTAATAATGGTTGCAGTAACAAATACCACAAAGAAAACCTAAGGAAGCCAGTAAAGTCAGTAACGCTAATAAAATAGACAAAAGAAGTCAGAAAAGTAGGTTACTAAATAAATTTGTGAGCTTTTTTTTAGAGAACCACAACTGTTATGACAAATTATTTTAATTAAGAGAAGAAAAGAGGAGAACCATGAAGTAGACAAAATTAGAAATAGGGATAAGAATTTAACTACAGATTATGAGATATTCCTTTGCTCAGATACATGCCAGAATTCAAAGTGTATGCAAAATAGATCATTTTTCTTGAGGAAAAAAAATGAAGAATTTTTAATTTTTGTAATGGGAGAATCTTTCTCTGAAAGAAATAACTTCAAAACTCTAAGAGTAAATACTGATATACTTTTCTATTTCAAAGCTTTCAACTGCAAAATTTGAAAACTAGAACCAAGGAGTTCAGAAAACAAATATGGATCAACTGGGATAAAATTCTTTTCTGCCAACACAAACTAAAATAAAACCATGTTTCCGTTAATATATGAAGAAATCATAAGACAAATGAGTAAAAAAACATCAATCTAATAAGAAAATGGACACAGAACAGCAACTGGTAGTACACAGTACAGAGAATAAAGAGCTAGGAAAAATAAAATTGATCTCTTAAGAAATTGAAACAATGGGTTCCATTTCATCTATCAGATTGACAAACTCAAAAAAAGTTACTTGATGATTCACTTTTGGCAAGAGGCTGTGAACCAGACACTTTAAAGAAATGTGCATGTAGGGCTGGGAAGGTAGCTCAGTGGTAGAGTGCTTGCCTTGCATGCCTGAGGCCCTGGGTTCTATTCCTCAGCACCACATAAGCAAAAAGAAAAAAGCCGGAAGTGGCGCTGTGGCTCAAGTGGTAGAGCGCTAACTTTGAGCTGAAGAGCTGAGGGACAGCACCTAGGCCCAGAGTTCAGGCCCCACGACCGGACCCAAAAAAAAAAAAAAAAAAAAAAAAAGAAATGTGCATGTAAATTCTCAATCTTCTTATCTATTTTCATACCTACCAGAGTTGAAGAGAGACAAAGAGTTTGAACCAAGCTATTCTTCTTCAAATGATGTAACTGGGCTTCAGAGATACTGACATATTTGAACCGAAGAACATATAGGATGTCATTCATGGCAGCCTAGTAACATCATGAATTTAAGAGATACAGCAAAACATTTTTAGAGAATGAGGCATTGTAGAGTGAGTTATAGGAAATGCAAATTAGTGTTGTTCTAATTCTCCCATTGTTTGGGGGGAAAATATACCTACAAAACACTTAATTTTTTTAATAAATGGATATTTCTGGAGGAATGCAGAAGAAATGGGCAATATGAGTTACCTCTGTGGCAGGAATTTGAGGGGAGATTAATGGAGGAAGCAAGACTGAATTTTCTCTTGAATCCCCTGGGTTCTATTTGAATGTTTCCTATTCACATACATTTCTTTATAAGAAACTAAATAATGTGACAACACCAAAACGAATGTGGATAGTATGCAATGCATGGAACACACTTTAAATTCAAGGTCTCTGCAGTGTCTAATGCTATGGACTACTTGCTTTCTAAAAATATTAGCCAGAAGCTTGGTTTTCAGCTCACACAACTGTATTTACCAGCTCTACTTAATAGAAATCCAATTAGATTCTTTTTAAAGTATCGCAGGAAGTCAAACACTGAATATTTAAAAGGGGGTTCGTTCCATTTGCCGCTTAGAGCTCATCGTACCTTCATGATGCATTATTTCTAGGCAATGTCCCTAGGCTGGTATGTTTTAAGTCAGCTTCAATTTATGTGGTCATGTTTATTAATTCAAATGAAATTTTAGGTCTATTAGAATTCAACGTGTAAAACTTATGAAAGTGTTTCCATTCTTAATGGTGAACATTTTGGCTTGAATACTTAACTTCATCTATTTGAGTACAAATGGTTGGTACTTCCCTGCACCAGATATGTGTAATTTTCTAAATACTCTGAATTGGCCTTAGGCAAAATTGTGAGACAGCGTTGCCCTCATTACAGTTGAGTTTCACATTTTCAGTCATGCATTTAGTGAAAGTTATCCACCTGTCCTAGCTATTATTCCTAATTCTGTCATCCCATCAAGTCAAACTACTGGGAAAAGGCTCACATTTGGCTTATGGTAATCATAATACGTAGCATGTATGGGGAAGTTTAAACTGAGATACTTTACCTGCATCATCTGATTTAAGGATACTGAGTATTTCACTTGTAAGATAATTACAAATCCAAATGTGCACAGTAGAAAAGTGAACCAGAGATAGCTGTAGATATTGATATACATCATCCTGACTTGTCATTTTTCTTCAGCCTACTGAGGCCCACGTGTCTGCTGAATATTTTTTTTTTTTTTACAGTATGGGTTCCTTGAATTATTTCACTGAATCTCTTTCTCTGTGATGACAGGGAAATTATATTTCTCTTAAACAGTCTCTCTCTTTTTTTTTTTTTTTTTTACAGTGTACTGCTACTGGCAAATTTGATTAAATGTCAGATAATCAACATTCTCATATTAACAAGGGTTTAGGCCCTCAGGTTTTGAGTTCTTAGTTTTCTGACCTATTCATTTTTTTTGAAGAAACATAAAAATAATTTCTCTTGGACCTAGTGCAATGTCTTATTTGTGATTAGTAAGTAAAAGGAATACTAAATAAATGATCTTAGGAGTCAGCATCCATTAGCCTTGGGTAGTAGAGGGTAGGAAGATCACTTTCTGGAGTATGGAAGATCAGGCTCCTTCAGACTCACTTTCCTCACTTGAAAACATGATAAATCTACCTGTGAGTAAAGAGTGATAGGACAGAAACATTACTGTTGTAGATTACTAGTCATAAGGCAAAAGAAACTCAAGAGTCTAGCAGAGTTGGACTGCACGCCTCCGTTGGAAGGAAGATTCTCCATTCTCTCTCTTCTCTTTCTCTTTAAATCCCAAACTAGCCTTTGCAGAGTGTCACTTGTCTGCAGGCCTCGATCTATCTAAAATCCTACTATGATACAAAATGGCTTACTTTTCTCACATACTACATTTGCCTTGATCTCAAAGAGAGGGATCTGACAGTCTTCTCTGTGGGACTTGAATTTTCTAGCTCTGATTAGAAAAAAAAAAAACCCATAGGGTGGAAATACCTGTTGCTTTTGTGCTAAATATGGCTGTGCAACTGATGGGGAATTCAAAGCTAAATACTATAATGTGGAGAAGAGAGGAAGTTTTGGATAGCTTAAATGATAATTTAGTTGAAATTTGACAATAAAGAATGGAATATCAAGGGGAAAAGGGGGCGGGGAATCCTAAAGGGCAGAATGTGGTAACCCATGCTTATAATCCTAACTACTCATGAGACGGAGGCAGAAAATCAAGAAACTCTGTCTGAAAAAAAAGCACAAAGGTTTTGGGGCATGGCTCCAATGGTAGAGCATTTGCAAGTGCTAGGAAACTGTTAGTTTAAAATCATTTACAGTGCAGAAGAACAAAGAAACCTTCAATAGCAAAGGTAAGGCACAGAGCCCTTTTCTCTTGTTGAAAGATCTCTTCTGTAGAATAGGGTATGTGGTAATGACTGGGTGTGGGAAATCCGCATGGAACTGAAGAACATTTCGGATCACATGTGTAAAGAATGACTTAGAAAATCTGTTATTCTCTCTTTGCTTGCACATGCATTGTCTGCCTCCATTGGGTGGCTCTCCATTATTATAATGAAATACCTGAAGCAGGCTATTTCATAAAGAAAAGAGGTTCATTTAACTCACAATTGTGAAGAATACAAATTGACCCCGGCAGAGCCTCCTTTCCTATATCATATAATAGGTGTTTATCTCTATGTCTGTCTGCTTTGTCCCCTCTCCTCATAAAGCAACTATAACTAAGTCTTCACCCAAATGATCTACACTGATCTAATTACTTTACAAGTCACTAGCAATGCATCTTAGCACCATGATTGGATTAAGTTTATCCCCTTAGTAGCATTAACATAAAGATTTTGGGATTCAACTCCTGTATGAGTTCTGGGTCATAGCATCTCTCATCCCTGCCATTTTGGAACACTGAAGGCCAGTGGATAAATGCTGAATGGCCTGGACTCTCTACCATAATACTTATTAATAAATATACATCCCTTTATTTTCTTCTCTCTGCTCCAGTTTCTTCATTGCCAAGATGTAGTATGTTGTGTTACATTAAATTAATAATCTCCCAAGAAAGCAGTCTTAAGTGCTTAAAAATGAGGACTTGAAAAATGTGACCATAACTCATTCCTTCAAAAACTTCCACCTCAATATTGTCACATGCACACTTCAGGTTGAGTGAGTGCTTATTTTGTGAGTTAATAAATGGCCTGTCAATTCAGCTTTAAGGGGTTTTGTATTGTTTTAATGACAGGATGATCTAATCAGGCAGGCTCTTTCTAGAAGAAACTAAGTGTAATATTTACTCTATCTGGAGCCATATGGCAGTGCAAAACACTTTCTTAAAAACTAAAGATCATATGATGGGAATTGCCTGTTACCATGTGAAGGTATATTCTCAATTTCCTTTTTTTTTTTAAGCTTTATAGGTGCATAGATTAGATGATACTAACAATTCTTCATATAATGAGGAATGATGCTTGAATAAAATACACAGAATCTCAGGCAAGCACACTTAAACACATGCATATTAATAGATGTGTGAGCCAGTATTCTTTCACTGTAACAAATACCTTAGATAATTATCCCATGAAGAAAAGAGGATTATGTTGCCTCATGGTTTTAGAAGTTGTCCTTGCTGCTTTGGGTATAACAACATACCTCACTGCACATAGTAAAGCAAAATATCTTAATTCCTGGATAATAGGCAAAAGGAAAATAAGGAGAGAGTTGAAGTCCTTCTATTCTCTTCAAGGGCATACCCTTAATGACCTAAAGACCTCTTATTCTTGCCTCCACCTCTTAAATTTTTTTGTGGCAGTTGTGGGGCTTGAATTCAGGGCCCAGTTGCTGTCCCTAAGCTCTTTTGCCTTGAGGCTAGTGTTCTACCTTTGAGCCACAGTGGCGCTTAGAGTTTCCTGGTGGTTAATTGGAGATAAGGGTCTCACTGATTTTCCTTTCTGAGCTGACTTTGAATTGCGATCCTCAGATCTTAGCCTCCTGAGTAGCTACAATCGAAGGTGTGAGTCACTGACACTGGCTCTCTTTATTATCTTATTTTTGTAATTTTAAAATGGTTATTCAAAAGGTAATAACAAGATGGGTTAAAGTTATATAAGTCAGATAAAAAATACCTTTCTTTTGGACAATGTCACCCCTTCCCTCACTCTTTCCCAGGGTTTCCCTCCCATCCTCACCTACAAGGTAGATAGTTCATTTTCAACAGAGTGTCCAGTGAGAACCATTTCTGCATTTGTTCACCCTTTGTTCCTCCCTCTTAAATATTTCACCACCTGCCCATAGTATTATGTTGGGGCCGACAATTCAACTATATGTCCAAACTATCGTAATGGACATGGTCATGCATTTAATGAAGACTGAAAAGAAACTCTTCAGAGTAATCTTGGTATTTGAGACTTCATTCCAATTGTGTTGACCTGGATGGGCAAAAGATAGAAAGACTAAAGATTTCATGTTACATAACACCCTATAGTTGAAAAAACATTTTATGTCTAGTATGGGCAGGTAGTTTCAGAGATATGTGGTTTAGTTCTCATGGCAAGGCTTTGTATTTATAGATAAAAGCACAACACTGGGAGAGGTTAAAGGGCTTGGTTGAAGTCACATTCATGACATGTAGAATAGCTGCTCATATCAGTCTGGTGCCCATGGCTTTGAGTTTAGCACCTATCAGCTCCCAAAGCTTTACATCAACAGCCTTATGATGACTCCTACTAGGTTGAATATTGTTTCTCATCCGTCCTGATCTGGTAACATCTTTGGAGGGTAGTGTCTTAGTTCACTACTCCTACTGCTGCAACACAAACTGAATAATTTACAAAGAGTAGGAATCTGTTTCTCACTGTCCTTGAATCTGTAGAGCTCAAGGTCATGGTGTCACATGACTGTCTAGTAAGAACCTGCTCATATGATGTCAGCTACTCATGTCCTCTAGAAGGACAAGAGTGAGTAGTGAGAAGGAGAAAGAATCTTGCTCAACTTTTCAGTGAGGGGCCTAATCTCATAAAATAAGGCCTTTAAGGTTGCCAGATTCTCTTGCAATAGTATTTCTGAAGAGACTAAGTTCTCACATAGGATTTGGGGGGAAGGACAGATACATTCCAATCATAGCAAACGATAACGTGGAATTCTCCTAATTCTTCACAGTCAGGGACTAGGTGGATGTATGTCAAAATGAAAGGAAGATGTTGGTTCAAGATCTGTCCAATGGGGATTCAGGAAAGAACCTATCTGTTTCCAAGAAAAAGACTCATTTTTACCATCAGTCATAATAGATGAAGTATCAGGATGTCTGCTTTCAAGTTCAGGTGTGGGTATTGATTGTTCTTTGGGGTAGAGTGAGGTTCTCTAGAAGACATGGAAAGGTAGGTTCAATTGTAAAACAAATATGTAATCTATGACAGTAAGTTTAATTCAGGAGACAAACTTGTTGGTAAGTTGTCTGTGGTTAGGGTGTTAATCAGTCAGAATCAGAGGAGTCCCAGGCTCCCTCAACTCTATTTAGCACCTTTAATGCTCTACATTAACATTTCAGGGACTGGTCAGTCATGTGGCTGGCCAGAGTGCCTGGCTTCTTTTGTGCCTCTATTGCATGAACAGGAAGCTGGCATGAATGGAGTCTGCTGGGAGGAGGGAAGCCTGTGTGGTCAGGTGAATTTGTCAGGAAAGACACAGGAAGCCATGCTCAGTTATAAGACAGTTCAAACAAGAACATGTAAGGAATATGTAAGGTAGTTGGGAAAAAACCCCCACATAATTGAGATTGAATTAAATGCCATACTTAATCAGCCTGCAGTTAGCGATCTAGGAAAACCCTCTCGAAAGGAAGAACTGGCATGGGACATAAAAGTATTGCCCTGCAACCAGAATCACTGTGCGGTTTGTAGCAATTTTCTTTAGATTGGGGAAAGAACAGGACTTTAAATAGAGAATGAATGATGAGCTTTTTGACATGTTATCCAAGGGGTTTTTAGCATCTGCAATAGGTAGGGTTAAGATAACAAGAAGTGACAACTTTCAAGACCTCAGAGACATCTAGGGAAAGAATAAAGTTATGAAATGAATGAGCTGCTCCTCCCTGCTAGAATCTGAAGTTGAAATCAAAATCATACCAAATTTTCCCTAGAGGTGCTCGGGCAGTGGGGTCTGGGGTAATATTCAAGTGGAACTCAACACAAGTGGCATCTGGCAGAGTTTCATAACCTAGCATCCCTGGGCATTGCAGAGCCAGGATTGTAGGATCTAATTAATTTTCTTTAGGGTGTGTCAGATTAAAACAAATACTAACCAGACCTCATCTCTATTTTGTTGTTACCATGACAATTTATGGTGTGCTGGCAGCCACAGATGGTCTGAACAAATTCTAAATACAAGGCTGCATGCAAGAGAGAGCCATTTGGAAATCTCGATAAAGTCAGGTTGTCTTTATTTAAGGCACTAGTCTGTGACTTTTAGAATAAACTATGCAGGAGTGCCCTATTTCTGAAATGGGAAAAATAGACCCGTGCAAATGTCTGTAGATTTTAATCTATTGAAGTCTAGTTTTGAAAGAGTGCATTTCATGGTCTGTTTAACTGTATCACAGGAATAATCTAACAGGATGGGAAATGAAAAGAATTGCTATGTTCACATCTTGCTTTGTGCCTCGATATGTGACATTTAAAGCTAAAAGACCTTCAAGATTTTGCAATTAATATTAAATATAGGCATCGGGAATAGGACATCTGCTCTCCACCAGTGGTTTGTATTTTCTGAGTATGTGCATGTGTGTGTGTGTGTGTGTGTGTGTGAGTGTACTGAAAAAATTGTAAAAAAATTGATGTTATAATAGCAATAAATAGACAACAGAGTATGAATTACTAGGTCATTAACACAGGTTTCTCCATTAAAGTCAATTTAGTTCTATCATTATGACTTATTACATGCCTGAGGCATGCATTAAGACTACAAAGCACACATGCTTAGACTTCTTTTATTGCTTAATTATTTGTAACTGTTATTGCTCCTTGTAACAGGGCCATCTGAATAAAAATTAATAGAAAGTTAGAATTTTCTTCATATTAAGTTGTCTTTCCAAACTTAGTCTGGACAGCTGCATACTCTCTGCCACTCACCAACATAAACCCTCACCAATAGGCCATATTTGGTGAGAAAAATGATGAGAGAACTTCTCACATCCCTTGCTCACTCAGAGTCTCAAAGCAATTTGCAAACATGGATTAATTATGTTTTAATGCATGCCCCTCGGTTACAGAGCAACTAACTTCTTTCGTCTGTCAAACAGGATGTATGAAACTTGTTTACATCAACCTTTTTATTCCTGGCTCTGCCCTGGGCTACTTAAGAGTGTGCAACCTGCGTATTTTAAAAGAGGTTAAGAAGATCATATTTACTAAAAGCCAGAATATAACCACATAAGGGCAGGGGGATCACACATGCACGCACGCACGCACACGCACACAATTTTCAAGTCCTAAGATTGTCCTTCCTTAAGTCCCATTCTTTTTATTATTCACTTAGAAAACATATTCATTATCTAAGTAGTTGTACCAAGCGGTTGCCATGCAACAAGGCAGTTTATTAGTATTGTGTATTTTGATCAAATGTCATGCATTCCATATTCTTACCCAACCCTCCCACATCTCTCCTTCCCTCACTTTTCTTAAATTGTAGAGTATGTACTGAATTTCTTTTTTCCATTTAACAAAGCGGTTCAAGTATGCAATGTATCTTGACCTGGGTCATCCTTCCAACATTTTCACCCTCCCCCCCACCACCACCTTTGACAGACTTCTTCCCTTATTTTTCTGACTTTTGTGGTATATGTACTGAACTCTTGACTGTATTCTTCCTATTCCCTTCCTCTATTCCTCTACCTCTCTCCCTTTGGTCCACTCCCCCAGCCCCCTTTCAAGTAACCATTTCTGGTACTTATTTTGTTGAGCTTTAACTTAGTCTTTCTAAAGAATTATACTATTTGAGCTCTTCATAGAACCTATTATACTTCAGTAAATTCATTTGCAACCACTTGCATACTACCCAGTGTGTTTACTTAAAGATTTATAGGTACATCCTAGTTGCCACAAATGAGGGAAACCATGCAACCTCTATTTTTCTAGGTGTGGCTTACTGCACTTAATAAATTTTTTTCCAAGTCTTTTCATTTCCGTATGCATGGTTCAATATCATTCTTTCTGATGGATGAGTAAAATTCTACTGTGTGTGTCTGTTTACACACACACACATACACACACACACACATCATATTTTCTTGATCCTTTCATCCACTGAGGGGATCTGATTCCTTATCTTGGCTATGGTAAATAGGGCTGCAATGAACGTGCGTGTACTGGTGGCTTTTCAGTAGCCTTGTTTATGCTTTATTGTGTAAATGCCCAGGAGTGGAATTGATGGGTCATAAGGTAGTTCTATGTTGCACAAGCTTACATTTCTACCAACAGTGTAACAGACTTCCTTTTGGCCACATCTTCACCAGCATTTGTTGTTGTTTCCTTGATAGTGGCCATTTGAACTGGGGTGAGAAGGAATCTCATTGTCGAGCTTTCAGACTTAACTTATAAAGCTCCTGAATAAAGTTTTCTATCATTGCTGCTATAAGGAATTGGGGTTGGAAGAATATAATGTAGGAAGGAGTTTCTCTGGTGATTGATGCCATAAGCCCTTCTGTGTCTCTGGGCCTGTCTTTTTTCCACACTGCTAATAGATCTGAAGTCACTAGTGTGGATGGTGCAGGAAGCACCAGATTACTGCCAAACCCCTGGGCAGTAGCCCTTACCTGCTGATAGTGCAGAGATCACACATAATGCTAGAGCCCTCAATGTTTGAAGGTAGAACACTTGTCTAGCAAGCCTTACACCCTCCATTCAATCCTCAGTAGTAACAAAATAGAAATGTATCATTAATTAGAGGATGAGAATCCTATGTCTCTTACGAGCATCTTGAGTTGATTGCATTACTCACTAGCTCTTTTATTCAAACATGGTTGACTTGGCCTACAACTGCTTTCGCAGAGACTTAGAATTGGTATCTTAGTCTTTCAGTATCAAGTAGTTTTGATGGCCAAGGGCTATTTCTAAGGGAAAATTTCCACTCACCTTCTGGCACATGGCTATCCAAAGTCTTGTCTATAACCTGAAAGGAGTGTAGTCACTTCTACTTTCTGATATGGGCAGGTGTGCAGCACTTCCCCATTGTGCCCACCCTCAGAGCTGACTTAGGTGGGAAGAAGGCAGCAGAGGTAACTGGTGAAGCTTTTGAAAACTGTCTCTGTCACAGGGGAAACCAAGACTGTATAGGCTTTATTTTTGTGGGGTAAATGAAAGAATCTTTGGGTATATAAAGCATCTTTGCTGGACTTCTTTTGCTGGCCAGCAAAATTGTTCTGCAAATTTCTATGAAAATTAAATGAGAGAGAAAGAGAGAGAGAAACTCATAGGATATATGCTTATGAACTTTCCTAGAATAAGGGATGATTATGGCTCAATAATAATTATTAATAATTACGGCTATTATTTTGAGTATAAAGCTTTTCTGAAATGTCTTCCCAACTACACAACGCTTTGGCAAGTTTGCTTCTCACAAGTGTTTTTGAAATAGCATTTTTTTCTGGAAAATTAAAAAAAAACACCAAGATCTGCATCCCTGGATTAGTGCAGAACAGTCAAAATGAAATGCTTACTGGAGGTGATAATTAAGAAAAATTAGTATCAGAAAGAGCAGAAAAATCAGGTCATGAAGCCAGGCCCCAGGTAACTTACAGAAATGCTCAGAAGTACTGGCTTTCTAGAGTATAAGATGGGTGGCCAGAATAATTGTGTATAGGTTACAAAAAGTGATGATTGCTGGCATCTACATAGACACAAAGTCCTAAGATTCTGTGTGTATATGCATTTTGTGTGTATATAGTATGTGTGTGTATGTGTTTTGCATGTGTTAGCTGTTGGTTGATGCTAAGATTAAAATCAAGAATCTTTCCCCAGCTTTGAGGAGCCCCAATATGAATCCTCAAAGCTGTGAGATTTCTGACCTGGGAATTATGATAATGGGTTTGGAGTCTCAGTTAATTAATGGAATGAGTTCTATATAGCAAGTTCTCTGCTGCCGGGAGCCTCTATTTCCTCAAATGAATAATCATGAAATTAGAGCTTATTAAAGGATCTGTAAGAAGTCAAATCCTTCCTTACTCTTGAAGCTATGTCGACACAAATCATGCCCTAGAGTAAATACACACTAGACTTAAAAGTCAATAATTTAAATTTTTGGTTTTCAAAATATTTTTGCAGTTCCAAAGCTTCCTATTGATGGAAAGTTTACAATGTTTCCATTGATTCATCATTCACTCCCCTTCTGCTAGAAGCCTTCTCTCAGTTTCATTAGATTCATGTTGGGTAGGGAAAAAAAATGCTGCAGCAGAAGATGGATGGTCTCGCGTCCTAGCTATGAACAAGCCTGGCTTTGAAGCCTACATACAACACAAGTATGGTGGTTTTGACCATCTTTCAGTCAGAGCCCAAAGGCTTGTTCCAGGAGAGAAAAACTGAGTCCTGCCTTTATCGCTGCCAAACTCTTGAGACCTTAGGCCAGTTTTTCTTAAATGTTCTTAGCTGGGGTTTATTCATCATTAGAAGAAGTTAGAAGATCCTGCACTGCCTAACTCACAAGTTTGCATGCAGGGACTTAAAGAGAAAGCAGGAGAGTGCTTTGTCAGTGAGAGAGAGAGAGAGAGAGAGAGAGAGAGAGAGAGAGAGAGAGAGAGAGAGAGCGAGAGAGAGAGCGCACAGAGTAACTATGAGGAATGATGATGGTATTTTCATTTGGATCAGTAGCTTATCTCCATCTAGTAACTGTTACTTTTTATCTTTGGGTTGTTGATATTGCAATATTGCTAATAGGAAGATGGGTTAGAACAAGGAGGGTGTATCTATATGTAAAGGAAGATTTATAGTATTCCTTGATTTCCTGATGGTAATAAGTACAGCCCTGACAGTTGTGGTTTTCCTAGTGGCATCTTTATATGACTTGACTGAATCCTTTACCAAGATTTATAGCTACTCGAGCAGCCTCCCTGAACCACAATCATCAGGCCCATAAATCTCTAGCACATTTGCGATGACGGTAGTCACGTCCCCTGCCTCCCCAGGCAACTGCGCCAGGGCCTCTTCATGGATGTTTTTCGTGTGATTCACAAAGATTTCTTTTGAGTTTTGCCGTATTTGCGGGGAGACTTGAAGTTTTGGTGGATAAATACTAAATTAAGGTCAATCCCAGCACAAATGCTGTTAAAAGGGCCTAGGCATTGTCTTAAGCTTTTTTGCTCAATGTTAGTGCCCTACCACTTAGAGCCACAGTGCACTTCTGAGTTTTGAGTGGTTAACTGGAAATAAGAGTCTCAGGGAGACTTTTCTGCATGGGCTGGCTTGACCATGAGCCTAGCTCTCAGCCTCCTGAGTAGCTAGGATTACAGGTGTGAGCCACCTGCACTCCACTTCATAGTATTTATTTGTATGTTTACAGGTTTCCTGTTGACTGTCCAGTGGTCCAGACATAGCTTAGTTTAGTGACTTTGCTTCCGGTTGGAGGCATTTGTGATTGGTTCATACTTCTGGTTTGTTTTAGGTCCCTGCAAAGGGATAGCAGTCCTGCAGCATTATTTTGTCTTCAAGGGTGAGCCCAAAATGGTAAGCAAGGTTTATGTTCCTGCTAGTCTTATAACCACTAACACCCTCCAGTCCACAGTAAGAGGTATGGCCAAGGCCAGTGTTAAGGGATAGCAGGTGCATTCTCATTGTAATGTGTGTCCGATATATAATTCTGTCACAGAGAAGGCAGATGAGGACAAATTGTATAATCCAATTCCAATACTTTTTTCTCAGCCCTGCTAGTCAGAAATAGTGATTCCTTCTGTAGTGTTTTTAAAGGTATTCGATCATACTTTCATATTAACTTGCTCTTATTTAATAAAAATTTGTCTCTTCCAAATGTGGCAAATTATAGAGCTTCTCCTAATTATTATTATTATTTTATCAGTAAATAGCAGGGTATGTTGCTTATGATAAAAGATTCATACATGTGTTTGAATACATGAATTATCCCTACAAAGAAACTGTCCCTGCATCTTTCAAACAGATTTCACTCGTTTGAGGTGATATAACTGCTCTTTCACATAGTAAGGTTATATTCTGACAAAATATACAGTGAGCTGAACATATTCTGAAGCAAAAATACAGTTCATCCTAGCTACACAGGAGGCTAGCCCCGGGGGAAAAAGCTAGTGAGACTCTTTTTCAAGTCAAAATGGTAGTGTGTTCCTATAACCCCAGCTTGTGGAGGTATAGATAGGGGATCATAATGTGAGATCAGCCTGAGGCAAAAAGAAGAAGGAAGAGGAAGAGGTAGAAAAGAGGAGGAGGAGGAGAAAGAAGAGGAAGAGGAGGAGGAGGAGAAGAAAGAAGAGGAGGAGGAGGAGGAGAAAGGAGGAGGAGGAGGAGGAGGAGGAGGAGGAGGAGGAGGAGGAGGAGGAGGAGGAGGAGGAGGAGGAGATAAGGTCTTGAATTCAAACATCAGTACCGTCAGCTGCTTTATTAATTCAACAATACCTAATCTACTCAACATCACAGTGTAGTCTAGCTTGAACGTACTCAAAGCACTCTCATTTCACTTAGCATCATCTTATATGTTCATATATACATAGCTTTTGACCTTTTCTGCTTATACTAGTTATTGCAAATAAGGGAAACCATGGGACCTATGTTTCTTTGGGCCTGGCTTACTTTACTTAATATAATTTTTTCCGTCTTTCCATTTCCTAACAAATGGGGCAGTGTCATTCTTTCTGATGGAGGCATAGAATTCCATTTTATATATATATGTGTGTGTGTGTGTGTGTGTGTGTGTATGTGTGTGTGTGTGTGTGTGTATGTGTGTGTGTATGTGTGTATACCTAGGTTGGTCCATATCTTAGCTATGGTAAGTAATGCCACCAGAAACATAACTGTGCTGGTAGCTTTAGTATGGCCTTGCTTGTGATCATTTGGGTAAATGCCCAAAAGTGGGATTGCTAAGTCATAGGAGAGGTTTTATCTTTCTTGCTGTTATTTTTAATGTATTTATAATGTACTATGTGATTTTTTTGGATTCTTTTGTATGTTCTTTCCCCATGGTATATCCCCTGTTTTCATTGTATCCGATTCCAGTGCCCTGCATCTTGTTTATACATTTTGGGAAATAACAAAATGCTGAAATAAGGATACAGGTTGACCCATTGTAACAATGAGAGGTACAAGACACTATGTTGAAAATGAACTTTACAACTTTGGCTGCGGGGGGGGGGGGGGGGAGGAGTTGGGGAGGTGGGGAAGGAAGGGATGGTAGGGGAAAAACAAAGAAGGAGATAACAGTGCTCCATAGGAAATGAACTCATTACCTTACTCATGTAACTGTAACCCCTCTGTACAGTATCTTTACAATAAAAATATATACTATAAAAGAAAGTAAAACAAACAAACAGACAGACAAAAAACACTTCCAGTATCCCATGGTTGATTCAAGATCATCTGACACAAAACTATTTTACAACCCCTTGTTGAATGGTTCATGTAATTTATTGATCTACATCTAAGAAAGCCAGCACCAGCGCATCATTGTGGGGATCCTGTTGTTTACTCCACTGGCTGCCCAAGAGAGAGCATTGTGCTGTCTGTCTCTAGTTCAGGACAAGACTGAAGTTCAAAACACAGTCTCTACAAGAGGTGTGTTGCTGTTGCACAGCTTTAAAGCCAGAAATTTATCAAGTCAGACCATTTTAAGTCAGAGGTGCTCTATAAAAGAGACATTCTATGTGAAGTATCTCATGCTGTGCTAATTTTCTCTTTATTCAGTAGGTCCCTGATCTCATAAAAAGAATGACACCCCTAAGTTTCAGGGTCATTTCAAATGACATTGGCCTTCATTAGTTTTCAAGCCTCTGAAAACTTGGAGCTGTTGCTTATCCTGTTTCCTGGACTTATTAGGTATGTGTTTCTGGCTGCTAGTACAGTAGTTTGAAAGATTAATATTTGCACCTCATGCCTGAGTCCATGAAATATAATATTCACAGGTTTGTTTTAAGCTGATGAGAAATGTTAGCAGGAAATGAGAATCTTTTTTTTTTTTCGTATGGCAATTTGAAGCAAATTAACAGTGGCAGAAATGCCATTTTTGTTGGCAAAGAAAACCCTTCTTCATCTCTTTAGTCAACAGTTTCTTAAGATTTTGGAGTTTAAACTGATTTTTTGTGTCTTTTATGGAGGGAAAAAGGTGGGTAAATACAATTTTTCATTCTTACGTTCTTGACTAGTTGAAAAACAAGAGAAGTATTTACATTTCATTTGGAAAAAAAACCAATTTTACAAAATGATTGATGAAAAATGATAGAGTATCTATTATGTCAATATGAACACAAGAACTATGTGCCTTCAATAAAGCAAAGTAACTAATTTACGATGGAAATTTACGTATAATCTTCCTGGAGAGATTGTTGATGGAAGAGACGCCAATTCCTGGTTTTCTAACAAGATTAGAAGCTAAAAAGCAAAGCATATGCCAAATTAATTAATCCAATGTTGGGAATTACCATTACAATATGTGTTTTGTGAAAGCAACTGTCAGAAGTAATTTTAGAGTAGCAAGTGATCTCAATTCAAGTTTTGCATAAAAGAGCAAAAGGGTTTGCGTTCTGAATAAGGTATTCTTTGCCCATTCTCTCCTGTAACTCTACCATTTTTCGCATGTGGACATTTCCACTCACCTATCATCCTTCCTTCCCCATCAAACTGCAACTTTAGGGCTTCCTTGATAGTCCTGGTCTTTGTGACTTGCCAATGAGATGTTTTGCTTTTGGATTTTCTTCTTCTTTCTTTTTCTTATTTTCTTTTTTGCTTATGTGGTGCTGAGGAATCGAACCCAGGGCCTTGAGCATGCAAGGCAAGCGCTCTACCACTGAGCCACCTTCCCAGCCCTCTTTTTCTTATTTTCTTCTCCCTTCTTTCTCTTCCTTTTCTTTCTTCCTTCATTGTTTTATTGTCATTCTTCTTGTTTTTATTACCTCTAAGTGGTTGTATAGAAGGGTTTCAACTCAACATGCCAACTTACACGTACCATGTGCCCTTTCCACCTTTCCCCCCATCTTTCCTAACCCCATTCATGCCCTCAAGTTACCTGAATCTGTTTTCATATATGTCCATTGAATGTCATGACTGTATTCTCCTACCATTCTTCTCTCCATCAATCCCCCTCCCCCAGCCTCCACCATCTCCTTGAGTTCCACCCCATCTGGAAAATCATAGTTTAGTTTCCTGGCATTCATTTTGTTAAACTGTCAATTGTTCAAAGGAATTATACCTTTAGAGCCTTCCCCTATATATACTTTTCCCTCCCTCCCTCCCTCCCTTCCTTCCTTCCTTCCTTCCTTCCTTCCTTCCTTCCTTCCTTTTTCCCTTCTTTCTCTCTTTCTTTCTTTCTCTCTTTCTTTCTTTCTCTCTTTCTTTCTTTCTTTCTTTCTTTCTTTCTTTCTTTCTTTCTTTCTTTCTTTCTTTCTTTCTTTCTTTCTTTCTTTCTTCCTTTCTCCCTCTCTCTTTCTCCTTCCTTCCTTTTTTCACCTCCATCCCTCTTTCCCTCCCTCTTTCTTTCCTTCCTTCCTAGCCTTTTTTTTTTTTTTTTTACTTATGCACAAATTCTTTTAATACGTGGGTATTTCATGAATACCCACAATCCCAGCCATTGGGAAGGCTAAGGTGGGATGAACATGGGTTTGACACAAGCCCAGGCTGCTTAAAAAGACCCTCTCTCAAAATAAGAAAAAGCAGAAAACCACACACACACACACACACAAACAAGCAACTAAGAATAAAGACTCTCCTGAAACAAAACAGAGAAAACCCTCACAAAGTCTTCCAGCCACAGTTTCATGTCGACTGAGTGGACTTTAGATTCTGCAGATTTCTCCTCCTGCAGTACTCAGGGCAAGATTTTACAGGAGCCTGTCTGCATGCCAGTCACCCCCGGTGAACTGTATTCCTGAGCCTCACCCATGGTCAGTCTCACAGAGTCCCTCAGCAAAACATTTAAGTAAAGGTTAGTTAACAAAACAGAATATATCGCCCTTAGGATGAATATCGTACTGTTTTGTGCAGCGACAGTCTAGAAAAGCAGTCTTCAACATCAGTCAGCTGTTGGGCTTTCTCTTTTTCTTTTTTCCTTTTTTTGGTCCTATTTCTCTCTCTTCAAAATGGTGGGTTTTCTCTATTTTATTTACTGACCCTGAAAAATAGAATCTGTGTTGTAGCCTTCACTTGTCTTTAGCTAAGTATGGTGAGATTCTCAGTAATTAGTGCTTGTAAAACACTGCAAGGTTCTCAGATGAATTAAAGTGTGAAATTTTATTACAAGCTCTGTATTGCTGAAGTAACAAACAGATGTGGCAAATTTTACCATTTCCTAGTCTCTATTGCTTTTAAGGAGCAGAGAGATTCATAATTATCCACAAGTGTTGACTGGATTGCCTCCTACTATCTTGACTGCCAGATTTGCTCTCCTGCTTGTACTCAACTGGTTTTAGGGTATCCAGGAAAGTTTTTGCTTCCACATCATGTTTTACTTGGTGGCCTCTGATGTTTTTGAACCTGTGAAGAAAGCTTTCCGTACCAGCACAAGGAAATTATGGTGCTGGTCATTTAAAATTATATGGAACCCGTCTAATTGCTATGACGAAGCACTTGCAGTTCCACACCATGATGGATATTTTAGGCCGGCCCCCTCACCTCCAAAAGAATGCTTACAAAAAGCAACTTTGCATATTAAAACTATATAACACCCAAAGATTATGTAAGAGTACAGAGCCAGGCACTGGCCTGTTGTCCTAGCTACTCAGGAGGCTGATACCTGAGGATTGAAGCTCAAAGCCACCCTGGGCAGGAAAGTCCATGAGACTCTCATTTCTAATTCAGAACAAAAAATGTAGAAGTGATTCAAGTGGTAGGGCACCAGCCTTCAGTGTAAAAACTAAGGGAAGCCTTTAGTGTAAGCCTCAGTAGTTGTGCAGGACACACACACACACACACCCACACACACAAGATAACAGAAATATAAGTTTTGTTATGACAGTTGACTGGGGGAGGAAGGGTGGGTGGATATTGGAAGGCCTACAAATGTACCTCATTTTGCATGTCAATCATTTCAAAGGGTAACACTGATAGCTCCAGAAAGATTTACCTTATATTTCATACTGTGAGGGGAAATATCAAATGAACAAGACACACCTAAAGCCCGGCATTCATAGATAAGATAACTTAGTAATTGCTTTAATACACTTCAAGAAGGTAAATAATGAATAGTTATATGGGCTTTGGTTTCCCTTTGTGTAAATAAACACATATGTCAACAAATCTGGTAACTGTATCTTTTGTCAACAAATGGAGTTCTTCTCTGCTTCTCTTTTCCCTCCCAGTAGTCATCATTAATATAATAAAACCTCCATTATAAAATCATTAGCATAAATGCAAATAAGGTCTTGCATTGTTAATGCCCCTATCAGGCCCTTCATCATTTGAAATGCCATGCTGCATTAAGTATAACATCCATTACATAGGATAAACACATGAAATATAAAAAAAAATTAAAACTTTTTTCCCAAGCTGTTATCTAGAGCAGAAGGGCTTTAAAATTTAATTTCTTTTTTTGAGCTCTGAACATATTAGAAGCTAAAGACCTCATTAATTTATTAGTAAATTCCTTGGGTCCCCAAAAGACCTTTGTCTAGGTCTTTGTCCTAGTTCTGTCTTCTAATCCTCATCCATTTACTCCACTCTCCTTTTTAAAAGTTTTCCTCACTGAATGGAGGCAACATTTTTGACTATTTTATTAATTAATGGCACATTTATTAATTAATCATTTATTTTTTGTGTTGCTACTGGAGCTGGACTTCAGGGCCTGTGCACTGTCCCTAAGCATTTTTGTTTATGTATGTTGCTCTACTACTTATAGCACTCCTCCATTTCTAGCTTTTTGCTGGTTGATTGGAGATAAAAGTCTCACAGACATTTTTGCCTAGGTTGGCTTTGAACTTTGTTCCTCAGATATCAGCTTCCTAAGTAGCTAGGATTACAGGCATGAGCCACCAGAGCTCTGCTCTGTTACTGTCTTATACAGTCTTTATAGGTATGAAGTTTTAATATGGACTCTACAACTTGAGGTACAGCTCCATTTCCAGGTTTTTGGTGTTAACTTGGAGATAAGACTCTTAAGGTGCCCTGGCTGGCTTTCAACCTTGATCCTCATATCCTCCTGAGTAGCTAGAGGTGAGCCATGGGTACCTGGCTACTTTTCAGAATATATTGAAGATACTAAACTTGTTTAGACTTCAAAACATAATTCACATTTGATGGGATATTTTGAGTATGTTTTTATCTGTATGGAGTAGGTGGAAGGTTGTGTCATATATATGGAAGAGTGTGGAAGATAGCAGAATATAATCAAAATGCTTTCTGTTTAGACAAGGATTTGCTGAGTACGATATCTCAATAAATATGTAACACTAAAACCAATGACTTATAGCCATAAAGCACACACAAATCTCCATAGCAGTCCCTCCACTTTACCTGGTTTGATTTCCAGAGAGGAAGATCAAACACTGATTGCTTAAACTTTAAAAAAATATAGTTTCAATCACTGGAATCTCTTTGAGGTCACTGAAAGTAGCTTACTTTGTCAGAGAAAATTTAAAAAATTTAAAATAGGGATGAAGGTAATTGAAGGTGATACATAGGATTCTTGTCCATAGATAGAGAGGCAGTTAAGTATGTCTGGTAAAAATGCAATTGATTCTTGCCATCAATTATTTTAATTCTTTTTCATGGTCACTGCAGCATTACTCCTATGGTGTATATGGTACTTTGAATTCTCCTTTGAACTTACTCTAATACTTGATTTGTTGATATATTAATGAAGTAAGTGAAATGCAAGATGCTAATAATTCATTTTAGATTTTGATGAATGTCATGATTACATCATTAAAAAGCCAGTCTTTAATGTTGACTTTATGATAGAGGGCATGCTATGAAATTCATAATGAAATTCAAAGGATTTAAATACCTGTCCTGCAATCTCCCTGGCTTTCTATTCCTTTGTTTTCACCAATGCCTCTATAGAAAGCCCAGGTCAGCGAAGAGTTTGATCCCTCAATACCACTTAGGCTTTTCCATGTTTATAAAAGTCAACAGGCAACAGAAAACTCAAAAGATACACTAAAATATTGTTGGGGTGGGGGTGCTATCTGGAATTTACAGTTTCGTCATCAAGGATTTAAAGATTCTGCCTCACCATAAAGTTTGTTTCTTGTCTTTTTGCAGCTTTACTAACCAGATATGTATTTGTGCCTTCTCAGTGATTTGGGTAGCAGTCATTACAAACTGCCAAAAAGCAAATAGATTCAAATAGATCCAAATGACCTTTTGCTTGGCACTCCACTGTATTTTCTTAGTGTTATAGAATGTATGCCTGTCATTTAGCCTGGTGTTATCTGAACATCTTGTGGCTCTTCTGTTGAAGTTACAGAGTCAGGTCAAAGAACAGATTAAAAGCTTCCTTCAAATATGGAAGAGATGATTTTCAAGAGATAATTAAGGAAAATCAAATGTGCTAAAACAGGAATCCTCAGCTTATTTTTCCAAAATATTCCTAGGATGGTCTTTTTTACTCTATAAGAAATAGTTATCAATCCTATATCATAAGTAAAAAGTTTCTTGCATAAAGATAAGGCTGTGTTTAGATAGTAGCCTGTTATATGCATTATAACTGGGAACTGATCTGATTTACTTCCTTATTAGATAAAAATTGTAGGGAAGAACAAGGGAATGAAGAGATGGCCAATACCTCTGTAATAATCAAGTTAACAAGAGGAAAGTGTAACAAATTTTTAAATCATAGTTTCATATGATATGGAAGCATTCAAATTTAGATTCAAATAGTCAGATTAAAAACAACCGTGTCTATTTTTACATTCAGTGAAATGTTTCCAGGTATATAGAAAAGTGATCAGGCATTTTGTTATTCAACAAAATGCTGAAACAAGGACACAGGATGACCCACTGCAACAATGATTCACACAAGACACTATATTGGAAATGAACTTTACAACTTCTGGGGGGGGGGTGGTGGTGGAGTGAGGGAGGTAGGGAAGGGAAGGGATAGTGGGAGAACAACAAAGGAGGGGGTAACAATGCTCAACAAGAAATGTACTCATTACCTTCCTCATGTAATTGTAACCCCTTTGTACAGCATCTGCACAATAAAATAAAAAAAGAAAAGTGATTGGGCATATAGGTGTGGCGTAATGGAGAGAGATATAAGGCAGGGAGGGGGCGAAGCTAACAAATCCTTGTGTTCAGAAGTTTTTGGAGATAAGACTCTGTAGCCACTTTTCCTACTGGGCACAAAGCAGAACCTCTGAGCTTTATGTATTTCTTTTTTCTTTTTCCTTTTCTTCTGGCTAGGTGTTAGACTCAAGGCAGGAGAAAGTTGACGTAAGGTGTTGAAGTTCTGTAGTTGCCTTTGAGTAGATGGGACAGGGCTCTGGTTTCTATGACTTGCCTCTGAAAAATATGAGTGTGTAAACACCAGAGGGCAAGAGAGGAGATTTGTTCCTCTGTCCTTTACTTTGGAGTCTCATTTTCTGAGCCCAGACCGAACCAATTTATAGGAGTCATCATACCTGTGAGTGTTCATTTTTTATTAAGATTCTTAATACTCGGATTGGGGATTCAAAACCCAGTGTCAGATGTGTAGAGAAAGTTATTGGTTCTTGACTGATAATGGACCAAAATACAAGAGGTTGGAAGTTGGGCAACAAGTAGTTAAGATACAACCCTGCGAGACATATTCTTAGGAAATGTCTACGTAATATAAGAACGGAATCCTGTACTTGCTAAGCCAAATGGTGTAGACTGCATGGAGTCCTTGCATTTATTTCTCATTTGTTATTCCTTTGTGTTTCGAGAACTCTTTTAGGAAACTCCAGCTTGTATTAGGTGTACTAAGGAATCAAGGAAAGAGATTTGCTTTGGGTTCAAAGTATTAAAGGGATTGATGTAAACCCTGAGGCTAATATGCAGTGGCTGTAGAAATGTGACAGAAAAATCTCAGGGGAAGAAGAGTGTCAAGATGACAGAGCAAATACCTGTTCATTGATCATTTCTCATTACGGGTTAGACTGTCAGAATTTATTGTACTAAAGAGGCAGTCCTTAATGGTAAAGTCTCTATCAAAACAACATTGTGGGGAATGAGTGGACAAAGGACTATGAAAGACTCTACAGTATTAAGTATGTTTGTATAAAACATTGTTTTTCAAAAAAAGAAACATTCTAACGCACACACTGCAACATGTATGCGATAAAGTAAGAGGATAAAGAAATGAGTCATGGTGCTGTCTTTGGCAAAGAGATTAGTGGTAGTACACCGGGGTTCCCAAGGATGGTTTTGACTGTTGGATGAGAATTGGTCTGTAAAGCTAGAAATAATGGTGTTAAGAATACACCTTCCTTTCCAAGTGACAAAGAGAAAGAGGGAGGAAGGAAAAAAGACAGGAAGGCAAGGAAGGAGGGAGGGGGAGAGAGGAAAGGAAGAAAAAAATGAAAGAAGAGAGAAATAAGCAGAATGGGAGGGAAGGAGAGAATGGAGAGAAGGAGAAAAAGGAAAGGGAGTGAAGGAAAAAAGGAAAGAAAGGAAAAGAGGAAGAGAGGTGGGGAAGGAGAGAGGAGGGAAGGGACAAAGGGGAGGAGGGGGAGGAATAAAAGAAGATGGAGGAAGGCTGACAGAAAGGAGGAAGCAGAGAAGAAAGTAGGAGAGAGAGAATGGAAGAAGGGATGGAGAGAGAGGGAGGAAGGAAAGGAAGAAAGAAAAGAGGGAGAGGGGAGGAAGGAAGGAAGGAAAAGAGGGAAGGAAAGAGGAAGAGAAAATACTACTGTGAGAAAGGGCCATGCAGAATGGAAATTACTTCTATTTGTTTGGTTTTCCAGCTCTAAGATTCTGTAGTAAGGAATGGGCTGCACAGGAGTATGGTAAACAAAGGATGCAACTAAGAATACGCCTTCATATCAAAGTATTCTGTGAGCTCTAACTGGTTTCCCGATATGGAACATTTCACCAAGCTTTGGCAAAGCAGAATTTGAAAGATATCTGAAATTATCAGCCCTGCAAGCAATGATGAATGGGTGTACAAAAGCCCAGATTATGGTGGTCTAGAAACTTCCAGCTTTTATATGCCCTTTACAAAGGCACTATTTTATCTCTCTTCTTTTCAATAGTGTGCATTACCCTAAGCAAAAGATTGGAACAGAACACTTGTATAGCATGTATCAAACATTTCTCCTTTCCTTTTAATCCAGACTCATACTGTGAACTACCTATGTTGAATCTCTGAAAATATTCAATATACTTTCAGTCTTTCTAGTTATTGAAAGCAGGGTAAGTTAGTTTCCCATTAATGCACAAGAAATAGATGTATTTATTATTATAATTTTTATTGTGAAAATACCACATAGAGGGGTTACAATTACATGGGCAAGATAATGAGTACATTTCTTATCAAGCATTGTTGCCTCCTCCTTTGTTTCCCCTTCCCATCCCTTCCCATCTCCCCCCTAATCCCTCCTACCCCCCCATCCCTGCCAAAGTGAGAAATAGATGTATTTTTAAAGGGTGGTCAGATTATAATAAATACATAACTATTCCTCCAAATACTGTTGTGTTGGTCTATTATTTGACAGCTGAATTTTAATTTATATAGATTTGTAGTTTGTGGGTGAGTTAGGGTACTACTATCTTAATTCCTGGATATGAGCTATGATTAAGGAATTAGAGAGGACGCAAAGGCAGCTCAGGAAGCAGAATTCATTTCAATATCAGCTTAACTGTTTATTAGCCATGAAATGGCATTCAAATTCTAAGAGCCTCAGTTTAATTATCTGCAATCTGGTCACAATGATTCTTGAATTACCTAGTTGTTGTCAGGTTTACTTGAGGACTTTGATGAAAAAGGAATTCTTAGAAGTATTTTAAAATTCTGGTTTCCTTCCAACGGATTGATTGAAGAGACTTATTAAAGATTTATTTAAAACTTCATACAGGCCATTTCTTCCAAGACTGAAAGTGAAGAAAGAGAAATGTGTGAGAATTAAAAGAGTTCCTGGAAATAGTCTCCCGAGACTTTTCTGCTTTACTCCTTCCCACACACAGAGATTTCTCGTTGTTAAAGTGAACCAAATTTAGCATCTCTGTAGTTCGATGTCTTTCATTTATTCTCCATGATTCTCTGCCTGGGTTCTCACCCGGTGGACTGAATCCTACAAGAACTGCCCCCAGCTTCCTTATTTTCTACCTCTGGATTTGAGCAAAGAAAGATATCACCAAGAGCTTGGAGAACAGGGACAAGGAGGTGAGAAGTTTTCTGTGTTCTTGCTCCAACTCCCATCCTGAAGTGAACTTGTCTTTCTGCAGGGCTGGTGAAGAGCTAGATCTCCCTATGGGCCTGCCTCCCCTTTCCCCTTACCTCTCCCCCACCAACAGATCCAGCTCTCCCTTGACTGTTTTAGAGAGAAGACTTCTTGTTCTCTCTTTAGGCCTAGAGGTGTCAGAGTTTTCCTAGGTGCTGCTTATGCTCTGTGGATCCTCTGTCTCTTATTTCCTGCAATTCTCTTTTGACACATTTTGGAAGTAGACTATATTTCTGTCTTCTGAAGGAAAGGAATCCTTCACATTCATCCCGGGGACCATGCGGAGGCAGGCAGGCACAGGAGAAAGATTATTCTAAGGTTTATTAGAGGAGCCATATTTCCCAGGAGAGGGAGCACATGGCATCTGTCCCTATCCAGGTAGGAGCAGGGCCTGGGGGCAGGAAGTGAGGTAGGTGGTTGCTCAGGTGAGTCTGGGCAGAGAGAGCGAGTGGCTAGCTGTATGGTGGGAACTCTGGGCTGGGAGGAGCGCAGGTTTGAGCGGCACTGAGGACCAAAGGTGGGGATAATACTAACACTGACCACTGTAACTTATTACAAAACTGGTGGTCAGAACTATGGAAAAGGTGGGGATAATACTAACACTGACCACTGTAACTTATTACAAAACTGGTGGTCAGAACTATGGAAATGTATTGCCTTTCAGCTCTGGAAGCCGGAAATGTAAAAGTAAGGTGTTGGCAGGAAGGTGGTCTGTTCAAAAGCCCAAGGGGAGAATCTTTTCTCTGCCTCTTTCATCTCTGGCTGACTCCAAGCAAGGCTCCACTTGTGATTGGACAACTCCAGTCTCTGCCTGAACATCATCTGGTGTTCTTCCCTCTACCTTCCTCTTTCCTGTTTCCTGTAAAGACACTTGTCACTGGATTTAGGGTTGGCCAAGACAATACAGGATAATCTCATTTTAAGGGATGTTCCAAGGATTTGTTCACACAGGATCACATTTACAGTGATCCACCCACACAGACTCTTAACACTTAAGGAAAATAATAACTAATGTGCTCTTTTATGGAAGAAGGGTCATCAGACAGCAGCTGCGCTTACTCTCACCTGTCAATGATGTGTAAGGACAAGAAATTCAAAGACTAGAAGGCATTTATCTAATACCCAAAACCTAGTAAACAAGATTACTAGGTAGAGACTTTGTTCAGGGATCCTTCTCATTCCTGGTATTTAGGAGGCTGAGAAACTAATTGTATAGTTAATATCATTTACTGTGCTGGTAAGACAATTAGGCATTCCTTGCAAGGTTAATTCTTGCTTTCCAGGTGTTTTCTGTTTAGCAAGAGGAGGAAATATTATGATTAATGTCTCTCCATTTAATGATTCTTAACATGGAAACTTAGGTAAAGAAATGCGGACGAGTTCCTTATGCTGAACTACTGTCAGATAAAGGGTGCTAAGTGCATTCTATTCCCCCTCCCAGTTCTGTAAATGAAAGGAAATTGAAGTAAAGAATGTCAAAGCAACTTCTAAATTTGTTTTGGCAACTGACACCAGGGTTTTCTAAAGTTCTAGAAAAGGAATACCCTCTTCCTGTTTGATGGAGTGATTCCTAACATATGGTGTTTGCTATTTCCAGTGGGATTTCTGAGACTGAAAAGCAGAGAGAGCAGCAGTTTTTTTGGACTGTCAAGTTGGCTCAGGTGTGCAAAAGGATTGTTTGCACATCTGGTATAACATATCTGCAAAACAGAGGCCAGGGGATGGGAAGAGAGGAGAGGCGGGCAGAGGGAAATTCTTATTAGTCTCTCCTCAATTTGGATCCCTGTTGTGTCGCTTGTGGTTTATTTTAGCTTAAAATATTTGAAACCGCCTTGGGGATTATGTTCTACTAATCAAGGCAAAACAATTATGCTTGTTTATCTCCTTGGATTCTCTGAAAGCTTGGACGATGCTTCCAGGATTTTATTTATGCCAGGCTCATATCTCTTGAACTTCAGATCCCCCACTTCTTTTGTATTTCTTTATTTTTCCAGTCCTGGGGCTTGAACTCAGAACCTGCGTGCTGTCAACAAGCCTTTTTGTGTTCAAGACTAGTGCTCTACTACTTAAGTTACAGTGCCACTTCCAGCTTTTTCTAGGTAGTTTATTGGAGATAAGAGTCTCAGGGACTTTCCTGGCTGGGCTGGCTTTGAACTACGATCCTCAGATCTCAGTCTCCTGAGTAGTTAGGATTACCTGTGTGAGCTATCGGTGCCTGGCTAATTTCTGTGTTTTGGATATACTTTGGCTGAAGAGTATATTCTATTAGGCAATGCAGATGGGATCTTCTGACTTAAAATTTCCAGAAGAAAAGAAAGAATTAAGCCTGAACGATCATTTTCCAAGTGTTCTATAAAATGCTAAGAATAAAACTTCTTCGTGTTTTTTTTTCCTCCCTATAATTTTATGTGGGATTTATGAGGAGAATCATCAACATTTTTTGAATGCTTGGCATTTTTTCAGGCAGTTTATTTAATTTCTTCATCCTACAAAGGATTATTGAGAATGTGTAAATCAAACTATATCCTTGGATTTGAGTTTACTGTGATAACCAAAGAGATACAATCCTTATTCTTGGGAAAATTATTTGAAAATAAGCAAGCAAGTAAGTATAAAAGAGGAAGATACGCCAGTTGTAGTGACCCTAACTTGCAATATGAATACTCTAAAGGCTGAGGCAAGTAGATTGAAAGTTTAAGGATAGCTGGTGCTTTGTAGTGAGTTTGAGGCCATGTTGGGCTGGGTGATGATGAGCTTATATTTTGTCCTGAGAGCAAATGGCTCTTTAAAGCTCTTGCAATGAGTTCCTTTATCTCTTTGCCTAGGCAGACATTTTGTTTTTTCCTTACCGTAATTTGAAAATAGAGCATTATTTCTCAACAGGACTAATATGTCTATGCATTTGAAAAAGAACTCACCTAAAACAATTACAACAATCAAGCAGATGCAATCATCCTGCTCCGAGAAATGTGCATTGCCTCGTTGATAAATGCTTTCCATTTAATTAAAATATATTGATCACGACACATTTGTCTTTATCAGAGAGGTCATGTGTGGTCTTCTAAGGAATTATTGTTTATTGGTTTGAGAAACTAATAGTCAGCTTAAAAGAATACGTAGGCATTTAAATTTATTTTCTGTCTTTTAGCTCGTTACATATTGCTCTTAGTTAAAATATGATCTCTTGCCTGCTTAAAGCATCCCTTGGAAGATATGTAGGTTGCAATAAACACTAATTAGTTCCTGTGACCATCCAGCAAAATGCTTTGGAAGAATCCAATGATTTGCCTTACAAATATCTGTTCATTAATGGAGTGTCTGATGTGAAGTGATTACAGATTTATAAAGGATGTAGACTTGAAGCAAAGGTATTAAGTCTCTTGGGATCAATTCACCTGATGGCACAGGAAAACGTTTTTAAGAAGAAGCTGCCCCAAATTAATACATTAGAAGAGGTCACACTTACTTGCAATTTGTGATTGTACTTAGGGATGTAGTTTATTCTTTAAATGGAAACTGGCTCATAAAAAGGGAAATTATAATTCACTTTTAGAAGTAATTCAGAAAACAAAAGTACATAGTTATTTTATGAACAAATGAGCATCTGGTTTATGGGCCCGAGTATCAAAGGGAGTCTTCCAAGGACACTAGGTAAGTGACATAGAATTAACAGAATTTGAGTGCTTATTGAACAACCATAGAGCCGTTAATAAGTCCTTAAATCATGATCACTTCTTAGTGTCTGTTCCAAAGTATTATCTGAAAATATCCCAAAGATATCCAATATCCTTTTTAAGTAAGGATAAGTTATGAACTGTGGTAAGGGCTATGAAAAGCTATCTTGACTATGGTTTGCCCAGGTGAGGGAGACCCTGAGAAGTGGAGGAATGTGTTTCCATGGAAATGGTACTTACTGTGAGAAATGGTCTTTTTCAATAGCCCCGGTAGTCAATTTTCCATTTTGATCATAGGCATCATGTATTGCTTAGTGACACTAATTTTTATTTTTTTGTACCAGTCCTGGGCTTGAACTCAGGGCCTGGGCTTTGTCCCTGAGCCTTTCTGTTTTCAAGACTAGTGCTCTACCACTAGAGTTAAAGCACCACTGCCAGCTTTTTCTGAGTAGATTATTATAGATAAGCGTCTCATGGACTTTCCTGTCTTTGGCTGGCTTCGAACCAGGATCCTCAGAGCTCAGCCTCCTGAGTAGCTAGGATTATAGGTGTGAGCCACCAGCACCCAGTGCTTAGTGACACTTTAGAGCCATAGAGCCATTTCTTTGTTTTGCTTATTTTAGTGATCTCTATCCCAAAGCCATAGAACCAATTCTGTAGTGTGTATGTGTGTGTGTGTGTGTGTGTGTGTGGTACATGTAGCCTTAGACTTAATGTATAAGACAATAGAAATCTCAGAACTTTTGTTTTTCCAAAAAATAGAAATAGATAGCTAGGAAAGCCTTCTTTCCTTCTCCCTTCTTCTTGCATGTCTCCTTGATTTTTACACGGCAACTAGGGCAGCTGGCTTGCCATCATCAGGAAACATATAGGAGAAAATGGCCAGGACTGTTAGGAAGTTTCTTCCTAGAAGATTGTCAGCTGATGGCACCAAAGCCACAACTGCCTATCTCTAAACTCATGTGATCAAAGTTTATTATCATATTTATTTAATCCTTACGTTAGATTCTGTAACTTGTACTAGGAAGTATTCTTCTTTAATGTAATTTTTCTGTCAAGATGATGTACAGAGGGGTTCCAGTTACACACATAAGGTAGCGAATACCTTTCTTGTCCAACTTGTTACCCTTCCCTCATTTTTTCCCACATTACCTTCCTCCTCAGTCCCCCTCCCAATTTGTACAGTTCATTTCCAACCTATTCTCTTGTGAGTATCACTGTTGCATGGCTTTGCCCTTTGTCTCACCATATAGTCATATGTACATAGCTATTAAGCTATTCTGCCCATCTGCTAGGAATATCCTAGACATATACTAATTATTGCAAATCAGGGAAACCATGGGATCTATATTTCTTTGGGTCTGGCTTACTTCACTTAATATGATTTTTTTCCAAGTTTTTCCATTTACTTATGAATGAGGCAATGTCATTCTTTCTGATGGAAGCATAGAATTCATATATTATATATATATGTACATATATATATCACATTTGCTTTAATCTACTGAGGGGCATCTGGGTTGGTTCCATATCTTAGCTATAGTAAATAATGCTGCAATAAACATGTTTGCGCTGGTAGCCTTAGTATGGCAGGAAGTATTCTAAATGTTACAAACACAGTGAGCAACAATGTGATTAACTCTGGCAATCCAAATGCCATGCTAGGTTGCTTTAGTGGAAATAGAGGTGTCTAGATATTGGATATTAATATGCTAGTAGTTGCATTCTGTTTTATTTTCCAACTCAACAGGTAATGAAAAAAGCCAATACTACATGGGCATTGAAGGAAGGAAGGTGAGGAATAGGAGGGAGGTTAATGTTATGAAATCTGTTGAGGTTTAGGATGCTTCTTTTACTTCTTTCTTTTTCTGAGAAATAGATTTTCAGATGGTATTTTTTATATGAATGATGTTGAGTTACAAATACAATGCCTGTTTGTTTTTTTTTTTAAACAAAAGCTTGTATATTTTGTCTCTAATTTCCAGATGGACTGGCGCATTGTAGCATTTCAACATCAAGTGAGGCTGGATTTGATTTTCTGATTCCATTGTGAGTTGGGAAACATGTAGCAAATTATTTAACTTGTCTGAACTTTCAGCACGTTGCATTTTTCTTTTCAGGCCAGAAGATGAAGAATGTATCTCTTACTCATGATGTGAGGTTAACTGAGCTTCATTTACCCAAATGTCTGCCCTTCTGTAAGTGTTCCATTTACGTCATAACATAAATTTGCAGGTGGTGTAGATTGTGGCAGTGTAGAGAGGCTGTGGGCAACTAGCAGGTGTTCCGTTGCCTCAGCAAGTGGTTATGTGGTGGTGGCCTTGTCTTTTCCTTGAGCAGCGTCAATAACTGCTTCTGGCTTCTATATTTCTACTTTTCAAGAGTTGTGGCATTTCCAAAGTAGAAGGATGAATGAAAAGAGTATTAAGAATAAAAAAGTATACGTTTTATTCTGTATTTTTCCAGATAAACTCAATGTTTATTGATTGTCAGAGTTTCTCTAACTTCCTCTTTTTTTTTTTTTGGTTGGTCATGGGCCTTGAACTCTGGGCCTGGGCGCTGTCCTTCAGCTCTTCAGCTCCAGGTGAGCGCTCTACCACTTGAGCTACAGTGCCACTTCTGGTTTTCTGGTGGTTTATTGGAGATAAGAGTTCCACGGACTTTCCTGCCCGGGCTGGTTTTGAACCACGATCCTCAGATTTCAACCTCCTGAGTAGCTAGAATTACAGGCGTGAAGCCACCAGCACTGGCCTTCCTCTTCCTCTTCCTCCTCTTCTTCCTCTTTTGCCTAGTTCAAATTTCTTTATCCTGTTTACTGAATGAATTGTATAAAAGCATAACTTCTGGACATTCTGGGCAACAGACATAAAAGAGATATGGTTCCTTAACTCAATTGGAATTGATAGATACTAAGAAACATAAGATAGTTACAATAATGATATTAGTATAAATGAAGATTAACAATAGATGCTTGCCTCCAAGGAAGTGCTGAAGGAAATTGGAAGGAAGAATTGATACCAGCTGGGCTGGTTTTAGGACATTTTGCAAAGATGGTAATTACAATAGACTTTATACACAGTGATTAGGGCTTCAATACACATACATAGAACTGAAAAATGCCTGTTTCAAATAGATGAGGAGAAGAGAAAAATAATAAGAGGATATTCAGTACACAAGTGGAAATTAATATTCTCCCTTAAGACTTTGGAAAACTTATCAGATATATGGAGAAGAGCGGGTGACCCTCCCCCCCCCCCAGATATCTAAGATTTTCCTAAGTAGATGAATGTTTCAAAGGCTCTACTGCACACCAATTCATCTCTTTATCCTAGTCAGGATTTTTCCCCATGGAAATTTGCCATTGTAAAACCAGAGAAAGTGGATGAGGCCATTTAGCTCATAGAATAATCGGTGTAAAATGTAGGCATTGAGAACACATCTGTGGAAAATTCAAAGGGAAAATATTTAATTAAGTCAAATTATTTTGAGATGAAGTCTTTACATTTGGGGGAAGTAAGTTTTTAGTACTGAGCTTTGGCTCTATCTCAACATGAATTCACTTCTAGGCATTATCTAAAAAGGCAGAGTTGTTATTTTATATTTAAAAAAATTCTTACAGCTCCTTTTTCCTTCAGGTGATATTTATCAACTTATTGGTTAATATATTATACACAAGATATTGTTTGGAAATGAGTAATTTAAAAAAGCACCCTCAAGTAGCTCCGTCATCAAGAACAATAAACTAAAATAATAGTCTTCTAGGTTTTCAAGAGTGAAAACTGTTTAAGGATACAAAGATGGATGACCTTTAGCCTATTATCTTTCTTGGGTACAAGGAGGGATAATATATTGAACTATCTTCAAACCTGTCTTGAAAAATTAAAGAGTGTGCAAACAAAATTTACTCCTGGAGGTCTGGAAAGGTGGCTCAGTGGTAGAATGCTTGCCTTGCATGCATGAGGCCCTGGGTTTGATACCTTAGTACCCCATAAGCAGAAAAACCTGGAAGTGGTGCTGTGGCTCAAGTTGTAGAGTACTAGCCTTGAGCTGAAGAGCTGAGGGACAGCACCCAGGCCCAGAGTTCAGGACTCACAACCAACAACAACAAAAATGACTCCTGGAATCCTTGCTACCTAGGAAGCATACATTGGGAGAATCGTAGATTGAGGCTAAGATGGGCTAAAAGTTCAAATTCCATCTCAGCCCCCGCCAAAAAAGCTGGGAACATGGGTATGCACTGAATCTAAGCTATCTGGGAAGGATACGTAGAGGCATCTCTGAGCCACCTCCTATTTAATGCGCTCAATAAGAAATGCATTTTGTAGTTGCTTTCATACATAGCAATCTCATGTTTGTCCTCACCATTTTTGTCTATGACAAATATTTACAAGCAGAAAATCTCAGCTGTAAAGTGGTCACAATGGACCTATTACTGAACGCTTAGTAATTGGGGCCAGGAGTCTTTTGATTCAAATCCTAGGTTTACTACAAGTTCTCCAATTGACTTGGCTGAGCTTGAATTTCATCAGCAGTAGATCTGTGGACTTAAGACTCTAATATTATAGCATACATTTTCTTCTTTTACAAGCAATGACATTCTCCAACATGACCATCATGTAGCCATTCACGCTGCTTGGTGAGGAGTCCCAGGGATTCCTTGTGTCACCTGTTCACACTCTGACCTCCAATACCAAGTTGTTCTAAGAGGATGCCTTCTTTACTCTCCTCAAGATTTGCTATGCAGGCCATATAGCACCTGGACCTATGTTCCCTGCACTCTCTGATTAGGACCACTGTGTTTCTCTTCATCTTCAGTGATCAGGTTCTTCGCTAATTCTACATTCAAAGTTTTAGGGTTCATTTTCTTATTAATAAGAAAGAAGAGAAATATGTTCCAGCACGGCAAAGAGGAATGTGATTGGCGTTTTGAATATCAGCCCAGAATGTTTCAGAAGTCTTCAAGAATTTTAATACAGAAGTTAATATGGAGTTATAGTCATATGATCTACCAAGAGAGTCGATCAGAATGTAGTATGCTATCTAAAAGGCAGTAAAAGAAGAATGATGGTCGCCATACTCTGCCTCTTCTCAGAAGGAAGACTACATTAAACACTTCCCTGCACTGGTCCAAATTGGACTAATTGGGGCATGGAAGCTTCTTGGTAGAAAAAAAAAATCCTAAATTAGTCCCAGTTGAGCATCATTTCCCTGTATTTTTGTCTCTCTGCCCAAATACTCTTGATGTTCCCCCCCCCCGCCAAAAAAATTCTCTTTATCCACAGTTAATTTTATGATTTCATTTTTTTAGCTTACCTCTGGGCATGTTCAACTGCCTAACTTCAGTATTTCTGTCTCATCTCAAATATACAATGTGATTCTACATATACATAATAAGAGACCACACAAGTGGAAGCCATTTCCCCCTCTTTTGTCCTTAATTTTAGTGGTACTGGAGGTTGAACTCAGGACCTTAGCATTCTAACACTTGAAACACATCCTGGTCCTAGTACAACATAACTTGTGTGTACACACAATAGAACATTTTGACTGCTTATCAATATGTCAATGCTGTTTCATGCTACACAGGGCTTGCTGACCCTGGAGCACTCTTCCTGGACTGCCTTATGCTTCTGTATAGTACATTCCTAGTTAGAAACTTCCAGTAAGCCTTGCCATTGACCTTCTTGTTTTAGAGCCTGACACTGAGAAAATTGTCTAGCTCTGGCTCTTCCTCAAACTGACATGAGAATAAAAGCTAAATATGTTATTGCATGCGTTTTCAGTAATAGCTCCAACTTTCTTTGGTCCTGGATGACCTGCATTATGCTTCAGCACGGAGATGAGAAGGGTAGAGGTGGGAGTCAGACTGAAGAGCCCAGGTATTCACATTTCTTTTCTGCAAGGTTAACCATGTTCTCCTTTGCAGAGTGAAGAAAGAGAGACCTGATTTTGTCTCTCATTTGGCTGGATTTGGGGTGTAAGTTGCATTACTGGATTTCGTGAGAGTTTAATCGTCTCCATGGCAACAGGGCTCTATCCGTGATGGTGATCCCACTATTGCATCAAAAAGACATGCAGAGCTTTTATTTATTTATTGTAAGGTGACAGATCCTTCTTCTATCATTCCATACCAATAGCAAGTACAAGGTAAAAATGCAAAAGTCAGCGATCAGGGACAGACCTTAAAACTCCATGTTCTCTCTTGTTAGTCAGACCCAGTGAGAACGTCCTTCTCTTTTAAGCTTTAATTCTGAAGCTTCTTCTTTTTTCTCTCACATTCTGAAGTGGTAAATGGCTGTCTTCTATTTCTATCAGACTGACACTATCAGTCAGCCTTCAGATCTCAAACATGTTTGCAAACCATCTGTTACATTTACTAACAGATGAAACAAAATAGCTGGCACTTGACAGTGTTCCTGATATTAACTTTGAAACCTCCTGAGTTTGCTTAAATCTTCTGGTATGCCACAACCAACTCTCCATATTCCAAAATCTTGCACAGTACCTCCAACCAAAGCCTGGTGATTACTCTCCCAAATTCCATCATTAGGATGCAGAAGGCAATCTGCAACCAATTCATTGCCTTTACATAGAAGGGTGTACTTTGGAAAAAAGGGGACTGGCTTTGTAAATGTATTATTATATTCATCTCAAATGCCCAACATGCAATTATTCAAATCCACCCTTTGTTGCTTGTGTACTTGAGCCATGCTATTTGCCAGAGATCCATAAAGTGATGTCAGATGAATAGAATTAGAGAACCCGAGGGTAAACAGCATTTAGCAATAATTTGGGGGTAGATGATACTTTGTGTTTAGTTAATGGGCTCTCCAGAGTATGATAGAAAATATTGTTCTGGTTGGAAAGAGATGAGCTATTGAGCAAGGCTTTACCTCATTTCATGACTGTATCTTTGCCAGAATGTCCCATAGAGTAAAGCATGGGAGGCATTCATCATAGCACGGAGCAGCCGTAAGTTGTGATGGTCACCAAACTCATACATTTATATGATGCTTTACTGTTTATACAGGATTCTGATTACATGGTCATACTTATACCCTCCTGGGAGTCAGAGAGAAATTCCATCTACTCTCTGTACATAAAGATCCAGATTTAGAAAGGTGATAGATTTGACTTAAATCTCAAGTTAATAAGAGGAAAGCTTGAGCGACCAACGATAATCATATTCCCCTTCTCCTCTTCCTCCTCCTCCTCCTCCTCCTTCTTCCTGAAAGGGATTCTTGGGACATGAGACTTTTAATTTTAAAAATAAAACTAAAGATATGGGTACTGGGGTCTCATGAATGTACTCTTATCTGTTACTCGGGAGGCTCACATGGGAGAAGATCTTGGTTCAAAGGTAGCTTGGACAGAAATTACCTATGTGACTCTATTTCCAGAACAACCAGCAAAAGGCAGAGCTAGAAGTGTGGCTCAAGGTGCTGAGTACCAGGCACACAATCAAAGCTGAGTGAGCATGAGACCCTGCATTCAAATCCTAGTACTGCCACATTAAAAAAAAGTAAGACAGAGGCATTTCCTGGCACCTAAGTCTTTCAGGAAAAGCCAAATTCTGGTTGGAGGAACTTGAATCAACGATTAGGACCTCAATGTGCATTCTGAAATACTTCAAGATTTCTCTGATCCCATTGAATGATTCCATTGACTCAATGTGGCATCCTTGGTGTCTCAGCCTGCGACACTGAGACTTACGAGGTTGAAGTGTCTCGCCATGCAGTTCAGAGGCTGACTTGGTGTAGAGAGCAAACTGGCATTCATCCTCAGTGTCTTCAATGATTCTCCATGCACACAGGACCACAGGAGAAATCCCCAGAGGAACACCAAACCCTAAAGTAAAACTCTAATTCATCAGGGAAAAAAAGGAAGTGATTTGTAATGTGCAGTCCTCATTTGGAAACAAAGCACATTGATTATATATAGTTATGTCTCAATGAGATATGCGTTCTGCTGTAAGGCCATCCGTAGTGATGATTCACACTGTGATCAACAAATTAGCTCCAGCAGCAGCCTGGTGTCCAGGTTCTCATTTTTCATTGTCCTGTATGCTTTAGGTAACAGAAACTATGCATCCCAGGTACTACAGCCCTTTAAGATGCCATGCTAGCTCAAGGTGACAATCAGGAAATAAGAAGACTGGCTTCACAGAAGGGTGTGCTGCTCAGAAAGTTGAATATTACAAGGAGTTTTGAACTCTACTAACCCTGCCAGGAGGCATCCCCTGGTGAGGAGGAAGGAATGCATCCTTGCCAAACAAACTAATTTGCAGTTTCTCTGACTTCATTGGTGATGTTGGTGGTTGGGGGGCGGGGGGGGGGGGGCTGGTTCTTCCAGGAAGTTATTTCTGACTTGTAAACAGATGATTTTTTTTCTTTTTCAAAACAGAAGCCCAGCTAATAAATGTAGACTGTGTGACAAGATAGGAGTTACAAAGTGGAAGTCTCTTCAGTAATCAGTTTTTTTTTCCATTCTATTATTTTTTAAGTCCAATATAAATCCCAGTAAATGTATACAAAAATAGTACACTGAAATCTATGAAACGTTGGTGAGAAAACTCAAAAGCTAAATGTACTTGTAAAGGAGATTGCATTTTATGAGATATGTCAATATGAAAAAAAGTCATGTGACACAGGATTCCATTAACATCACATTGATCAAAGATAAAATTAGGAATAAAGAACAGATCAGTCCTTGTTGGAGGCTAAGTTGGGGCTGGGGGTGGCACAGAAGAGAAGAAAACCTGAATGAGCCTGTGATGATGCAAATAAGTAGGATTGTATGGCTTACTTTACTGCCCTTTGTCTTGGTAAGATGAGACCATTTGAGGAAAGTGGATTAAGGGTGCATTGTTTCTTGCAACTACCGGTGAAACTATATCTCAACAACCCCCTTCCCCAGCCCCCACCAAGCCAAGTCCATAATTTTCCAAAATAGAAGAAGGTGAAACTTAGCTGTGATCTTACAAATGTTTCCTGGCCCCAGAGTGATGAATGTCTCCGGTGATTCCATCACCCAGAACATTCCAGGTAGATTCTTGTTCTTCTGAGGTTACCCTTACGTTTAGGTGGCAGCAGTAATGTGTATTCTTCTGGGTGGAGTTAGACTGTGGTACAGAGGGGCTTGGTTAAAACCCTACTCTAGATGCTGCTATGATTTATGGATACAATGTCTGAGTCAGTGGACTTTGTGTAAAGCATGCTACCCTGCCTGATGGGGCATGACCTTATCTGATCAGTAAAAAGCCTTCAGATGAACGACAGAGGTCCCTTGAAAATAGAATTTTGCTTCCAGAGACTCCATATGGAAACATGTACTCATCTGTTTTCCAGTTTGTGAGAACTGTCCTACAGATTTTGGACTTACCATTTCTTACTAACTACATGAACTGGTTTCTTTAAATAACCCCCCATTCTCTCTCTCATTTCCTCTTCTCTCTGAATTCCCTCTCTCTCTCTGTCTCTGTCTCTCTCTCTGACTTCTGCTTCTCAAGAGAATTTTGACAAATGGAGCATCCCAAGGGGATTTTTTTCTTCTTTCAAAATTAAATACCTTGCTTCTCCTCAGCTACCCCTGTGGTCACAATGTCTATAGTTCCTCTCTGAGATGCCCAACTTCTGTAGCCCAGCAAAGTTTTTACTAGTCAGATGCTTCATTGGGATCTCAGTCTTTGCTGAAGGAATTGATTACAGACATCACATTCAAAGTGGAGATATGAAGACAACTCCTTTATTTTCCACATGTATTGATCACTTTTCTAGCCTCTTCTGAATAGCTCTCTTGAGTTTAGTAGATTTTTCTAGAGGGAGAGAGAAAATATGCTAATCAAAACTGCAAGCAATTTAGCAGAATGAAAGCCAAAGAGGTAGTTTATAGTGAACAACAATAAACCAACTGGGCAGGGTGGAGGAAAAACCCCATAAATACCGTGGGAACATCTTCACTGGTACACTTTCACACTAACACATCACAATGAAGAGATTACTAGACAATTAGGCAAGTCTCCCCCTCTTCCCTCCCCACCTTCCCCCGACCAACTATGTTCAAGGCAAGGGCACTCCCTAAAAGAATGAGAACCACACCAGACCATATGGAAACTAAATCCTAAGAGCCACAGTTAAGTATATATCATTGAAAATGTTGAAGATCTCTCTTGTATAGTTGGTGACAGTAAAGGTTATGTTTTCATTTACATAAACAAAATGTTGCTAAGAAACATCTTGTTTTCAGAACATCTTGCTACTTGGTTCAGAAAGAAAGAAAATGTCAGGCAGCTCTAAAGAGTGGACTAGAGAACCAAAACTACTGGACTCTCACCCATGAAGTCATGTGATTTTTTTAAAATACACATTGCAAAATTTTCACACTCCTGTAAACATTGTCTTTCAAGCTGGCTGCTTTGTGCATAAGTTGAGAGGTGGAGGAACAGATTTCTGTTATACCGAGAGTGTTGGGGCTTCTTTTAGAGCATAGCATGAGACAGTTTGTAAATCCCACTAGGGAAGTGGTTGCAACATTTAGTCCAGGATGTACTATCAAGCACATGGACTTTGAGACTGATTTAACCCCACGAGTCTTTTGTTCCCTTCTCATCTGTAAAATGGATCTCATACAAGACTGAAGATGTTTCTATGTGATCCGTGGTAATAATAGTAGCTACTGTTTTTAAGTGCTTCTATCAGACACTATTCTCAGCATTTTAATACGCTGCTTCATGAACCTCACGATAGCTCTGTTAATCAGATGTTATCAGTAATTGCATTGGTAATTTCCACTTAACAGTCTAAGAAACTGGTTAGAGAGAAGAACATTGTCCAGGGTCACAATTTGGTTCTGAGGTGATACTAGTTTTCTTTGACTCCAAAGTCAAGGTTCTTTACCACTTTATCTCTTAATAGTTAAAGTCAGGAAAAGAGAAGCTTTGTCTCGGTATGCATGCATGCACATACACATACACAGTCAAATATGAATAAATTCCTATGTAGACACTCAAAATTAATCTATAACATAGTCATCTCTCCCCTCTTTTAGAAACTTATGGGTGGTTATATTGAGTTTGAATGACTTCTTTTTTAATGTAAGTGATTGGAAGAAATGACCAACCTCAGGTAGAGTTCTAGATAATTTCTCTGGAAACCAGGTTCTCACCCAAAAGGCACGCAAGTAAACACAAGCAGGCAAGTCAACTTGGCTTTCGACCTATTTTTCTTCATAAGCGAAGACCAAAGGTCTTCTTTCCTTATACTCCTCTTATAGGAGGTTACCAAATGTAGTAGATCTCTCCCCTCAGTGATCAGTCTACCCTCTTTTATTGATTTGCTTCATGAAACAAACTGCCTTTTTGGTGTTATGCATTTGTCATATTTATCTAAGTAAAGAGAAGGAAGGTTTGGAAGTTGTGACTTTCAGAAATAAATTGAACATTTGATCTATGATAGAAGATGGTGAGTGGTATATTTTTAAATCTTAGAACATATATTGATTTCATCCGTATCACAGGCATTGCAAGAAGGGTTGAGGTGACTTTCATGGGAAATAAGAATTCCTCAGTAATTGATATGCCTCATGGATTAGAGAAGTCCTTGGACTACAGCAAGATTCCATTTGCTTTCCATGTGTGGGACTGATAGTCAACTAATCATACAGAATTGGCTGGACCAGATGTTAATGGATGCTTGTCCGTGACATTGGCCCTGACCTGAGTCTTAGCAGTGTGCTTTGCACACTTGTGAAGTAGAATTAAACCAGGTGAAGGTGGACTGCAGGCTATGGTAAGATTGTTGAGTTTTAAAACTCAACAATGAAGATAACCAATGGCATGGCATTTCTTATTTTTTTTTATTTTTTCTTTCCATATATTTTTTTTATTGTAAAAATACTGTAGAGAGGGGTTACAGTTACATGAGTAGGGTAATGAGTACATTTCCTATCAAGCATTGTTACCTCCTCCTTTGTTTTTCCCCTACCATCCCTTCCCTTCCCCACCTCCCCAGCTCTTCCCTCCCCCACCCAAAATTGTAAAGTTCATTTTCAACATAGTGTCTTGTACATTTCATTGTTACAATGGGTCAACCTGTATCCTTATTTAAGTATTTTGTGATACCACCTTCCCCTCCCCAAATTATAAAAATGTATATACAAGATGCAGGAGACTGGAATCAGATACAGTGAAAACAGGAGTTATACCATGGGGGAAGAATATACCAAAGAAACAAGAGAATCAAATGATACATTGTAAGTACATTAAAAACAATAGCAAGAAAGAAAAATATCACTTGTGTTCCTGTCTTGGGGTTCATTTTGCTTAACATCATTTTATATGGTCATATGTAGATAACTTTTAACCTTTTTTGCTTGTCCTAGACATGTACTAATTATTGCAAATAAGGAAACCATGGGACCTATGTTTCTGGCTTACTTCACTTAGTATAATTTTTTCACAAGTCTTTCCATTTCCTAACAAATGGGGTGATGTCATTCTTTCTGGTGGAGGCATAGAATTTCATTATATATATGTATATGTATACACACACACACATATATATATCACACATAATATATATGTATACACACACACACATACACACACACACACACACACACACATATATCACATTTTTTTTGATCCATTCATCTACTGAGGGGCTTCTGGGTTGGTTCCATATCTTAGATATGTTAAATAATGCTGCAATAAACATGGTTGTGCTGGTAGCTTTGGTATGACCTTGTTTGTGATCATTTGGTTAAACGCTCAAAAGAGGGATTGCTGGGTCATAGGGGAGTTCTATGTGGAGTCTTTTGAGGAACCTCGATACTGCTTTCCAAAGTGGTTGAACAAGTTTACACTCCCACCAACAATGCAATAGAGTTCCCTTCTGGCCACATCCCCTCCAGCATCTGTTGTTATTAGAGTTCTTGGTTATAGCCATTGTAACTGGGGTGAGGTGGAATCTCAGTGTTGTTTTGATTTGCATTTCTTTTATGGCTACAGAGGTAGAGCGTTTCTTCATGTGTCTATTGGCCATTCTTATTTCCTCTTCAGAGAAGTTTCTCTGTAAGTCTTTAGCCCACTTATTTATTGGGCAGTTGTTTCTTTGAGGATTTGCTGTTGGGGGATTTAATTTTTTGAGTTCTAAGTATATTTTAGATATACTTGTCCATTTTATGGCTAGTGAAGACCTTCTCCCAGTCTGTGGGCTTTCTATTGATTTTGCTAGGTATGTCCTTTGCCATGCAGAAACTGCAATTTTATGCAAACCCATTTCTTTGATTTGTTGTGTTTCTGGGTCTCTATTAAGAAAATTTCGGCCCTACTATGGAGCCCTAGAGTTTCTTCTATTCCTTCCTATAATATTTTCAGGGTATCTGCTTTTATTTTGAGGTCTTTGATCCATTTGGAGTTGATTGGCTTGACATTTATATGGGAACTGTTATTTCACTTCAATGCTACTAAAAGAGATACAGTCCCAAGGTAGAACTCATCGTGTCTCCCTGTAACTCCTTGTTTTCCCTTTTATCTGCATAATATAGATCTAAGTCCCCATTTGGAATAACATGAATTCATTTTCTACACATGGAGTGTTTACTACACACTGTGAATTGCACTACATGTAATGAATGCAGCCATTGAGTAGGCTTTCAATCTGGTAGAGACTGTTTAGAGTAACAGGCTTTGGAGTCACAAAAATCTGGACCAATGTGATGGAATTCAGGTTGTTCTATTTATAAAGTTGTGAATAAAACTGTCAGGCTATTTTGAAGATGATGTGAGACCAGGCACCAGAGTGTTAAGGAGAACAGGATCTGGCACAATGTAGAGAGTGAATGAAAGAGAACTATCTAAATGTGATCTTTGAATAATCATTAAGACATATCATTTCCTTGTTTTAGAGAGATTACTTCTGAAGCATTAGCATACCACTTTGCATCCGCGAGGATCGTATCACATCTGTAAAAATATGGTTCATTTACCCAGTTCTTGTTGTCCATGGTTGTAGGGTCTTTGACTATGAAGTTATTTCCCTCTGGGAAAGATAACATTCTAGGCTGACAAAAATCTACAGACAAAGTGGTTTCTGAGGCACATTGGAGTCTCCTAATAGAGAGCATTGGCACACATTTGCTTGTGATGGAAAAACTGAGCCAAGGAGACAATGACTTATTACAGTGCTCCACGCAAGGCCAATTTTTTACTGCTTTCCTGACTCACTGCTTTCTACTCATAAGCTTATTTTGGCTGTCATGATTTCTAGCTATAGCCCTACACAAATTCCCTAACAAGGTATAATCATACCAAAAACACACAAAACCCAAGCAAAACATCGATACATTTTTTTAAAAAAGAAAGAAAACTGTTGAAAATAATATATGTTCTGCAAGGTGCTTCTATTGCCTGCTGGTAACTCATACAATAAAAAACACAACAGCAAACAAACATTGCCTTTCTGCATCCCACAGGTATGAATGAATGGCTTATATATTGATAATATAACTGTAAAATATGTAATATAGCGATAACAGGCATGATGCAAAGTGCTGGGGACACTGAAATCAGATAATTACTGAATCTTGGTTTGATTTAGGTTGAGTAGAACCCACAAACAAATGCAAGGCAATAAATTAAATGCTATGAGCAGCAAAACCAGCACAGGTATGGCGTCCACAGGAAAAGCATACTGTAGTGACCCGCAGTTCTCAGTCATGGGTTAATTCTCCTCTGCACAGACCTCTAGTGACACACAGAAATACTTGGTGGTCACCGTTGAGGTGCTAGGTTCTACTGGAGTCTAGTGGGCAGAGGACACAGAACAGCACCCACCCATTAAGAATTACCCATTTCATAAGGGTAATAGTGGCAAAGTAGAGAAACTGTTGGCTACATTGAAGAGGTTGTTGAAGCCTTCCTTGAAGATATGATTGAGAGAGTCTGGCTTAATTGAGAGTTGAGGAGTTAGGTGTGAGCAGTCTATTAAAGGGAGCAAGACTTGTGAGTAGCCTTCGTAGGGAATCGTTGGAAATGGTTCGAGTGAAAATGTTCAGAACCAGAAATAATCCTTTCTAAAGCTTGCTGGGAAGGAAATAGCTCAGAAGCTGGAGTCAGATGGTGCAGCATTATATTTTATTCTGTTTGGCTTCAAAAATGGATAGGATTTAATACACAGAGTTCTGATGGAAGAACACGAAGCAGAATGTCGACCTGAAAACACAAATAGAAGGAAATCGATAGAATGAGGTCTCTGCATGCCATGCGATTATTTATCCCTGACATGTCCCAAACAGACAAATCTACAGATAGTAAAACAAGGTCGCTCAGAACCCTGATTTGTTATCCATTAAAAAAAAAGTATGTCACTGTTTCAGCTTGCATTTATTGATTGCTGTTTAGAAGCTAATTCTCCTCCCTTCTCTTTAACTAGTCCCCTTTACATGTGAGAGGAGCTCTGTTTTAGGACCTAGTATTTCATTCTCTTCCCTTCGTGTTACTTTTTCTACCTGAAACAACACTAATGTTCTAACCATCCCTTATTTAACATAAAAAGATGAATTCTTTCAAATCAGAAGGAATTGCCACGTGGTATTATGATGCACACCAAGTGAACAAGTCCCAGCTGGGTACTTGTGAGATCAACTGACTCCTCCCAAAGTCTTGTTCTCTCGGTGGCGATTGATACACAGCTGTCCTTGGCTGGCGACCAGGACTCCAGCCTGCAGCCAAGAAAAGGAAATCAGAAGCTGAGGCTCTACTGATGAGATGATCTCTTAAGCTGTATACTCAGATCTCCACTTCTCTGACCTGTAAAATAATGTATTAACATCTTCAGAGTAGGAAAGCACCCATTCAACAAGAGCATGGGGCTGCATTGTTGAGTCTGGGCATATAACGTCATTACCTTTTCAATCAAGGGAAAGCAGGATGTGGCTGGCGTATTCAGTGATAAGAAGGATGCTGGAGGCAGGGTAAGGGAGTTGTTAGTTGCAGCCCTGAGGAGATGGGTCAGCATTTTGTACAAACAGGCTTGATCACTTCCAGGGAGCCAAGTGGACATCTAGCAACTAAGAGAGAAATGTGCATCTTGCTATTTTTTTGTCTCTTATTGAGACTGCTTTTCAAAATCCTTTGCACTAACCAGATTTGTCAGGTTATAGTAGTCCTCTATTGGGGCAACAGATTCGATATGTCTTCCCAGGCAATTAAAAATGATCAATGTCTTCACATACAATTATAATGTATATCTAATTTATACATATACATATATACACAAACATACTGGCTAAAACTTAGTATAAGCAGGTGTAATGCCTTCAAACATTAAACTGACAGTTAAACAAAATGAAGGCCTGATACATCTGATACATGTGTGGTTGGGGTGTGAAGGAAGGAGGTCATGGGAAGGAGGAAGGACAGATGGATGGAGAGAGAAAGGGTGGATGGATGAAATAGAGTCATAAGATTAAATGTACATGTGTGAAAATGGAGCTGGGTAACTTGAAGTAATGGTTGGGAGACCTGGGGGACATGATGGAAGAGATGACATTGATTCAAGTGCTTGGTGTTCAGAAATGGTCACGTTGAAATGAAACCCCGTGGTGCAACTACTTAAGGATAATTTCAAAACTGTGTAAAAACAAAATGACTAATGTGACATTTGTATCCACCTGTGTGTTTGAACATTAAAACGTCAAATGAGTTCTTCTGAAATAAAGTATGTGAAAATCCTAGGGTAGAAAGCAAAGCACTGTAAACCCATAAGGGATTATTATTGTTTTACTAGGACTCTTCCACACGTTCAATTCTCTTTCTCTGCACCATCCTCCATGACCCTCGGCTTTAGCTAATTGTCATAATCTTCCCTAATGTGTTCACTAATAATGGCTTGAGGTACTTTCTCCCCCTGGGGCGTCTTGAATAGATATTCCCCTATTTATTTAATTATATTTATTATTCCTTTAAAGTGATGAAAGTAATATATGCTCATTATAACGATGGGAAAGTACATCAAATAATAAAGGAAATAAAATTATCGTGATCCTGCTGCATCAAGATAATCACTTTTCTGTCATTGCTTTCAGCTCTTCTAACTGTAGACACCAGAAATGTAAAATATATTGCACACAATGTGAGCACCCTGCATATTAGTTTTGAATATTACTTTTTCATTTAAGATTATAGGGAGAGAGAGTTTTATCTTGTGATTAAATGTTCTTCAAAAACTACTTTCATGGCTTCCTAAGAGTTTATTATGTGAACATAAATAATTTAAAAACGAATCATCCTATCCAGGAATATTTTCAGTTTAGTGTTCACAATTTTCATTGTTTCTAATCTAATTAACATATTTAATTATAAAGTTTTTGTTTTGCTTTGTTTTCTCCCATTTCTACTCATCTTTTGAGGGCCAGACTTCCAAATGGCATTATTAGCTGGTGGGTTGTCAGGATGTGTGCATGTTTGGTAACATATTCTTGAAAGTACAAACAAACTAGTATGCCATGTAAATTTCTAGATGTTTTGTCAAGACGTGAAGTGAAAAGCATCTGCAGTAATGAAAGTTTTTCATAATGCTCTAATCACACATCAATATAGGTGCATTATACATCAATGTCATGAACCAAGCATATCAGACTAAAAATTTTATGTTTTCTCAAAGATCATGTATTCCAGTCTTCTCAACTACTAGCTTATTTTGGATAAATTACTTTCAGTACTATATACTATATACTATATATATATACATATATATATAGTATATAGTATATAACATATATATAGTACACAGTATATAGTATATATATGTATATAATATATATATAGTATCTTCTTTTCTTCTCCTTTATATGACACTCAATTCTTCCACAACTGAGAGCAGATGAACTTCCATTATTTGCTATTCATAACTAGAGCTATATACTCTCAGTCTTATGGCTTCTAAAGGTGATAAGATGCGACACTTATTTATTATAATTGTCTGTAGCAAGATTTAGAAGCTATATATCAACAGAACACATACTAATTTGAAAGTGTAGCTTTGAGTAGAGTGTTTGTATTTTGATATCATTTTGAGGATATTTAGTTAGAAGAGCTTAACCTTCTCCCTCCCAGGGATATCTTTCCTATAAAACTCAAGTTAATAAAGATGTGAGGGATGAAGATTTTTTGCATTTTTGACCAGTTACCTTCTGTTCAGATAACTCTACCTAGATAACTGTTAGGATCTGGTTAAAATTTTTCTTTTCTCATGCTAGATTTGCTCAGAAAGTTAATGTTGCTTTACTTGCCTATGTATAGGTAGAGTGTGATTAGCATCACTGATGGAGTCTGGTGTGTGTTGTGTATGTGTATGTGTGTGTGTGTGTGTGTGTACATGCATATCCTATGTATTCTATCTTATTTTGGACAGTTATAATGCCTTCTTCCTGATAAACCTTTGTATTTCTGCATAATGATACTAACTGTACTCTGTTGTGACAATCAAGGGACCATTTAGATCAATAGCTAATTCTCTCTTATGGGCATAGAGCAAGCTTCATTTGTGCTTTCCTAATCATTTACATTCTACTCTTTGCTGGTCTCTTCACATTTTATTTCTGTGATCCAGGATGCTTACTCCTCTTTTGATTTTTGTTAACTTCATACTTATTTTTCTTTTTGTCTTATCTGAATCCCAGGAGTGTGACAGAATCACAAAAACCAGTCATGCTGAGCTTGGGGAAGGATGTATGAGATAAGGTGCAACCCCAACTTAGAAGGATATTAGAATAGTGTGTCTGTCTCATTCCCAATAGCATGAAACAAATTTGGAACTGGATTATAGTTAGATATTCAATCATAGTGCAAGTTGTGACAAATCTGAGCCAGGCTATTCATAAGAAGATCCTTGTATGAAAGTGACATCTAAGCCTTTGGGGGCTGAAAAAAGTAGGAAATAGTCTTAAGTTTATGAAGTCCAACAGCACTAACTCACTCATCTTTTATTCTACCTTACTTTGGTAAGAAGATATTGGAATGTTGATTTCCTTTGCTCTATGGAAGTTCTCAGCTCTTTGTTAAGGCGTGTAATTTGGAAACCAGTGGTTCCAGCCTAAACCTAAAATTTCCACTTTGACTCCATAGCAGGATCAAGCTATCTGCATGAGGGAAAGTAGAATTCCCTGTTGGCCTTTTCCTTCTGCATTGGTCTGGCTGAAATTTGGTCTAAGTTTGAAGGAGAATGTATGGAGGAAGGTATGGAAATGCATGAAAAACCAAATGGAAATAAAGAGAAGTTACTTAAAGAAGTTGTAAATTTTGTGGTCAGAGTGTTATGATTATATAATCTGTCCACTGTGGGCTTTACAGTTAGTCTCTCAAAACAGGTATATTCTAATTTCTGATCACGTGATTTTATTGAAGTCCTATTTCAATATAAATTAATTCCATTCACCTAATTATCTCAGTGCTAGGGACAATATCTTTCTTCAAAGGGTTTGTAAGTCAATGGTGGCAAAATAAATAATCCTTATTTGACCACTTCCACAACCAAAATGCTCTGGAAATTCTGAGTGTGGATTTTGATATTGGGTTGCATGGATAAATTAAAAAAGGCTTCAAGGGTAGGTAGAATTCGATGTGAGACTTTAAGAACATGCAAAAAGATCTTTGCAATGACGAAGATAGTTGGAGAGATTGCCCTAGGACTGAGAGCAGTTGAGAAGAAAAGTAGGAGCCCTATGACAGATTTACCCTCCGAGTCTATATTGTTCTGTGCAGTTGTGTTTTGAGTTCTTCCATTGATTCTTAACTCCTTTACTGCAAGTTCTATTTCTGAATTCCATTCCATCTTCATCCCATTAGCACCTGCCAATGTTTCTATGAAAATATGCTAAATGGTTAAACTTCAATACATAAAGTATGACTTAAAAATGTTACCAAACTCACCAGGTACCACTGGCACATGCCTTCAATCCTAGCTAGTCAGAACTGAGGACCACAGTTCAAAGCCAACTCAAACTGGAAATTCCATAAGACTCTTTTAAAATTGTTTTTTATTTTAATTTTGTTGTCAAGGTGATGTACAGAGGGGTTACAGCTGCATAAGTAAGGTAGTGAGTACATTTTTTTTTTGCCAAACTTGTTACCTTCTCCCTCATTTTTCTTCCTCTCCCTCTCTCCATCCCCCCCCCAAGTTGTGCAGTTCATTTCCAACATATTGTCTTGTGAGTATCGTTGTTGCTTTGATTCCGTCTTTCTCCTTTGTCTCACCATTTTTTGTTCCCCTTCCCTTCCCTAATTCAGATAATCATATCTACTTAACCACCCAAACCTTGAGCTGTAGCTCGAGTTATAGAATGAGTAAAAAAAATAAAAATCTATGAGTTGAAGCCCCAGGACCCACACAACAAACAAAAAGGATGTTACCAAACTCTTCCCGGAAAGAACCTGGAGAAAGGTTTTTCTAAGCATTCAGTTAATGTAAGTGTTATGATCAATTTTTCAAAACAATTAATATTATGAATAAATTTGGCTTTGTAGTAATTCAGTCTTTATTGCAGTTACTCAAGCTTCTTATTTTAGTGCTAACACAATGCATGGATGGGAACAGCTTTGGCTCTATGATGAGCTGAATTTGGCTCACAGCCTGAGCTTTAGCTTGCTGACCCCTCTATTCGTGGGTGGATAATTTCCAAGAGACATTGGCTTTGTTAAAACAGATGTGGGAATTGAGAGAAAGCTGGAGCTTTGTAGGCATTCCAGAAAAGATTTCAAATATGTCTGCCAATTGCTCTCATACGAGCTCGCCTTTATATTTCCCCTTAATAATCAAATATGCAGTTCCTTATTAAGAGAGACAGAGTTTAGCATGTTCTTCTTTTATGAGACATTCCCCTATTCTAATTATATTCAACACATGATTACTGGAGCTCTATTACTGTTGTGAATACCAAGTGGAGTTCAGACCCAGTCCTGACTTTAAAGATCTTCATCAATAAATAGTGAAATAAAGAAAACACCAAGATAAAACTATGAACTCAAATTTAGAATACTTATGGTAAGAAGAAGTTGTACCAGTGAGCCACAAAATTCTTTTGCCTTCATGCCTAGTAAGCATCAATGAGAAGAAAAATGGATGTTAATGACTTAGAAAAGAAATTAAAGGCACATGGGAAAAACACATGGCCTGATTGAAATTCCTCGAAATGTACCTGTCTGATACTGTCCTCTTGAATTTCCACTGGGCTAGACTTTTTGTATATTTTGCCACTATACCAGATATTGCCACTATACCAGATATTGCCTAGTTACATTCTTACTGAACCATTTTCAGAAAGATCCTGAAGAAATGCCTTCTGTGATCACATAAGTTGCCTAGACTTGATGACCCATCAATTTCTTTCCCCTGCATCTAAAAATGTGTTTTTATTTCTTCCACCTCTCCCTGGCTGCACTTCCTGCAATTGATCCCAAACAAAGCAATCTCCAGTTAAGACTGTAGAGTAAGAAGCATCTTCATGATTCTTAGGAACTTAACTCTTTCTTAGTTTTGATTTCTTGGTACAGAGGAGAACAATGTTTTCTTCAAAAACCACAAACTGGATGATTTAAATGTTTCAAAAAGTACTTCAGAAACTTCCAAGGATGTTTACCAATATGGCAAACTTGAAGCCTACATCAGCCTCCTCTGTCTGAGGGCCTTTAACTATGTTCTTGCTTCCGTTTGGAATATTTTCCACCATTTTTTCTTTTTTGGCATGGTTGATCATTTTATATCTTTCATTTTGGATGTTTAACCCTTTTGGGACTTCATCCCAGGTGGCTCTACCATAGAATTCTGGCAAATGGATTTTTAGTAACAGGATATATTTCCTAATTCCTCTATTAGCTTGAGAGTCTGAAAGCAGAAATATGCTGTTGGACTACTACTGTGTTATCCATACACATATTTTCTTGAAAATATCCAAGATGGCGACAGAACCAATTTAGAAGTGTGAGATATTGAAGAGTTGATAGGTCTAATTTTGGCAGTTGACTGAGAGTTGAGATGATAAAAGAAGTCGAATTACTAAAAGAGATTAAGTAAAAGCATGAGAAGGAATTTTAGTACCTTCAGTAACTTTGAGCTAGATATTTGACATTATTTTCTTCACCAAATGTTGGTGTATTTTATTACATCTTTGAAAGACTTGAAATAAAAGTACTTTTATAGGGATGGACATATAGTCACGTCTCAATAAATTTCCTTTCTCATTCCAAGGAATTTGACATGATTGTGTTGGTGTTGCCTAAAGCTGGGAAAATCTCCTTCAACAAACACTAATAATCTTTTCCTTTCTTTTTTTAATTTTTCTTTTTTTTAAACTGACTTTTCTTTTTTTTGGGGGCGGGGGGGTCTAGTCGTGGGGCCTGAACTCTGGGCCTGGGCACTGTTCCTCAGCTCTTCAGCTCAAGGCTAGCACTCTATCACTTGAGCCACAGCACCACTTCCAGCTTTTTTCTTTTTGCTTATGTGGTACTGAGGAATCAAACCCAGGGCCTCGTGCATGCAAGGCAAGCGCTCTACCACTGAGCCACCTTCCCAGCCTTTCTTTTTTTTCTTCCCCTCCCTTCTTTCTCTTTTTCCTTCCCTCTCTCCTCCCTTATTTTCTTTCTTTCTATCGTTTTCTTCTCCTTTCTTTTATCTTTTTGCAACATAGGCCTTGTACCCTCACCCAGCTTTTTTGCTCATAACTTATGCTCCACCACTTTGGCCGTGCCTCCAGTCTCACATTTTTGCTGGTAAATTGTAGGTGGAGTTTCACAGATTTTATTTTTTTTCTAAGCAGGCTAGCTTCAAGCCATGATCCTCCAGGTCTCAGATTCCTGAAACATTAGGAATACAGGCAGGGCCCATTGGCGCCTGTCTAAATGTTGAACCTTATATATGTTAAGAAAAGCTGAAATAAGTAATTCAAATAAAATAGTAAACAGAAGGCAAAACAGGCCATGCAGAGAAGTGTTTGGCTCTTTTTAAGACCTCTGAAATTAATGTGCTTTTAGCAACAACTTGAATCTCTCCTTAGATATTCACCTAGGTGTTGAGTGGGATCAATTACTCAACTTCTCTGAACTTCCCTTCCCTACTTGTAGAGTGGACATAATAGATGTTTCTAGGTTATTGCTAGCTGCCAAATAGGTCAGGGTTAATTGAATCTGCAAATCACAGAAAACATTTCTGAAATCAGCAACTGTGATTGGTAAAGGCTATGTCCAATAATATTAGGACCACCAGTTGCATAAGTATTCTTGCACACTTCCATAGCCAAAGTCCCATGCAACCATAACTCAGTTAACTAGAACTCTGAATTAAGTGGAAGCATTAGGCATGTTCTTTAGAGAAGGAAGAAAATGACAACAAAGCAAACTGAAAATGGGATACAAATTACACCAGGCTGTTTTGGAGATAGTACACATTCCAACCATTTTTTCCAGCCTTTGTAATTTAGTTTCTTTGCTGCACAAAGACAGTATATTTAGAAAGATGACCCATTGGCAACATAAAAGCATCATCAAAGAATATTTCTTTTATGTCCTCTACAGGTATAGTGTAGCAAAGGCAGGGAAATAGGTAGCTATCTTTAACACAAACATTTGAATAACAAAGTATGGAAAACTGTTACATGAATCATCTTTTGCTAAAGACATTGATTGCAGACTACTGAGAATCACAGGGGATAAATCAATAAGAGATTGATTGTAGACAGCCCAGAAAAGGAAAAGGAAACAAACAAAATAAAACAGAACTGAACACAAACAAAATCTAACTCATTTGATTCCAAATCAGATTTAAAAAAATATCAGCAAGTTCTTTTCAAAAATACGTTGTAATGTTAGTGACATTTTATCCTTCATATAAATTGCTTTCAAGTTTAGGATGCAGGTTGAATCTTTTTGGTAAGCTAAAGATAAAGAGATCATGAAATGGAAATAGCTTGATTTAAAAAAAATCTGACTAATAGCAGCGTGCTGGGGTTGCTCACGCCTGTAATCGTAACTACTCAGAAGGCCGAGATCTGAGGATTGAAGCTTAAAGCCAGCCCACGTGGGACCTCCTATGAAACTCCTATCTCCAGGTAACTAGCAAAAAACTGGAAGTGGAGCTGTGGCTCAAGTAGTAGAGTGCTAATCTTGAGCATGAAGGCTTAGGGACAGCACCCAGGCCCTGAGTTCAAGCCCCAGGTCTGGTACAAAAAAAAAAAAATAAACCACCTGACTAATGTCATTGCAACTTCTTTGCTAAGCCTTGTATTTTCTCATGTGAATCTATTATTAAGATTCATGGAATGTAGCTTTTCCTTTTATCAGGCTTACATCTTCTTTTGTAATTATACTCTCATACAAAATGTAGTTTGAGAGATTGTATATGTGAGAGAGAGAAAGAGAGAGATACATATTCATGGCAAAGAATTACGAATTGACTAATTACTAATCAAATTAATAGTTAGTGAATATCTGTTTGTTGGGAACATGGCTGTAAAATGATTCCAGTAGGTGGCTCCCTAGCACTGCCTACTGACTTATGAATGTGCTAAAAGGATCGTCAGCATAAGTAATAAAAATTCAGATGTAGAATGTTAAATGTGCAGCGTCCCTCTGCCTCTCAGCTCCTAATGAACTCAGCCTGCATGCCAGGTTGCCACATGGCTTCACTGTTGACACAGTCTCTCCATTTATGAAACAATCGACACAAAGAAGTCTGTTAAACATTCAACACAATTATAGCTTAAATAGCTACCTTTGCTATTGTTTGGAGGGACTTAATTGACATTACATGTCCCATAAACAGGGATAATAAATGGGGGGGGGGGATTGTTTCCCTCCTGGTTGCTTATTTGAGGAGCAAGCATTCTTTCAGTATTTTGCATGGCTCTGAGTTATTCAGAGGGGACCATTCAGAAGTGAGGGAATTGGGATCTGACAGTTTGCAGTTTTTTCTATTTTACCTCTGATGAACAATCTTTCTATCACTCTTTCAAATCCCATAATCAAGAAATTTGCAGATAATAGGATGTACTTGTACTTGGATAATTTCCTCCGTGTTTCTCTAGTGACAGCCTGGGAGAGTGGATGGAATAAGAGAGGAAAGATGAGCATTTCAACCTGACACTGGCTTTCATCTGCAAATACCAGTCTGAAGGCTTGTTGGGAGATATCAGAGACCATTTTTGTAAGATGTTTGGGATGTGTTTGAAGAACAACACACTTTATTTATTATTCCCATAAGCAATCATAGTTAATCCTTCTCATAATCCCATTTTTTGCTGGAACTTATTGTTATTTCAGTTAGCTTTGGAATGTATAGAGCCTGACATTATTAATTCCACTTACTAATGAGAGAAAAAAATTTGAAGGGTTTAAGAGATTCACATGTCTGATAGAACTGGTTTGCCTGTGGTCTGTTACAAGGTTACTGGGATGCACATTCAGCATTTCTAGATTGGATCCTTTGTTTTATGGCTGAGTTTATTTCTTTTTATGGCTCAATAATTGCTAGTCGTCATCATTAATATAGTTAAGAAAAAAATTAGCATCAAAAGAAAGAAATGAACAATTGCTTAGATCTACAATTTCTAAAACCATTTTTCATTTGCTACTTTTATTTTTTCCTTTTTGGTGCTGGTCCTGAGGCTCGAACTGAGGGCCTGGGCACTGTCCTTAAGCTTTTTGCTCAAGGCTAGCACTTTATCACTTGAGCTACAGCTCCACTTCTGGCTTTTTCGTGGTTCATTGGAGATAAGAGCCTCATAGACTTTCCTGCCAGGGCTGGCTTTAACTGTAATCCTCATATTTCAGCCTTCTGAGTAATAGAATTATAGGCATGAGCCACCAATACCCACCTCATTTGTCACCATTTTATTAAACAAAAAGATCACTGGTGAAATAATTTTGGCTCAAGTTATGTAGAAAACTTCAGTTACAATGTTATAACAGCATAAGTAAAATATTTTCCATAAATTGTAACCTAAGTGGCAGTTTCTCCATTAAAAAACTAATAGCCTATGTCACTAATATTAATTAATTAATATTTATTCTTACCTGTCCTAATAGTCTTTCTAACTACCTTTTCCCACAAATGAAGTATTTTTATTTCCAGTATCTCTCTTTCCAACATTTAAAAATTTTAATTTTTAAGTGATAAAAAAATAAGTTTAAGATATAAATGTACTTTGGTTGGTCAGAGAGCATTTAGTTTTTCTTCTTATTTACCTTTTCCATTGTAGAAAAGTGCAAACATATACAAAACCAGAGAGAAAGTAAAATCAACCCCTATATAACTTTCATGCATCATAAGCATTTTCCAACATCTTATCAATGTTTGTGTTTTTATTTATGATGTTTCATTGGGAATTAGGTATGTATCTTAGATAAGAGATATTTTTGTGCAAGTTAGAATATGATACAGAATCCTAATACCAATACAGATTTAAAGCTGGTATTCTCAGATGAAGCATAGAAGATCCTTTTTAGTCCATGGTGAATCTTCTTTATTGTGTTTTGTCTCCAGCCCCTAGACTTACCTACAGGAAAGAATCAGATACTATATTTGCTATGGCAGTGTTCAAGCTGTGCTTCAGCCAATTAATCCGAATATGTGTTGCTGCTTCAAATGTCACAGGCTTGCTTCTTAGATCAACTCCTCTTTTAAGTGGAAGGACCACATTGTTAATCAGAGTAATACCGTGTATTTTTTATAAGGCAGCATCTTTTCTCAGGAAATATCCTGGAGCCATTAGTCCAGCTGAACAGAAGCTGCTTTTAATGCACAGAGCCAGTGCTAAATGTATGTGAGTATGTGAATAATTCATATTTTTTGGCTGCTTACAACAGCAACAAGTTTCTTTTATAAGTGAATACTACACACAGGAACATTTACTTTCTAGCTTCTTGGCACATTGGGGGAAAAGTAAAAGAAGCTGTTACCCTTTTACATTACCTGAGTGATCATTTATCTTACTTATTCTGAAGCAAAGAAATATAAGGGATTGAATTATAGCTGGATCTCAGTTTTGATAGTTATTTTCCTAAGGCCCTGAGTTATATCAGGCATCATTTTGAATCTCCCTATGCTATGGGGGATATACCCCTTAGGTTATACATCTCACAATTAGAAGTCAAAATCTGATATAAATGAGAGAAGTTCGAGCCAGCCTTATGCGTTGGGAATGGAAATTGAGGGAACATGAGGATGGGGAGTTAGTAAGAAAGCAGTATAAAGGCTGTAATGTTGATTTTGGATAAAAAAAGAAAAAAGCAAAACATCTCACTCTGACCTGCTGAGACGAAAGCAAAACAACACCGAAGACATACTCAGGAGGGTAATTGGAATTTTTTGAGTAAGTACTATAGAATTTCCCATCAAGATTTACTTTATACTAAATGTAACCCGTGTGAGGCACAATATTTGCGCTTGGGTGAAATAAGTTGGCACTGACTAGAAAAATGGAAGACAATTATCAAAAATATCTCAAAGTCTATTACAGAAAATCTGTCAAAAGACAAAGATGGAAATCTGAGGCAATCATCTGCCTGAGAAAAGCAGACAAGATTTCACTAAGAGAGTGACATTTGCAAAGTTGATGAGGGAAGGCAGGGATTGTGGCAACAGGGTTGGATAGATTCCACAGAGGAACTAAGAAAGAGGTACTAAGAAAGAATCCGCTACATTTTAGGACTGATAAAAGAAAGAGGGGTAGCAAAGCAAAGTAAAACAAAACAAAAACTAGCAAAAGTTAGTTTCTGATGTATACAGGAGCTTGGATAGAACACTTTCATCAATCGGATAGAACACTTTAATTAATCAGATACTTTAATAAACTCTGAATTATCCAGATGTTGAGGGATGATGTATCTCCTCTCTCTAAGTATCTATATTTCTTTTCTCAGTGGTTTGATCTTTGTCATCTGTAGTATGTAAGTCTTGTATCTTCTTAGCCAGTCTAGCATTTCTCTACTAACAGTGGAGACATAGCCATGAGGTAATACCTTTAAACTCTCTCATCATTTTGCAAAACAATTTTGTGCAGCCTGGGATGCATGAACTCATTCAAAGTAGGAAAGTGTGTTCTAAGGAATTCTCACCCCATTGGGGATATTGAGCTGGAATCCACCCTGATGTTTCCTCTTTTCACTACTTTTTAAAAATTATCTTCAAATAGTTGTACAAAAGCATGTCAATTCACCATGCAGTGTATGCACAATCTTGATTAATTCTACTCCCTCCAGCTCTCCTCCTCCTCTTCCCAGCTAGCCCATTTCTTCATCTCCTCTCAAGTTCTCTGGTTCCACTTTCACACATGGACATTGAGTACTGAGGTTTACTCTTCGCCGTCTTGTAATAAAAGCCAGGCTGCAGCTGGTCATCAATCTTCAAAGTGACAATTCTGGCATGGATGCCTTACACATCTTATTTTTAACTTCACTTTAAATTAGGCTTCGGGTTTCTTTTGAAGCTGATGTGAGGAATGCGAACACATTAAAGATAAACACATTTTGGACGTGGATTATCTACAGTTTTAAATATCACAAGACAATTATGAGCAATGCAGAGAACAGCGAGACAGGATGAACTATTTGTTTACCGTGGATATGAATCCAGGGAACAGGCCATGAGAATACAAGAAATGAAGAATAATGTAAAAAGAATTAGCTGTAATTCATTGATCAGGGAATGTATTTATTAATTCTGACAGAAAAAAAAACAGGAATCAGTTACCTAAATGGAGTTTTTCTAAAGGAAAGATTTTTTGTTTTGAATTTTGGGAAATAATTCTTTTTGTTGTTGTTGTTGGTTGTGGGGTTTGAACTCTGGGCCTGGGCGCTGTCCCTATGCTCTTTAGCTCAAGGCAAGCGCTCTACCGCTTGAGCCACAGCGCCCCTTTCAGTTTTCTAGTGGTTTACTGGAGATAGGAGTCTCACAGAGTTCCCGGTATATTTTAGATATGAGACCCTTGTCTGTTGTATGGCTAGTGAAGATCTACTCCCAATTTGTGGGCTTTCCATTGATCTTGCTATCTATGTCCTTCATGCAGAAGCTCTGCAATTTCATGCAATCCCATTTGTCGAACCTTTCTTTGATTTGTTGTGTTTCTGGGTCTCTAAACGAACTTTACAACTTTGGCCGGGAGTAGGGGGGGAGGGGCAAGGAAAGGGGGAGCAGAGGGGATGGGTGGGTGGGTGGGTAGGCTTGAGGGGGGCGGGGGAGATGGGAAGGGATGGGAAGGGGAAACAAGGAGGAGGCAACAATGCTTGATAAGAAATGTACTCATTACCTTGCCCATGTAACTGTAACCCCTCTGAACGGTATTTTCACAATAAATAATAATTATAGTAATAATCAAAGAAAGTCTCACAGACTTTTCTGCCCGGGCTGGCTTTGAACCGTGACCCTCAGATCTCAGCCTCCTGTGTAGCTAGGATTACAGGCGTGAACCATCGGCACCTGGCTGGGAAATATTCTTATAATGTAAAATTTTAAATTGCAGGGGAGATTTGTGTTGGTAAGGAAATGAAATATGTAGAAAGAACTTGGTTAATAGTGAAGTATGGCTCAAGTGGTAGAGGGTCTGCCAAGCAAATTTATGGTCCTGTGTTCAAACCTCATTATGCAAAATGAAAAAAAAAAAATGAAGTGCTTGGTGTGGATTGTTTACCTCTATAGCTATTCAGGAAACTGAAATAAGGACACAGAATGACCCATTGCAACAATGATACCCACCGGACAGTATACTGGAAAGGAATTTACAACCTCTGGCGGGAGGAGGGTCGAGTGGGGTAGGCAGGAGTGTGGGAGGTGGGGGATGGGAAGGGATAGTAGGATATCAACAAGGGAAGGGGTAACAATGATCGACAAGTAATGTACTCATTGTCTTACTCATGTAACTGTAACCCCTCTACACAGCATTTTTACAATAAAATAAAATTTTAGTATAGTGAACGTAATCTTCATCTCCAAACAAACAAATAAACAAAAATTTAGTGACTACTGACAATATAATTGGCTATCTCACAATGAACAAGTTAAATGTATTTTTTATTATAAAATGAATTTATGATTTCTATCCATTTGACGCTTTTTTTACTTTAGAAATATCCAATGTGCTGAAATTTTCTCTTTGGTTATTTGGATACTAAGCGACATGATAGCTCACTTTTTGTGGTTATGAATAAGATTCATTTATTAAAACTCAAGTCACACTAGAATTCTTCTAGGTATACATATGACGCCTCAAACGATAGTCTCAAGCATAATAAATATGAGGAAGATTTCTAAAACATGTCCCAAGAAATATTCTCATTTATTAGACCATATTATAGATTACTTTAAGAAACATTATTTCCCTAATATCTGCCTTTCAGTATGGTTCACAAGAAATTTGCACGAGGCTGAGCATTACTATCTTTGTTTGTTATATTTTAAATTCTTTCATCCAACTCAATTTGGTGAAGCTGAAGATATGCCTAATAAAACTACCTAGCCAATCCTGGATTGTTTGAAAAATATGTAAAGAGAGAAAGAAATATGCTAAAACTTGAACGATCATTGAAGAGTTAAATAAGTTACTAGTCTCCTGAAAATCATATGGAAAATCTGTCCACACCACAGTTACCTTTCATCCAATATTCAAATGTCAAGCTGTTGAAAACAATGGATGTCTAGTGTTCTGACTGGATTTATGTCTATCTACTAACATAAACTGGGGTAAGTATTATTTGAAAAAAAGATGCTATTGTACAAGCAGAAAGGCTACTTTGCATTGAGTTGCATAGGTCAGTTTGCATGAATTATGTGTGCTGATTGATCTTATGAAATAATTACCCTTCTACTCCTAGGATTAGAAGAATCTTACTTTCCCGTTCTTATTAAGCCTTGTTGCTGGCTTGGTTTACTCTTTAACATTTGCTTCTGGGTTGACAATAGCAAGGTTGGTGAAGGTAATCTGTAAAAGGGAAAGAGAAGAAGGTAAATTTCACTCCATGAACTTCAGTATGGAAACTCCAATCTCACGAATTTGAATAGTTTCTTGGAAAGAATACCTGCTGACATTTGAACACAAATGAACAAACCAACCAACCCAGAAACAAGAATCCAGCAACACATGTGGTCCTAGATTTTCTAATTCTTTTCGTAACAGAGATCCAGAGAATGGTGTGCAATCCACAATGGAAGCTTGCACTGTGAATACCATTGGTATTCTGTTCTTAGAGCTTCCCTATACAGCTTGTCACATTGAGACAATTTTTCATTATAGAGTGAACAATAAATGCGTTGGAATAGGAAAGATAAAAAAGAATCAGAAGACAGAAGAAAATTGTCTGGTTCTACATATTAATATCTTTCACTTGTGCCACATTATATTTACAGAATGCTTCGACATACAAAATTTTCATTGTTGTTCAATTTTACAAGGACCCTTATACAGCATCTTGTGTGCCCAAATGTAAATATGAGAGAGGTTTAAAGCCACATCTCTGAGCAGTTGCCAATAAATGACAGCTAGTTTGTTTACATAAGGAATATTTTTGATTTCCACTTTGCATTCTTTATTTGGAATCCTTTCTGCCATAAATCACCTTATGTGTTAATGAGAAGACACCCTGGAATTTTAAAGAGAGAAGAATAAACTGTGATTCAAGTGCTCGGCCCATAACGTATGAGATGTTGTTCAAAGTGCTGAAGTGTGGCAGACAAAAATCTACAAAGACTCCATGATTCCTTGACTGGTATTTTGTACATGAGTTAAAGTAAATGAGTGAATGAATGGATGAATGAATATTGTGACTTCCATCTTGGTATCTTGATTTTTGTCGTATGTTTTATATCTAGATTATCTTTTACTTTTTTAATAAGCTTATCAGGATGATTCTTTTAGGTTAGAATTCACTTCTGCTGAAAATTTATAATCTGTTGTTGTTGATGATGGTGGTGGTGGTGGTGGTGGTGGTGGTGGTGTGTGTGTGTGTGTGTGTGTGTGTGTGTGTGTGTGTGTGAATTTTGGGGTTTGAACTCCTGGCTTGGGTGCTGCCCCAGAGCTTTTCTGCTCAAGACTAGTGCTCTACTACTCTGAGACACAGATCTACTTCCAGTTTTCTGGTGGTTAATTGTAGGTAAGAGTCTCACAGACTTTCCTGCCTGAGTTGATTATGAACAATGATCCTCAGATCTCAGCCTTCTGAGTAGCTAGGGTTATAGACATGAGTCACCAGCACCCAGCTACTCATTTGTTAGCTTTTATTAATATCCTCTGCTCCAAAGACCAGCTAGCATTTCCTATATCATACTCAGTATGTTCTTACTTTTCTGGGGTGAGGAGGGGTTATCTGATAACCTTTTAGTCCAATTGGTCTTGCAAAAAGAAGGAAGGGTAAAGAACCAAAATAGAGAAATGGCAAAAATAAATCTCTAATGTCTCTAGGAAAAAACTATACTGAGAATAAGAGCATGCGATGGGAGGATTGGAGGCATAAACCATGAGACACAGGCAACTGGTGTAGCTCTGGGGAGATTCAGAGCCATGGATTGAACCATGAACAGGAATGAAACTGTTTCCAAGAAATGGAAGGAAGTATGTCTAAGATTGAAGTCAGCAAAAAATATAGAAATATAAACAAGTAAAGGTGAAGCCAGTGCACACAGGATCAAGTAATGTCCTTTATCTGAGCAGGCTTTGCATGAAGTTTCCTCTTCTCCCAGTTCCTAAGTGAGGTAGATATAGCTTCTGACATCTATTTATAGAAAGCACACTGGAAATTTTAACATTTCTATTTCCGGGTGAAATTTAAAGTCACACGTAGCATGAATTAACTATAATTTAACCTGTATAGATCTCATTTTTTTCTTAGAAGCCTTAGCTCTGGAAGGATGGCACTGACAGACCTGCTACCTTTATCTTAGAATTTTTCTATCACTTGGTAATTTCTTTTTTTTTGGTCAGTCATGGGACTTGAATTCTGGGTCTGGGCGCTGTCCCTCAGCTCTTCAGCTCAAGGCAAGCGCTCTACCACCTGAGCCACAGCGCCACTTCCAGTTTTCTGGTGGTTTATTGGCGATAAGAGTCTCAGGGACTTTCCTGCCTGGGCTGACTTTGAACCATAATCCTCAGATCTCAGCTTCCTGAGTGGCTAGGATTACAGGAGTGAGCTACCAGCACTTGACTCCATCACGTGATAAATTTAAAGTGAGTGAAAGTAAAGTTCTATATAGAGAACTCCTGAATTCCAATGAATTGTAAACTTCTAGTTAGTCTCTTTCTTTTTTGGGATGGGGGCATGGAATGTTCTACCCAGAAGCATAGTTATAATTCCTCAGATAGCTTCTACCTCTCTATTTTGGGACAACATCTTGAGTTCTCTTGAACATGACATGTAGAGGGAGCTCAAGTGTCCATTCTTCTACTTCCTTCCATTCCTATCACGTAGAATGAAGCTCCTTTGCTGATGGTAGCACCTTTGTTGCTTTTGCGGGAAGCATTAAAGTCACACGATTGCCAGCTTTGCCTTCTTCTACCTTTCTGGATTGTGGCTTGGTTCCATACTAGTCTGTGATTACAAGGTGTTCTGTGAATGGTGCTGTAAGTGAAGTTAATTTTACAGATTATAGCCTGCTGCCTATGGAACTGCAGTGGAGTAATGAAGGCACAGATGGTGTGGGTTCAACATGAACTGGGATTGAGTTTTCACTGAAATTGATTTAAGGTAAAATGTTTGAGCTTCTTGTCTGTGTGAAGTTGTTTTAGGAGTTGCAAATTTTACTTTTAGAGATTTGACCTTTGAGGCCTCTGTGATCTATCTCAGAGTATTGTACCCACTCCCTCTCAATAAGGAAGTTAATGGAAAAGGAGAAGTTGAAGCCTCTGTTATAGTCAGATGGTGCTTGCCCAACTGTTTTGCATTGCACACTATAGCACGGGAACCAATAACAACAGAAATGCTCACCATTTCTATTCAAGGGCAATACTCTAAAGATTTATTATTGTACTGAAATGCAATCAGTGTGAATATTATTTAGTCCTTTCACAAACTTAAAATCATTGAAATTTGCAGGGTTCTCATATTTGAGCAACTCTACAACACAAAATTCAGAGTATACTTTTAACCCACACTGTAAAAATTGGATCCTTTTTTAGTCCTAGTAATTGACTTTAAAACCAAAGCCATAGAGGACATTCTGGTTTCTTTTTGGGAGCCTATCAAGGCTGATTCCTATAGTTGCTTCAGGAATACTGTAGTCAAATAACCCATGTGATTTCACAATCCAAATTTCATAGATGCTGCCCAAGTTTGGCCTTCTGGATACACACACACACACACACACACACACACACACACACACACACACACACACACACACACACACACACAAACCAAAGATTTATAGGAAAATAAAAATTCAACATTACAGTTAGGTTTCATGCAATTCTACAATGCATACCTCTCTTGTTTGCTTTGCTTTTTTGCCATCGGAGATTGAGCTCAAGATGTCTCAGGTAAGAACCAAGCCCTCTACTGCTTCTGCTATGCCCCCATTCCTTTGGCTTTGAATTGGTTTTCAGAGATTCAGTCCTCAGACCATGATCTTCCCATCTCAGCATTCAGAGAAGTTGGGATTAGGGGCGTATACCACCATACCAATCCCATGATGTATACTTTCTAAAGACAAGAAAAAGAAAAGGGAAAGAAAATTCATTGAGCACTTTCTAGGTACCCAGCCTAGGTACCTATGTATGTTATCTTTTAAAATCCAGAACTACTAAAGTGGCAGGTGATGCATGATCTATTTTATAATGGAAGAACTAATGGTATGGGACTGTGAGAAGAATGGGTTCTCAGACTTACCTTAAATGCCGTGAGGTAGGATCCTCATGGAATTACCAGACCCTAGTAACTGTACATTGTAGCAACTACCTCTCAGATGAGAAGACCACTGTTCTTTTGCAATGTCACCAATAGGATCTGTTAACAGAGTTCTTCACTCCAAATTATAAATCTATGGATGAGAGAGGACCCAAGAAGACTTTGGATTGTGTTTTGAAGAAAACATTCTCCAGATAAGATGGAGGAGACTGTATATTCATATAAGTAATACAAGGTCAACCATGCTGTTATCTTTTCTAAAATAACTTTTTAAAAATTGCAAATAAAAATCTGATTAGAGAAATATACATACATACATACATATATATATGTATATATATATATATATATATATATATATATATAGCTTTCTATAAAGGAAAGAAAGTGAATATATTGATCTCTTAATAAAAGGGTGTATATTGAGCTCAAATATGAATGAGAAACCTGGTCTTAGGGAGAAACCAATATTATCACTGAAAAGCAATTCGCTAAGTGATTGTCTCACCGATAATTAGTTTAATAACTAATAAAAGTAACTTCTACCAACTTCTGCTAGCTTGCAAAGATTTTGGAGTGTTTTAAACCCAACAGTACTTCATAGCAGATAAAACAGCTTGTGGCTTGAGCTTCCTAAGGCAATGCTGATTGTTATGAAGATGTTTCTAAATTCCTTTCATACTAGATAGCTTTATGGCACATCTAAAGGATTTATCTATATTTATATTTGTTCTTTGTCCATTTCTGTATGGTGCCATTTAGGAAATGTAATATGATTACAATGTTTGCTCCATTTTGGTGTTTCTACACAAAGAAATATCCTACTTTCTTTTTAATGTGTGCTTAGCAGTAACATTGTTAGTGGCTGAATGTCTCAGCTTGAAGAGGCAAATATAGTTCATAGTGCAGTAGAAGCAATATTCTTAATTTAAATTTTGCATCCCTGGGGCTGTGCATTATTGTTCTCAGTTCTGGATGCAACTTTTGAAATTTTTTTTGCATTGCTCCTTTGGTGTATATCTAAAGATTTGAGCTTCCAGAACAAAACAATCTCATATTATGGGTTGAATAAGATAATGCATGCTGTGAAAAGTTTTCATAATGAATAATTTGTAATCTCAAGTGCCTGTTAAATCCTTAAGAAAAAACCTCTCTATATATCAACTTTTGGACTGAACTGTGGTTTAGATAGAAGGATGTAAAATACTACCAGGTTGTTAAAGAAAGAAACATCTAAAAGCTGGAGCCAGTCATAATGACTATTTAATTGTAAGTAATAATGTAAAAAAGCTAATTACTTAATAGCATGGATATGTTCAAGTTCAATGAAAAACTTTACATTTTCATGTGAAATAAAGCATCTTTATTCACAAAGAAGATAAGTTCTCTTATCATAATCCAATTATTTCTCAAGGTCAAAGCTATCAAGGTTGAATTTGGGGGATCTCTGCTTCTAACAGGATTTATCAGTGATTCTGACCACTAACTTCACTTGGAGACAATATTGTTATGCTTCTGTTGACATTTAGTGTTCCCAAGAAATCTGGTGTTGAAAGCACTCCCAGAATACCGTGTGTTACTGCTTTTCAATCTCATAGTACAGCAGAAGGTATAGAATATATATTCCAAATAGGTTGTATTAGCAACATTCTTATGGAAATTACTGTCTTTGACGAAGGGCCTACTTTGGACAGACTTTGGAACCACAAAAGCAACATAGCACTGACAATGTAACACGAACAAGAACAACATTAGAAGAGACAATTAAGACAATGCTCCACAACAAAACAACAAAATCACATGTTGTATGCCCCTGTCATGTCATCTTAGTGCTTCTCCAAAGAGCATTTTTTTCAGTCCCTCAGTCTTTCATGATCTTAATATATTTGAAGAGTTAGTTGTTTATAGAATGATTCCAAATTTGTTTTTATTCATGTTTCTTTAGGATAAATTTCACGTACATTTTCAGCCACAATATAAAAGTAGTAATATGAGGCTGGAATATATCATTATTAGTGCTGACTTTTTTCGTTATTTGGTGATTAATAGGCTTCCTGTAAGGTAACTTTTTAAATTTGTAATTGTTAAGTATATTGGTGGGAGGAGATTCAAGATTATCAAGATATCCTGTTTTCCATCACATTTCTTCACACTGATTTCAGTATCATTTATGATTCTTCTTTGCAACAAGACTGTTACAGTACTTGTCTTGGACACAATTTGAAGTGAGATCAGCAGTTGTGATTCTGACAGATCAGGTGAAGATTGTGAGAAACAGAGATCACCCTTTTACCCTATGATTTATGTTCTGGAAATAGAAAGCTTGAATTATCTTTAGATGAGAATGGAAGAATCACAGTGCAGCAGGATTACAAATATAGTTCATGAGTAGAATCCTGGCTGTTAATTTTGAGATAACTATTAAATATTCAAGTGACAATGTATAGTAGGTATTTGATAAATGATCCTGGACTAAAGAAAGAGAAATTTGAGAGACATATACATTTGAAAGCATGGATATACAGATGTTATTTGACCTACTGTGATGGTAAAAGCTTACAAAATATGTAAGCAGAGAATAGAAATCCAGTGAATGAGCCACGGAATGGCTTAAGGTTAAGAGAACAACAATTTTAAAGTATCAGAAAGTCAAAAGTAAGATATTGTCAAAAAGTTTAAAACTCTGGGCAAAAATTTTTGGCTAGAATACTGGAAATGAAGAAAGAAAAGCTGGAAGGTTTAACCCGAATCTTCTAAACATGTAACTTTATCTGATCTCTTGGCCCTATGAGGATAAGAGGTGAATTCATTGCTTTGTTCCTTTCTGCATCGAACACTTGAATGTATTGAACAGAATTGTTTATTTTCGTAATCCGACTTAAAGGTAATGTTACTAAAAGACAGTGCTACACAAATGTGCTAAAGTCAGCAGCAAGAAAACATCCAAGTGCCTGAAAATGCCTTTTTCTTAGACTGTAGACCATATTGGTTTCACTTGAAGAGTCTAAGAAACAAGAAACGTAATTTACTGATGACCCAGAGCAGGGACAGATTATTCTGTATTTTCATTTTTTGACATTGTTTAAATTTCCTTAGTTAAGTGGCGAGGAAAGATGATCAAGTAATACTGTTTTATATAGTATATGGCTCCTGATAGATCACAAAAGGCTACAGAACTGAGGAGGGACTATAGATTATGGTAAGATTTGCTATTATTATTTTAGCATTAACTCAAAACTTTTCCATTAATGATTCTTAGGGAGTAAAAGAATGTCATCATTAATATAACTTGGGCAAGTTGATCAATAACTATTCTTCAACTCTGGCCATTACATCATCATAAACTTAATTTTTGTTTTATTGTGTCAATTCATCTGCAAGACCATGCTATACTTCAGTTTAAAGAAGATAGAATAATATATTTTAGAATATGGCAAATTCCTAGATTAAATATACAATATAAAAACTCTCTAGTGTTTTAGGATCAATATTCTTCTTTTAGGCTACAGGATAAGTTAAACCTCTTCAGAGGCAACCATAACTTATTAAGACAGGTGAAATTATTCCTTTAGTTTCCGCAAAGACCCTCAGCCTTAAGTTACTTAAATTTCCTCCATAAGAAACTAAGGGATATGACCACTGTTACTTTATAATATATAAAAGGGAAAATAAATATTACAATTCCTTAGAATATTACATCTATCTATCTGACATTAAGCTAAACTGTATTGAGCTAAACTGTAGCTTTTGTATGACTTTACTTCTATGAACAAACCTTGCCTCTCTACACAGTTAAGTTGGTGAAACTAGCAGTTCAGTCAGATTGGTTAGAAGATGGAAAGCTGGCTTGATATACTCATTTACCCAAACATTTTTATCCAAATCAGTTTTCAGATGCCTTACGTGAATCTTCCATATATAGATCTGTGAATGGAACTGTGCTATAAAGTATTCATTACTGTGGAGTATATATACACACACAAACACACACATATATTCTCTTAAACATAGTAAACTTGAGAAAACTCAGGAGTGCTAATTATAATACAGTAGTTTTAGAGACAAATGAAAGTCACATATAGGACAGTAAGAAAACTGTAAATAACTATATTCATCTTTTAAAACTAAGACTACCCAAAGTAGCGTCCACTGGGTTCTACCACATAATCAATATTTGCTAGCAAATGAGTGAGTGCATGAATGAATGAGCACAAGCATGAATTAGTGAATACATCTATATGTACCAAACATAAAAATCAAAGGAATAGTAAATGAAGCCTTTGTAGAACCCATAATCTAAAACCATAAAAAATCAGAAAAGGCATTAGAACAACCATGAGAGCCACAGAGTTATCCATGAATTGTTTTAGTGCTATGTGTGTGTGTGTGTGCATGTATGTGGCATCACAATGCTGCAAGGTAGGGAGCCATTGTAATTAAATTATGACATTTGTTTTCTTTATACTTTTATCCTTCTAGTATTAAATCATTTCAGTACAGAATGATTTTTGAAAAACTCTTTTGACATAATCATGCTATTATCAACTATAGTAGCCTTATAATTGTCCAGAAAAGAAAAAAAGAAAATAGAGCTCCGAAGTTACTGTAGCTGGGTACTTGAAGATCAGGCCTCTAATGCTAGCTACTTGGGGGGGGCTGAGATCTGAGGATCACAGTTCAAAGGCAACCTGGGCCCGAGACTCTTATTTCCAGTGAACCACTACAAAACCAGAAGTAGAGCTGTGATTCAAAGTTCAAGCCTCATGACCAACAAAAACAAAAATAAATAAAAGTTAAAAAAGTTTAAGTTATTGTGAATTAAAAATGTATTCCCTCCAAATAATTCCAAATTTTATATGTTTGAAAAGTTTTTATGGAAATGGAGTTCTGGCTCAGATGGTAGAGTACAAGCCTTTAACAAAAGAGCTCAGGGATAGTGCCCAAGTCCTGAGTTCAAGCCCCAATACTGGAACAAATTATATATGTGTGGGTGTGAGTTTGTGTCTGTGTGTCTGTGTCTGTGTCTATGCGTTAGAAAATAATTTGAAACTCGCCTAAAATTTGAAAAATTGGTGTAAGGAATCCCATAAACCCTTACTCTGATTAACCATCATGCCATTCCAAGAGTGTATTGAACATTTTGTTGGGACTTTTACCAGGATATTAAATCTTGTGTCATAACAGTGTCCCTCTATGAATGTTCGTTATTCAGTCAAGTACTTTGATACAGCACTCTGAGTCTACTCATTGGTATAGTTTCTCAGTTCCTCGGAGTATTACACAGACCACAATAATTGTATACTTAACATTGACTCTTGTCTTTTAGTTGCGGTGAGTAAGTTTGTGGGGAATGAAGTCTTTTTGCCCATTGAAGATGTAAGAGAAGGTTTAAGAGTTTGTTTCATGGAAGAAATTTTTGCAATCACTTCTAGATATAAAATCAAACAGAAATTCAATTCAAACAGAAGTAAAATCTACAGTTATTACAGAATTTTGAAATCATTCATACTAATTTTAGCCTGAGAAAAACTACAGAAGTTGACAAAGATTGTCCTTTAAGAGAAGTCATATTATTTTCTATAATAGAAAAAATAATTCATAGCACAGGGGCAAGAGACTGCATAATTTTTTTTATCATTCTGTATAAGATTATACTGTTTTATTCATTTTTAAATATCACCTTGTTCTTATAAAGCTAAACTCTGGCTGAACTTTACAAATACAGATCGATAAGTTGGTTTTCAAGGTGGTAACTTCAAAATTAGAAGGAAAAAATGCAAATGGTGTTGACATGAGGGGAGTGGAAACGCAATGTTGGATATCACCCATGCTCAGATGTGAATATTTTTTAAATCGGTTTTGTCACTTAACATATGACTGAAAATGAACCTCCACTCTGCAGAGGATTTCCCATATAGAAACAATTTCAGCAAGGACTTCCTCTAGAGAAACATCATTATCAGGATGAGCACAGAAGGCTGCAGTCTCAGAAGCCTACAAAATGCTTTCATCTCTTTCAAGTCTTCAGGATATTATGAGGGCAATGGTATTTGTATTTTACTTAGGGATATTTTCCTAGCTTTGCTCAGAAAGCAGATGTGCATCTGTTCTGAGTTCCCTGCCCTCCTCGATCTTGCTATTTGTCTAGTGGAGCCTGCTTGACAGCATTTATGTGGCCTTTCATCAGAACAATTTTTAAGCAGTGATAACCCTACAACATGATATGAAGATCTCAGATCCACCTGATCTTCACTCAGCCAACTCCACATACATTTAAAAAAATGTCAGCTATGTTCCAGGCACTGTCAAGACATTGTGGAAATTTGGAGTGGACACAAGAGATTATTGAACGTTGTTTGAATGCAGTACTGAGTTTGACCTTTTGGTTGGCTTTTTTATTGACTGTGTTATTTTGCAGCATGAAAGGGGCAGAGATTGACCTCAGGATTGATGTCCAGTAGAGATGTAAATAATTTCTTTCCACTAGGATAGATAACTACAAAGGTTATGGCTTATTAACCTTCGGACTTTGGTTAGTTTTGTATCCCCTTCAGCAATTATAGCTATACGTTATCTTTCTTAAAATTTCTGTAAGTATATTTTGCTTTTTAAATCCTCATTTCAATCACTCTGAGCAGAGCTTGATCGAGTAATAAGTTCAATGATAGCTTTGACATGCATCTGTTTCATATTTTATGAGAGGCATGTTGTTAAATTTTAGAAATTTACACATTAGTAACACTATCCTACAGTTATTAGCATTGAGACGAATTAGAACCTGGAGTGAGAACAGAACAATTTTCCTCCTGCTTAAGATGATGGTAGTAAAAAAAGGGAAATGAATGGTGAATATAATGTGAAGCCAAATATGCCAGGTTCTGAAAGAAAAAAAAATGAACCACGTGTGTTTACTCACAGATGCAGAATTTAGACTTAATAACAAACAAGAACCAAAGAAAAGAGAGACATGAATAGAAAAATGATACTGTTTGGGAAAGAACTAGTGTGAGGGCAGGGTGCTGTGGAGATAAATATCATGCAAGAACATTATGTGCATTATATGAACCTAGAGTAAGGAAACACATTGAAAACAACCTAGGTAGCATAAGGAAGAATCATAGAGAGGGCAAATATGATTCAGTACACTTTATAGATGGATGCAAACATCACAATTATCCTTACTGTTTTAACAAACCAAAACTCTTAGCCCGGCATAGTGGCTCATGCCTATGATCTCAGCTAATCTGGAGGTGAAAGAGGCAGGAAGATATCCATTTAAGGCCACCCTTGGGAAAAAACATTACCAAGACCTAAATCTCAACAGAATGTTACGCATGGTGGTATATCTGTAATCCAACCTATATGTGAAGCGTAAGTAGGAGAATCACAGTCCAGGCCAGCTTGGGCTTACAAACAAAAAAGACAAAAATCAAAATCAAAATAATAAAAGATAAAAATAAAAATGAATCAAAAAGGGCTTTGCCTAACAAAGCACAATGGAGACCCTGAGATGGTACTCACAGAAAGATTGCTTCTCAGAGGAAGAAAGAATGAAACCAAAGTGGTTCAACCAAAGTGTTAAAGGTTTAAAGAAAATATTCCAGGTTGGGCAAAGTTACACATAGCTCATTAAAAAATGTAGCAGTTATTATTTCTACAGTTCAGTGCTACACTGTAGCACTGTAGCATTGAACTTTTGTATATTCCATCACAGGCTGATGCTTAGATATTTCCTTTGGCACTGCTTCATTCTTAAACTATAAGGGACATAAGAAGAAGACAGTTGTCTTTGAATATGGCTTACCCAACTAATGTGATGACATATTTCTCCCAGTCCTCAATGGAAAACTCTGCAAGAAGATAATGGTCTCTTTAAGTCAATGCAATTTATAGCAAAAGCAAAAGTCTGAACAATTACGTTGCTCAATAGGAAGTCATTAAATCACTAGATAATTTTAAAACCACAATCAGAGTTAAAAAAAAATATATCCATTGAAACCAACTCTGTGAAATAAATGCAGAGCCTTCCATTTAATGCAACATAACAGAAGTATGAGCTAAAATCTAATGATCTTTAATCTCGACCAGGGGGTAACAGACTGAGTTTAGTGCAGAGGATTTTTACTGTAGTGTTAGCTGTCCCATTCTGCCAAGTATTTAATACCAGAGAGTTTCCACAGAGTGATTACAGCTTTGCTTCAGATTTACATTTCTGTTTCCAGATAGTTAACTATCAAAATCGCTTTTAATTTAATGACCTTCCAATTCCTGGCTATTGCATTTGTTCTTCTCTTAAAGGAATAGGGACATCTATGTAGACTCATTTCTTCCATTTTCATAATCAGGATGTGCTTGATTTTACTATTTAAAAATTCTTACTTCATGGAAGTTCTTTATGATGTTGCACTTCTTATTAAACACTTTTTCCATGACAGCCTTACATTTAAAAACTCCAAATTTGATAAGATCAACAAGGACAGTTTTATATAAATGTTTAAGACTTTACGACTAGGTCTCTAATTTAGACTTCAAAGTCTAAAGAGTCAATTTTATGACTAATATCACAGATCATAATATTATGAATTCAGGATACTGCCTGTTTTGTGATACCTTTGTCCTTATCAAGCATTTCAGACATTTGGTGAAGGTAGATGTTGAATGATGGGCAATTAACCCTGTGAGAAGAAAATGTCATTGATGGAAGCTAGTGCTTTCCAGATAGCCAAGGGTGAATAGGAGGCATCTAGGAGACAAGCCTTATCAGAGGCATTTCTGAATGTTTTTCTAGTTACAAGAAAATCTGTCAGGGTGAGGAAAGACAGTTCTTCACATTTAAATTTTAGAAGAACAATCAGGAGACACTTTTTGCCTTTTACAAACACATTAGGATTTGATTCATACTCCCTTCTGGTCACACTAATTAACCTTGATAAGGTAGAAAGCAATAAGTGATTGAAATCTCTCTTCCCCCTCTTTCCCCCACCTCTCTCTCTCTCTCTGTCTCTCTCAGTCTCTCTCTCTGTCTCTCTGTCTCTCTCTTTCTCTCTCTCTCTCCTCCCCTCTCTCTTAATCTCTCTCTCTCTCTCTGAACTCAAACTGCAAATTTTAGTCTTTGAAGAAAGGCCAGCATTCAGGTTTGTAGGAAAGTTAAATAATAATCCAGTGATTTGTGATAATTTGAATATAATTTTAAATTCTCAGAAGACAAAATTGGAAGGTTAAACCTTACGCCATATTTGGGTCTTATGGAAAGTATTTCTACTAGTCACATTTTTTTCAGTCCTTCTTTTATTTCCAAATCTATCTGCCCTTGAATCTTTTCACTATTTCCAGTTCTGCTCTCCAAATTTTCATCAGTTCTGTAAATCATGAATGATTTCTTAGTCCACAGCACCTATGTAAGAAATTATGTTATAGGGAATGGGAAGGTGGCTCAGTGGTAGAGCGCTTGCCTTGCATGCCTGAGGCCCTGGGTTCGATTCCTCAGCACCACATAAGCAAAAAAGAAAAAAGCTGGAAGTGGCACTGTGGCTCAAGTGGTAGAGCGCTAGCCTTGAGCTGAAGAGCTGAGGGACAGTGCCCAGGCCCAGAGTTCAGGCCCCACGACCGGACCCCCCCCCCAAAAAAAAGAAATTATGTTATGTATGAATATATACTAAGGAAGTTATCAATGTGTTGAAATTTTAAATAACTACAGTCCTGGTTATTGGATAATAAGTTGAAATGTTAATTTTGATATGGTCTTGTACCAAAGATAAGATGGGTGAATGGAATTCTCAGTCTTGCATACTTGAATGGTGAATTATAAGATTTAATATACAATGTACGCGCTGTGAAACTAGGAAAATTGAAGTGAAGGTTGGGGTTGGAAGGGATGGGGGAGAATGGTGAAAGGAAGGGGATTAAATTAGCAAATGTAGATGGCAATGAGAATAGCACACAACTATTTATAGTACACAACAGTTTACAACAAGGGTGAAACATAGTGCAGATGTTACTATAAAGACTCTTATTTAAGGAAAGGAAGATACTCTGCAGAGCAAAACTGGAGGGTAGAGAAACACACCTACAAAATGAGGTCAATAGATCTGGATAAATACAAACTAACAAGTAAACCCATGAAGGCACCAACAACAAAAACACTGGTAGAGGAATGATGATCATAGCAGCTGTATAGACAGAATGATATTTCTGGATTTAGTCTATGTTTCAAAAAGACCCAAAGGTTTATTAATATCTGAATGCTTGCATGAGAATGTTGCCTTCCACACTGATTGTTATAATAACCACCATTCCTGTTTTACTCTACTTAATTTGAAACCTAACTAAAACAACTCGAGAGTTACTATTAGACTCCAGATTTTATGTCTCTGTGGATTTTTCTCTGTCCCATACTAAATATTCCCTGTTCCTTTAATCATTAAAGAGAATTTGCTATTCATCGAAATGTTTCCTCATGGGTACTATTTGAAAATGCCAATGAGAGCATTGTAACAAACTCATTAAAGCATGACATTTCATATAACACACCATAGACCTTTTTGTTCCCTGAAGACCAAATTCACTCTGGTAATTGTGGCACATACACACAAAAAAAGACATTTGCAAAAGCAAAGAAAAATAAGATTGTTTCCAAGAGAAGTCTAAGGTAATTTGCAAAGTTAATTAAGGAAGTCCAGTTGTAAGACCAATCAATAATGAAGTATCTGCACTCATCTTTGGCTAGGACAAAGTCATAGAGATTAAATACCTAAATAGATCCACCTGTCTTAATCAAAAATATGCAAAATGGTGATCTTCTAACATGGGGCAACAGACAGCACATCATGGGGATAATTAGAGAGACAAAAAGAAAAAGGCATTACGGTAAGTCACGTAGCGATCCAAGGTTCTTCCTGGAATTTCCAGTGGTGACACAGAAAAGAAGAAATTTGGGCAGAATGTGTGGCTTCATTGAATTATAGATTTTGACAAGCTCAAGGTCACAGTGTAGTTGATTGAACAGAAGAGATCTGCCTGGGAGAGAAGGCTTCAGAGACCTACGGAAGGTTCCCTTTCATTCCTCAGGCAAACGTTACTGAGTGCAGGTGTATGATGAATCCCTGTGATAATTGCAGCTGAAGAAAAGAAGCAACTACAAAGGAGAATAGAGAACAATTACCATGGCTCACACAATAGCAACTTTACCACCACCCCAATGAAAAAAATCTCATTAATTGAGGCTATTAGATAGAGTAATTTGAAGGATATGACCTCAATTGTGGAGGATAATGCGTGCTCCACTTAATTTTCTCTTCTCTAATGTTACCTTTATGATAAGTTTAAAAGCAAGCCTAGAAATAATCAAATGTATTCCAGGCGATTTAATCATGTTTAGGAACAAAGTAAGGGTATTCATGGGAATAAAGATTACCCAGCATACAAAAGGGTAAAAATGTTTGTTATCCAGTAGCAAGCTTATAGGAACAAAAGGAGGCAAGAAAATATGACACAGGAGAAGGAATTTTAACCAGTAGGACACACAAAAAACTGCAGAAATGAAAGACAAGATAGATTCAATAGACAAAAAATAATTATAATTTTATGTCATATGTTTTAAAAAGGAAAATTGAATTTGTTTAAAAGAGATATATAATATGTGGGGAAAAATCCAATTCAAGCCTTTAGAACTGCAAACTGTATTAGTCTAGGTGGAAAATATGTTGGAATTTAATAATATATTATATGGGATAGATGAACGATTAATGAACTTGAAGAGAGATTAATAGAAATTATTCCCAACAGAGTAACAGTTAAAAATATTTTTAAATGACTTTTTAAAAACTATTTTTTATTAGCTTAATATTCTGGCAGTACTAACAATAGATAAATACACAATGTCAAAAATATAAACAAGACTTTTAGAAAATTAAGCACAACAATATGCTAAAAGATAATACTTATTATCAAGGTGTACCTTTTTCAGGAATAGATGGTTTGCTTAGTGTTTAATAGCAGACAAGCTATCTAGCACAGTTTTTACTTATAAAAAGTATGAAAAGTAAAAATAATAACAATGAAAACAAAACAGACAGTTTCTATACTCAAAGCTTATAAAACTACTTGAAAATATTTAGGATGGATTTCTGACAAAAATCTTTTAACAAGATATGGGCAAAAGGGGATTTCCTCAAACTGATTAAGAGAAAATTTAAAATGACTATGGCCATACCATCTGTAATTATGGAAGAGTTAATGTTTTCCCCCAATATTACAAATAAGGTTGTCTACAATCACACCTCTAGTCAGTGATCAAGACATGTTGCTTTCATAAACTTCTTTCTTTATCCTTTGTACAACTACTTAAAAATAATAAAAATATTCATAATATTTAAATGAAAAAGGACAATCTTCACCAAACTTAACTCTTGTTTCTCCAAAAGCTATTATCAAGAAAATGTAAATGACTACATACGACTTGACAAATATCCCTGGGCTAAAGAACCTGCATTACTGAATATATAGTATCCTTAGAACTCAATGATGAGCTAATAATTAAATTAATATAATTATCAAATATCTGAAGAACCCCCTGTACTTTAGGCAATCTGACATACATAGATGATAAACAAATAGCAACAGAGATAATCAATAGCCTTGGTCCTTTGGAAAATTAATCTTAAATCTAAATAAAATACTACATGCCAACTAGAATGTCTAATTTACACACACTGACCATTCTGAGTGTTGGGGTTAGGGTTGGAGAAACTGGAACTGGTGTTCATTGGTATTGAGAAGGTAAAATGGTCTGGCAACTCAAAAAATTAGCTTGAAAGTAGACATCATCTTATATGGTCATATGTACATAGCTATGGAGCTCTTCTGCTCATCTGCTATGATTATCTTAGATGTATACTAATTATTACAAATAAGGGAGACCATAGGACCTATATTTCTTTAGGTCTGGCTTACTTCACTTAATATGATTTTTCCCCAAGTCTTTCCATTTCATTATAAATGGGGCAGTGTCGTTCTTTCTGATGGAAGCATAGAATTCCACTATATGTATATGTGTGTGTGTGTGTGTGTGTGTGTGTGTGTGTGTGTGTGTGTGTGTGTGTGTGTGTATCACACAAGACATGGACACAAGAGGTTTCTCTTTGTTGTTGTTGATCTCAATGTACTACGTGATTTCCTTTTTCTTTTGTGCTTCCCCTCCTTTGGTTTATTCCCTGTTGTCACTGTATTTGATTTTCGTACCCTGGGTATTGCATATACATTTATCTGAACTAGCAAAGGGAGGGGGAACAACAAAATGATGAGACAAAGGACAAAGGGGAACCTAGGAAACAATGATACTCACAAGACAGTATGTCGGAAATGGTCTGTACAACTTGGGGGAAGGGGGTGGGGGAGGAAAGGAGGGAAAAAATAAAGGAAGGGGTAACAACTTAGACAAGAATTATAATCACTACCTTACTTACGTAATTGTAAGCCCTCTGTATATCACCTTGACAAAATTTTAAAAGAATGAAGTGGCCATCTAGCTCTAAACCTAGTCTTTCCCAATTTAAATGCCTAGAGAAATACAATGGTATATCTATGTAGAGTTGTAACACAAATATTTAGAGAATCTGTGTTCTATTTTTATTCTCTCTCTTTCTTTTTTCCTTCCTTCCTTCCTTCCTTCCTTCCTTCCTTCCTTCCTTCCCTCCCTCCCTCCCTCCTTCCTTCTTCTCTCCCTCCCTCCCTTCCTGTTTCCCACCCTCCCTCCCTCCCTCCCTAACTCCCTCCCTCCCTCCCTCCCTCCCTTCCTTCCTTCCTTCCTTCCTTTCTTTGTTTCTTCTGAGTTTTTAACTCAGGGCTTTCATCTAGCCAGGCTAAATCTTTATCATTTGAACCACACTGCTTTTTGCTGGTTGTTTTTGGGTATGAATTTTCCTGCCTAGATTGGCCTCAAATCACAATTCTAGACATCTCTGTCTCCTGAGTAGCTAGAATTATAAGCATGAGGCAACAGTGACTTTCTAGAATCTGTACCTATAATATCTCAAAACTACAATGAATATAAATTTCCATTAGCAGTTTTATGTATAAACTGGGTTATATCCTGCTCAGTAATAAAAATGAATTTGCTATTCCCAAACTCGAGAAAGTAGATTGGTTTTAAAATGATTATAGTAAGAAAAGGCAAATGATATACTAATCTCCAATTCAATTTATTTGAAATTTTGCTGCTATAATAAATGTACAGAAATCTATAGTGATAGTATTTATACCAGTTGCCATTGGAGGGAGCTGAGAAACTTAGTGGCAAGCATTATAAAAAAGGACTAGGAAGGTGTGGTACTTGTGGCTCATGCCTGTCGTCCTAGCTACTCAGGATGCGGAGATCTAAGAGTCATGGTTTGAGACCAGAATTGGCAGGAATGTCAGTGAGATTCTTATCTCCAATTAACCACCCAAAAATGCCAGAAGTGGAGCTGAGGTTCAAGTGGTAGAGCAAGCGGTCTGGACAAAAATAATCTCAAGGACATCTCTGAAGCCCCGAGTTTAAACACCAGGCCCAGGTCCCTCCTCCCGCCCCCTCCCCCCGTTCACCCCCTGCTTATCCCCCCAAAAGAAAGAAACAGAACTAGGAGGTTATGGATGTGAAGGAACTGGCCTTCATCTTCATTGTAGTTTCAGGGATGTGGCTCACACTGTATACTTTAGACATTTGTGGCTTAGTATCCTAATTACACTTTAATGAAGTTGTACAAAAAATGAACTAATCATTTCTGAAAGCAGAATATTGAAGATAATACTGAGATTCAATTAATTACTTTTACACTGGGTAGCACTGAATAGAATATCGCTTCCTTTGTAGAAGTTCTCTTTGTCTTTCCCCCATAGGCTTTATACAGTTTTATATTTAGTCATATTTTAAAATATTCACCACCTACCATATTTTCTGTAGTAAGCACCCAGTAAATATTTGTTGACTGAATGGATGGATGGAGGGATGGGTGAAGATGTGACTTGACAAACCAATATGTATTCATTATATACTTTTGTTTCTGGAGCATATGTATTGGCCTTTGCCTTGAAAGGACTCAGAAGAAAGCTGACATTTCTCCCAACTGTCTAATTACCAAGAGTAAATAGAATCTATTTTCCCTCCAGCATTCCTTCAGCAGAACTTTGGATTTTTATTCTGTAATCTATTTTCCTATTGGTTAAGTTTTGGACCTGTCCCTGTAGCTTATGGTCAGGGCAGAAAGAGTTTTATCCCAACTGTCTCAGATTATTGGGCAAATCTTGTATAAGTGGTACAGGTTTGTGTCTCAGCTACTAGAGAAAAGCAAATTCTCACTTGGGTTTCTCAAGATAAATAATGTATGTTTCATCTTTAGATAACCCCTAGAGGTCCAAAGGAATTTTTAAGCCTGTTTTTCTTATTCTCCCTTGTGACTCTGGTGTAGAGAGCATGATTTTTAGATGTTTGGGTCTGCATAGAAATGGTATGAGTGGTACATGTTTGGGACAAAAATGGGACAGATATTTAAGATGCAATAGAATGTAGCAAGAAATGGTTGTAGTTTAATTTCAGAGGCAGTGTTCTCATAAAAAGGCTATGGTGGGTCTTTTCATTTCAACCCATATTTCTTGGTCAATTATATGTGCAAGACACTTGCTGTATGCCATGGAGAAAGAAAGAGAGATGCATGAAGATGTTTTCAATGCCATCCAAGCCTGATACTCTATAGGTGTTATGTGAGAGATCACAGCAAAGTCAAACTTGCCAAGATTGCATCATGGGATGATCTGGGTTTATTCCTGGTGCAAGGATCCCAACATGCTTCCCTTAAGGACAGATTTACATTTCAGGGAAAATGATTTTTAGATCTCCCAAATCAAGGCACTACTTTACAGAGAAGAAGGAAGACTGAAGCAGAGACTCTCAGAGCTCAACAAATCAACAGGCTTATCATCTCATGAGGTTAAAGTGATATTAATTGCAGAAGCCCTGGTTTGTGAATAATCCCTGGCCACTGATGGTGTAAAAACACCCCAGCCATTTCCCAGGTTAGAGTAAAGGCAGCAGGGCAGTGTCTTGCTCTATTGGTTCATTGCTTGCATTATTTTAGGGTAAGATGTAGGGTGAGAAGTGAGGAAATCTATGTCTGTCTATATTATCTTACTCAAAGGAATGACGTTAATAAATCATACAGATACCGCTGAGTTGTTGATTTGTCAAGCATTTTATGCTGAGACCCATTCGCTCGGGGGCAGTGCAATTCCAACAACATAATCTTGCAATAACTGTTCACTTTTTTCTTCCATCTCTCCCACAAGGCTGAATAGCCACAAACAGAGCAAACATCTTTGACAGAGATGTGTTTTGGTGTGTGTCGACTCCAGTAAAGGAGATTCGCAATGAACTCAGAAAATACATGGCTTCAAGAACAAAGTACTGGGCAAATGAAGTAGATTTGGAATGATACACTGTGAAAAGAAGTGTTACGGCCAGTGCTGTGGTACATTGGCTTGGTGCTTGCTGACACACACAGCCCTCGCTTGATCCTCAGCATTGCAGAAAGAAAAAAATGATCAAAAGTGCTAAGTGATAGGAGTCAAGTCTAGAAAAAACAATTTATAAATGAAAGCTCTCTACTTAGCATATATTATTAGCATATATTATATATATTTCTGTGTCATAGGGCATACTCAGTTGTTTAAGGCTATTCTGATGGACATCATTTATAAAAGAAGATAAACAATGCTGTTCTCCATATTTCACAGGGGGAGAGTTTCCTGATATGCCACTGTAATGTATGAATTGCCCAGATAGTTCACATAGCCAGCTCAGAATAGGCTATATCACTTGGATATATATATATATGTATATATATATATATAGTAATGTACTATGCACATAATATATAACGGATATCCATCTAATTCATATCAGATTAATATAATATGTACTGATTATATTACAATATATATATATGATATATAGCATCATTATATGTGCCGTAAGTACTGTTTATGTTAGAGTGATATACTCTTGGGACTGAGTTGGTTTTATGTTTCTGCAAACAATCTGTTAATGTTTCTAAACTCAAACTTGCTGACAGATTGGTGAATTGACACTTGTTTTCTTTTTACTTTTTTTCTTTTCTTATGCTTTTGAGTTTTGTAAGATGCTAAGCAATGAAAAGGAAATACACCACACAACTTTCCCAATTCAACAACTATTGAAACTCCCAAATTGGTCTTTTTGGTTTGACTTCTTGATAAGCATCATTGCATCTATGATTAACATAGCTAGTACGGTTTCAAACAGATGTGTAACGGTTATAACTACCAATTAAAGTATAGTTCCAGATGTTCCCTACTCAGAACTACACCCCCTCCAATGTGTCTGCTCTACGGAACTGGTTACATTAAAACTGACAGTTTCAGCATAATCTTATATGTCAGGCAATCGTTAGCTATCACCGGCTCACCATGCCCAATGTCCAAATGAACTGACATCATAGTTCACACAGCCCAGAAAAGGAACAAGATGGGAAATTTACAGAGGGCTAATCTGCACTGAAGCTCATGATTTCCCATACAGCTTGGAAAAAAAAATGTTGAGAGGCAGCCTTTGTGTGTTTCCTTATTTCTGGGCCATTTTAATGTCATGGTTTCACAAGGCAGGAAAACTACTCATCAGAACTTCATCAGTATGCTGGACCTCCAAAGGGGTTCACTCACAGAATTTGAGAGATTTTGGGTTATACTTTTGAACACTCATGTGTCACACTCTGGCTCTTGAGAAGGAAATGTTAGTCTGAAAAGAAAAAAACCCTGCTTAATATTGATGTCAACATCATTTGTATACCGGTTTGTCCCAGAATCCAGCTTCCAATTCAGGAAACTGACAAAGAATCATGGACAAAACTAGGTCTCTTCCCCTGAGCATTCTCTGGATAGGAATAAAAAACAAAACAAAACTATGGCTCCTATTATGGAAAGGAGTCCTAGAACTTATCAAATTAATTTTCTAGATCTTGATTGTATCATCACTCATTCTACTTGTTTTGTTTGTTCTCTTGATAATCACTGACTAGGTAAGTAGAGAGACTTGTTACTTTATACTTGCAATGTGACGGAGCTTGGCTCGGTCATTTCCATCCTGGATGGTTCTGCGCATGCTTTGTTGGGTCCCCTCACCCCATCCCACCCCACCCCACCCCATCTTCTTCTGTGGTTTCTGGTATGATTGAAGGTACTCCTGGACTTAGAAAGGAATTACACCCTGATAAATCTTTTGAAAATTGAAAACATTATTATTTGAGAACACATTTGATATGTGGAACTAATTGAACATCACAGCTTGACAGCACAGGATCTGTAGAGTCTTGATTACTTACTCTCTTGATCACCTGACTGACAGAGCAGATAGGTTGCTGATCTGTACCTCACAACGGTAAGATGTCATGTGCCACTAGCCTAGAAAATTATCAAAATTCAAAGGATGGCTTCTATCAGAGTAATTTATACAAAGTTAGGTGATTGTTTAGGAATGTCGTAATATATCCTATTAATTTGTCCAACTAAGCAATATTAGAAATTCCTACAAATGAATATGGACTATGTCCCTGCTCCATAAACCATCATCCTTGCCCCAATGATGTCCATCTGGAATGAACAGCACCCCACAGAGGGGCACAGATGTATAGATGAAGCCTGGATCCATTCTGCATTTCCTTTTGTAACCTGGGCCAAGTATGGGATCCTAATAAATTGTCTGGCCTATGTTCTAACCCATGATAGGTTAGAAAAACTGGATACTTCCCAAATGGAGAATGCAAGTTCATAGAGAGAAGAGACTTAGCTTTATTCCATGCTTCACCCCAGCATTTGTTGTTTTACTTTTTCCCAAAGATAACCATTCCCACTGGGATAGATGGATACCATTTAGTTTTGATTTCATTTCCTTGTTGGCTAAATATTTTCAGCATACTTCCTCCTCCCCTATTAGTTACTGGCTATTGGTTTTTCAATTAATTTATTGCTTTACTGCTTGGATCATTTGTTGTTTTGGTGTTAAGTTTTTCGAGTTTTTTATGCATCTTAGATAGTACTTCTCAGTTAGATAAATAGTTGGAAAAGATTTCCTGTTCTAATCTCTAAGTCGTCTCATCATACTAGTAAATTGTTTCCATTAATGTGCAGAAGCTTTATAATCAGACGCAATACCAATTGTCTTATTTCCTGAGCCACTGGAATTCTATGGAGTTCTATTCAGAATTTCAATGTTGATAACCTGTATCTTGAAGTCTTTTTTTCTATTTTCCATTTTTATTTCTTTGTCTTGTCTTATTGCTCTCATTCCCTCTGGTTCTTTCAAACCTTCAGTTGTTACACTAAGGTTTTTAACCCATTCTGAGTTGAATTTTGTAAAAGGTGGGAGATTGAGGTCAAAGACCTTAAATTTCTAGTTCAATTGCCTGTGTCTATGCCAAAAATGTTGTGACTTTTGTTTTTGTCTTTTAATTGTGTATGTTCTATTAATAAATAGAGAGGTGGGGAGGGAAGGGATAGTAGGGGAAAAACAAAGGAAGGGGTAACAATGCTCAATAGGAAATGTACTCATTACCTTACTCATGTAACTGTAACCCCTCTGTACAACATTGTTACAATAAAATATATTAAAATAATTTCCTCTTACTTTTTCTAAGATTTTCTGGATATTATAACTGATGAATCTTGTCTTCAAATCCTTCTCTGTCTTATGTTTGAGCCTGTTATAAAATAGGCTTTCCACTGAAACTTTTTGTTTTGCTTATTTTCAAGATTTCAATTTGGCTTTTACACACACACACACACACACACACACACACACACACACACACACACACACACAATCTTTGTATTGAGTTGCTATTTTGTACCTTACCTTTCTTCTTTCCTTGTTTGATCTATCTTCTCTGATCTCACTGATCACTTATGATCATTTTGAGTATTTTCTCTGGCATTTTATCCAGCTTGAAACTGTGAAAGTCAGTCGGACACATGTTGCCTTATTTGTGTGCATTGAAATTCACACATCTGGGTCAGCGTCATCAGCTAGAAGTTTTCATCTCTTCCATTCTTTAAGTTCTTCCAATGGCTTTTAATCTACTACTTTGTTGTTCGTAAGACTTTTGGCAAACTAACCAATATTTCTACATCTCATCTCCTAGAGGGAGTTGGAGAGTATTACTTATTTTGTGGATTGTTAGTGAGGATCTGTGTGATAATATTAAGTCACCTGACTCTAGATAAGCTGTCAAAAACAATGGATTATGATTTGTAGCTATAATCTTTTTAGTTTTTATCAGAACTCTCCCCAACATGTAGGACAACATTTATAAAGATATCCATTATAGAAGATATTCTCATTGTACATGAGATTTAAAAACTATTTCAATCCAGTCTGAAAACAAAGAATAATTGTATACATAAAATGTAGGACTTAGGAAATAAAATTGCACAATCAGATCCTTTTCTTTATCTTGATTTTCTACAACCATGTTCCCATTGTATTCCTGTGTTCTCTATCTTTGTCTAATTTTCTATCTCATTCTCTTCTTTTTACTGTAACATGGAGCATTATCTTGGTGAGTTTTATGAAATTTATGAAGATACAAAACGTCCATCTTTTTGTTTTATCTATGAGAGAAATACATGAAGGGTCACCACTATGAACTAAAGAGTAAACAAAGTTCAAATTGACTTAAAAAGAATGTCTACCAGAATGAAAGCATACAAGAAGAAAGACAAAGCCTTACAATAACTTTCCCATTGTTAGCTCTGTATGCACAATATGGGCTGATTTTGATCAACAGAAGTTCCCATTTTAAAAAAAATCACATATCTGGAAAATTAGAATGATACTTGGCAAAGGTACTCCTCTTGATAGGAATAGACATAAGACACATTTCTACCTTATAAATGTGGCAAGATAACTATTGGAGACAGTAACCTGGAAAATGTTTTGTTTTCTTTATTCATAAAACCACTTTGGGCGGTAGTAACAATTTCTTTTTTTCTTATTTTTTCTTTCCTTTGTTTTTATGTCTGGATGGTTATGATGCCTGTGTGGGCCTGAGAGAGTAAGAGCCAAGAGCATTCGTGACTTGGAACTCAGATTGTTGAGATACTGAACCACACCTTCCAGCAGTATATCCGGACACATTTTATGTGGCATAGAGGAGAGGAAAACTCTCTCCTTTTAATACTACATTTCTTTGAATTTTTCTGTTAGAGGCAGCTGACAGCATTTGTAAAAAATATACCTATTTAGGATCACAGTCATCCATTAAATATCAAATAAACTTAGATTATGCTCCCAGGAGTAGAACACACAGATCCTTAAAATAAATGCTACAACAAGCAGTACCTTGTGCTATCCAAATATTAAAAAATAGAATGTATGTTTCATCTCAAGAAAAGTAACAGCAGGAAGTTAGGACTTTTGTTTTAACTTAGCATCAGTCTGATTGACTGATGTACTCTCCTAACAAAAAAATAGGAGAGGTCTAAGGTATATACTTGAAAAATGAACAAGTAAATGCTATTTGCTGCTGGGTAACCTAGATAAGTTAGAGTTTTCAAAAATCTTCCTTTTGAAAAAAATAATGTTGGATGTTTTGTAGACCTGTAAGTTTCTAAGGCAACATTTCCCTGATATGTAATTTTTATAATCAACTATAAGAAGAATCAAAGGACAAGTCGTTATGTCGAAAACGAACTTTACAAATTTGGTGCGGGGTGGGGGGGGTGGGAGGCTGGGGGGAAGCGGGGAGGATTGGGTGGGGGCCGGGGGGGAGGATAGGAATGGATGGGAAGGGGAAACAAAGGAGGAGGCTACAATGCTTGATGAGAAATGTACTCATTATCTTGCCCATGTAATTGTAACCCCTCTGTACAGTATTTTCACAATAAAAAAAAGAAAAAAAAGAAGAATCAAAGGTATAAAAATTGTTTCTTACAATATATCTTCTGTTTCAGCAAATTTGAGGCCAATCTCTGTCCTTCAATGCAGTAGATATATATTAGCACAGGCTAATGTAAAAGTTGGTCAATTTGATGCACTCATCTGTTACTTACCTGTGTGAGAGATAGGAGAAGGTAGCTCCAAATTTTTGTGATAGCTATATTTCCAATGCTCTTGAGGAAGATCGCCACTTGTAGAGGATTATATCCCACAGGGTCAGAGAAATAATATATAGTTACAACTTTCCCCCAAATCCATGCTCAACTTAAAAAGAGGTCATGGAATCTGGGAGCTAGTGGCTCTCATCTGTACTCTAGCTACTCAGGAGACTGGTCTCTGAGACTCAACATTCAAAGCTAGTCTGGTCAGGAAAGCCCATGAGACTCTTATTTCCAATTAAATAGGAAATAAAAAGCCAGAAGTGGAACTGTAGTTCAAGGGGTAGAGTACTAGACTTGAACAAATACAAACTCAGAGTTTGTGCCCAGGCTCTGAGTTCAGGCTCTGAGGACAGACAGACAGACAGACAGACAGACAGACACACACACACACACACACACACACACAAACACACACACACATATACACACACACAAACACGTCTATGGACTTAGTGTCAGGAAGTCTAAAGTTTAGTCAAGCTAGGAAAATATTAAAAGTCATGCTCAGGACTGGAAGAACAAAGTTGGGGGATGATTTTGAGTTTTCATGAAGTGTTGCCTCTTTTGTCACAGTTCAACTTCTCTATCAGTTCCAGAAGATTTGCATAAGTTAGTTTATAATCCTTTGCCCTGGACGATTAAAACTCTCCAGCAACCGAATGCATGTGCACTCATTTTCAAAGTAATTTGTGCTTCATTGAGATTTTCTTGCAAACAAAGACACAGATTCTTACCAAATGTGAATGTGATCAGCGCAGCATAGGAAACAATTCGTGTTATTAAGAATTCAACTGTCTTGCCTAATATCAGCTGGACAATTATGTGAAAATAAAAAGGTAAAGGCTGGAAATAGCAGTATACCCAGAGCTGGAGCTATCCTAGGACTGCCTGTCAATGCAGCATGGCCAGTATTGTGAAAACAAATTACATAGATTTATTGAAAATTACTGTAATGTCAGGCTGCATTCCAATCACTTCCTTTTTTTTTGACCCATTGTCCCAACCAGTGGGTCTAAAATTACTCATATTAAGTTGGACCATTTCAGGTAAGCTTAGAAATTTGCATTAAGGCCATAAGAACTAAATCCTAAGATAGGGGGATAATTGTCTATTTAGTGGTTTGATTATTCTTTATAGAGCACATCAAAAGCACTTTTAAAATTATTATACCATTTTTGGCTTCGTCTTCCTTGGACAATAAAATTCCATTTCCTTAACTATAGGCTGCAAAATCTTTCCTAATATTGATCTTAGCCTTCTTTGAAAGCGACATTCTCTCCTACTTCTTAAAATGCCTTCCCCAGTTTCAGACACAAAAAAAGCAACCTCTGTTTCATGTCTCACTTTTAGCTTATCTATGTCTCTGTATCTCACAGAAATTCCATCTGTCTAGCAGCAAATCCTGACCCACCTCACCTTTTAATCTGGCTTGAGAACTTTGCCCATACCCTTTGTGTCATAGATTCTGAAATGCCTATGGGATTCCCAGGCAGAATGAATTGCCCTTGCTTCTTTATTTCTCAGCATCTGGCTTAATTGTTGTACCTATTATGTCATATTATCCTGTGTTCACCTGTCCATATTTTTCACTAGACTAAGGAATCTTTGAGTACAAGTATTTTTCTGAGTAGGGCTCCAGGTCATTTTCTAATTCAGCATATAGTTGAGTACCTACTATTTGGCAAATACCATGCTTGGCATACAGAAGTGAGCATGTGCAACTTGCAGGGATTATGGCAGTTTGTTGACAGATACCAAAACAAAGCATGGTCCCCTGAGCAAGTGTGAAAATTGCAATGTGAAATTGGGAGACCCTTTTACAGAATAATAACGCCATATGCAATTGGAAGGATAAGTATGTCACTGGCCAAGAAAAGACCAAGTTCATAAGATGAATGTGTGACCTTATATATGTACAATTTGATTTCTAGGCCTCAGGTTCCTCTTGTGGAAATTGTGTTTAATTGTTAACTAAATGAGATAGCATTTGGAAAGCACTAAGAGTAGTGACTGCTAGATCAAAAAGCACGTGTGTGTGTGTGTGTGTGTGTGTGTGTGTGTGTGTGTGTGTGTGTGTGTGTGTGTGTGCGTGTATGCATGTACTATGAGAGTCCAGGAAAACTTTATCCCAAATTGTGCTGCTTTGATGTACTGACTTAAAACTAATGGTTCTGGATAAACAGCAAATGCAAGTAGTCCTTTTAAAGAATATCTCTTATATGCCTGAAGATATTGTCTTTAAAAGGAACTGCATTGATAAGAATCTACTCCCATAGAGTCTCCTTAACTGGAGCTATCAGTTTACCAAAGCAGGAGAGGTTGGTTAGTACCACTTTTTGACAGGTTTTGTCATGGCAACTATCTATTTGCCTTTCCAACAATCATTTACTCTCCTGTAAGTTTCCTATTTTCTTGTCCCCACCTTCCCCGAATATAAACTACAAGCTTTCACATCTCACTTACTGGGTTTTCAGTGTTTTCTTCCTTGTGATGCCCCTTTGTGCCTAATAAAATTACATACCTTCCATCTTTTTAATCCATTTGCTGGTAAGAAATAGCATAGGTACATTTATACAACCCCCAGTGAGTAGAGGGAAATCTGTTTCTCCCCATAAGCTGTATTACATCATTTAATAGTACTGAACACCGAAAGAATGTGGTGAAGGCACTCAAAGCAGTTGCAAATGCAGTGTGAATTTAGATCAGAAAAGTTAGAAGGAGCTAGAACATATTTAGGGATCTGAGTCCTAATCATGAAAACCAAGGAAAGTCACTAAAGAGTTTTAACACAGATCAACCCTTTGGAAATGTCCTATTGAGTGCACAGTGAATGGTTCACAATTTTTTAATTGGGGAAATCAATAAAAGTATAGAGTAAGTATGTAACTCTGAAGTTATAAGCAAACAAATCACTTTCTAAAGCTATGTGAAAAACTAAACTGGTCCTAAGTTACAAAACGTAGAAATTGTCCACTGAGAAATTTCAAGTCAGACAAACTTTTCTTATCTAATTCGAGATGCTTTTGCAACTGCAAGTATACATGTATGTATCTGTACGTACACATATACCTGTGTATGTGTTGAGTTAAAAACTTGTGGCAGATAAATAATCTTTGAATAAGTTACTTTGACCTGTTGTGTGGAATTGAGACAATGAGGCCAGATTTTAGGTTTAAATATGTTATATTCTTAGAGGCTATTGGTTTTTATCATGTTATATGTTGTCAAAGAACAAGGCATCACTTACTAACTACAAGTTTTAGTAAGTTCCACAGGAGCTTAAAGAAAGGCATCAAGGAAGTGATGTTTGAGCTGGATTTGAAGAAAAGATAGAGTTGTGCTTGCAAAAGAGTAAAGGGAATCATTTTCTAGATATATATGGCAGAAGAGAAAGAGAATAGATGGTGGGCTTGGATAGAGACATGGTTTGAATCAAGACTCCGTTACTTAGTACCTCTGTGACTTTATGCCGAGTTCTTCATTCAGTGGCACCTCAGTTTTCTTGTCTACAAATGCTTGTCATACAGTCTTTGGAAACATTATAATGGGAAGGTTTTTAAATATCTGAAACAAAACTGGCCCTCAAAGAAATCTTGGAGGAATCAGCAGGGATCAAGGATATGGATTATGGCATTGGGTTAAACTTGAAACCACATTTTCAGTTGTGGTTTTCAGGCTTCTTTTTCATTGTTCAATCTCAGTAATTTCCATATGTATGATTATGGCATTTTTTCTAAGGGTTAAATATGCTATCATGTATGAAAGTGTCATAATTGGTACTAAAATAATTAGACGGTGACAAGTCCTAGTTGAATACTACTATTGGAATATGGAAAAAATGAAAGATAAAACAATAATATGCACAGATATGATATTGTTTTGGGAAGGAGAAGAAAAATAAGCAATAATGGAACAATATTTAAAGAAGCAGAAGAAAGAAGTTACGTTTTCTACCTTCCTGTGAAGAAAAAGACAAAGGCTATTCATGCACCCTGGAAACTACATGCAATGGTTTTTCTCTGCAATGCAAAAAAAAAAAATCCATTCATTCAGATTGGAAATGTCTGATTATGGCACCCAGAGCTCACCGTTATCACATGTCATTTCAATTAGTTATCTCTGGAGAGGAAATCTCACTAGGCAATATGATTAGATCCAATCAGTATAGGTGCCAAGCACCTGGAGCATTATCACAATTGGCATTTCCACTTATTTTATAGCGCAAATGTTTGTCTTCTGGCATTTGTCATATGAGAGCTTTCAAGGAAGTCTTTAAAAGAGCAACCAAAGGTGGAGGCTGAATGATTAGGTTATGTCATCTAAGAAAACCATGTTCTAACAACTGCTTCTCAATACCTGTGACTTTCACTTCACTGCAATTTCCCCCCAACACTAATTTTCTACTCAAATGAGGCAGAAAGCAGAGAATAAAATTCTGTACCACCTGGAATAGCCCTGAATAGAATGTAATTACTATGACCACAGGGAAGATATGCCAATGGACAAAAGAGAGTTCTATCAAAAGATACAGGGTGTATCTATTGTGGGTAAAGATGTGAGGGATAACTTGCTGAATGAGATGTATGTAGTGCTTGCAGTAATGTATTATTTGATTGTAACGTATCCCACTGAAATGTAATAAATGACAAACCTAAAGATTTTTTTGTGGTATGAACCATGTAAAATATTCTCAATATTTTCAATAGATTGGTATGTATGAAACCTTACATTTTAATTAATGTCTCTCTGACCCTGCTCAAAAATTTTGAACCAATTATCATCACAAGATTCAAATAGCTGCCAGTGGTTAAAGAGTTAATTTGAGCCCTCCCTTTAATTTTACAGATGAGGAAATCTTGATCATAATAGGTCAAAGGGTTTGCCTAAGGTCACACAGTAATAAGCAGAACTCAACATAGACACAGCTTAAAGAAGTATTCGTTATGATAAAATGGGATGCATCTTGAAAGTCATAGGAGCTTATGAAAATTTTAAAGTTCCCTGGTGTTTGACAATTTTGAAAGTAAATTTACCTTTAAGAGATGATTCACTCCCACTAAGAAATTCAATTTCATGTTTTTATTAAGCTGGCCATGGACACACTCGACTGTCTATTGGAGTCCTTCTTGATAAAGTAGATAGATAACTGTGGTTTAGAACTTGCCACTTGGGAATAATACATTATAACATATATACACACACATATTCATATATACATATAATAAACTTAACTACCAATTATGAACTCCATACCATGGAGCAGCCCTACATCTATGAATTAAACAATCTCACTCTATCACTAGCTACCTTCAGTCATCTAGTTTCACCTTTTTAAATAAGGACACTGATCTGAATTGTAAACATCTGAAATATCCAATGAGAAGAATGTGCTTAAAAAACACAGAATCGTGCAAATGGAAGTCCTGAGGAGTGTGTTTGTTAATATCAGATAGAGGAAAAGTAGGTGAAATTTAAAACTATCCTCCAAAACTCGGTTTGCAAATAAAAGACTGTGCTTTATCTCTGGAAGAAAAAGGATGCAATACACAGGGAGGTATGCTGATGATTCCTGATGGGTGAAGTTTCACATATAACTGGAGGAAGAGTAACTGCCAGAAAGGCCTTGTCTTCAGTGCCCAGTTTAATCAATCAACCAATCAATCAATAAAATAAAATATCATGATTTACTTTCTAACCTAGCCTACAATGAACACAAAATCCAACTCGGAAGAGAGACAAGGAAGCAAGAAAGTTGTTGCAATTTACTTCCAAGTACTTTCAAGTACTGAGACACATACTATTATTGGTGCATTGGGAAGGTGGAAAGAAAGATTACTTCAGGAGTTTACCAAAGCCTCAAGGTGAGAAAGGTGTCTGAATAAGAATTCAAAGTCTAAGCAAGGCACCAGTAGCTCATGTTAGTAGTCCTCGTCATTTGGGAGGCTGAGGATGAGAGGGCCAATATTGTAAACCAGCCCATGTCAAAAAGTTTGTAAAACTCCTTCTTAACACACAGTTGGATGTGTACCTGTCATCTGAACTATAACAGTAGGCTGAAAATAGGCAGATCACTCTCTGTGTGTGAGTCCGGGCAAGAAGCAAGAACCTTTCTCAAAAAGAACCAGTGCAAAATAAGTAATAGAATAGTTATGTAGTAGACATGAGTTCCTGAGTGCCAAAAAGTAAGAGTAATTTAAGAGATTGACAAGATAGAGAAGGCCACTTAGGGCCCAGATATTAGTAGGTCCCAGAGGCAAATAATCCTCACCCTAGAAGACAGGTGTATCATAGTTCCTAGAGGTACATACAACACCAAAGTGGGGCATAAGTTAGAAGTTAGTAACAACATTTTGAGACTTGATGATTAAAGAACTCTATCACATATGTATGTATGCATGTATGTATATATGTGTGTATGTATAAATGAATGTATGTATTATCTATAATCTATTATCTATCATCTAATTGTTATTTATTACCCATTTGTTATCTATATATCAACTATCTTCTATCTATCCTTTTAAATATTTAAACACATTTAAGCACAACGTTGAGGCTTTATACAAAACTGTAACAGCAACAGACTTAACATTTCACAAGGTGGTAAACCACAAATGAACAAATGAATGACCAGACCTCAATCTAGATCCTTCTGGTTCAAACATACTGTTTGAACAATTGAGAGATAGTGGGAAACTTGCTTTTAAGAAATCACAATAAATTACGCTGCAAAAATCTGCACACAAATACTTATGGAAGCTTTATTCACAAGTGGAAATCACAAAGATACCCTTGAACTAATAAACACCTGTGGAATGGAATATAATTTAGAAATAAAAGGATGAACTATGGGGCCACATAAGTACAGAGAAGAAAATTTAACATTTAACATATTTATTGTTATATGAATGAAACAGATTTCTTTTTGGTTTTGTTTTTGTCAGTCATGGGGCTTGAACTCTGGGCCTGGGTGCTGTCTCTCAGCTCTTCAGCTCAAGCCAAGCACTCTACCACTTGAGCCATAGAGCCACTTCCAGTTTTCTGAGTGGTTTATTGAACATAAGAGTCTCAGGGACTTTCCTGCTGGGGCTGGCTTTGAACTGGGATCCTCAGATCTCAGCCTCCTGGGTAGCTAGAATGACAGGCATGAGCCACCAGTGCCTGGCTAAATGAAGCAAATTTTAACAGGTGATACACTGCACAATCCCAACAAAATGAAATTCTGGAACAGTCAGAACTGCAGAGCAAGTGCAAAGGTGAGCAGCTGCGCCAGGAGTTGGGGAAGGGAGGGCATCTTGTTAGGGAGCAAGTAATTGAAGTCCAGGGATTTTTAGGGTGATGGAACTCTTCTGGGTCATAGTGTAATGGTGACTATATGGCAGTGTGTGTTTCCCAAAATGCATAGAGTTTGCAACATGAGCACTGTAATCCTTAATGTAAATGATGACCCTTGGTGCCACATCAATTAAAGATGTTTATAATAATAAGGTAAGCCGGGCGCTGGTGGCTCACACCTGTAATCCTAGCTACTCAGGAGGCTGAGATCTGAGGATCTCGGTTCAAAGCCAGCCCGGGCAGGAGAGACCTTGAGACTCCTATCTCCAATAAACCACCAGAAAACCGGAAGTGGCGCTGTAGCTCAAGTGGTAGAGTGCTCGCCTTGAGCTGAAGAGCTGAGGGCCAGCGCCCAGGCCCAGAGTTCAAGCCCCATGACCGACCAAAAAAAAAATAATAATAAGGTAAACTGTTTTATGTGGAAACTCCACACAGTATGCCAGATGTGGGAAGATGGCAACAAAGCAAAGGTGATTCCAATCATTCGGAATGAAGATGTAAGGTAGAATTTGTTTTAGGTGGAGAAACAACGAAGGTAAATGAAGTGAAAACAAAAATCTAGGATGGTTGCTCATTCCATCACTTGTAACTATGCATAAAAGTAAATTTAAAAGCACAGATGAGTGAGTAGTAGCTTTAGGGGACAGAGAATAAATTTCATCTTGTGGTAATTCTTTCTCCATTCTTTGTTATAGATAGGACTAATCACGTAGCATCCCATTACATCGTATTTTCTAGATATTTTAATTTTGTGAGGAAATGGTGTGTATATAAAGTTTGAGTTGTCTCTAAGACAATAGACAAAATATACGTGATTTGAAATAACCTAGCTTACATGTTAGAAATTCAGAGCTCCAGTTCTAGTTATAAACTTTAGAAGTTGAGTTCTTCTTGGAGGCAACTAACAACATGTATTTTAAGCCTTTATAAAAGGGATTCTAATCCTCATTTTTTTGCTATTCTCAAAGTGTGTTTTAGTTGCTGTTTGTGTATATGAGTGAAGTAAAAGGAAGTACCCGCTCAGTTGGCAAATATTACAAAGGAATAAGATAATGCATGCCATAATAGATACAAAATAGTTTTAGATGGTGAAAAGCATCTGTAATGCAGCAAGAGATTAGGGACAATGTTTCCTTAAGAGGAGACATTGAACAAAGCCATCTATAAGTAGGCAGGCATCCACAAATTGAACCAAGAAGAGAAACTTGCTGGGAAGAGGCCACTGTTGGTAAGGAGGTCCTCTGATAGGGAAATCCTTTCATAATGAAGGGATCAAATAGATATAAGGTATGTATAACACCATATGTAAGAGTTAGGGCTTGGAGAAGTTGGTCAGCTGGGGACTTGGGGTTACATCATCACAAAGTGCCATGAGGTTATTTTTTTTTAATGCTTACAAATCTGGTGGTCAAAGATTTAACCAGGGGCTAAAAAAGAAATGGTGAGTCTTTGCTGTATCCTGTCTGGAGTCTCATTTTGGAGGAAACCAGAACAACTTCACCCCCTCTCCTGGCACTTCGACTTGTACTCCACTCGAACAGTTGATCAAGACTCATATTTATACCTTCTTCTATGGCTCTTTCTTCCTCTAGCATGAAGGTCAATATCTGAGGAATGGTCCAAGTGGGAATATATAAGGCAGGAGGCATTTAAGCCTTCAAGGACACAGAATTTCATGTCTTAGAGCATCACTTCATCCATGTAATAATGTTGGTTGGAGAAGTCATCTGGTCTCAAAGGAAGGGAGTATACATGCTGACTCCCTGCAAGAGAAGTAGCAACAAATCTGAGATCATTTTTGAAAGCCAATCTATTGCCAAGAGCTAAGTGAAGAAAGGTTTTTTTAAGCTATTATATGAATTTGATTTTAATCTATTTATAAGAAGCCATTGCAGAATTTCAAGGAGAAGCATTATGGTCTAAGATCAGTTAACTTAGGAAATTTAACTTTATTCTATTCCAGAGGAAACACTTGCAAATGTAATCCCAGGAAGAAGTTGATGAAATTATGCTAATGGCAACCAGTTAAAGGAGAGGAATCATATTACTTCCTGTTTTCTTCAGTGTGCCACAGTAGATATTTGTATTGGGTTGTCTTATCAGAGAATTGTAGAAGTTAGAAAGGCCTTTATTACTATTTTGTAATTTTCCCTCATTTATGGGATAAGAAAAATATGATTCAGAGAAGTGAATGGCTTGCTAAATGTTATACAACAAATCATCGGGAGATTCTGGTCTCAGTAATGAATGAGAAATTTGAGTAGAAGAGAGAAGAAAGAAAAATGGCAATAGGTTTTATAATATAACCATACACATTACTGGTTTTCCAGTTATATAATATTATCTTGTATATTCATTTATGTGTCCTCCTTGCTCTCTAAAGTAGCAAGGGCAGGCATTAATGTTCCCAATTTATTGATTAGACAATAACAGGTTAGAGCCTAGATTAGAATGTGAAGCAAATACTTTCCACTTTAAGATTGTTTATTTAAATGGAAAGAGGGTCAAAATAAAAGGAAGTAGATATAAAGTATATGTCTACTTAAGACACCTTGTTAAATAAAACAAAACAATTTTCATGGATTTAAATATACAGATGTTTCATATTTCGTATTTAATGAATAGGAAAAATGGTTAACTTTTGTCAACAGGCTCTCTGGCTTGTAAAAATATCTTTATTCCAATACACAATACAAATTAGAAGAAAATGATACCCACATGGGAAATCTCACATTTCTTTGCAGAGGGCTACTACTTGACCTTTTATTTTGCTTCAGATACTCTGCATCTGCTTCAGCAGATACGCAACATCTGTTTGGCCCTACCTTCCCTGCAGATGTCAGAAAGTGAATGAAGCAAAGATTTTGTGGAAAAAAAATGGCACAGCCTCTCTGAATGTTATTGAAAGCAAATCAGTGTTTGCTGATTCCTTACCTGTCAACATCTGGCCAACTCCCATGTCTTGCAAATTTTTATTCTTTACTCATAAAATACATAATTATGTTGTCTCCATTATGTTGGGCTTCTTTGTTGAAAATCAAAGCAGGGAAATGGTCAATTATTTTGAGAACAAAATATTAATGAGTGTCTCATTTTGCATATTTTTCATAAGAAAGCCCACATTTTCTCATGGAAGAATGCCCCCATATGATATGCAAATTACAGATTAAGAATATTCTTCTAAAAAATAAAGCACAAGGAAATAGTTCTTGTTCTCAGGGGGCTTTCTACTTTAGGGAGTTAAGATAAACTTTCTAGAAATAGTTAGGAAAAATCCCAAGGAGTTTAAGATTAAGAACAAAAAAGTACTGCTTGAAATAAGTACCATTCCAAGTTTAGGAAAATCAATAGTAAATAATTCTTGAGAGCTACTGAGTTAAAAGTAATTTGGACTATACCAGGAAATCACTCTTGTTCAGAGTATTATGACAATACCTGAGCTTAATTGGAGCCTTTGATAGCCTTTGAAAATTGAGGAACCTCATTGGTAGAAAAGCTTTGAAATGAGCACTTATAGAACTGTCATGCTGGAGATTTAATACTTGCAAGTAATGGAGAACAAAATTAAATGGGAAGAACTAAAGAAAACTTTCTAGGACAATGTTAGTAATTTATTGACAATCATACACTAACAGGGAGTTAATTTTTTTTTCAAGAAGATAGTGGCCAGAGAGCAAAGTTATACCTTCCAAAAAATCCAGTTGGGACTATTTTTTGCAGATCCACACTTTAATAAAAGGAATCTACTTGACCATCTTCGACATCTGGGTATGACCCTGTGGCTTATTTTGGACAACCTTGCAATGGAAAAGGTTAAATAAGCAGAGAATTATTAAATAGTGGATGCAAATGTGGTCTTCTTTTATCTTGCCATTGGGAATCTTCTGAAATCCCTTATGGACAATCCAGATGAAGGTTCTGGAAGACAAGAGACTAGTCATGCTAGAATCTTCAGCAATATCAGCTGGTTGTCCAAACAGGTGAATAGAGCCATCCTAGACATTTTAGCCCCAGAAAAACTGACGACTGATAGCAGAAGTAAACCAAGATGTGAAAAACTGAAATAATCACCTGAATAACTCATAAAACCGGGAGCAAATAAATGGTGATAAAATCCCCTAGTCCTGATGTAGTATGAGAAAGTTAGCGAAGAATCATAGAAATCATAAACATTTTAGAAATTTGCCTGTCCACTTATAAAATAACCAGTATAAACAACTATCAACAGAATTATTGACCAGCTCTCCTTTAATCTCATGGCAAGATAAAGTATATACTATTATATATATGTTCTTATCACACATAGCATACTCTTATTTCCCTCTACAGTATTCAACATTGAACCATGACTTCTGAAGGGCTGAGATTACTCACAATTCAATTCTTGTTTTATCCTAATTAGTTTTCAAAGTGCCTGGTGTATCTTAGACTTTTCAATAAATATTTTCTGGGTATGACTTAGATGACTATCATTGTGTAAGAAGATAGCCAAAGATGTATATGTACGGTTCTCAAGACATGCATGAACATTTTAAAGGTAGCTTACTATCTTTCAATCTGTGATTTTCCAAGTGCATGGACTTGCATCTACCTTAGAATAAGACACATTCCATGTGTTTGTCCTACTACACCTCTCACACCCAGTCCTCTATCCTGCTTACGCTAACTCAGGCTTCCCAGAGGAATGCTCCCCTAAGTTTGGCCCAATTGGGCACCACTAGTTTTCTGTGATCTCATGGAGAGAGGATCTCCGTTTCTGTGCAAAGGTAATTTTGTTAAAATGACTATTAGTGCCCCTACTTAAATATTTCTTATGTTTATGCCTTTCTTCCACAACTAGAGGTTTTCTTTTTTAATAATTTTCAAAATAGCATGTGAATGGCAACATGGGGAGCTTCATTTTCTTGCCCATTATCATTAACATCTTCTCCATACAGAAATCAGCCACTCAGCTGTGTAATACCAAAAAATACATTTAATTCAGTTGTACTGAGATCTAATTTCTATGACTTGTTATTTTCCAGAATGGATTCAAATTTTTCTCTCAATTGTGTATTATCCCTGAGGAAACATGTGTAAGTAGACTGAAATCCATATCTCCACTGAAGGGCCATCCAGGAAGTGACTGTTGAAACTATGGACAAGGGATTGGAAATGGGATGGCTCACATTACCCTACTATGCAATGTACTTTTAAAGAAGGGCTGTGTACATGAGGCTGAAATCTAAGGTTCTCTCCACATTTTCTTTTTTTGAGGTGAAAGGAGAAAAAAAAAAAACCTCTGTAGTTATTCTAAGATAATGAACACAGAGTTGGGAAACACATTTCTCAATTTTGTAGCCTGGAATGTAATTTGTTCTCTGAGATCTCAGATTTCTTATTTATTGAACTGTTTTTAGAGTGTGTACCAGTTATAATTGCCCTGTGCTGGCTCCTGCTAGATGAAGCTGAACTTCAGCACTTTTCCAAAGACAAGTTTGCATCATCATCTTTTCTGCTCAGGGCTGAACCATTCCCTGTGGACAACATGGAATCCATTTTCTCATTTGGATTCAGAATTTCTAGGAGATGCCAGAAGTACAGGATCTTATCCAAATGCCTTATGGGTTTTCTTTAATAGCTACAGTACATTTGATTTACAGCTACTGTAGCAAACTGCTGTACTCATTATGGTTGTAAGCTGAGACACTTAGATCCTTTCACATTTCACATGCCCTGTATTATTGCAACTTTTACAGGACTCTAGTGATACATCACCAGTGAAATCAGAACAGTGTTAAATTTTTCAGTCCATAATTATCCCACACTGGATACAGAAAATGTTATTTCTCAAAGCTGCCAAGTACTCAGACTGCCCTGATAAAATTCTTATGAATTAATTTAAACAAGAGCTAGGCCACAAGCTACCTTAACAAATTTCATGGCAAATGCACATTGTCTAAAATGTCTCATGTACAAACACTAGGAATAAAAGAGCACTGCCTAAAACTTAAGTGTGCTAAATGCTGATCTCATACTTAGAAGAATGCCTATTTGGAGAGAAATAGCCTCATGGATTAGGTGCAATCTGTGTTTACATTTCATTAATGAAAAGGGTAAAAAATAAGACATTAGCATAACACATACTAAATGATCTATGGGTAAATCTTAGAAAATCTGACTGACTGCTTTTAGTTATTTTTATCTTGCCTTGTGAATTTCTAAGTACCTTCACAAATCTACTGAATGGATAGACAAAAGAGCATCTGTTCTATCCAGCCAGTGTATCTCAATCAAAAATATTTCTAAAACTTTCATTGGTGAAGTTTCCAATTTTAGCACCTAAAACTCACGGAGTTTGATGAGACTGTTTTGAATTCCTTTTTTTTTGTCTGTCATGGGGCTTGAACTCTGGGCCTGAGCACTGTCCCTCAGCTCTTCAGCTCAAGGCTAGCACTCTACCACTTGAGCCACAGCACCACTTCCTGTATTGAATTATTATGATTGTTTTGTGATGCCACACTTTTTATTGGATGCTAAGTTTAGAGCTGGATAGGAGGTGCTATTTTGGTGTCTGATACAGACATCTTTTGTGAAATGATATTTTCTAGGAGTACATCTTAGAGTGACTATTGGGTGATGATGATGAGGAATACCTGAGAATATCATTAATGTGTTTGACATTTGACATGTTAATTGTGATGATTAATAGAAAACCATGAACACACGGGAAGGATGAGAGAAGCCATGCTCTATGAGTTAATCAGTGGAGTTCTTGTGCTAACATCCATGTATTTACGAGTTAGCAGATGTATCCAGTACATGAGGAATATAAAGAGATAATGATTGGTTTCCTGACCTTTCCTCCCCTCGAGTTGTTGACTCTCCTGTGTATTCCTATTCCAATAACTTACTTAAAAGTATGTCTGGCCAAGAAACGTAGTCTTTAGAGATTGTTCAGTATTATTGAAGATTACTCCAAATGGATTTGAATTTTTACAATAAGATGACAGAGAAAGGTTGCTGAGAATTGGGCACTACAGTACTACCTGTAGTAGCGAATAGGAACAGTTGCAGTGAGGTACTGTACCTAACAGGACTAATGCTCTGTGTGTGGGTTCTCTTGGTTCCTTGTATGGACCAAACTACTCTTAGGAATGAAGCTACTAGGAGCTGGCTGAGGAGGGCAAGCCCCTGCCTCTGGGGAAGTGGATATGGGATGTAGACTGACCAACTTTTCCGAGCTTGGTAAGGGACTATCCTGAATTCATCAATGAAAGCACCGTGTCTCAGGAAATTGTGTGTCCCTGGGCACCCAAGAACAGACGCTCATCAAATGGGTTTCTTTCTTTGCGGAGGCTTCTTCCTTGGGTATGAACATCTGCTCTCGGTGTTACCTGTTAATGCTTCTTCTTTCCAGAAGTCTTTTCCAGGTTTACATTTTAAAAACACTTTGATTCTAAAAAGACAACTTTCAAAATATTGATCACATCTACAGATAAGGTCTCAATGATAGTCATTTTGTTGGGCTTCTCGGCTCTCAAGAGTGTGAAACCTGGACAGATTCTGTTACTTTGATGTGTCCCCTGGTCTGGCAAAGTGCCTGGCATCTAGGGACCCACGCTTACATGTTCAATTAATAAACCAATGAACAAAGGAGTAAAGGAGGAAACGCTTCAAGGTGTATTTATATTTGCTTTTCAGCTAGACTGGTAAAGACACTTGTAGTTCAGACTTTAATTTTTTTTCCCTATCAACTTGTGCAGCTGTGTGCCCTGTTGTAATTGCTGATTGAAGACTTCACAGAAGCAGGAATTATATATCTTTCCTTCTGGATATTAAGTTCACCAAGAGAAGAAATATTTATTCTCCTTATCAGGTTACGGCTAGACAATCTATAGATACGGATTTCTTTTCTTTTCTCTCTCCCTCTCCCTTCCTTCCTTCCTTCCTTCCTTCCTTCCTTCCTTCCTTCCTTCCTTCCTTCCTTCCTTCCTTCCTTCCTTCCTTCCTTTCTTCCTTTCTCTTGCTCTCTTTCTTTTCTTTCTTTCTGTTTTTCTTTCTTTCTTTCTTTCTTCCTTTCTTTCTTTCTGTCCTTCCTTCCTTCCTTCCTTCTTTCTGTCTTTCTGTCTTTCTGCCTTTCTGTCTGTCTGTCTTTTTGCAGTATTGGAATTTGAACTTGCTAAGTAGGTATTCAACAATTTGAGCCACACACCCATACCTTTTTGCTTCAGTTCATTTTTATTTGGGGTCTTACCTCTTCTATTGCCAGCTTGTACCATGATTCTCCAGCCTTTGCCTTGAACATAGCTAGGATAGCAAGTGCATGCCAAAATGTCAGGTTGTTGGTTGAGAAAGAGTTTTACTAGTTTTCTGTCTAGGCTCACCTCAAACCATGATCCTCCTAATTAACTGGGTTCACAGGCTTGAGTCCTGTGACTGCCTTGTGGATAAGTCTTATTAACTTCTTCACATAATATATCTTTAATGATGAGTAAACGGCATAGTTATTGGTATAATACATAGTGCTATCTATCAATTCCTTCGGAAAAATCTTCATTCATCATGAAAATTATTTCCAGATTAGGATGTTTGTTTGGGGAATATTCTATAAAGGACAGTTCTGGAAATCAAAATTCATACAGAGTGGAAACCAAAATAGCATATCCCTATTTGTGTCTTCTTGGGTAATAATTAATGCAATGCCATTATTATTAGGAACAGCCGAAGTCATCTAGATTTTAGGCTTGGAAGTATATCTGTGGAATCAATATTTATCCCACAGGATGCTCAAAGCTGAGTGGATTATGTAGTAAGATTCAGTCTCATTTAAACTCAGCTTTCCAAGTGGCCATTGACTCTTCAGGGAGTGCCCCTCATGCATGGAGTAGGCACCTGGATTGAAGCAGGTTAAAGCTGCTTCATTCACTTCTGCTTTCCATACCTCAAGAGTCTTTTATCCAGAGAGTTCTCTCAACAATTCAACACCTATTGATAGCCACAGAATTTGCTCAAAATTTAAGAATGATATGAATTTGAATAAAATAAACACAGCTAATTAATGCTTGACAAGAAATAACCACACAGCAGCTGACATCTGGCATTTTAGTAGTTGGCAGGTGTCAGCTAAGGCCAAAGACTTTGCGTGTGTGTGTGTGTGTGTGTGTGTGTGTGTGTGTGTGTGTATGGCTTTGTGTGTGCATGTGCATGTCAGTCCTGGGACTTGAACTCAGGGCTTTGGGTGCTGTCTCTGAGTTTTTTCTTTTTCTTTTTTCTTTTTTTTTGCTCAAGGCAGATGCTGTACCACTTGAATCACAGCTCCAGTTTCTGCATTTTGGTGATTAACTAGAGATAGAAGTCTCACCGACTTTCCTGCCTGGCCTGGCTTTGAACCACCATTGGCAGATCTCAGCTTCCAAGTCAAGCTGAATAGCCTCAGACTTAAGCTGAGATTACTGAGAACAATATATTTGTTTGGGGTATTATATTTTTGTAAGTATTGGTGGGTGTTCAGCTCACAGATAGTGTAAATTAGCAATATAAATACACAATTGGCTTTGGATTTAGACTTATGGACACTTAGAATCCCACGTTAACAATCAGTCTGGTGGCAAATCTTTCCAGAGTGCATGGATTTATCTATGTAACAGTTTTGTGACTTTTATTCGAGCATCTTTGGAAGTGTCTTAGTTGTCACTATGAAGACGGTTTACAGCTTCAGTCATTGCTGAATCTGTATGACAGTGATCCAAGACAAAAAAATATTCACTAAAGAATAACATGAGACAACTGTTCTATAGAGATCTTTAGATATGTATTGTCCTTTTACTCATAGATTTTGCCATTCCCACCAGGGAATAATACATACACTGGATGTAAGGCTTGGTGAACCATCACCACTCCGTCGTTGGCATATAGAAGGACACTTCTTTGATCATATTGAAATACATTGGAGTTCTAGTATGAAGAACTAAAGGATAAGTGTAATAGCAGCTAGAAAGGAAAGGGAAAGAGGTGCTGGGCATATCCAGTGAGATTTTATATATATATATATATATATATATATATATATATATATATACACACACACACATATATCATGTATATATATTAAAGTGTAAACCCATATGCATATTCAGCCAAGTGTGAATAGATCCAACCAACAGATAAGCCATCAGTACTGCTTACGAAGTGCACACAACAAATAGAATACACAAAACCAAAGTGTCCAGATTTTGCAGGATAGAAAAATCCTCCCTAGTGTGATTTTTTTTTTGTCCGTTGTAGGGCTTGAACTCTGGGCCTGAGCGCTGTCCCTCAGCTCTTCAGCTCAAGACTAGCTCTCTACCACTTCAGCCACAGTGCCATTTCCAGTTTTCTGGTGATTAATTGCTGCCCGGGTTGGCTTTGAATTGTGAAGCTCAAATCTCAGCCTCCTGAGTAGCTAGGATTAGAGAACTGAGCCACCTGGGCCTGGATCCTAGTGTGATTTTAGAACTATAGACAGAGGTGATAAGGATAAAGACATATAAAAGAGAAGCATAATTTCTAATGATATAGATCAAACACATTTATTTCTATATGAATCCACATAAAAATATGTATAAACAAAAAAACCCCACAATGTAAGAAACATCCATTTGGAGCTGATTCTGGTGCAGGGTGATATATAAGGATCTAGCTTTAATTTTCTATAAGTGATTAACCAATTTTGCCAGCACCATTTACTGAAGAGGCTGTCTTTCTTCCATTCTATTGTCTTAGCTCCTTTATTGAAGATTAGATGGCTATATGTCTGTAGGTTCATTTCTGGGTTTTCAATTCGATTCCATCAGTCCTGAGGTCTGTTCTTGTGCCAGTACCAAGCTGTTTCGATTACTATGGTTTTGTTGTAGAGTTTGAAATTTGGTATTGATATTCCTCCAGCACTGTTCTTTCTATTAAGGATCGTTTTGCTATTTGGAGTCTTTTATTGTTCCATATGAATTTTTGGATTGCCTTTTCTATTTCCTTGAAGAATGAGGTTGGAATATTGATAGGTATCGCATTGAATTTGTAGATAGCCTTGGGAAGTATTGCCATTTTCAGGATGTTGATGCTTCCAATCCAGGAACATGGGAGTTTTTGCCACTTTCTAACTTCTGTTTTGATTCCCTTTTTCAGGTTTTTAAAGTTTTTATCATAGAGGTCCTTCACTTCTTTGGTTAAGTTAATTCCTAGGTATTTTATTTTTTGTGGGGCTATTACAAAAGGAGTTGATTTCCTGATTTCAGCTGCACTCTTCTCATTGTTGGCATACAGAAAAGCCATTGATTTTTGAGGATTAATTTTATACCCTGCTACTTTGCCAAAGTTTTGAATCAGCTTGAGTAATTTGGGAGTGGAGTCTGTGGGATTCTTTAAATACAAGATCATGTCATCTGCAAAGAGGGAGAGTTTTACTTCTTCTTTCCCTATTTGGATAACTTTTATGTTTGCATCTTGTCTTATTGCTGTAGCTAGGCATTCTAATACTAGATTGAAGAGAAGTGGAGAGACTGGACATCCTTTTCTCATTCCTGAGTTAAGAGGAAATGACTTTAGTTTTTCACCATTAAGTATAATGCTGGCTGTAGGTTTGTTGTATACAGCCTTTATTGTATTGAGGAATGTTCCCTGGATTCCTAGTTTTTCCAGTACCTTCATCATAAAGGGGTGTTGGATCTTGTCAAATGCCTTTTTTGCATCTATTGAGATAACCATGTGGTTCTTATCCTTGCTCTTGTTAATGTGATGAATTATATTAATTGATTTGTGTATTCCCTTTGAACCAGCTTTGCATCCCTGAAATGAATCCTGTTTGATCGTGGTGTATGATTTTTTGGATGAATAGTTGAAGTCGATTTGGCCAAAATTTTGTTGAGAAGTTTTGCATCAATGTTCATCAAAAAAATGGGTCTATAGTTATCTTTCTTTGATGAGTCTCTGCCTTGTTTTGGGATGAAGGTTATGATGGTTTTATAGAATGAGTTCAGTAGTGAACTTTCTCTTTCAAATTTATTGAAGAGTTGGAGGAGTATTGGTGTGAGCTCTGCTTTGAAGGCCTTGTAGAATTTGCTGTAAATCCATCTGTTCCTGGACTTTTTTAGATGGGAGGTCTCTTATTGCTGTGTCTATTTCAATACTTGATATGGGCCTATTAAAATGGTTTAACTGGGGAGGGGTGGGGGGGGAGGCAGGGAAGGGATGTGAAGGGTAAACAAAGGAGGAGGCTGCAATGCTTGATAAGAAATGTGCGCATTATCCGGCCCATGTAATTGTAACTTCTCTGTACAGTATGTTCACAAAAAAAAATTAAATTAAATTAAAAAAAAAGAAAATGAAAAAAATGGTTTAACTCATCTTGGTTTCTGCCAAATTCTCAAACTTATTAGCATAATGGTTTGAGAAGTACTCCCTTATAATGTTCTGAATCTTGGTTCTTTCTATAGTGATGTTTCCATTCTCATCTCTGAGTTTATTTGGGTGTGTTCTCTTTTTTTTTCTGATAAGATTTTATAAGGATCTGTCAATTTTGTTAATTTTTTCGAAGAACCAACTGTTGTGTTGATTCTTCCTATCCGAAATGAACCTACAGACCTATAACCATCTAATCTTTGATAAGGGAGCTAAAAAAATAGAATGGAAGAAATACAGCCTCTTCAGTAAATGGTGCTGGCAAAATTTAATCATTTGTAGAAAACTAAAGCTAGATCCTTATACATCACCCTGCACCAGAATCAACTCCAAATGGATTAAAGACCTCGGAGTCCAAGCAGACACTCTGAAAACATTACAGGATGGAATAAGGGTAATCCTAGATCTCCTTGGCACAGGCCAAAATTTTCTTAATAGAGACCCAGAAACACAACAAATCAAAGAAAGGTTGGACAGATGGGATTGCATGAAATTGCAGAGCTTTTGCATGGTAAAGGACATAGCTAGCAAAATCAATAGAAAGCCCACAGATTGGGAGAAGATCTTCACTAGCCATACAACGGACAAGGGTCTCATATCTAAAATATACCTGGAACTCAAAAAATTAAATCCCTCAACAACAAATTCTGAAAGAAACAACTGCCCAATAAATAAGTGGGCTCAAGACTTAAAGAGAAACTTCTCTGAAGAGGAAAGAAGGATGGCCAATAGACACATGAAGAAATATTCAAACTCTCTAGCCATAGAAGAAATGCAAATCAAAACAACATTAAGATACCACCTCACCCCAGTTAGAATGGCTATAATCAAGAACTCTAATAACAACAGGTGCTGGAGGGGATGTGGCCAGAAGGGAACCCTACTGCATTGTTGGTGGGAGTGTAAACTTGTTCAACCTCTTTAGAAAGTATGGAAGGTCCTCAAAAGACTCCACATAGAGCTCCCCTATGACCCAGCAATCCCACTTTTGGGCATTTACCCAAATGATCACAAACAAGACCATACTAAAGCTACCAGCACAACTATGTTTATTGCAGCATTGTTTTTTTTTTTTTTTTACCAGAGCTAAGATATGGAACCAACCTAGATGCCCCTCAGTAGATGAATGGATCAAGAAAATGTGGTATATATACACAATGGAATTCTATGCCTCCATCAGAAAGGATGACATTGCCCTATTTGTTAGGAAATGGAAAGACTTGGAAAAAATTATATTAAGTGAAGTAAGCCAGGCCCAAAGAAACATAGGTCCCATGGTTTCCCTTATTTGCAATAACTAGTATATGCCTGAGACAAGCAGAAAAAGTCAGATAAGTTGATATTAGGTGAAATGAACCCCAAGATAGGTATTCAAATGTTTTTTTCTTTCTTGCTATTGTTTCTAACATATTTATAAGATGATTTCTTTGTTGCTTTGTATATCCCTCCCCCCATGGTATAACCCCTGCTCTCACTTTATTTGATGTTGGTATAATTTGTGGAGGGGAAGGGAAAAACAAATCATTTAACTAGGGATACAGGTGGACCCATTGAAACAATGAGATGTACAAGTTATGTCAAAAAACAAACTTTACAACTTGGGGGGGGGAGGGGGAGTGTGAGGGAGAGATGGGAAGGGATGGGAAAGGGAAACAAAGGAGGAGGCAACAACGCTTGGTAAGAAATGTACTCATCATCTTGCCTATGTAATTGTAACCCCTCTGTATGGTATTTTCACAATAAAAAAAGAAACATCCACACTTTTAGCATAATGGGAAGTTAATAAGAGAAAAGGAAGTAAAAAAGGTTGATGGTCAAATGCCCATGGATCACTGATGGAAATCAACATTGCCATTGGATATGGAACAGAATCTATGCGGCTTACCGTACTAAAGTGTGAACAAGCTGAAAGACATTAGAAATGCTATGTAGTGCTGAAATCAGAATGAAGAATGAAGGCTCAAAAAATGAACATTGTAATAAGGCAAATTAATATAAAGAATGACTGCATGCCCACACGTTCTTTTCATTGAAGCCAGGCACCTTCTCTTGCCTCAACTTGAAAGAAAACTTGAAGAATATTCTCTGGTTAACCTTAGAGGATCTGCAGATATAGACAAAGGTGAACCACCAGTGAAGAAACACAGTCTTGGAAACATACACATGAACAGTGTATCTAAATTACGAGTAGCGATGTATGTAAGTTTACCCTTCTCTTGCCAGCCACCAAAATGTTGCTGTCTTCAGGTCATTTACCATCACCCCATCTCGGGGGATAAGAAACTGCTGTCTAAAGAAACACATCATTGTAGCAGGAAATAGCAAGAATGTGCTGGCATTCTTGAGCTCAGGGTTGCTCACCATGTGTTTCCTAGTCTTCAGTACCCACTCCCCATGTTGTGCTATGTTCCAGGCGAGCCAGTTCACTTCCAAACCATACTGACCGCCACAGAAGCTGTAGGTTACTGCACTTTTTAAGCCTTTTCTTATCCCTGAACAGGAAACAGTGACCACGGTGACATTTACAGAAAGGGTTTTTTTTTTCTGTAAATGAAGATAAAAATGAACAAACACAATCAATGAAACTGAACTCAGAGGAAAAGGTCTTTGCAATAAAACTCAACAGTAGAAATATTGATAACATTAAGGAAATATACAAGAAAGTTGAAAATTTAGTAATTGAAGAATAGAGGAAAAACACAAAGCCTGGGCACTCATGGCTCACTCCTGTCTATAATCATAGCTACTCAGGAGGCTGAGATCTGAGAATTGAGGTTTAAAGTCAGTCTGGGCAGGAAAGTCATGGCTCAAGTGGGAGAGTGCTAACCTTGAGTACAAAAGCCCATGAACTATGTTTAACTGGTCAACATTTAAATGTGTTGGAGCTATTAATACATAAAGTATGATGGGCTTTGTTTCCAACTCTTTTACATTTCTTTACACCTTCAACCTTGCTCCTCTGTGTGTGTGTGTGTGTGTGTGTGTGTGTGTGTGTGTGTGTGTGTGTGTATGTGTGTGTGTGTGTGTATTCTTTGGTTCTTATATAGTTTCTTAGTTAATACATAGCTAATAGTTCCTATTTTTCTTATGTTTTTAACTGTTAAGGTCTATTTTGATGTAAGGGTGAAAATTCAGTTAATGGAAATACTTGTGTAGTTTACAGACCCAATTTACAACTCAATTGCTCCTCTGGGACTTATATGTTCAAGAATGATTAATCTGTGCAATAAACTGATTACTGTGGTCATTACATTGAATTCAAGACCTAGGACTGGTACAAAAAAGAGAGGAAAAAGCCAACTCCAGAGTCTCCTTTTAAAGGTCAAATGCCCATCCAACTATTAGATATCCCAGACAGAAGAATGTCTAGCATAGAATTAGGGGAGGACAATGTTCAAAGTACACTATGAGAAAATTTCCCTACTAGGAAATTTCACTGTTCTGAAAGCCAATTTCCAGCCATGAAAAAAATTACCATCCATAAGAAAAGTGGGCCACCCAAATTTACATAAAAAGAAATGCAAATTGTTCGAGATACGTAGAATATTCTAAAGGCTTATGGAGAACATCACTACCTCCATCATAAGAGGCAACTCTCAGGTACAGGAGCACAAAACATATTGGTATCAGGCTTCTCTATACCTTGGAAATCAAAATAAATCACTATTTGGGGAAGACTTGGGCAAAAGATGGAAAGGGCGACATTGATCAAAATGTGTAATACCTATAAACTGATTCATTGAATTGAAACCCATTTGCACCTCTACTGAAAGAAACAAAATGAATCAGTATATTTAAAATTTGATGTAAGATAATATTCAACTTATACTTGCTCTAAATGAATTATCACCAGGCAGAATGAATAAAATAAACAAGTAGCAAATTATATCTTAATGAAGGTACTTTTACGGGAAAGTTTTTGGTACATTTCCTCTATCGCAATAAAGCAATAAGTCAACAGAGAAGACAGACTGGAGGCATAGCACAACAACAAAAAAAAAAAACAACAAAAAAAGATAGAATGGTTCTACCATGATTGTGAAAATAATACCCAGGATAACTGCTAGATATCAACCTAGATAAACTAAATCATATTGAAGTAATACGATGTAGAACCAAGAGAATTATCTTAGGTAAAAAATGTATATTATAAATTGTTTCATATACAGGATTATATTTAGAGTTATTTTAAAGTTCTTTTGGAGAGCTTGGAGGAAACAGTAGTGCTTTATACAAAGTAAAGCAAGAAAATGAAAACAAATAAACTAATATATTATGCTGATATTTTTATAGGGAACATCGAAGAAATAATTTCATAAGGAAAATGAGAACAAAACAGCAATCTCCATTTTATCAGATACAGTTTAATGTTGCCTTTCATATAAACTTAGAGGTTTCTATGGCAGGAAGTAGTGACAAATTGTGAGACAAAAACAAATCAATGATCATCCTTTGTTACAAAATGGAAGTATCTCACACATACACACACAAATACAACTAATATGGCAAAACTGTCACATTAGTTTTCTGGGTCTTATGGAAAAGGGAAGAGTCAATTTTAACTTTGGTTCAGAACTGCAACTCATTTCATGCATTTTCTAACCCTTAGGAAGATAATTGCTTAGTTTACAAGTAATAGATTTTTTTCTGTTTAACATAAAGTGAATATTGAAAGCTCAGTCCTGAAGCTGTTGAGCCTCTTTAAAAACATTATATACATACATACATACATGCATGCATATGTACAAGCATATATATGTATAACATATGTAGACTTTATATATGTGGTTTCTACATGCTGTAGCAATTCACTAACAATGGTTAAAAGTGAAAATACTGAAACTGAGGTATAGACTATTACTTACAAATAAATCAATACATGCCCTAAACAATTGAAAGCAATTATGTCTAGATTGCAATTTTTTCCTTAAGATTTGTAAATGTTGCCTAATTAGATTATTATACCCATGTTAAAACAATGCTTAAATTCAAAATAAAACATGTATCAGCAATTTCAAAGTAAAAGGCAGAAAAATGACACCCCTATAATTCAGAGATAATATTTTGCAGTATTCTATCCACTAATGATTGTGTATATATTTTACAAAAACTGGAATTATATCACATGGTTGTTTGATATTGTGTTTTATGAGTATTTTCCCTGGCATTATGTATAATGCACAGAAATTAGGTACCCACTCCTTTAATAGAGAGAATTACTTCCATGCATCCCTTTATTGGACAAATACTTTCTGAACTTTAGCAAAATGTCAAGTAATAATATGCTTGGCTGTGGGATGAGCTGTGAACAAGACAGATCTGGTCTTTTCTCTCAAGATGGCTAGAACATATTACTAGTTGTGTTCTTAACAACTAGTAAATTAAGAAATATTTAAAGATACTAGAACATAATACTATGCGTGTACTTAATAAATAGTAAATTAACAAATATTTAAATTAACATCTGTTCTTATCCAAAGTAAGTCCATGATATATAGATTATTTAACCAAAGAATCTAACCTGGCTTCAGAGAGCAGAAAAGACTTGAAAAGAAATAGAGCTTAATCCAAGATGTGAAAGAAGATTCTAGTCCACAAAACATAATTTACTTTTCAGAACTCAAATGTTTTCAGTAGAGTTGCAAGGATTCTTAAAAAAAGCCATGGATGATGCATATGTACTCTTAAATATACTGACAAATTTACAGTTTAACTGGCAACCTTTTCTATTGCAGTCTTCCTTAAAGATTTTGCAATTAGTAAATTCTATTGTTATAGGACGAAGTAAACTCATGAATACTTCTGAAAATTCTAGGTCAACTTAAATTTAAAAAATACCTATAGGCTTACATTTTAAGGTGTTGCCTTAGGCAATGTAGAAGATTATGAGTGAAATAGGAAATGTTCCCTGACTTCAAGAAGCTTGAAATCATATTTTCTAACTGAAGAAGGTGTAAATGTGACAGAGCCATACCAATTTTTAATCAGATACAATAATTGGTGGATTTTTAACATGCCCTTGTTATTTTACTCTATTGATCACTACAAAAATGCAACATATTTTCTCACACTGTGAATAGTTTATCACAGTCATATTTTATGTCTCACACATTTAGATGAATTTACACTCTGTTTTAAGGAATAATTCATAACTGAGATTTATAAGAGTATTGAGATACCTATTTGTCATGATCGAGTAAATTAGTCCACTTCAGCAGAAGACAAAATAATTAAACTAATCTTGCTTATTGAAGCTTTAGTGCTAAATATGAAAGGAGGGAAGTAAAGTATTAATTCTGCCAATTTGTTGCTGTTTGGATGTTTTGAAATGTTTTCCCATAAATAACCAACTTTAATTAGCATTCTGCCTATATTCATAAAGTAAGATTTTAGAAAATGTATAACTCCATTTAATTCAGGCTAATAGATGACACAATTACTTTACAACTTTCCATTGTATTGATGGTAAAGAACAAATCGTTACTTGCCATATTAAAAAGAAATATTTATTACCTTCTTAAATTCGCAGATAAGACTTCAGCTTTCTTTGTATTCTGTTCTTGTAACTTGAATGCTGGGATGGCTGAAACACCAGGCAACATGGTTCTGATAGAGCCCTGAGCAGTGCAATCATAAAGGAAGGGCCACTTCATCTTTCTCTTCTTCCTCTTTTTATTGTTACCTTTCTCCTTTCCCTCCTTCTCTATCTAACCCCTTATAATTCTGCCTCTTTTAATAAGAATGTGGTATAGCAATTTAGGTGACTGTCAGCCTCAAATTTGTCCTCTTCATAAAAGTGACACCTGATTTTCACATTGAAGGTATTAAAGACAAAGAGGAGTGGACAGAGGGAAAAGCTATTTTTGAGCATGAGAGAGAACTGTAGGAGGCAATTTCATGTTGTAAACTTCTAAAGCAAAAGAAAGAAAGCCATAATAGTTTCCTCTCTCTCTCTCTCTCCACCCATTTATCTATCTAGCAATTACCTGCCTATTTATGAAATAAATGAAATGAAATAAATGTAGCAGCCTAGATAGTAACTCATCACATTCTCAGGAATAAATTACTGTAGTTTTCATACATATTGCACTGCTGTCAATTACAATTGTAATTAACAAATGGCAGGGACATTCAGTCACCATAGATAACTTACATCCTTCCTATGTATTACCATGATTGAGCAGGTGTTATAAGGCTGGAGATAAAGAAAATCAAAAAAGAAAATACTGTGTTTCTAATGGAAGCATAGAATTCCATTGTGTATATATACCACATTTTCTTGATCCATTCATCTACTGAGGAGCATCTGGGTTGATTTCATATCTTAGCTATGATAAATAATACTGTAATGAACATAGTTGTGCTGGTAGCTCTAGTGTGGACTTCTATGTTCCATCAAAAAGAATGACATTGCCACATTTGTAAGGAAATGGAAAGTCTCAAAAAAAAATTCTATTAAGCAAAATAAGCCAGACCCAAAGAATCATGGGCTGCATGGTTTTCCTCATTTGTAATAACTATAAAATGTCTAGGATATTCTTACTAGAGGATCACAGTAGCTCAAGTGCTGTGAGTAGCCAATGAATATATAAAATGATGCTTATTGAAAAGAACTCCAAGAAATAGAAGCAAGAGGTGTATTTTATTGTACTGTTTGCAGTTATTTCTTTTTTTTTTCCTTTCTTTTATTCTCCTTTAGTTTATTCCCTGTTGTCACTGTTTTTTATTTCTGTACCCTTTGTCTTGTATATAAGTTTATCTGATTTGGGGAAGGAAGGGGAATCACAGAAAAAATGGGACAAAGGATGAACCAATGTAACAATGATATCACTAGACACGATGTTGCAAATTAACTTTACAACTTGGAGAGGAGAGGAGGTGGGGTGGTGAAGAGGGAAAGCAAGAGAAAAGGAGGGAAAGAGTAACACTATTCAACAAGATATGTATTCATTTTCATGCTTATGTGACTGTAACCCCTCCATAGATCACCTTTACAATAAATAGCTAAAATTATATAAAATATAATTATTTAGACATTTCAAATGCAAAAAACTGTGTCTTTAAGTTTGTGATATATGGGAAGATAAGCTCAGTCCCTTTATCTATCTATCTATCTATCTATCTATCTATCTATCTATCTATCTATCTATCTATCTATCTGTCTGTCTGTCTGTCTGTCTGTCTGTCTGTCTGTCTGTCTGTCTGTCTGTCTGTCTGTCTGTCTGTCTATCTGTCTGTCTGTCTGTCTGTCTGTCTGTCTGTCTGTCTGTCTGTCTGTCTATCTATCTATCTATCTGAACTCCCCCCAAAAGTTTAGCATGGTAAAACAAGGCTGTAATTACAACTATCCTAATATATGGATGATCGTGAATTAAGGCTAGCCTGGTGACAACATTTAATGAGACTCCATCTCAATCCATGAACAAAGCACGGTGGAACATATCTGTAATGGAAGGCATAGGTAGGAGGATCATAGTCCAAAAACTCACCCTGAGCAAAAACTTGAGATCCCATCCCCAAAATAATGAGAGCAAAAAGATCTGGTGGGGCTTAGCTCAAGTAGTAGAGAATCTGTTAAGTAAGTGTGTTTAAGGATCTGAATTCAAACTCCAGTACCATGCAAATAAAAAAATGTGTGAATAACATAAATAAAGCTTGGTAGAAATACTTTCCAAAATAATTAAAACATGATTTCACGGTTATTGTTATTTTTCAGTTGTGACTTGTTTGCTTTTCCAGCCATTAACAGATCAAAATGCTAACTGTAGTTTTTATAGTTTTATAAAATATAAAGTACTATATACAAACATGTTATTACTAATGCATTAAACACTACAAAACACTGAACTTTTGAACATTTCCCCTCCCTTAAGCAGGAAATGGTATTTACATCCATTCATCTCAATTAGATTTAAACATTTCCTTGTTTGGCAATACTAACTACTGAGAATTCCTGTTTTCTGGATAATTGGAGAGTTGGCCAAAGGTAGATTCCTCAACCTTGTAGATTGCCCTGCCTGCTACCATTATTGATGAGGGCTCCAGATTCAAATCTTCCTTCTGATTAGTTTGAAGATCTACCATTCTTGAGTGTAATGGCAGATGCTTGGTGTTTGTTTCAGGGATCAGAATCAAAATCTACAAATCAAGTAAAGTACAGTGGGCAAATGAGGGTAATACACTGGAACCAAGGACATTAAATGTGGAAGGTGTGGCAAAACACCAATGGAAACTGCTGCTCTTCCTTCTTGAGGAAATTAATAAAGTATTTGAGCTTCGTGTAATTTAATCTATTAAATGGGAATAGTTGCAATTGTCAAGGTTGCCATTGGGATTAAATATTGTTATGTTATAGCAAGGAATGCAATAAGCACTTACCACATGCACACAATTACTGTTCAATAAGCAGAATTCATTAGTCTTCTATTATTCCACCTTACGTTAGTTGATGTCACAACGTTACATGCATATTGGAGAAAAATAGAGGTGGAGTTAGAGTGAAAGATAGGTAGCACCAGAGAAGTCTTGAACTTACCCAGCCTGTCAGATCCCAGCTTTTCAGTAGACAGAGAAACTGAAGCCCAAGGTAAGTGAAAGTGTTCCCTTAGATAGCATATGAAGAATACTGCTTATTAATAATATTTATGCAAAGACAGAATTATAATAAGATAAAAGATTTGCTATATTGCAAATAACATTTTACAGTATTAAAATAGCCATTGCAATTTGTCATCATGGAGTTAACCAGTGAGATCCCAGTGTCGGAACTTAGAATATTCCACTTCCCATGCTACTTCATGCAAATGAACGCTTCTAAAAGAGGCATAATGATTTAACATTCCCCAAATATCCAATCCTGAGAAACTCACTTCTCATCTCACACAGGGCTCTTTATGAATTTAAATGTGTAGGAAATAAATTTGATCCAAACGACTTAAATTCCCTATCTTCCCAGAGAAGCGATGTCATCTTTCCCTAGGATGTCTTCTAAAGAAAGGGTTAACGGGCGCCAACCTTGTGGTTCTTCATCAAGAAAATGCTTGCTGCAGTTTTTATGACACATGTTTGCTGTGCTATAAATGCATTTGGCAGGCTTGAGATAACTGTTCCAGGGCAGTGTGGATGGATGGGTAAGCCAAGGGAATCGTTCCCTGGATCTTTCATTCGGATTTAGGGCTCCACTGAGTCTACACTCCAGTCCCAGGATGGTGGTGTGGAGCTGAGAATGAATCACAGAGTTAACTGGAGCCCAGCTTTTACTAAACATGTCTCTATATAGCTGACAAAGTCCTATCTTAAGGATATTTTGAATGTAAGCAAGAGTTTGGGGTCTAAACGCAGCAAATGTATTTATGTAATTCTTTTCTTATCAACTATAAAAAATTTCTGTAAAAAAAGGAAAGAAAAGAAAAAAATAAAAGAAAGCCTGGTGCCAGTGGCTAATATCTATAATCATCGTGGTTGATGACAACTTGGATAGGAAAGCTCCTTGGGATTCTTATTTCCACTTGGTTACTTGGTTACCAAACCCCTCCCCCCCCCAAAAAAAAACAGAATTGCAGCTTATGTAGTAGAGTATGAGCTTTGAGTGAAAAAGCTCAGGGACAGTGCCCAAGCCCTGAGTTCAAGCTCCAGGACCAGCACACACACAAAAAGTCATCTGCTAATTTCTTTAGTACTACTGAGGTATCCTGAATGGCGAAAGAGCTTGTTTGGTTGTCTTTAATAAATCCCAGATTGTTCCTACAAATAAACTTGCTGATCAAAAACTGTAACACATCATCAGTGAAAATGAGTATCAAGAAAAGTACATCACTTTATTAGACAAACACACATTTGAAAGGAAACGTTGAAAGAATAAGGATATTTATATTTTTTATGGTTAGTCACCAGAATACATACATACATACAAGCTGAAAGTTCTGTTGTGGCTCAAGTGGTAGAGTGCTAGCCTTGAGCAAAACAGCTCAGGGACAGCTCCTAGGCCCCAAATTCAAACCCCAAGGCTGGCATAAGAAACATAAAAGAAAAAGTTATGTAATTTTCTTTTGTGTATTTGTGTGTGGCAGATTGATAGAAAAATACTATTTTTCAAACATTGTATGAAGGATTAACAAAAATACCTTTTTCAATGGCTACATACATACAATAAATGTATAAGGAGAAAGCAAAACTCATTTATTAGAGTAATTTCCTCTGGAGAAAGAGAAGGAACTGGAAAAGAAAATTGGACCTTGATTTGATGGGTATTTTACACTATGTTTGATGTAAAAATATAAAGAAAATATGTTTGCCCTTTGATAAAAAGTTGATAAGAATTACTAGGTTATTTCTGTCATTTTTACAATTAAAAAAATAAATTTTCACTTTCTAATTTTCTTAGCAGAAAAGTTGTCTTTGAGTTCTTTCACTTTTACTTCTTGCAAAACAGCCAAGTATCATCAGAGAAAAAAATCTTGTTTTTCTATGTATATATCCATTCACTATTTATCCACCTGTTCACAGATCCTATTCAATACTGTTTTTACATGCATATTTAGTTTTTAAATCTTCAGCTGCCTTTATTCTTTCTGAGCACCTAGAGCAGGCTTTCTCTGACCTGAAGAGCAAAATTAATTTAACTGTCTAGAGGGAGAAAAGAGGACCAAGAAGGGATATTGGAATAAGCATCCTCTTTACTCACCCAGGTGGTTATAGATGAGATGAGGGAGTAGAGCCTGGTTCAACGCTCCCTATTATCACTACAGGAATGGCTGAAAATTGCTTCTTATTGAGTTATCTATATCAAGAGTAAGTGGAAAGCTTATTTTTCTTCTTCCCCCAAAATAGAGCTTCTCCAGACAAAATTGAGGGGATAAAGAGATTAGTTAAATTTCAAGAAGCTTTCACACTCCTAAGTGACGAAAACACTTACGACAGAAAGATCCATTCATTGAATCTAATAAACCACACTTTAACAAGCAAATGTTTAAGTCACTTAATAAAGCCCCAAGTCAGCCATTTATACTATAATAGGAATTTTCTAACTTAGAGTCCATCTCCTTTATCTGCCAAATTGGTTGTGTATTTTATGGTTTTTGACGTATTTTTTCATGACTACAAGTCCTGCTCTGAATTCTCTGTGTGACCAGAAGAATTTATTAATAGGTTTTGCTGATTAAAAGTGTAAAAAGAAACTTGGCATATTCGGGCAACAATGTTGCATACATTAATTACAATACTGTATTAGAGTTGCAGAATTCTGATTTGCTTTGTGCTCATGAGGATTTTACTTTCAGTCATTTCAACAGCTGATACAATGTAAAAGAAATGATTACACTCTATTAGAAAATGTCTTACATTTTCCATTAAAAAAGTTTTCCCATTTTATTTTACTTAAATTTTGATTTTATTATCAAGGTGATGTAACATCCCCTCCAGCATCTGTTGTTATTAGATTTCTTGATTATAGCCATTCTAACTGAGTTGAGGTAGAATCACAATGTTGTTTTGATTTGCATTTCTTTTATGGCCAGACAATTTGAGCATTTCTTCATGTGTCTATTGGCCATTCTTATTTCCTCTTCAGAGAAGTCTCTCTTTAAGTCTTTAGCCCACTTATTAGTGGGGTGGTTGTTTCTTTGAGGATTTGTTTTTGGGAGATTTGATTTTTTGAGTTCTAAGTATATTTTAGATCTGAAGCCCTCATTTGTTGTATGGCTAGTGAAGACCTTCTCCCAATCTGTGGGCTTTCTATTGATCTTTCTAGCTATGCCTATTGCCATGCAGATATCCCAACCTCAATCTTTAATGAAATAGAGGAAGCAAACCAAAAATTCTTATGGAACAACAAAAGACCCCATAGCATAAACAATCCCTAGTAAAAGGAACAGTGCTGTAGGAATATCAATACTAATTTTCAAACTCTATTACAAAGCTATAGCAATCAAAACAGCTTGGTACTGACACAAGAACAGACCTGAGGAACAATGGAATAGAAAGAAAGACCCAGAAATAAACCCACAGACCTATGGCTACCTAATCCTTGATAAGAGAGCAAAAAAAAAAAAAAATTGAATGGAAGAAAGACAGCCTCTTCAGTACCTGGTGCTGGCAAAATTGGTTAAACACTTGTAGAAACTAAAGTTAGATCTTTATATATCACCCTGCACCAGAATCAACTCCAAATGGATCAAAGACCTGGAGGTAAAAGAGGACACCCTGAAAACTCTGCAGGAAGGAATAGGAGACACTATAGAGCTCCTTGGAACAGACCAAAATTTTCTTAATAAAGACCCGGAAACACAACAAATCAAAGTTTTCCTATTTTAATATGAAGCAGAACTTGTGTTATGGTCAAGACCTACTTTTAACGTGAAAAGACATCAAGTTACACGTGAAAAGACATCAAGTCTAACAGGTCTGATTGTTGTAGCCAGAAGTCTTTGTTGTGGTAGTTTCTATTATAATAACCCAAGTTATATTTATTGGCATTTCTTGTCCCAGAGGCTCTGGGATAGTACAAAATTGTGTTTCAACAAATGATTCAGATGTAAGTTAAAATTTGAAGGCATTGGGATAGATTACGTGTATTACTCTAAACTCATCCAGGAAGAAAGGGTGTTATCTTGTAAATCATGAGAATGATTGACAAAAAAGGCAGGTAGGAAACATGTCTGCTAAAGAACAAGAGCAAGGAGGGGCAAGGCACTCTTTAGTGATACCTGTCAGTCATTTTTGACCATCAGCATTCATATATAATCCTCAGTTGGGTTTTGAAACTGCTCTGCTGATAGTTTTTGATTGACAGACAAGATCAATGGTTTGGATTTCAGGGGTCTACCAGTTTTCAGAGTCATTGGAGTGTGGATAAAGCATTAAAAATAATATATTTTCTCTTAAGGTTTTAATATTCTATTTTCTTAGTTTTACCAAGTGAGATTGCAGCTAAATATAGTAGAGGGGAAAAAATCTTTGAAATTACACAAAACTGTTTTTTTAAAAAAACCTGTTGTTAGATATGAAAGCCAATTCCAGCTTCATGTGATATAATTAATTTATTCCCTGGGCAATTTGTTTTTGAGACAAAACATGCTTTTTCCTGCTTACCTCAACACCTTAAGATGTATCATGACCTGTCATTTGCCTTAGCTCTTACAATGTTTTTAACAAGATACATTTTATGTTACCAATGTCTTACCTATTAACTAGAGGGCAAACTGTCACATACTTGGTGAAAATGTCACCATATATTAGAATTTACTGGGTTTTCCCTATGCAAATTCCACTTTGGTGTCAGAAAAAGCCATTTACATATTAGCTAGAATTGTGTGTTAAATTAAAAGAAGATGAGCACTCTTCAGGACTGGTTGGTAATTTCAGCCTGCTGTCTCTGGCTTGAACACGTGGGCCAGTCAGGATTTTCTGGGATAGCCGGAAGTCTTGAAAAGCAGCTTTTCTTCAGAAGGAAGATTCTATTCTAGACTCACCACTGTTAAAATATTTAACTATATTGTCATCAATTTCTTTAGCAAAGTTCGGCGTAATGAAAGCAGACTTGAAAATTACTGTGAAAGAGGAATGAAAAAAAAATCATCTTAAAATAAGCCACAATGGCTTTTCCTTATCATCTCCTTTCAGGATGATACATTTGAATAGCAAAGACAGAAAGGCCTTTTGTTGAATTGAAGATGGTAAAACCTGCCTGTGAAGAAATGGTTAAACCAGATGAACTTCCTCATCATAAGAAGATTAAAGGAGTCATGCATGTGTTTGTCTGGAAACAAGGCAATTTGATGGCATTGAAACAGAACAGATGATAAATGAAACAGAAGTTCCAGAAGTACTCAAGGTTGTTAGTTCTGATCGAGAGCTTTTCTGCTTTGCCACAGGTGTTTCCTGTTTCATGATCCTGTCAAATTCCATAGTTCTGCTTGGATTATATAGATCAAACTTTGGATTTCAGCCTGCAGTCTTCACCTGCACACTCTTGATTAAACATTTCATACTTGTGTCTTCCTTCTTGCATTTCTTTCCTGGCTGTTCTACTTTAAGCCTTGTCTTACTTGATCGATAAACACGAAGGATAATGTCACGTGAATTATGCCTAAGGTTAGGGGACTATTTGATAAGCTAGGCTTTCTGGGACAGGATCTTACTATCTAATGCAATTGTTCAGCATGTCTCTTCCCCATTGCAAGTTATTAAAGTGACTTTAGTTTTGAATCAAAATAGAAATGTAAAAAAAAAGTTTGGTATGATGAGATGCTTCAGCATTTTCTTAGTCTTCTGGATGACAGTATTTCTCTTGGGACCAGGGTTAGCTTTCCCCCATCCAGGAGAGGCTAGTGATAATAAGACAGTTTTCCTCATTGTGTGCTAAGCTAGAAACAAATGTATGTGTATAATTTCTCTTGTTTGTCAAGTGAAGAAGGAACTACTTCACTTCTTACAATGTACAAGCTGGGTGCTTTACAAAGTAATTTTGAATGCTAATTGCATGTTTACAAATATCCAGGGCCTATAAATCCTGATTTTTAGCAATGATCATTTCAAATTCCTGTCATGGTTGTATTTGTTTAGTTCCCTTTGAATTAAATTGATCCAATTAGATGACTGTGCACAATAATGCACTGAAATAATTAGCAGGAATAATAAAGAGATTGAAATTTCCAGTGGTATCCCTTATACATATTTGTGTATAAGCATGGAATGAGAGTATTATCTGTATCTCTGGCTTCCTCATTATTACTACTTCGTGCTACAAGTATTCAGAAAGATAATTCTCCCACACAATTTAGGTACACTTCTAGATATCTGAAAGCACAAAAGTAAGTGAATTCCTCAGTAATTCCTGGGTGGGTCATGAGTGTGTTTGGTAAGAAAGAGAAAGTCAGTATTTCTCGTGATTTCAGGAGAGCTGTCAATCAGTTGTCTCATCCAGAAAAAAAAAAATAGAAAGCCAAGTATAACAACAATGAAAACAAAAGAGCAACACAAAGACAATATTTCCAGAGCCACTTAAATTCTAGAAAGAATAGAAAGACACCTCCCCACTGAAGATTAAAAGGACAAGAGATCTCAAAGCCCTACTGTCCCTGGACACATTTCCCTAAGAATAAATGTTTTGCAAACCTAGATTTAATTCTAAATGGATTTCGTTCCACACACATGGAACACTAATTAGTAGTTTAGATGCTAAAATAAAGAATAAAAGCGAAGAATGTAACTTTTTTTTTTCTCCAAGAAAGTTTAAAGCAGAAACATAGAAACATCAAATAGAAAGTACATGTGCTAGGGGGGGTCATTGGGATAAGGAACTTGAAAGTTCATTTTAGGCAGCTTTCATGAATATATCACATACTGTATTTAGCATGTGACTCGTTAGGTTTCTGATGCTCTAGTGGTCCAAATAGAAGCACAGACTGGATGAAGTGGTAGAGTGCCATCCTTGTGTAAATAAACTAAGTGTATGCATGAAACCCTGTGTGCATGAGGCCCTGAATTCAAGCTCTAGTCTTGGAGCACGTGTGCATGCACACATGCACACACACACACACACACACACACACACACACACACACACACACACACACACAGAGACAGGAGCTGTTGTGTCTGGTGTTTAGCCTTGTGTTCAGAAAACCTGGAAGATCTCCTTCTGGTATAGAATGCAAGGCACCAGACAAATGTAAACATTCGAAAGTATTCTGACACCATTGCAGCAATGAGATGTACAAGACGTTATGTCGAAAAATGAACTTTACAACTTTGGTAGGGGGTGGGAGAAGATTGGGTGTGGGGAGGGGGGAGCATGGGAAGGGATGGGAAGGGGAAACAAAGAGGAGGCAACAATGCTTGATAAGAAATGTACTCGTTATCTTGCCCATGTAATTGTAACCCCTCTGTATGGTATTCTCACAATAAAAAAAAATAAAAAATAAATTAAAAAAGTGTTCTGACAGAAGTAACCATTCCCAACATGGTTTCTTTCACTCTAGCAACCATTCCAAGGGCAGTGGGTTGTCAATGGTGACCCTTAGAAAAGATATGGACACATTTTCATATCCAGAATAAGTTGGAATCGTTGGACACAAGAGTGGATTTTACCAAATAGGGAATCGTGTGATAAAGAATGTTGAAGTCCTTTTGGAAGTTTTCCCTGATTATCTGTTTTGGGGTTGGGGTGGAGGTGGGGATGGGGAGAGCCTACATGCCATCACAATTATTGGAGGGAGACAGAAAGGATTTTGAGAGAGGAGGCAACATAGAGACAGAAGCAGAGAAGGTGATTCCATTGGGCACCACCAGACACTGGTGGAGAATAGGAAGATTCTCTCCTAGAGCTTTGGGAGTCAGCGCGGCTGTACCACACTTGGATATTGGAATCCTGGGCTCTGAAACTGGGAAAGGTTGAATGTCCACTGGTTTAGCTAGTCAAGTATATGGTAAGTTGTTACAATAACCTAGAGATAATAGCGTGCTAGCCTTGAGCTGAAGAGCTGAGGGACAGCGCCCAGGCCCAGAGTTCTGGCCCCATGACCAGACTTCCCCCCCCCAAAAAAAAATATAACCTAGAGCTAAATACATTAAGACCACCTGAGCCAAGCTCTTCTCTCAGCTTGGTCATAGCAAATTTCTTAAATGTGGATGAGGGGTTGGGAAGGTGGGTCAGTGGTAGAGCGCTTGCCTTGCATGCATAAGGCCCTGGGTTCCATTCCTCAACACCACATAAGAAGAAACAAAAAGCCAGAAGTGACTCTGTGGCTCAAGTGGCAGAGCACTAGCTTTGAGCTGAAGAGCTGAGGAACAGCGCCCAGGCCCAGAGTTCAGGCCCCACGACCAACAACAACAACAAAAAATGTGGATGAATATCAACTTGTGAAAACGGACCAAGGTGCTGGCAAGTGGAGAATCGCCGCATGGGGTTTTAGAATTTGGGGGCAATATTTTACTAGTGACATCATGGCAAACGCTGTGTGTTGCACACTCTTTAAAGTCTGTTGGTTCTACAAACTCCAATTCTACTCTGCTCATATCTCCTGGATGTTTCTCTCTGTGATATCTGGCCCTGGTATCATTCCTCAAATTCTGAACAAGAATGCATAGTAAGATATATTTCTTCTCTTACCAAAGTCCTTATAAATTTCATACTTCTTTTCAACAAGTCCTGAATTACAGTGCAGATAATTTCCAATAAAGTTAGATTAATGCCGGCCCTAACTGTGCCATGTGAATATCAAATACTAATTTATCTGAGAGTTTAATTCAGGCTAACAAATAATTTCATAAAACAACTTTCAGTTAAAGGAAAGGACTCATTGATTGCTGTGGAAAAGTAAAGGGGTCCATCCCACTGTAATGTATAAACAAATTTAATTTATAGTGAAGGAATCTCACAGAGGCTGGAAAGGGGATTAAGATGGAAGGTTAGATTTACAGTGCATTTGAATACTTTAAAAACAAACATTGAACAAATATTATCATACAGCCACCATGATGAATAAACAACTTTGGGATAGGTCATATCTTTTTTTTCCTCTACAGTTTTAATTTCATTCTTCATATTGAATTCAATCACATTTCCTTCACTCATTTCTTCGGTCGTTGATCTTTAGGGAACAGCTACATAAGCACAGAAATCATATTCACTGTGCAGACGCTCACAGGTTCAGAGCAAGCTCATGTTGTAAACAATTTTCATGCTAGTGAAAAATGTTACAGGGTAAAACAACACTCAGCAAACCTGATAACACAGAAATAGCAGTTCTGCAGCTTGTGGGGGGAGTTACGGAGATTTAAAAAATGTTTTTTATTGTAAAAAATACCATACAGAGGGGTTATAGTTACATGAGTAAGGTCATGAGTACATTTCCTATCAAGCATTGTTACCTCCTCCTTTGATTTCCCTCTACCATCCCTTCCCTCCTCACCTCCTCAACTTCTCCCTCACCCCACCCCAAAGTTGTAAAGTTCATTTTCAGCATAATATCTTGTACATCTCATTGTTACAATGGGTCAACCTATATCCTTCCCCTCCCCAAGTTAGAAAAATCTATATACAAGATGCAGGGCACCGACATCAAATACAGTGAAAACAGGGGTTATGCCATGGGAGAAGCACATACAAAAGAAACAAAAAAAATCACATAGTACATTTTAAATATGTTAAAAGCAATAGTAAGAAAGAAAAAAACCCACTTGGGTCCCTTTCTTGGGGTTCATTTCACTTAACATCATCTTATATGGTCATATGTACATAGCTTATGACCTTTTCTGCTTGTCCTAGACTTATACTAGTTATTGCAAATAAAGGAAACCATGGGACCCATGTTCCTATGGACCCGTCTTACTTCCCTTTAGTATACTTTTTTCCAAGTCTTTCCATTTCCTAACAAATGGGGCAATGTCATTCTTTCTGATGGAGGCATAGAATTCCATTGTATAAATATACCACATTTTCTGAATCTATTCATCTACTGAGGGGCATCTGGCTTGGTTCCATATCTTAGCTATAGTAAATAATGCTGCAATAAACATAGTTGTGCTGGTAGCTTTAGTGTGGTCTTGTTTGTGATTGTTTGGGTAAATGCCCAAAAGTGGGATTGCTGGGTCATAGGGGAGCTCTATGTACAACCTTTTGAGGAACTGCTTTCCAAAGTGGTTGAATAAGTTTACACTCCCACCAACAATGCAGTAGGTTTCCCTTTTGGCCACATCCCCTCCAACATCTGTTGTTATTAGAGTTCTTGATTATAGCTATTTTAACTGGGGTGAGGTGGAATCTCAATGTTGTTTTGATTTGCATTTCAAGAGCTTTAGGTGGTTGCTACAGTTTGTTATGAAGATGAATAATGAATAAGACCTTCCTTGGTAGAGGAATGAGATTGAGACACCAGATCAAGGGGACAAAAAGAATCTAGACTCATTGAAGAAAGTCTATTTTCATAAATGCTGGAATAAATAAATTGCTGGGAAGGAGTAGTAGGAAGTCATTTTACTTTATCGGTAGCAGTAGAACCAGAGACCAAAGAGATGAAAATAATCAAGGAGTTGGTAATGTTTGAAGCAAGGACTTGCTATGATCGCATTTGATTTCTGAAAAATTTCTTTATAACAGTGTGGGAAAAAGCTATTCTATATAATCATATAGAAATTATAGATCGTCTCGAGGTTTGTCCTGCAGACTTTCCAGTTTGTAGGATAGTGGGATGTGGTATCTATTCAATATAAACCATGTTGTACAATTTGAGTTTTGATCTTTTTCAAGAGCTCACAATGTACCAATGATTCTTTCCTGTGGTATTGGGCTGTTTGGGGAGTCACAAAGCCCAGTTAGTTATGCAACTGGAAGTAAACACTAGAATCTCCATTTGTTCTGTACTCCACTGGTTACATTATGATGCTCAGTAAGTTTAGTAATGCATTTTTGACTTAGGGTCAATTCCATGTGTATGAGAATACCTGGGAATGGAAGGCAAAATAAAAAGGGTGCTTAGGAATAGACAAAAGGGGAATTTTCCAATTCCACCAACTTCATCTTCTGTAATCTAAATATCTGAGTTTTCCCCAAATTCAGTTTCCACTAACACAATGCAAGGAGCAGATGTTTACTTAGTTTGGCCATATGGCCAAGTGTGATTCATTTTCACAAACATACATTTTTTCCATTCACAATAAACATATTAAATATGCCATCAGGTTCCCACTTGCAATCACCTGATTCCAGTGGGAATTTCAAAGAATTTTCTTATTGATAGACTCCAACAGAGGAGCTCCGTGCTCCATGCTACCTAGGTGCAAACCTGAAGACATGGAGGGAATTGCTGGAGATAACTGTGTTGTGCAGAGACTTTATGTGGTTCCTGTTGCCAAGGCAACAACTTCTTTTGTTTCCCTTTAAAAGCTGCTATTATATTTCTAAACCCCAGTACTCTGGTACACTAGAGGCAGTTACAATATCAGAAAAATAGGGAAGCAGCTAAACTTTTAGAAAACATTAAGGAGAAAAAAACCCACTAGAAGTATGACATGAATGGCCTTTCTAATATTAAAAAAATGCTTCACAGAAACCTTAGATTTCTCTCTCTTCTGCATATGATGATAATGCAAAGACTAGGGGGGAAAAAACTTTGCAAACTTCACACATACAACTTCATTTTCTTCATTACTGAACAACAGTATCAACTATCATGATAAATTCACAGAAGACTTTGAATGTGGAACACTTCAAGGTACTGCCCATATCTAAGACTATGGGTTTTTAAGATTTTAGGGAAGAAGATGTCCATAAAGCTAATTGACTTCTTATAGAAAATATGAAGAGTGACAAGCAGAAAAGGCATTTCATCCCAGAATTCAGCTAGTTAAGAAGTAGAAAGCACTATGGACCAGAACTGGATAAAGAGATATAAGTTCTAATCCTAGCCATCAATTATCCTCTGTGAGTCCTATAAATCATACATTTTCATTTTCATAAGAGTTGTTTTTCTTAGTTTTAAACTAAATGTCCACAGGACTCTGAGGAATGCACATGTGTGTGTGCGCGCGTACGCACACACACACACACACAAAATTTGAAAAATGTCAAATGAGATGCTCTGGAATGCTCACAAACATGTCACAAAAACCTCATCAAAATTCCCATATATACAAAAGTAAAACTGCCACATACAACACAGGTTATAGTAGGTATAATTGTAATATTTATAGAAAGAAACAGAGTGTAAAATAACTATTGTAAGTTCATAAAACTACTGAGATTGCATGATCACACTTGAAACACACTCAAGATTGTTCCAGAATCCATGATATTTTAAGCTGGAACTACAGCTTAAAATATCAGTCAGATAGGTTTCCTCATGTGGAATTTCCCATTCTTATCCTGTGTGTGTGTGTGTGTGTGTGTGTGTGTGTGTGTGTGTGTGTGTGTGTGTGTGTGTGTATTCATGCCTACATGTGTATGCAAAGATTTTTCAACTTCTTTAACTACTATTTTTTCACAGAGTACTTTTGAGAAACCGTGGCTTGGGTTGGGCAGTCCATGTATTGTACCTTTCATTTATATACTATGATGATTCAAAGACCCAGAGAATATCTCCCTTTCCAGCACTATAAAATGATTGCTTCTAATATGATACTTTAATTTTTAAAAAATATATTGAGTTTTCTATTTTTGAATGATCTATGATCACTGTGTTGTCCAATGTATTAAATTTTTATTCCCTAGAATCTATTCAGGTGGTATTACCAAGGATTTAAAAAAATTAATCTAAAACTTCCAAATTATTTCTACTATGAAGCAATATGAGTAAGGAAAAGGAGAAATTTGAGGTTCTCATTAAAATGTATTCTATAGCCAAACGTAATTCGATATAGATGATCTATTCTATCCTAATTGCAACAGAGATATTTACCACAGGTGTTCCAGTAAGGTGAAATGTGATGACTGGCAGCTTGGATTGAATTAATCTGGGGACTGTATGTGGAATAAACTAATAAGGTCACTCAAATATCAAATATCTTTAGTAAAAATACTCTCTTGCCCTTCAACACAGCTGAGAATGAACTGTATGTGCACATGACACTATTCCCCCCTAAAAGATAACTTATGCCTAAAATTTCAGGCTGTGAAGGGTTGGCATGTGATAGAGAATTCCCTGGCTTAGAGATCTAAGGTATGATCATAAAATTTTTCACACAGTTTAAGGCGAAGGATGTGTCTAGTGGTAGGGGTGCTTCTCTAGCTTACTTGGGGCCTTGAGTTTAATTTTTAACAAAACAAAAAGTAATGAATTGTGTGCACTTCGGTATTCACTTGATAAAGGAACATAAAGCTGTTCTCAGACTGAAATCTAAACATCCTCACAGAGGCTGAATATACAACAGAATTTTATAAGGGAGACTTCTATTATTCCCGTTTCTTTTTGAATACTAGTCATTCTGTTACTCTGTTACTTCCACCATCTTCTTTGTCCTGTATGCAAGTTTGCAAGTTTATGACTCCACTGTCACTGTCCTTTGCATCTTAGGACATTTTCTATATTAGAAGAATGTACTTGGTCATGATTATTGAGCAAATACATCTTCATTAACTTTATCATTTACCTTTAGGGAGGCATTTGTGAAATTACTGAGTTAGGCAAGATATAGAAGCTTAGATTTTGAAATATAATTGGTCTTTGGAGGATGATCACACCACATGATTTTGTTAGAATTGTGCTAAAATTAGAACTAACTCTCACACTAAGAGTGGTTAGTTATAACCATTTCATCTGATTGAAACAGAAATTTCTGGGATTTGGAGCATCAAGGGGCAGAGTCTAGCTTAGGTTCTTTCTGGTTTGTTTATCTGTAATATTTTCAACTGACTTTGTATCAAGTTAAATAACAATCTTTCGATTTTATTCACACCATCATTCCAATGGTTTCCCATAACGTTGAAATTCTTTGATATTCTGGGATTTGATATGAGCCTTAATTTGCAGGGTATGTAAGAAAAGAGAAAAACAAATTGTAAAGTTCTTGGCTTTCAGAAGATAGACAACCTCTCTGTAGCAGGGTAACAAAATTTTGTTACCTTTTTATTAAAAATTCTACAATTACAGCATTAGCTCAGTAGTTTCCACTACTGGATACAGAATGTACAAGGTTAGGGGAAGAGGGACGCAATTAGGAGACTATTAGAAGCGACATTTCTATAAGTACCCATCATCATGTATTCACAAAATACAATTGTTACTGTGAAAACATGTTTGAGAAAGCATTTCTTGATCCCAAATTACTAACTTTGCTCCATCATAGGACTCTGTGGAAACTACATTTGTCATAACTGAACAGTTGACACTTTTACTTACTAATTCATTAAGCTTATAATGATTATAAGGCAGCTAATTTTTAAGTGAAATTAGTATCATATTGCTATTTTACTCAATTGATTTCATAACCAGATACTTGGATCTTGATGTGGTCAATTAAGACCTAGCAGTCTTTTCCTTTCCTTTCACTGATTCATGACAGCATTTTATGTGAGCTCACCCTGTCTGATAGGATTAAGCATTGAGTTCGGGTATGGTGCTTTCCTTAATTAAATTAGAGATGAACAAATCCTCCTACAAATTGACTTAAATGATAAGCAATACTCTGGCACAACTTATAATGCTGCAATTGTAAAATGTTATAGTCATGAGATAAATTTATTATTTTAACTTATATTTAAATTAGATTTATATAAATATGTGTACATATGAAAAGTATATATTGCATATTAATTGTATACTATGTATTAATTATGCATAATACATTATTATATATTGCATATAAAATAATGTATTATATACTATATATCAAATAATACATTATTCCATACTACATATAAAATAATGTATTGTTTATAATATATTCATAGTATACAATATATTATATATAAATGTGTATATATAATAATGTCTGACATTATTATATATTATATTTATATAATATATTTATACTATGCAGTATACTTTATATATAAATAATATATGTAATGTGTTATACATATTATACTATTACATATTATTGTATTTATAATATATAAAATATATATCATGTATATTATGGGGTTTGAACTCAGGGCCTGATGATTACTAGGTAGGTGTTCTTCTCCTTGAGCCATATCTTCAGCTTTGCTTTTTCCTGGTTATTTTGGAGGAATTTAGCAACGTTTTCTGCTTGGACTAACCTTAAACAATATATCCTCTAGATTTCAACCTTTTGGAGTCGCCAGGATTACAAGCATGAGCCATTGACACCAGATTAAGAAAAATGATTTTTAAAACAGAAATTCAAATCAGATGTCCGGATTATAAAAGAAGGAAAGGAGAACCTGGTACTGTCACCACGTAACAATGGCAGAGCTCAGATAATGGAGTACTGCCGATCGTGCTTCCTATTGCTCCAGTGAGTCTGTTGGTTGATTCTCTCTTGGTTAGGAAATTTTGTGTGCACTGCGTCTTACTGTTTTCTCCCATCACTGTTCTTAGTATGTGTTTCCTTGAACAGTATTGTTCAGAAGATGGATGTTTTGGAATTAATTCCAAGGATTGTTAGTGCTCTTTGTCCCTAACCAATTATTAACTGCTAGCCATGCGGGCACTTGAAATGTGAGTGCTATCAATGAGGAATAAAAATCTCACTTAAGAGCTACTGTCTTAGATAATATAGCCTTTGCACAAATTTTATGGTTTCTTAGCCTATTCCTTTGAGGGGCACTGGAAAGCCTAGAGAGTGTTTGTACACTTACAGTTCATTCTCACATTCTCTAAGACATTTATAGATCAGCAGCCATGCTAGAGGTCAAGAAGGCATTTTTAACTAGAGAAAGATGTTTAAACAACCTTATTAGTTTATTCTGTATACTGTTCCCAGGCTAACTCAATCTAATTGCATTCTCCCCTTGATAGATTTAAATTTTTCTGGCAATTCATATCTCTGAAATACAGCTCAGATATAAAGTGATTTAATTGCTGGTGACTTTGCTGAATAATAACAAAATATTGAGTGGACATGACCTATGATACTTGATTCCATTCTTCAAAGCAACAGCAGCACCAGGGACCCTGCTTGTATCCTAATGGCTTTTATTTTTTATTTTTATTTTTTTAATTAGGTTTTTTTATTGTGAAAATACTATACAAAGGAATTAGTTATATGAGCAAGGTAATGAGTACAAGCATTGGTGCCTCCTCCTTTGTTTTTCCCCTACCATCCCTTCCCTCCCATCTCCACACCTACCCTTCCACCCCTCCACCCCCTGCCTAAATTGTAAAGTTCATTTTTCAACATAGCATCTTGTACATATCATTGTTGCAATGGGTCAATCTGTATCCCTATTTAAACAATTTGTTTTGTCCCTTCCCCTCCCTAAATTATACCAACATCAAATACAGTGAAAATAGGGTTATACTGTGGGGGAGGGACATACAAAGCAACAAAAAATCACATAGTACCTTACAAATACGTTAGAAACAATAGCAAGGAAGAAAAAAGCCACTTGTGTCCCTATCTTGGGGTTAATTTTGCTTAACATCATCTTATCTGACCTTTACTGCTTGTCCTAGACATATGCTAGATACTGCAAATAAGGGAAACCATGGGACCTATGTTTCTTTGGGCCTGGCTTACTTCAGTTAATATAATTTTTTCCAAGTCTTTCCATATCCCAACAAATGGGGTGATGTCATTCTTTCTGATGGAGGCATAGAATTCCATTATGTATATATACCACATTTTGTTTTCTTTCTTTCTTTTTTAAAATTTTTTTTTGTTGGTCGTGGGGCTTGAACTCTGGGCCTGGGTGCTGTCCCTCAGCTCTTCAGCTCAAGGCTAGTGCTCTACCATTTGAGCCACAAGCCATTTTTCTGAGTGGTTTATTGGAGATAAGAGTCTCACGGACTTTCCTGCCGGGGCTGGCTTTGAACCGAGATCCTCGGATCTCAGCCTCCTGAGTAGCTAGGATTACGGGGATGAGCCACCAGTGCCCAGCTACATTTTCTTGACTCATTCATCTACTGAGGGGCATCTGGGTTGGATTTTCTTAATAGAGACCCAGAAACACAACAAATCAAAGAAAGTTTGGACAGAAAGGAAAGAAAGCTGCAGAGCTTCTGCATGGCCAAAGGACATAGCTAGCAAGATCAATAGAAAGCCCACAGATTGGAAGAAGATCTTCACTAGCCATACAACGGACAAGGGTCTCGTATCTAAAATACACCTGGAACTCAAAAAATTAAATCCCCCAAAAACAAATCCTCAAAGAAACAACTGCCCAATAAATAAGTGGGCTAAAGACTTAAAGAGAAACTTCTCTGAAGAGGAAATAAGAATGGCCAATAGAAATGCTCAACCTCTCTAGCCATAAAAAAAATGCAAATCAAAAACATTGAGATACCACCTCACCCCAGTTAGAATGGCTATAATCAAGAACTCTAATAACAGCAGATGCTGGAGGGGAACCCTACTGCACTGTTGGTGGGAGTGTAAACTTGTTCAACCACTTTGGAAAGCAGTATGGAGGTTCCTCAAAAGACTCCACATAGAGCTCCCCTATAACCCAGCAATCCCACTTTTGGACATTTACCCAAATGATCACAAACAAGACCGTACTAAAGCTACCTGCTCAACTATGTTTATTGCAGCATTATTTACCATAGCTAATGGCTTTTATTTTTTAAAGAACTTCTCTTGCCCTGCCCCGGTGGCTCACGCCTGTAATCCTAAGGAGGCTGAGATCCAAGGGTCAAAGTCAGCCCCAGCAGGAAAGGCTCTGAGAGTCTTATCTCCAAAACCACCAGAAAAGCGGAATTGGTGCCTTGGTTCAAGTGGTAGAGCGCTAGCCTTGAGCTGAAGAGCTGAGGGACAGCACCCAGGCTCAGAATTCAAGCCCCATGACCAACAAAAATAAAAAAGAACTTCTCCCTCGATCTCAGCCTCAGCTTCTGCCCTGGGTGAGTAGTTAACAGTTCTCTCCCTGTCAGTCCCTAGGCCATTACACAATTTATGCATGCCATTTACTTTGAAACATTATAGCCACTGGTCTGATAGGAAAGTGCTTGATAGATGTCTGCTGAGATCCTCTAGTTTTCTTGGTATCTGTATGTCTGAGCAGTGCATCCATTTAGGATATAGAAGAGAATTTTGATGGTGACATTTAATGGACACATGGTTTTCTGACCTCGGTTATTCTGGGATCATGGGCTGTGTAGCCTGCAAATGGAATGAACGGATTTTCTGCATGCAACAGTACCAGCTTGTCTTTGCACAATGAAGGACATCAGGTGGGGATCAACAAACTGCAATGTCTGACATTTTTCTCTACCAAATCTTTTGAAGTGTTCACTATAAAGGACTCTGTAGCTGATTCCTTGAAATAATGGTTGCTAGTCTCAATAATTACTTCACTATCTCTTCTAATCAATTCTCCAGCATGGATGGTCACCTGTGATACTTCTCTATGCGGGTAGCGATTTTTATATCACCCAGAGCATTTTGATGTTGAAGTGAAGTGGTTGTTTTTGACCTAGGCAAATGTTAAGATTTCTTGTTTCATACTAACAACGCTCCTGATAATTTAAGGAGTGAATGCTATCAGGACTCCATCCGTATCCATGGATTTTTTTTTTTTTTGGTCCATATGTTGTTTTGTAGTTTCTAGAACATTCTCTACTTCCAAAACAAAAAAAGATAGAAGGTTACTGATTGTTTAATAGCCCTGTAAAAAATAAAGTGCTGAACTCCAGTCCTACTGGACTCTGTCTCAATTGGGGTCCCAACTCCTGGTATTTTTGTCTCCTATATCCAGGGGCATACTGGCCTTTGAACTTCTTGCCTTGGACTTTAATCCACCACAGGTTACTCACAAGGACTTGGCTTCTCTTACTCTGTTCGTTTGTGCTGTTTTTAGATAGTAAATGGGCTGTCTCTACACTTACATTTGCAAGCTAAATTTTATCCCCTATCCCAAACTCAGACATGGTCTTTGCAATTCCCCCTACTCTTTCTTTCATTCTTATTTTGTTTTCCTTTTCTGTGGATTAATTTTCAGGGCCATGAGCATACCACAGCCTCTACCATCTGACTGTTGTCTGCTGCCTTGTGGAGTCTGTACCTCAAGCTACGCTGGCTGTATCTGACCATCATTCCTTCACTCCTTCTCATTTTGTTCGTGTCCTGTGCTAACTGGGAAGGTCACTATGCCCTACCTCATGTTGAATCTGTCGTCCAATTCTCAGATCTGGTAATATTTAAAATTCCTCGAGAATGTTATTTAGTTAGCTTTTCCATCCTTTTGAAAGCTTGGCTCCGTGGTTACCTGATTTCTCTGTAGATTATTTTTGTAACACTTTTGTCTTACTCCCTCTCTCCACTTCTTTTCATTCTCTTTTGCAGGTTCTAACTCTGCCTTATTTGCAGAATATTAAAATAGTTTTCAGTTTATAGTCCCAGTCCTGTGTAACCTGGTCACTTCTTTGGTTTAAACCCATGAGCAAATATATCGACATAAAGGTGACTTCTAAATTTGTACTTCCACATCCAGGTACCTATCTGACATTACCATGTGGCCATCTTCCTTAAGAATTTTTGATTGTCATAGAAGATTTTGCCTGTTTTTGAGATGCAATGTGATTTCTGATTCATGTACACATTTGGGTAGGATAACAGCATAATTAGGATACTCATCTCCTTATGTTTTATTGTTTCTTTTATGGTGAGTACATTCAGATTTCGCTGTTCTGACTATTTTGATATACCTATTGCATTAATTGTCTTATCCTACTGTGTCAATAGAGCACCAGAGATTATTTCTCCTTTCAGACCATTGTATCAATTGACTTTCCTCATTCTCTCTCCCTTACTCCCAATCCCATTTTTCTCTCAGTTTTTATGAGATGACCTTTTTAAAAAAAATTGTGCTGGGATCCAAAGGGCTTTTGGTATGATAGGTACATATTGTACCAACCTTTTTTTATAGTACATGTACCAACATTTTTTATTGCGCTTATAAATCAGGAGGTATACTTTTCTTCAATGTCCAACTTATTTCACTTAACATACTATTCACCAAGTTTTTATAAATATTGAGATTCTCTATTTTATATAGCTAAGGAGTATTACATTCTCTCTATCAATTTGTTGATTGACAGACACTTAGGCTGGTTGTTTACACTAGCTATAATGGCAATAAACATGTATAATTAAACGATCTAAAATTAGACCTTTTCCCCAGCTGTTAGTATTTTGTTGAATAGTATTACTATTTTTCAGACCATTTGGCCTCTTAAATAGAAGTCAACACTCAATCTATTCCCTTATCCTAGAATATTCTAGTCTGTATACCATCAGCTGCCAAACATTGATGTACCTTTACCCTAGGACTATAGACTAGGCCTATAGAAAAGGTTCCTTCTGGTCTTTTCCACAACACAGTTCCCCTTGACTGGGAGCAGCAGAAGCCAGCTTAACTCTGCATGCAATTTAAATATAAAATGTGATTGTTCATTGTTTGTCATTGGGAAGCACATTGTTGAATCCTCTTCTGTCTTTCTTATTGGACTCATTAGTATACACGACTTAGCTAAATGAAATTGTATCAACCAGCCAAATGAAATGATGTTAGGTGTTCATGTGTTTGTTTATTGTCTGTTTCTCTCTCTTCCTCTTTCCCTCTTCTCTCCCTCTCTATTTCTGACACACATACATACACATGTGTAGATAACACGGGTTATTTTCTTAATCTATTACATTTCCTTATTTGCAACTATCTCTTTTCCTAATGTATGTGTTTCTATGGCAGTCAGTTTGTGGATTTCTGATCTTATTTTTTAATTATGGACTTTATATGGGACCAGAGTATATGCTGAGGATGTGTTGCATTTATAGTATAAAACATCAACTTACATATTCTAAATGCTCAAAGTTAAAAAAAGATTCAAGAATTTCCACTGCTATAAATTTAAAAAATAGAGTTAACTTTAATTTTGCTATAGCCTTTAATTAAGATTCCTTTCTTTAGGTCTATGGTCCTCAATTGGGGGAAAAAAATCCTAGAAATACCTTTAATAAAGAAAGCTTCAAATCTTTATCAAGAAAGAAACTAGTTTCAATAAGTAATTAATTTTTCTCTGTTTAATAAAGCAAATTTCTGCAGTCAGGTCAGACTGTGTTTAATGTTTTGTTTGTAAAACCACATATAAAACATGCTAGGATTCATAGTGAGTGTACATATAAGAATATAAAATCCCCATTAGCTCTATTTATTCTGTCAAAGATTAAAATATAAAATAATATCCTCTGCGGATTTGCCAAACTACTTAAATTATAGCGTTTCTTTGTAATACACATGTAATGAAATTGACTTTTGTTAACACCATTTCTAGTTTCCAGTAGAAAGGAATGACATTGAATTATCCTTCTCTCTGCAGGGTTTTTTTTTTTCTCACCAAAGCAGGAAGTGCTAGGTAGAAATTATTTCCAGATGGACTTTGCTTTACACCAATAGGGATGCCATTAACAGAATTTCCTGTGAATCTTTCCCCACCCCCTATGGGAAAGTAGTCATCCTTCCCTTAACTACATTAATAGCTACAGATGTAGGCTCTGCAGCCTGACCCCTTAAAATCTTACTTATTGAATACTAAGTCCAGAGTGAGGTGTGGGTATTGTTAGTACAGTTGCTCTGGGCATCCGGCTATCTGATCTCTCCATTTTGGTGTTACCCTGTCATCTCTGCCCTCCACCTGAATACCATTGATTTCCATTCAAAGACAAGCTATTAAAGATCCCAGATATGACTTGAGCGTTATTTAATGGCAAAGTCCAGTTGTCAAATGAGATCTGAATACATCTCTATTTATTCATTTGTCTGCCAAGATTGCTTGCTGCCCCCTTGGTGGTAATGAAAAGCTAAATGGATTTGATTAAATACCTTCTTCATTCCCAGGAACCCCTTTCCCCCCCAACCTGTCCCCCCTCCCCCCCGCAGTGTTCCCATCATAATAGATGTGGGGCTTCTGGCCCTGGAAAATCCCTTCAGTGCTCACTGCAGGCTCTCCTCTGATCCTGGACACTCTTGGCAGAGCTTGGAACCTGTAGGTGGGGGCGGGGGAGAGCACAACACAGCAGCTGCTCCAACAGCCTGGTGAGTGGCTCGGGTACATATGCCAGGACTTGGGGTACAACACAGCCTCACTGGTTGCCCGTATTCATATCCATCTGTTGAAAGTGGCATTTTGCCCAATCATAATGAAGAGAATTTTTCTGAAATAAGAAGTTTCTTTCAAAAAATTTCCTTTACTCAGAATGTGACCATCTGCCTGAAGCCTGAAGATATTGTGCTTTTCTAGTGCCTGCATTCAAAGTCACAATGATGTCTTATTTCACAGAAAGATCTGATTGATTGGGTATGTCTGAACTGTGTGTGGATTCGATTAATTTTAATGTTTCAAAATATTTGCCTTAAAAACAAGAAAGGAAATAAATGAACATATTTAAAGTCTACTACACATGAAAGCTTTTTTTGCATATGTTCTCATCCTCAGTCTTCACAATAATTTTTTTAAGTCAAGAAGTAATAACTTCTTTTACCTATAAAGAGAGAGATCTCCAGTTCAGATAGGTTCATTAACTTGGCCTATGTCATCCTAGAAATAGAATTGGAATGCAGGCATTTATGACCTTTACAAATGTGTTCATTTCCTTAGCTGTGATATCTTTCCACAAATATATGCACAATTAACCAGAATATACATATTTCCCAAGGCTTGTTTCTTACTTTTTGCTAGTTTTCCTCACAAGCTCAGTTTTCCATATGGCTTGCTAGCATTTGTAGCTATTTTAGAAGACAAGGTTGAATAAAAGTTGGTCCTGACTCTAATAGCTCTGGTCACGTGATTGGGAATAAGAAGTTCAGCTGCCTACATACTATGAGAGGTCTTTTGAAGTTTATGAATTTTTAAATCTCATACTCTATAACTGTGTGTTTTCATATGTGTGTGTCTGGAAATAAGATGGAAGCGTGTGTGGTGGGGGTGTAGATATGTTCATAAAATAGCTTTTTTTCCCCCAATGAAAACCAAGGATGAAATGAAATCATATGACCTGTGATCCTGATCTGGGTTCAAAAGTTAACACAGTGATGAAGAACTGCTTGACTTTGTGCCTCGTGTGGGTTGAATAAAATGCCAAAGCAACTATGAGGAACGAAGACAGAAGATACTGAGACCACATAACTGCCCTGTCCAATGTGGTTGGACACAATGACATTTGTAGTTAACTACAGGTACATATATTTAACACTCTTCTCCCTTGCTGTACCAATCCTATTTCAATTGTGAAAGAGCACATTTCTTTTTGTGGGAAGTTCTGTTTGCACAGAGCTCTTGTGAATCATCTGGGCGTTTAGACTTCATATGGCAAGTCCAGCAGTGTCTTGGTGATTGTGGCAGGCAGGTAATATTGGAGCAGTGGTTCAGACAGTACATCAAAATCACTCTGCCTTAGCAATTTTCAAGGAAGAATCCTTCCCATCCTTGCTATTTCTAAGGCAGGGGAAAAAGAACCAATAAAGGAAAATATTAAAGGCTACTCTCCTTTTAATCCATGTAATTAATCTAAAGCAAAAATTATGAAAATGTGCTATGTGAAAACAAAGGCTGATCTGTTTCACCTCCTGTGTTTTATATAAGAATAATGACCAAAATAGCTCATAGATGAGGTCTAGCAAATTACCCTAAGATCCCAGTGGAAACCTCTAGTACATGTGTGACATAATTTCAGATGACTTTCTATCCGTGTGCTTGGCCACACCTGTCCCTGAGTTCTAATCTCCGGAGCCCAATGTATAGGTCCTGTGTATTGGTTTCTACATCTTGCCAAGATTCTTTGCAATGGCAAGAGAACAAGGGTTTTTACCAGTTGACATTTGACAAAGTCAAAGAGTCATGCTTTAACCTGTCTATTTTTTTTCTAGCCCCTAGTTCACACATGGGAGATGAGTGAAAGGTATTATTGAGTCTGTGCAAATATTGAAGAAGAAACAAAAGGAGAAATTGGAATGACAATGAGAAGAAAAGTAATTGGTATGTGAAGAAATAAACTTCAAGATTACGTGTTTAGTTTATGCTCCACAGGACTACAGGGACTCAGAGAGAGAGAGAGACAGAGAGAGATAGAGACAGAGAGACAAAGAGAGACAGAGATATAGAGAGACAGAGACAGAGACAGACAGAAACAGAGACAGAGAGAGAGAGGATGCTATTTGGAGGGTTATGAAATGAACCTAAATATTTCTCTAAAGCTTTTCCTGTTTTATCCAATAGTCTTCTCTTCCATCCCCTGTCTAGTTACGACACTCTTAACAATTAGCCACCAAGCCTCTTTAGGTAGGAAGTAGGAGAAGGAGATGTGGAAGACATTTCATCTGGCTTTTGTGAAAAACCGAGCAGGAAAGAGTGTCTGGTGAAGTCAATTTTTTGGTTGATATTTCCAAGGATGATTTCTCTCAACTTTATTTCAAAGATTGGTGGAGCACTTGAAATATAAAATTTCTTCTGAGCACTGAATCTAATAAGAAACTGAAGTACAAAATAGGCTAGTTCCAGGAGTGAGAGCAATGAGGGTTTCAAATGACTTCTTTATCTATTACTATTAGGTAAAGTTTCTTATATCTAAATAAGCATTACTGAAAAGCCCAAGAAAGACATATGATCTTGTTCCATGGTAGAACACCTTTCAATGGACTTTTTGAAGCTTTACTATACAATACCTACTCTTGCAAAATACCCTGTGTCTAAATAGTTCCTGGCCTAATAAAAGATCACAGCCTTATTTCGAGGATTAAAAATCTTGAACCCCAGATGTACTTCAAAGTGCTCGGAAGGCTGAGATCTGATGACTGTGACTTGAAACCAGCAGAAAAGGTCATGATTCCCTTATCTCCAATTAACCAGCCATAAAAGCCAGCTATAGGGGGTATTACTCAAGTGGAAGAGTGCCAGCCTTGAACAAAGAAATAGCAATCAAGCAAATGTGGAGCCTTAGTTCAAGCCCAAGTAGTTGCACACAAAAACTACTCTTGCCCACAGTGTTGAAGTGTTTTTTTTTTTTTTAACCAATAGTAGAAAAGATTGGTTTTCTTAGTAAATCTCCCTATGGTAGTTGTGTCACTGTTCTTTTATTTTATTTTATTTGTGACCATACTGTACAAAGGGGTTACAATTACATGGGCAGGATAATGCATACATTTCTTACCAAACATTGCAGCCTCCTCCTTTGTTTACCCTTCACATCCCTTCCCAGCCTCCAGCCTCCCCCGACCCAATCCTTCCCCCCCTCCCCCCACTCGCACCAACGTTGTAAAGCTCGTTTTTGACATGACAACTTGTACTTCTCATTGTTGCAACAGGTCCACCTGAATCCTTAAACGACTTGTTTTTCCCCATCTCCTCCATAAGTTATACTGACATCAAATATAGTGAAATTGGGGGTTATACTGTGGGGGAGGGACATACAAAGCAACAAAGAAATAATCTTATAAATGCGCTAGAAACACATGCATGAAAGAAAAAAACATTAAAATACATATCTAAGGGTTCATTTTCCTAACATCACATTATCTGACCTTTTCCGCTTGACTCATACATAAACTAGATATTGCAAATAAGGGAAACCATGGGACCTGTGTTTCTTTGGGCCTGGCTTACTTCACTTAATATAATTTTTTCCAAGTTTTTCCATTTCCTAACAAATGGGACAATGTCATTCTTTCTGATGGAGGCATAGAATTCCATTGGTGTCACTGTTCTTTATCTTACTAAACATAGCATATATACATACATATAAAGATGCATTTATCATATATACATATATATACATACATATAAAGATGCATTTATGTAAATATTAGGATGCATGAGGAAAATTGAATAACTTAGTGGATTCATGAACAAAAAAGGCATGGTTAGAAGATATTCAGTATATACAAACATGGAATAAAAATACTTCCTATGCACCGTCTTGGTGCCTATTCATGTAAGAATAGACCAGAACAGTTCATACCTTGACATTTATTATACCTTGCAAACTTTTTGTTCCTTTGAATAAAACCTTGTGATTCCCCCGGCCTTGGACTTCCTCTAAACTTCAGCAGACATGATTAGCAACCAACGGAACAATAGCTGTTTATGAAAGCAACGAGAAGTGACATGAATAACTCACAGGCTAGGCTGCTCCAGCGTCGCAATCAGTTGCAAGCGTGATTTACTATTTCTGTAAAATGCTCTCACGGCATTCATCTTTGCCTGGAACTGAGTCACTGCGGAAAGTGACACAAGATATAAGTAGCTTCAGTCAGACAGTGGAATAGAATCCTGTCATACAGTGTTCAGCGGCTACCATGAATCACCCCACTACTTATCTTGAACAACCCCACAAATGCTGCAGCAAGCTAAGAGGCAATTTGGTGCCTTGGTGGCAGGTCCTAGACTGATTTAATCCTTTTTCTCCCCTTTGCTTGTGACTATATAACTGTCATTCCTGAAAGAAGAAAGGTCAAGGAAGAAAAAGAGTTAGGAGACAATGATGTCTTCTAAGCGGTTCTTGGTTGGAAGGCCACCTTACACTATGCCAGGAGAAGCCACTACTGGGTTGGGCTGTAGGATGGTCTTACTGATGTTGCATTCAGGTACTTTAAGGCACAACAACCCTAGTTTAGTTGCTTCTTTTGCCATTCGGGCCCACTTCTGTTTCCACATTCTGTTCTATCTTTTCACATTTGTCCACATTTTACTGGTGTGAATGCTCATGCCTAGATATCCATTCCTGTATTCAGAGGGTTAATTCACTTTGCACATTTGTGCTTATATAGAGAAAAATATATGGAATAAACACCTTGTTTTCTTCGATCTCTTACTCCTTTCTGTCTCTCTATGAGTATAAGGAAGTATCTGTCCATGTGGGCAGTGTGAATTCCATAACAACACAGGATGAATTATGAAATAGGCTGTAGTGGAAATAAAGGAAATGTCATACATGAGAGATGAGGAGATATTGACACATGTAGTCCTCAATCTTTCCCTTATCCCAAGGAGATGGAGAAGCTTTGCTAGCCTTGAGATCTGCTAAACCCAGAACAGGCTCTCCTCCAGTAGGGGAAATCCCACCTTCTGTCCTACTGGAGCTCTTGTTACAGAATAAGCATGGGAAAGTGGCCATGTCAGTAAAGCAGCACACAGATTGCCTGAGAGTGAGCAGTGTGGATTTGTAGCATGCCCCATTTGCAATAGTCTCTGGAATTGCCAGCTTCCCTGTGCTTGGAACTGCAGATCTGAAGAATGATGCACTGTCCTAGATTGCAAAATGTAAAGTTCCAGTCCAAGGAAAATTTGGCATGAAAGCTATCCTTCACCTGGCAGAAATATGAGCTTCTAGGCTCTCCCTAGTGTGTCGTTTAAGCAACCTGCAATTACGTTTGGTCAGTTCTGCTCCTTGAATAAATGGTAGTCTCTTTGAAAAGAAAAAAAAACCAAATTTGTAAATTTAATAAATATACTTAGGTCAGATGCCAGTAGCTCATGCCTGTGATCCTAGCTACTCAGGATGCTGAGATCTTAAGATCGTGGTTCAAAGCTAGCCTGGGCAGGCAAGTTCATGAGACTCAGTTTCTTTTCAAAGAGATAGAATAATTTTATTTGGTTTATTGTAAAGATGTTGTACAGAGGGGTTACAGTTACATGAGTAAGGCAGTAAGTACATTTCTTGTGGAACATTGTTACCTACTCCTTTGTTTTTCTCCCACTATCCTTTCCTTCCTTCACTCTTCCTCCCCCCCACACAAGTTATAAAATTCATTTCTGACATAGTGTATTGTGAGTATTGTTGCAATGGGTCATCCTGTGTTCTTGTTTCAATGTTTTGTTATTCCCCTTCCCCTCCTCTCTTATCTCCAATTAGCTAAAAGAAAATTGGAAGTGGCACTGTGGCTCAAAGTGGTAGAGTTCTAGCCTTGAGCAAAAAAGCTCAGTCTATTGGTAAGAGTTGAGTATTAAAGTTACATATAATTATTCTGTTGAAGTCTTATCTACTTTTAAAGCCAAAAGTATTTCTTTAATGAAATTGGACATGTCCAAATTTGGAGAGTATCTGTTAATATGTTATTTCCTCTTGATGAAGTTTTCCCTTTATTATTATGAAATAACATTCTTTGTCTCTTTTGACTAATTTTAGTTTGATATTTGTATATCTAGTTCTGCGTGCTTTCAGAGTTCCATGTGCTCGAGAAATCTTTTTCCATTTTTTCACTCTAAATTCATGTTTGTCTTTGTCAGTGAAATGCATTTCTTATCAGCTGGGCCTTTTGTCTTAATCCAACCAACCATTCTATATCTTTTTGATTAGAGAATTGGGACCATTTACATTCAGTGTTAATTTGAAAAAGTTTGTAAAACTGTTAGGCTTTTTGTTGTTTTTAGGATGTTTGCTTCTTCTTTTTTAATTCCCACTAATTGCCACTTTACATAGCTAAAAGAATTTGTTCTTTCCTATGTTTTTTCTGGTTACGTTCTACTTCTATATGTAGGATCTCTTGGCAGAGTTTAAAATGTATCCTTTGCTTTTAGTGTTTCTGTTGAAAATGCTGCTGGTATTGTTGACCTTGTATTTGACTTGCTGCTTTTCTCCTCTAGTCTTGAATATTCTTCCTTTGTTTTATATATTTGGCATTTGAACTTAACATAAATAGGATTGTTTGTTTTCTAATCTCATTCATGTTCTGATTGTCTTTTATGTTTGTCAATATTGGGGAAGTATTTTCTATACCTTTAGATGAGTGTTTTCTATACCTTCAGTTCGTATTTCTTCTCCTTCTTCTATATTTATGATTTATAGATTTGGACACTGGATGATATCCCAGAGGTCTTCCATATTCTGCTTGTATTTTCATAGTATTTCTTCTTTGCCTTCACCTGATTGATCAAATTCCACTTTATCTTTGATCTCTGAAACCATACTTTCAGCTTTTCTTATTTTATTAATAAAGCTTTCAAACAAGTATTTATTGGAACTGAGTTTTTTTATTTCCACTATTCCAATGTTATTTATTTTCAAACTTTTAATACCTTTATTGCCTCCTTTATTTCCAGTAATGTCTTTTAATTTCATTTAGCTCGTTGGTTGAATTACTTGAAATCACTCAGCTGTTTGTAGCATCTTTGAACTTATCTCTCTTGCTTAATTGCTTTGATGATTCTTAGGATCTTTTGAGTTTTATTGTTTGAAATTTCATCTCTTTTCATGATTGTTCAAGTCTTTTATTGTGGAGTTGTTAACTTTTAGAGGAGTCATTGCCTTGTTTTTCTTCATAATGCTTGTATTTCAGCATAGCAATTTACACATCTGAGGGCAATTTTTGGGTTGGAATTTTTATCGCATTTTGTCTTTCAGTTGTACTACTCTCAATGTTCAGGCTCGTGCACATGACTCAGCAGAGATCACATTTCTCATCATCAGTTAGAAATGCAAGGTAGGGCTGGGCATTGGTGGCTAACACCTGTAATCCAGGAGGCTGAGATCTGAGGATCACAATTCAAAGCCAGCTTGGGCAGGAAAGTTCATGTGTCTCCAATAAATTACCAGAAAACTGGAAGTGGTGCTGTGGCTTAAGTGTAAAGCACTAGCCTTGAGTGGAAGAGCTGAAGGACAGCGCCCAGGCCCAGAGTTCACAACTGCCAAAATAGAAGAAGAAGAAGAAAAAAAAAGAAATGCAAGGTGGGGTTTAATAGCCAAGTATTTACCCTGTATGATGGGCACCTGATCTATAGAACTCTCCGATGGAGGTAAACCAGTTAGAATTTCTCTTCTTGAGGGGTTAGCTTGCTCCTATGAGCTGTTTTAATTGTAGAGCTTTTCTTTCGCTTTGTGTACTGGGAGCGACTCTTGGCTCTGGAAGCGTTTGAGCTTGTTCATTGGGCAGGTACCCACTTGCTCTCTACATGTCCATTTGTGTTCCCATGTGCAAAAAAACTGACAAACTTTGAGGTGATGCCCAAGTGTAACAGAATTGAGACAGCAAACAGAGCACTGATTCTGAATTGGATGGGGGGGGGGGGAGGAAGAGAGGGACCTAGTCTTGCTCTCTCTGATCTCATTGTTTACAGACCCTATGCCTCCCAGCACCTACTTCTGTGGAAGGAGAGACAGTGAAAGACCATTTGGGAGAGGATCTGGACTTGAGTCTTTAGTCCTGACCACCAGCAAACACATGCCAGGATGTAGTTCCATAGGCAGGTCTCAGTGCTTTGGGGCCCTGCCCTGACAAATGATCTACCTGTATCTGTAGGAGAGGATGAGGAAGAGGAGGAGGCTCTGAGTATCAGGTGATTTGGAGGATGGGATCAGGCCTTGGATCTATGCAGCAGTCAATACAGCCACCAGAAGGCAAGGCCCTGGAAGCCTCAGGCGCAGTGGGTGGTTCCTGCCCTGATGGCAGGTGTCAAGATTCACTTCTGCAAGAGAGATTGAGGCCTCTGGCCAGCTCAGCTCAGCTCCCTACAGTGTCACTATCATTCTCTGTAGTCTATGCTACATTTCACCTTCTCTTTTTTCTCAAGCACTTCTTTTAGCCATCTTGCATCAAGTCTCTGGAATGACTTCTCAAGACTTCTTAGAAGTCAGCGTTCCTTATTTTCAGGCTTCCAGGGTACCACAGCCTTCACCATAGACCTTCTGGGATGGTACCTTGTTATGAACTTCTGAGAAAAGTTGAGACCGTCTCCTTTCACTCAGGTGAGCCTCGCATACCTTAGTAAAGTTCTGTCACAGAAATTCCCGCAGTGGAAAGCTTTGAGGAGATATGGGTTTAACTTGCAGCTGGAATTGGCAGTCTCTCAGTAGGTTGTTTTATCTAGTGATGGAATCTTCAGGTTTTCTTCCCTTTACCAAGGAATCTGAGAAGGGGTTGGAACTGTTTATTGTTTTTTTCTCCGTGGTCTGTCTCTGTTGTTTTCTCTTTAGTACATTTTTATCAAGCCTGCAAGAAACTGTGTGTGCTGTGCTACAATCCCAAAGCTTATGAGAAGAAGTGATTATTCTCTGTAGGTTATATTGTGCACACACTTAAGTCAGGCATGAATAGGATACATGGGAAAGAGGATCAGACAAAGAAAGTTTCCAAATTAATAGGGGCATAGTGCTTATTTCTATAATGGTGTTCCTCGCTCCCTAGACAATTCTAGTGGCTATTAGAAAAGGAGACATTTGGAGATTGTTTTATTCAAACTTTGATGTGATATTGGAAAAGAAAATGCTATATGATGATATGAATAAACACATTCCTTTGGCAGTTAATTTTATAAAAAATATGTACATTTTATTCAGAACTGTCAACTCCTCCACATGCAAAGAGAGAGGTTGTTATTAATCAACAGTGCATCTACAATAGAGTGCACCTCAGAGTCTAAGAAAAATGGAAGGAGATGTTGTAGAGTCAAAGAGAAAGTTCAAAAGAAGCAGCCGTGGAGGCCTAATTTAAAAAAATCTTTGAAACATAGCTGAAGTGAAACTTCAAGTAGGATGCTTGCTTGGAGGAAGACTTGAAGGATTAATTAAGAATCTCACAAACTGGGTTAAGTAGAGCTTCCATTAGGAATGAATGGCATAGATGATACGGGTATAAAAGGCTAGGGCTTTAGCCTACCGGGCACAAAGAGAAAAAGAAATCACAAGGAACATTTGCACAAAAGCAAAGATGAATTTGAGGTAGGACAACTGTGTCACATACAAAGATGACATTTTAGCGTTTCATGTTAAACAGGGAAAGACATTCATGTCAGGACCTAGTCTTCATAACTCATGTGTGGGGCCAGCTATGGGACTAAGATATCATGAGCATGATTCTGGTTAGGGAGATAGTTAGGCCTGAGGCTATGACTGTCTTCCTAAAGAAATGTTACAGGAAATAAGTTCAATCATGGTGCCCTCTCTGGAACACAAGGATGTTGTCCAAAGAATTTCTTTTTAAATTTAAAACTAAGAAAATACACTTTAGAAAATGTGATGGCTCATTTTGTGTCAACTTCACAAGTTAGAAGGTACCTAAATATTGCTGAGCATTACTCTAGATGTTTCTGTGCACGTGTGTTGAATCGGAGTAATATTTAAATCGGCTGAGCACATTAAAAGAACAAGAAGACAGATCCTTTGCCCAAGGATCCTGGTGAATGTCTATGAAATTTGGACCTGCGATGTTGGCTTCCAGTTTTAGAGTGAATGAACCTCAGACTCAAGCGGTACTATTGATTCTTTTGTATCTAGCCTCGTTTACCCTTCAGATTTGGGACACACCCATAAGTGCATGAGATAATTTTGCATAAGGAATCTCCTTTAACATTGGTAAGCCTGCCTAATGTAAAACATGAGTAACCAAAATAGATTTATGTTATCAAAGGTTTGGCTACAGCAATAAGGTGATAGAATGGGAGAGGATTTTTTTTTTCCTTTGCTCAGATTTTAATAGTGTAAAGTGATGGTAAAAATGATCACTTCCTTTTCCATTCATTTGAATTGTGAGATATTTCTAAGCTGACAAATAGTTGTATACATTTTATATATCTATATAGATAGAGATATATATTTTTGTCAGTTGTGGTGCCTGAACTCTGGGTCTGGGCGCTGTTCCTCAGCTCTTCAGCTCAAGGCTAGCACTCTACCACTTGAGCCACAGTGCCACTTCTCACTTTTTCTGCTTATGTGGTGCTGAGGAATCAAACCCAGGGCCTCATACATGCAAGGCAAGCACTCTACCACTGAGCCTCCTTCCTAGCCCCTATAAAGATATTTTTATAAATATAATGTCAGAGATCATTTGTGGGAATAATATACTCTTAACTTTAGAGTATTAATTAGTCCTGGAAAAGGGCAGGGGAAGAAAATGGAGAGTAAAGATTTATTTTATTTTACATTTTATTTCTGTTATCTTATATTTGTTTATTTATGTGTTTGTTTTATGTCTATACAACTCTCTATATCCTTGATTCAGGGTACAAGGATTGAAAATATGCACTACCACACCCAAATTTATTTAAAATAAGGAAATATGTAAAAAGAAAATAGGGCAAAGTGTTAAAACAAACGTTTCAGGTGCATGAACAGTTGCATCACTGTCTTCTCTATTTTTTGTGTACTAATAAGTTAGCAGATAACAAATATTAAATAACATAACAAATAAATCAATGGGATGGAAAATGGATTTGAATTTCTTCCTCCCCTCCCTGCCCCCACAGAACTTTTTTCAGAGAAAGCTTCAATTGTCCAGCCTTGAAGCACTCGGTCAAGAGACAGAGACATAGACATGTATTGAGTAGATTTTTGAAATTGAAAACACAAACAAAAACAAACAAAAACCAAAAAAGCAAAGAGCTGTCTATAAACCAGAGGGTAGAGAAACAATTGACAAAATAATTCTGCCTAACATAGAGGGCAAGGAATACCACACAAGAAGTGATATGTGAACAAGATGTTTTAACAACAACAAAAACAATTCCTATAGTCAAAGCTTAGAAGGTTTGGGGATATTAGTGGTCTAGTGACAAAAAAGTATAATCAACAAAAAATACAGACTAAGATAGGGTAATAAACAAAATTAATTTCTCAAGACTGGACATTTAACATAGATAGAATCGGTGCAAATTGATGGTAAAACAAGAACTAGAAAAAGCAGATTGATAAGTAATAGGATCAGTCCATCAAAGTATTATGTGAACAAAAGAAGTCAACAGTAAAGAAAAAGACACAAATAAATAAATTATGGTAAATAACAAAGCCATTAGTGTAGGAATAAATTCATAAAATAAAATAAATTAACATAGGAGTAGAAAAAATTAAAATCCCAAATGGAAAACAAAACTTTAAAGGCAAAACCAAATTAAAGAGGAGAAAACTAAAAGATCAAAGAGGAATGAATTCAGTAACAAATAAACCACTGGATATTAGGGAAATTTCATTATAAATTTTGATACATATACTCCTTGTCCCTTTTTGAAACAGTTATGAAATGGGCCATGAAACTTCTCATAAAATAAATATGCAATAGTGAGAGACATGATTATAATTTACTACTAATATAATCAGGAATTATATTGGATTTGAGGACCCTGGGCATTTTTGTGGGCCATTATAAATAATTTTATGAAAAATACATTACAAAATTCATTAGTCCCTTTTATTTACTGTGGTTAATGTTATTTCATACTTGAAATGATGTGACAAGATCAGAAACACTATCTGTTCCTTCAGCCATATCTACCTATCTATCTGTCTGTCTGTCTGTCTGTATGTCTGTCTCTGTCTATACATCATTACAGAATGCACCACTGTGCGCCGTCATAAAAAATGACCCAGGAATTATTTTATCAATCAACACTTCAGAAGTCTTATTCTCAGGTAGCCATAAAATAGAAATACCATGCTGACCAATTTCTATTAGCTTGCCTTCCTGAACTGAGGCCATTCCCTAGACCTCAGGATGAACCCATCAGAGGAAATCTAAGAGGTAACCAGGGAATCTGGCAGACCTCATGGGAAAGAAATATGGTTGGCACAATAGTTTCCCCCTCAATTTCCATAATCGTATCTCTGAGACCCATGAGCGTATTTCATTACATGGCAGAGAGGAGTTCTTAGATGGCATTGAGATTATAGATGATTGGTCTAATCGACACTTTGTGACCTCATGAAACCCTAGGCCGAGGACCAGTAGAGCCTCCTTAGACTCCTGATCTGTTAGACACTGAGAGAGTCAGTTTGTGCCCTGTGAAGCATCTAAATGTATGTCATTTTTTAAAAAAGGAAAATAGAAATCAAGTACTGGGTAAAGATCAATAAAGAGGCTTTAAATGGAAAGTGGTCACATTGGGAAGTGCTAGGACAGATGCAAGTTGTAGCTCAGGTAGAACTCCACTGATGTGGCCCTGGGAGCCTCAACTGGCTCCAAGCATTGGAGTCATAGGAATAATTTCACAGGTGTTACTCTAAATCTTAGGAGCCCACAGGAGAGTGGAGCGGGGGAGGGGCTGGACCTTGTAACCTGATATAGGGCTGTGCTGAGTTTTTGGATCTTTTATCTTGTGTTTCCCACAGACATGTGTGGACAAATCGTTTTACAGCCACTAAGTGGGCCCCAAAGGATGGTTATCTTAAAAACAAATGAAACAATGAATGCGCTCAAAGTTAAGGATACGCTTTGCAGCACTTCACTGGAGCATACGCTTCTAAAAGGCTGATAAAAGGCACAAAACCACCTACGCTTACTGCAACAAGTAATAATTTATCTGTTTCAGTCAGTTTCTCTCACTTCTGAATCGAACTTTCAATGCCAGCCAGTGGGAGGGTGTGGGAACCCCATGCGGAAGAGCATGGTGTGCTCAGCATGCTAATGTGACTGTCTATACTTTATCATCCTTTATATTTTCATTTCTTGCTTCTTTGCAAGTTTTTGATATTGTGTAATATGGTACTTACATCCATAGCCATTGGAAAGCCCATCAATATTGTAAACTTAGGATTTTATGTGTAGTGTTACAAAATGATAGATATTAAAATAACTCCAAAAGGAGTAAGGGTTGACAAATAGGATTACATCAAGCTACAAACCCTTGTGTGCTATGAAAGATGTAGCTATTTGGCAGAAAATACAACCTACAGAATGGGAGATCTTTACCAGCTACACAAGTGACAAGGGATGAAGAACCAGAATGTACAGCAGTGGTTAAAAAAATTAAATCACCACAGAATAACTCCATCAATAAATGGGGGGATACACACTGAACAGATACTTCTTGAAAGAAGCACAAATGGATAAGAAATACACTCCCCATCTTTAGGAAGTCATTACATTTTTTAAAGGAAAATGATCATTTAGAAATTCTATGTTGGATTATGAATTATAAGAGATTCAAAGTTTTCTCCTTTTTCATCTTATTTATAGTGTTGCATTTCTGAGTCAAGTACCCTGAATTCTGTCTAAATTGCTTTCATTTACTTTGTTCAACATTCAGTAGGCATGTATTGAGATTCTATTCACTTTAATATAACAAGAAAAAGAGATAAGTAAACTGTCGATATAATAGAGTACTGCAAACTGGTGTAGATTTATAGCTTTCTTCATGTCAGATTAACTGAAAATTTTCAGTATCTCACAAGTTTGAAACTGCGCCAAAAAGACACAAAGACACAATTTGGGCTTCGATTTTCAATAAATTATAGATGTACAGAGAAAGCTGTCTTCCCAAGCTTACCATCAGACAGCAAGATAAAACTGGTGTTGAATTTCTTAGAAAGTTCTGGAACCTGAACACAAAGGGAAACCTAAATGCAAATAACAAAAACAACAGTCATAGCATCAAAAGCTTGCAGTTTATGCCATCTCTGAAAAAAAAAAACTCAGAAGAAAAGCAAAAGCAAAATCTAAATCTAATTCCTTTTATTGCTGGCTCCATATCACATTATTCAAATTGGATTCAAAACGTAGTACGCCATCTGCAACATGAAGCCTGTTTGCAGTCATAGAGCTGAGTTTTTCTTTTTCAAACTATGAGCACTTTATACAATCAATTGGATGTTTACCCAGCCATGTGGCGTTTTGCAAGCATTGCTTTGTAAACTCAGAGCAATTTTAGTTGCACTTTGGAAATCCCTTGGAGTAGCAATCAGAATTAAGAAAAATAAATTCATCCATGGTACATTTTTCAACCATGGAGGAAACACTTTTTCTTTGGGAAACAAAGTCAAGAGGAGTTTAAGTCGTGTGATTAAAAGAGGTCAAGAATGAAGGCGAACATTCTCTCTTGGAAGGATGCTTCCTGGGGCAGTAGTACCGTTAGTGGTGATGATGGCAATGGATTCAGAAATAATGGCTGCCACTCTTCATTTAGATGAAATGTTCCCTGGAGTCAAGCTGAGGAAGGAGCTCCTTATGCATTATCTCATATCAGACCTTCAACAAAACCCAGGTTACATATTATCATCATCACCCGTAGTTTACTGCAAATGAAAAAGGAAAGCTTTGGCAATCTCTCTAGTGAGTAAGCAAAAGAGGGGCACACAATCAGACGTTGAAGGGGTACAGAGGCTAATGAGTGGGAAGGAGAAGCAGATTCTACAGGGCATTGTACACACAGTAAGAATGTTGGCTTTTACACTCTGTACAAACACAGGCATGGCAAATACTGAATGAGAAAACCCTGTCCTTTTGAGGACTTTCTGCAGAAACAGGAATGATAAGAGCACAGTCCCTGCAGCAATGATCCTGGCAAGTGGTAATAATGGCTTAGACCACTGATGACAGTAGAGGTACATAGATGTATTTATATAGTAGTGCCTTAGTGTCTAAGTGAAATTGGTTTCAACATCCCCACAGGTAACAAAATCGGTGGATGCTCAAATCCCTTCTATAAATAGACAGGTTATTTGTATATAATCTATGTCTACTCCTCTAATGTACTTGATATCATCTTCTCCAGATTACTTCTAAAGCCTAATACAATGTAAATTTTAACCAAATAAGTCTGCATATTTTCCATGTAGACACAACTTTTTCTTAAAGAATTTGCAGATACAAGAAAGCTGACATTTCTAAGCATGTATGTATTTATATTTATTAAATATATATTTACATGTTCATTTAGTTGCACATGCATAGGTATATTGGTAGAAAAGGAGAATATACAATCCCAAGGAAGGAACAGTGTATCACCCTAAAAGACAATTAGTGCCATCCACCAAAGAATTTGGTCAAATAATGGGGGGGAGGTTTTAAGGAAGCAGAAGTTTATCCTAGAAGAAAAACAGTTCCATGAATAGATATTGCCACAAACCTTACCCATTAGGGGGTATATGAAACTAGGATAAAACTATAATTATGAAAGAGTAATTCTCCCTCATTTGGTGCGAGTAGATGTTCGGAATTGTGACTTGGTCTGAAGTAGATGTTTTGCGAGATTGTTTTGGTTTGATAAGAGAGCAGTATAATTTAGTTGTAAGCATCAGATCAGTTTGCAATAACACCTAGTCTTATCTGTGGATGTCAGATCAGATTTCAGTATACCAGAGTCTGTTTTAAATATTGAGCTTCCATCCTCCCTTATCTGTAACATAATAAGAAAGATATATTTTGTTCTTTGCTCCTATTTTCTTGGTGCATAGCTCCTAAAACCCCTGGAATCCCAGAAATGATAGTCTTTTCTGAGATGGCTAGTGACTGTGGGCTCCTGGATCATCTCCTGGTGGAAGCTAGTTTTCAAGAGAATTAACCCATCATGTGATTAAAGGACTGGAACTTTCAGCCCTAAATCAAACCTCCAGAGTTGAGAGAATGAGTGAAGATTGAGCTAATCACCAGTGGCTGGGTGTCTCATCAGTCATGCCTATATCCAAACCTGCACAAGTTCCCTTACAGGCAGGATTTAAAGAAGTTTCAAGCTACTGAACACATGGCACTATTGGGATATGTAAGTGTCCAAAGCCTCAATATAAAAGCCCCATGCTTCTTCCTTGGAACCTGTACTGTACAGGTTTTACCTTTTTATAACAGGCCAATAAACTAATAAATACGAAGTTTTCCTGAGTGTTGTGAGCCATTCAAACAAGTATTTGAACCAAGAGTGAGGATCATGAGGGTCTCTGATTGATAGCCAGTCAGAACCACAGGTGGTGAATTGTATTTGTAGTGGAGATTTGAAATAGACTAAGCCCCTAACTTGTCAATCTTTAACTTGGGTAGATAGTGTTGGAGTTCAGTCAAAATTTGGAACAGCCAGTTGGTGCCTGTAGAGAATTGGAGAATTGGTTGGGAGAAGAAAACATATAGATATATCTGTATCTCTATCTGTCTGTCTGTCTGTCTGTCTATCTGTCTGTCTGTGTACCTACCTACCTTCCTACCTATCTAATCTGGCATCAAAATGAAGAATTAAGAGTGTGCAAATACAGAAGGATTGTGTCCAGTTTTTCACTATTTACTCGGTATTGGAGAGGTGAGGTAGTTCTACAATAGCTCTAGCTCACAAATGCCCATGGATTTAGACACAAAGGACTAGAGGGCAGGAGACAGGAGCCACTGGTGTCTGGATGCTTGGTGCTGTGATTGATGGTGTGAGCCAGCAACCATGCTGTGCTCAAGCACAAAAGACGACAATTACCAAGCGCGTTTGCAGAGGGATAGAATGCTTAGAGAGTAGATTCACTGGATACATAGGCAAATGCGAAGAAATAAGAAAAAAGTAGAGATCTAGATAGAGCCTTGTTATCTTTGGTAGCTGAAATGGAATTTGAAGAGAGGGCTGGAGTTGGGTGTGTAGAGGCTCACATCTGTAATCCTAGCTACTCAGCTGGCTGAGACCTGAAGAGATGAGGTAAGTGGCCAGGTCACCCTTCTAAGGATGTCCATTGTGTGACTGTTTGCTTGCTAAACTGGATCAGCCAGTTGGTGCCTGTAGAGAATCTCTACTTTTGCAGAGTTGATGACTGTGTGCCTGAGAAGAATGAGTTTGCTTTTCTGTCCTTTGCTCTAAGCCCTTTGCTGAGGAGGATTTTTCCCCTCCATTCCCTAGCATGTCTCAACTCATCCAAGGTTAGAGTCCTTTGTTTCTTTTTCAGATCTGCAGTTCAGTATTTCTGGATTTCACCTGGTCTCTCCCTGTACTGTTTTCTGCTTTGTTCCTGTATAGTTCCATGCTACCTATGTGTTCCTATAGCCACACACTTGTATTTTGTTTCAGCTTCATGGATAGAAGTGCTAGTTGTTTATGATCTTCCATCTTCCCTCTCCTTGGGATGTTCTGTTCTACTGCTTCTTAAAACTGGCTCATATTTTTTAAATGCTTGCTTATTCTACATTGATGAATATTCAACAAGTAGCAGTAAAGTACATCAGTGTGTCACACACTCTGTATAATACCTGCTGCTTTAAGTATAGAACACAAACTGATGTCCTGAATCATATTTTTGCTTCCGTATTAGAAAATGTTCAACCTTCTTTACCGAGGTAATAAGTGATCTAAACTTGTATTTTTTTCCCCAATGAAAATAAGCACCATTTATTTTTTTCACCAAGGTTCTGAATTTCTGGTTAGCATATGTCACAAGCTGAAAATAACACACTGTTCTCTGCAGCTGGTATACCATTGCGGGGGTGGGAGTAGGGTTGGATATATAATTATTTTCTTCTACCTTCACCATTTTCACCCAGAATGGAATGCTAGAAGGCCAATTTCTGTGGACATTATCAGTGGACTACTCAACCTATGGTATTTGATTGGATTTGGCTGGCTACAGCAGGAAGAGAACAGGAGTTGTTCCCTGACTTCTAGTTAGGCTGTGTCCTTTAACTGATAACAATGACTCCTATCAAGTGACTCTCAGCACAGAGGAACTTCTGAATGAGAGTCTGGTAAACACTCACTCCTTTTACCTATTTAACACTCTTTCCTGATTTACTAGTTCCTAGCAATTCATTAATCTTTCCTAAATAGCTACTTAATTAACCTCTCTTCAGATGATCCCATTTAGCTGTGCTGTCTATTCTGTCATCGCTCTTTGACTGGCTGCCAGTGACTCCTGGGTCTGCATTCACTAGATGTGACTAATGAAACACAGTTTAATGGTTTCACACATCGGTTAGTGCATAAAAATGTAATAATAATGGCCTCTAACTCATTGGGCCTTGTGGATTTTTTTTGAAAGAGATGAAAGGGAGTATAAATGAACAGAATCAGCCATGTGCTAATAGTTATACTGGATGGTGGGTATATAAGGGTTTATGATAATTTTCTCTCCAGTTCTTTTTATTTTTGAAATTATTTGTATATATTAAAGTGGAGGTTTGAAAATTATGTATGTATTACAGTGGAGAAGTTAGTCCTGGAGACACTCCAAAGTACTGAGATAACCAAGAGCAGAAAATGAACCAACACTGGGCTTTGATCTGGTCTCGATAGCCAGAAGATGACCAGCAAAAGACAGATGGTTAGGCTGCTTGAACCTGTCTAGCATGTTCCTGAATAGCTTCTTGATAGAATTTGGCAACAATAAGATGAAAGAATACATGCTGAGATTTTGCTAAACATAGTGTGTAATTCTTCATGTTAAAAAGCATGAGTCATACGATTCCCACTGCGAGTTGAAGTTCTCTGAAGAGCTCCATCTACATTAAAGATTCTACAGCCTGCTTGACCTTGCCAAATAAATCACAGCAATTGTGTGTGAAGAGATGGGAAGTTGTAGGTCAAGAGCCAACATCCTCTGGGCTCTCTTAGGCCCCTTTAATAGTCAATTATCTTAACTTGTATATCTGACCTGACTAATAGATCCATGACTCAGAACCTATCAAGAAGCTTAGCAGACCTCCAGCCCTTCCCAACCCGAAAGTTAAGAATGCAATCAGACAATCCAGTGGAATAGTGGATGCTTGTAATCTCCACCATTCAGAGAGAATTGTGAGTTCTAAGCTAGCCAGAGTAAAAGGAGCAGTGAAATCTTGTCTCAAAAGCAAAATGAAAACAAGAGTTTGTGTGTGTGTGTGTGTGTGTGTGTGTGTGTGTGTGTGTGTGTGTTCAACTCAAGTAAGAGTACTCGCCTTGCTTAGAGAAGGCCTTGGGTTCGTTACCCAACATCAAAAGAAAAACTTCAAGAAGACTGGCTCACAACCTATAAAAGACATCTCCCTGCTTTTCTATAGCCCTCCAACCTGATGTTCCAGGCAATATAACTGGTAAATGTTTCAATGTATGACTTCCTTTTGTTTTGTGGGTGTAAAAGCTCATAGAAGGCTATATTATTGAAGGCAACTTAAATCCATGTTCTTAGGGCGAGGGTAACTTTTATGTTGTTCTAAGTAAGTCATCTTATCATTCCTTTGAAGTATTGGGATACTATGACACTATGGTTCTCTCTACTGTACCAACATGAATTGTCACTAAAATAACCTGAGTCTTACACATTCTGCTAGTGTAAAGTTTCAGTGATGCTGATCAATTCCAGAGCTTTAGAAAGCTTGGGTTTAAGTCTTATCCACTAAGGTTATAAGTTTGGGAAATGTGAATTCATTTACCCAGGTGCCCAGTTAGTTTTCTTTAGGTAAACTCCCTTTGAGTTTTTGTTTTTTTCCACTATGAACTATATTTCTTCTCCCATTTGGAACTTTTATTTGATAGATCACACAAGAAAGCTTTAGAGAATTTAAGAACCATTTCAAATTCCCTGTAGTGGATAAATGGGACATCCCAAATGCTTCTTTTGTCTTATATTTTAGTGGAGAAAATACTTAGGCATAAAAGCCATCATCTAACTTGATGGATCAATGGTAGTAATAGAATGTAAGGCGATTCATAAGTGTAGACTGTGTTGAGTCTCAGAGTTAACAAATCTGCAGCCTAACATTTCAGGTGATCTAATTATTGGGGATAATGATGGTGGTAATGAGGACTGATGATTGATGATGATGATGATGATGATGATGATAAGGGAAGGGAAAGGAGAAGTGATATTCAAAGACAGTGTTAGTTTATTAAGCACAATTCTAAATTTACAATATATTAATATTTTCTCTATCTTACAATGCTGAGAGGATGGGACTTATGAGTAATAACTTGGAACAGATAGTTTCAAGGCAAGATAATAAGGAAAATGCAGCTTTCCTCGTGTCGGGAAAAGAATGGTTCCCCAATGTTGTCATTTTACTGCAAATTGCAGTGTGAAATTACAGTATAAAAAGCTAAGCAGAGAATTGCCCATGAGCTTCCAATATCACTCCTTATTTACACTCAAAACTGTTGAGTGTAAAAATTCTAAAATAACACGGTGGAGTGATATTTTAGAATGAAGCCTCTCCATTGTCATTAATGTCACTGTAATTATGTGTCATTATTGATAATATTACCATTATGTTATTTTATTAGGAGTTTGTTTTTATCCTCAGATCTGGTGCTGTGCTAGTCAAACAAAGAATAATGGCTTAGTGTGATAACTCTGGAGCCCATTTTTTGTTAATATGCTTCATTAAAATATCCAGAATGTGCTGAAAGTCAAGTTCTAACTCCTGCAGAGGTAGAGAGATGGAGAATTATAATGACAAGTTCTTGAGACTCCATCTCAATCATTGTCTGGACACACCAGCAAGGGGGGGGAGGGGATAGCACGATGACAGGTAGAAGTGTCCTGTACCTGTCAGTCATTCTAGTGATGTGGAGGAACACACATACAGGATGGTAGCTTGGGCCAGCCTAGCAATAAGGTGAGACTCCAACTTGAGAGGCAACACAAGTGGTAGAGCACCTGCCTAGCACACATGAAGCCTTGAGTTCAACCCATAGAAACACAGGCAAAAAACAAAACACCAAAATCCAGTAGGTGCTGAATATAAAATCTTCACTTATTTCATGGGATTATAGAATCCAGACATTTTGTGTGTGTATGTGCTGGTCCATGGATTTGAACTCAAGGCCTTAGGCTCCCTTCCTGGGCTATTTTTTTCCCCTGAAGGCTAGCATTCTACTACTTGAGCCACAGCTCCACTTCAGGCTTTTCTGGTGGTTAATTGGAGATAAGAATCTCACAGACTATCCATTCCAGGCTGGCTTTGAACCTTTATCCTCAGATTTCAGCCTCCTGAGTAACTAGGATTATAAGCATGAGCCACCAATGCCTGGCAAAATCGACATTTTAGTGTTAATCTTGGCTTTTGTGTTTTTGCTATTACCTTTAAATGGAAAGATTTCAACATACTCTTAGTCTTAACAGTAGAGATCACTCTATGTGACCCTGTCTTCCAGTAAAATCTTTGACAACACAACATCCAGAAAAGGGAAGTAGAGTATAATGATTAAAAAGTGCTGAACTGGAGCCAGGTGCTAGTGGCTCACCTCTATAATCCTAGTTACTCAGGAGGCTGAGATCTGAAAACTGTGGTTCAAAGCCAGCCCATGAAGGAAAGTCCATGAGACTCTGATCTCCAATAAACCACCAAGAAACCAGAAGTGATGCTGTGGCTCAAGTGATAGAGTGCTAGCCTTGAGCTGAAGAGCTCAGGGACAGCACCCAGGCCCAGAGTTCAAGACCTACAAGCCACAAAAAAGTGCTGAACTGTAAGTCTTACTCCAGATGGACTTAGGTGGATCTCCGATACTTCTCAGTTATATGATTGCAACTCCCTTTGCCTATCAACTGCATGCAACTGGCTATGGGGAGACAAAGTACATTAGCCTGCAAATTCAATTCCAGAAATAGAGCCTATTGCTAATTTTCCAATGTTGATTCTGTGTGTGTGTGTGTGTGTGTGTGTGTGTGAGAGAGAGAGAGAGAGAGAGAGTGAGATGAGCTTTCTTCTGTTAATTATATTGCCTGCCAGCACATTTTCTATGACCCTAGGAAGCATTTCAAATGTGTGAACTTTAGATTGCTTTTGGCCTGAGTCTTGCAGCCATAAGAACCGAGGGTTTGTGTTCATGATGAAATAACATGTCATTCTCACTATCCGTAAGTCTACAATTTAGAGTTAGGGTCACTCTCTGTTTCCTCTATTGACTTTATTGTATAGTTTTTTTTTTTTTCTAAAGCGAAGCTGTACTCAGTGTGCTAGAATATTTATCTAGGATTGTTATTATTATTTTTCATGAGGATACCTTTACCACCTCAGCTTTTATGCAACACATACTGGTGTGAAGTATGTTTTTATATCGTGAGCATATTTTAGGTGTTATACTCTTCACATGGACTTAACTACCAGATTTTCATTGCTTTTTTCGTTAAGTAAGCTTCCTTTGTTCAAGGTACAATGCACACTGGTTTCTCCAGTGATATCTAATTTCATCAGATGTGAACCTACTGTTTCAAACATTCCTACGATCACTTCCAGGAACAGGTGTAGTCACGTGTGTAGTGCCTCATCGCGGTATCCTGGACCGCACAGGTTCATTATTGGAACCTTTCACACTTGCAGTGGTCTGAGTGATTATCCCACAGTTTATAACAAACCTGTGCCTGAGTTAGTGGCATAGAGGATGAACAGCAGTTTTGCCTATGGTGCCCTTCCTTTGCCTTCTTTGTAATTCTGTACCTTGTTTACGAATGCATACACAAACAACATTTACACTGGAAAGCTGTTCTCGCCTCTCTCTCAAGTAGACTATATTTGCAAAAAGGAAAATCAAACTTTTGCATACCATTTAAACGAAAATGTTTTCTACCTCAAAGATAAGACTATTCTTTATAGTTATAAAATGTTAAACAACAATTTAAAGTACAACTATGGTTGGAAATCACTCATGTAACTGCCTTTTCTATCTTAACAGATAGACTATGGCTGGTATCAGCCCTCTTTGGGCACGGCAGTCTGTTTCTGCAGTGGTCTGACATTTATGACAATCACCCTTTTGGCTTTAGTTAGAGGTTTAGCACTCATGGTGTGGGAGGGAGGAGTTGGGGTCGTGGGGAGGGAAGGGATGGTAGGGGAAAAACAAAGGAGGAGGTAATAATGCTCAATAGGAAATGCACTCATTACCTTACTCATGTAACTGTGACCCCTCTGCACAATATTTTTACAATAAAAACATATATACAAAGTAAAGAAAAAAACAACAGCTTAACTTTGACTCCCTCAAAATGTGTATGGCTGTGATTTTTTTTCTTTTGTTTACTATGGCTTGTGAATTCCATGGGTGGCAATTCATTTGTTAATGCTCCATTGGGTTTCATTGTTATACAGTATTTATTTTATGGATACATGATATTTTTCTGTTATTTATTACAAAGAGTGCCACAGTACAACAAAATTTACATCTCTGTTGGTACAAGAGTAGCTTCAAAAATTAATTCAACAACCCTGTTTGTGTTTCTGTATCCTCCTTGACATTTAACAGCATCAGACTTAATTCTTTTAATTTCTTGCCAATTGGGTCAATGTGGATGATGTTCAATTGTAGGTCAGTCTATGTGTCCATAGTTATTGATGAGAACATCCACCTAACACTCATCTAAATATCTAGCTGAAACGGCTTCCATCCCTTGGAACTTTGATACCACATGTTCTATCTTACAGTTTTAGTGTTTTCTTTTTCTGCTGTACTTATTTTTATTATGAACTGTATAATTCCTGGTGAGCAGAATCCAGGTTTTATTCTTCTTTTGAACTTTTCAATTTGTGAACCAATGAACAGCTAAAGCAGACATAAATTGGAGGGTCAACAAAGTAGTTTAAAAATGGCAAAGAGATTGGAGATGAATATTATCGTCTCTAACATATTATCTGTTTGACCTGGAAAATGTTGCTCAATCTGAATATACTTTTCTCCTTGCAAAATGCATGTAACATTAACAGCATCCTCTGATTATAAAAATAAAATAAGCTAAGTTGGATATAAGCTTATAATGCAGAGCATCTTTGAACATTGATAGTTACTATTGGGATTATCAAAGGAAAGATCCTGTTTTAAAGCGATAGCCTCCCAAAGTCAAAGCTCTTGTCCTGGCATTGGGGATCCTCGTTGAAACAAATTCTTTGCTGAGATAGTAAAGATGGAAAATCCTAGCACGACTCAGTTCGTGAAATGAGTAGAAGGAAATGATCTGGATCACTCTTCTATTCCCTGCTCAAGAATATTTGAAAAAAGACACTGATTGTGATTAAGGAGAAAGAGGAAGATGACAAGGGAACAGAAGGGGAAGATAAAGTAAAAGGGGGAAGAAAGAGGAGGAGAAGGAGCCAGAAGTGAAGGATGGGAAAGAGGAAGGGAGAAGAAAATGGGATTAGGAGAGAAAGAGTATAGTTAGACCTTTTCATCTATTTTTTTCCCTTACTAATACTCCTGAGAGAATACTGAATATCCAAATGAAGAAAATTTCAAAAAAAGTCTAAGTACTTCATAAAATGTAAGTAACTCTCCTATTTTTTTTATTGTAGTTTGAAAAATCTTACAGATGTGTAAAGAGACTTTGAAACACTTTAAAGCTAGAGAAGATACTGAAAAGAAAATCAAAACACTTAAATGAATAAGCAAAACACAATTAGGTTGAGCAATGGCAGCTACAGAAACCAATGTACATAATTCTAATAGCCTTTATGGGAGAGATGCAAACTCAAGCCTTTTCTGCCTTGTTTAAGCCAGCATCAGTAAAATGTGAATCTCAAAACTTGAGCTAGGCACTTGCCAGGGGCAGAATCATTGTAAACCCTCACAAATAGGCTAACAGTCATTTGGATTCCAAAATAAACATGTATGCTTGGAGAGATTCCACCACTCTATTTCTAAAAGGCTTTCAGAGTAATTGCATTTACAGTACCGGGCCTGTATAACTTACCTGTACATTTCCATAAAACGCGTCTCTTGATGTGCAAATGTAAAAGCAAATTAGAAGCAGAAATCTACCCATTTCAAGATGTATGTAAAAATAACAAGCTGTTTCAAGATAAACATAAAAATGAGCGGATTTGAGGAGGTAGATCACTTTTCTGCTAAAAATGCTTCAAGGATTCTCTCCTCATGTCCCAATAAAATCCAAATGCTTTTCTAACATTAGCATAAACATCCTCTAGGATACTTTTTTTTCATTCATTGGCATCTAGGCTTCTAGTCATCTGCAAAGACTTCACAGATTAGGCCTTTATTCATAACAAACTGCCTAGTTTTGCAGAGTTTAGAGTTAATGTTGTTTTCTCAGTTGGGAAAACTCTCCTCATCTTATTTTTATCAGACTAAATTGCACTCAAAATGGGTTCATGAATAAACACATGTGTTTCCGTGAAGCATATGCGTACTTGCAAAGGGATATCCCACATTCCCCAAACATGTCTCTACAGACCTTTATCCTTCTATGGCTGCCTTTCTAGTAACTGTTATTTTGTTTTTTGGCGAGGTAGAGTCTCACTATGCAGCTTAGGCTAGCCTTGAATTTGACTGCTTAACTTGACTGCTTGGGGAAATGTCTCTCCCTGGCATAGAAATAGAGAGGGGAAGATCCCACAGTACAATTTCCACCTTCCACCTTTCAGATGCCTAGCAGATTTCTTTTTTTAAATCATTAACTCAATAGCCAAAGCCTTGGGTTAGTAGGTAACAGAATAAAAACCTTTCTGACTAAAATCAGTGTTAAGCTTAGAATTGCCTTTCTCTGACCCATCCAATAGGTCTTTGTCTGATTTCCAAAATGTTAAGTATGAGAAACAGATACTAATCTGCAACCTCAAAAATGAAAACTTAGTTATACAAAAACCCAAAGACTACAGAACAAGGGAAAATTGCTTTAACAACCATCTTCATTCCTGCTCCATTTCCCAGAGACCACCAACACCATCACTTGCCTATATTACCCTTCTAGATAGTTCTGTGCTTTGACATATGTGTATAAATGCGTTATTGATGATAACATTTGAAGGCCAGATGACTCCTTGCTGGGAATTGTTCGCAATATGATACTCATTTTTCACAATTCCCCCAAATATTAATTTGAGCTAAATACCATTGCAGATGTTTAAGAAACATTTGAAATAAGAACAAGGTAGCCAGGGTGGTGCTGCTCTGGACTTTAAAGCCATTGCCTGAGAAATGGGAGCCCCTATAAGAGATTCCAAGCCTACTAATGCCCCTTGCACAACCCCACCATTCCCCATTCTTTCTCATGTCCACAGTGGGTGACACTCCAAAGGAAAAACAAGGAAAGGCAAAGGGTTGGTTCACAACTAATCAGAAGAAAGAGGTTTAGTCTGCAGCTCACTATATTTCAGCCTGGAAGTAAAAAAAAAAAAAAATGTTTAAAGGATGGAAAAAAAGGAAGAATTCAAAATGATTTCTCTTTTGGTGATTGGAAACCAACCCAGGTTTGCAGTTTGTAGAATTGTCAGACACTGAAGGATATCAATACCTTTTGTTGCATAGGTATTTTTTGTTAGGTCTGTCTGGGAAAAATGTTCCTTTCCCCCACTGTTCTTCCTGGATGCACACGTGGCCCTTTCCCTAAAAGCCCTAGCCCACTATTCATAACTCAGATAGCTGGAACTCTTGGGGGCAGTTACCACCCCTTCCTCTGAGGTCACATCCTGGACTGCCCCATCACGCCTCCTTCCAATCATGAGAGGTTCCCAGACTCTGAGGTCACATCCTCTACCTGTCGTGGCCACGCCTCCTCCTGCCCTCTCCTTATATAACCCCCTCCTACTATGTGTCTACTCTTTTATCCATGTACTTTCCACCTGGTGAGGTCAGCAGTTTGTTCTCCCCTGAAATAAACTCTTTTGTGCCTGAACAATGTGGAGGTTTCCTTTCAGCTAAACCTTACATTTTCCATGTGTGAAATGGAGGGAAATGAAGACATTTGTCATTGTGCATGCAACGATCAGTCTAGAAAGCTGGAATTAAGAAAAAAAAAAGGCAGTGTATTTTCACACCTTTTTTTTTTTTGTTTGTATGCTTTTGGTCATGTATAATTCACCAGATTTAGTTAATCTTTAATGCTCTGTTCTACTCAAATTCTCTTTTCATGGATTCTCCAAATGTGAATGCTGTCTTGCCCATTTCAGAGTCACCTTCTAGTGTGGATTAACCAGTAAAACAAAAACAAAAACAAATGTTTTTTTTCTTTCATGCGATTGTTTCTAACACATTTATAAGATGATTTCTTTGTTGCTTTGTATGTCCCTCCCCCACGGTATAACCCCTGCTTTCACTGTATTTGATGTTGGTATAATTTGTGGAGGGGAAGGGAAAAAACAAATCGTTTAAATAGGGATACAGGTGGACTCATTGCAACAATGAGATGTACAAGTCGTTATGTCGAAAACGAACTTTACAACTTTGGTGTGGGGGGAGGGGGAGAAAGATTGGGTGGGGGGGAGGATGGGAAGGGGAAACAAAGGAGGAGACAACAATGCTTGATAAGAAATGTACTCATTATCTTGCCCATGTAATTGTAACCCCTTTGTACAGTATTTTCACAATAAAAAAAACAACACAAAAACAAAAAAACCCTATTTCCTCGGAATTATTTTTCTTTTATTTGAAAACTTTGCAAATTCAAACTTGAACTTTAATGATCTAACTTTTGATTCTACCTTTATTTCTTTTAATTACAATCTGAAGTTAGCCTCTAATGCTATCCTTATATTTTCTCTAAAGCAAGGTCATTTTTAGAGCACAAATAAGAAATGTTTGAGAATCCTGGCACAAAATATAGGTTATGTTATGTAAGGGTTAACATTCTCCTACAGAGTGCAAATTATATATTGTGACACCTGTATGCTACTAATACACAGCTAAGGCATTGTTCTAAAGGTATAAACACCAATAGTCTTTCATTAAGAAATCTTGTTATGCAGCTCTGTATCGGGTTGCTTTTGAGATTTATTCGCCAGTAAAATGAAAACATGGATTTGTGGGCATCAGGACCCATGTATGCATTTTTATTGTTGCCCTATCATATCTATAAACTTTGTCAAATGACTCTAATGCAAAAACAATGAATGGTTTGTGTAACAAGGGTAAATGTTAACTACAGAAGCATTTGTAGACAAGCCCATAGTGGATAGGAATCTTCAAAGGAAAAGAACATAATCTGTAAATAGATATTTTGCACTTCTTTCTAATACGATAAGGTAGAATAAGTACAGATCAAGGTTTCCTCCTCTTTTGCCATGTGTAATTTCCTTTGGTCAAATATCAGCATTTGTGTTGATCAACTGTAATATTGGTTATGAGAAATCCAGGGGCCTAGATTTGCAGATTAATCATTCTCTTTAATTGAAATGCTTTCAAGTGTTTACAATAGATGTGAAACATTCAATGAATCACTAAGAAGATTCAAAATGCAAAATAAATCTACCTTTCTTCTCTCCCTGTAGAAAAATGCCCCTGGATATATATTAATACATCAAGTTGCATAAACATGACAAAGTTGTTATAATTACTTTCTTACTTATCTTCAGACTCTTCCTTTATGAATACATTATGAATATATTACACTACAGTAATTCTATTTAATCGTAACCTAGCAACAACATGCCTGACAGGGATTCTGATTTCACTGGAGAGAGAAAATTTGCAATGGACAAACTGTATAAAACTTATGTTCTCCAAAGGCAAGGAGGTCTCATGAGAAAATGACAATATCATCACTCACCATCAAAGAAAGTTAGACTAACTGTGGTAAAGATTTCAATTTTCTCTCTTCATTCAGTAAGACTGAGACATTTGTGATAATTTCCCCATAGGACAAAATGAAGAACAAAGGAGCAATGAGCAACTGAATTTTGTTTTCATTTGTTAAAGGGTGTTTCCTTCCTATTTCCTGGTGCAAAAATTTAGTTTGTGTACTTGGCTTGCTTCCTTGGATAAGCTTTCTTACTCCCTGTCTCTAGCTGTGATTGACAAGACATGGAAAGAAATTCAGTAACCTTTCCAGAGATAAGTTATTGAGTTGAGTGTGAGTATAAATATAGTTATTGTCTTCTTGCAATAATTTTCAACACAAGAAGACAAGTAGTTCCTGCACTTATTAGCAGTTGGAACATGTCATTGATCTTTATGATGAAATATACTATAAGAATGTAAAGTGTTATTGAAATAATGAATCATTTTTTTTCCTTTTAGAGGGCTTTATTTTTTGAGCTTTGCACCATTCATCTCCACACATCAGTGTTGCTTTATTATCTCACAAAATAAACATAACTTAATATTGCCTTTAGAATATAGTGCTTCAGGCAGGAAAAGTATCTCCAAAGGAACTCCACTATTAACATACATATGAGGTATGCAAATACAGAAAATATTTACACAAAACTTCCTCTGAGGATTTAAAGAATCTTTATAACTATTACCTTCTGAGTCTTTAACATGGTTGTTCAATGTAGGTACAGAATCAGTATTATTATATGCTCTTTTTTCCACTCAAAAGATCCTGGCCCTTCTAGAGTTCCACTAGCCTTACCAATATGAAGCACTGTTAATTGATTCTAGGTGTTTAGGATGAGATTATACAATTATGTTTGCATGGGCATGCATGCATATGTTTACATGTGTATATCATGTATTTAAGGGGAGCACAATAGAGAACATAGTATGTAAACATAAAATGAATCTCATATCCTCTGTGGATAAATTGATATCCTGTAGGAAGATTGTTTCCTGCTGTCTATTTGTACATTGCATCATCAGTTCCATTATCTCTAGACCATTAAGATGGTTTAAAGAATTAAGTGACCATCTTTAATGCCAGGCATTTAACAAGAGAAGACATTTTCTAATTTATTTTGTGAACTAAAAGAAAATATGAACCCATATTAGAGGCTAAAACAGCTGCTAACCTAAAAGTAGAGGTTCTTTGAATGTGGACAGTCTTGCCCTCCAGATGGATTTGTTTTGTACAGCCAACCACTCTGGGAAATAATTTAGCATTTGCAAATTTAGATGTATGAGTAAAGTATGAGCCAGAAATTCAAACATATATTTACCTGAGAGAAATCACTTTGTATTCACACAGAAATGACATAGGAGTATTTATAGGCTGTGTTTGCACCAAACTGGAAACAACTCCAGGTCATTCACTGTTAGAATGCATAGAGAAGCTGGTACATCTATGAAATGGAATAGTATTTACCAATAGAAAGAAAAGAAGTACTTGGTTAAGACATACAACTTTGTAAAAGAATTACTAATACTTCGATGGACCTCAGAAGTATTAACCTGGGTGAAAGAAATCAGTCTGAAATATTAAATAGAATATATTTATACTTATGTATACTTTATATGAGATTGTTATTAAAAAAACTATAGTGGGGAAGAATTAAAACACAAAGGATTTAGAGGATGGTGGTGACTGAACTATTGTGTGTGTGTGTGTGTGTGTGTCTTGTGAAAACTGAGCTCTGCATCTGAGCACTGTCCCTGAGCTCTTTAGATGAAAACTAGCACTCTTGAGCCACAGTGCCACTTCCAGTTTTCTAATGATTAATTGAAGATAAGAATCGCATGGGCTTTCCTTTCTGAGCTGGCTTTGAACCAGTAGCCTCACCTCTCAGCCTCCTGAGTTGCTAGGATTACAGGAGTGAGCCACCAGCTACCAGCTGAACTAGTGTACAAATAGACAGTTTTACATATAGATAGATAGCGATATATCATATATATGTAATTATATAACCATATATATATGTAATAAATACCCATATATGTATATATAGCAATACATGTGTATATAAATATATACACATATATATGAATAGAAGTAATCATATAAATGGTTATATATATGTATATATATACACACATATATACATGCATGGTTATGTATACCTATGCAAGTGTTAAAGTTCTAGAGCTGTATATAAAAAGTCAGTTTCATTGTATGATCCTTTAAACAGTAAGAAATATTGAAATCATCAAATTTTCTATATTTAAAAATGTCTTTCTTAAGATATTGCCCAGAAATTGTGAAAACATCCTACTTGCATAAGAAGAAAACACAATCATGTAACAAAATTGCAATGAGAGGCAACACAAGAGGTTCATCAGAACATTCAAAGAAGAATTGCTCTTGCACAGATAAAGCTTTGTAGGTATCCTGCAATATCTTGCTCAAGTATGTTCTTTGGGGAACATGGCAGGGAAGAGCAGTAATCCTAAACTTGGAGACAGCCACAGGAGGATTTTGAGTAGGAGGCCAGCCTGGGATCTTACATATAACCTTCTCTTGGGTTAATTGTTAAGAAACTTGGCTTTACTTAACTTTCTTTTCTTCTCTGCTGATCCTCATTTAGATATTTTGATTAATACGTTTTTGCTCCAGGAAGGCTTTTTACCAGTTCTTTCTGTAAAATGTCTTCAAGTCTTGCAGACTACTAATATGCATAGTAACATTTGAATTTTAATACACTCTCTAAAGATTACCCACTGCATTTAATGAATACTCTGGCTTGTGTAATAAGATATTGCTATTCACACCACGGGACTCCAGAGTACATACATATTGAATAGGAATTAATATTTATAGTTAATCCCATAATTATTCTAAGATGTGGAGAAAGCTATGAAGGTATTATCTGATTACTCTTCTAACAAGCACCAACTCCAAATGTTTCTACTTCACAAATTGAAGAGGAATGACTTAATTTACAAGGAAGTTTATAAACTCTTCAAAAGTCTTCAGGCTAAACACTATTTCCAAACACTGGAGTTTTTGAAATCATGACATATATAAGCCTCACTATATCTATCTATCTATCTATCTATCTATCTATCTATCTATCTATCTATCTATCTATCTATCTATCTATCTATCTATCTATCTATCTATCTATCTTTTGTTCCATTGGCTGAGTTATCTCTTCTTGACATTTAAAAGACACCTGCCTAAACCTTTCAGAGAAACCTTGACTATTTAATATTTAAAAGCTAATATTTCTATATATTTATTTGAAGTATACTCTTTTCAAAATGTTTTAAAGGATTTGATCAAAAAGTGATTTGTTTCTCATCCTTTATACTTGAATAAAAATAGTGTACGGAAGTATTATTTCATTTATTTAGTTACTTATTTTAGTAAAATCACCTACTATGTACTAAGCTCTGTGGTACACACACTGGGCAAACCAGGGCTTCATAGGCTGAATTGATGTTTCTTTGTTATCTCTTCAGGATCTGTATGTTGATATAAATACCAGTGCCCCAGAGTGTAGCTATGGTAAGAGGCAGAGGTAAAAGAGGCAATGGAGTTCAGACAAGGCAGTGAGCTTATGAGAAAAGTGCTTAGGATACCAACAGGCAAGCAGCTAGAGTTAACTTATCAACTCATAAATAAATACATTGGATGGTTTGCAAGTATATACAAATGTATTAACTGAAATGTTATAGATTCAAGGGAGAACTCAAATGGTGTAATTCCATAGAAAGTCACAGCCAAAGATTAGGAAGTGAGTACTGGAAAGGGGTGGGAGATAGGGTGAAGGGGGAAAGGGCGGAACATAGAAGAGGAAATGCAGAAAATATCCAATGTATAGCTTACAAAATTGAGAGGAGTAGAGTGAAGAGTTGGGTAAGGGAAGGATGTGTGAGAATGTGGAAAGGGATGATACTAATGATACATTGTGTTCCTAAACTGCTTTGTTAAGTAGCCATGCAGCAGCAGCAGCAGCAGCAGCAGCAGCAGCAGCAGCAGCAGCAGCAGCAGCAGCAGCAGCAGCAGCAGGAGGAGGAGGAGGAGGAGGAGGAGGAGGAGGAGGAGGAGGCAGAGGAGGAGGATACATATTGGAACAGATTGAGCAAATTGTGTTCACAACCGATAATCATCACAATCATAATCATAATGTGAAGGTCATGTGGGAACAGGTCGAGAAAGTTTGTTCACAACCCAAATCAACTGTGCTCATCTCATTCATCTTCCAGAAGAAAAGGAATGTTATGTTAAGCCACAAGCTCAATGGCATTTTGTTATGGCAAGCCATGCAAACTGATATCAAACCTCAAAACACAGATGCAAATATATGTCCCTCTGGAACTAAAGGAAAACAGATCCACTACAACCTAGAGAAACAGTGCCATAGAATCTAGGAGAGTTATGAATGCTGTATCAGCATGAAGCCAGAGTAGTGATATATTTTTCAAGGGCAGTAATATAACGTTTTGATATGATGGATTATACAGTACTATAGTCACACCCTGAACTAAAAGGAAAAATTTTTCCAGCCAGCGAAAACTATACGGGCCCATTCCTTGAGACATGAAAAGCATAGCTCCCCGCCCCCATTTTCCTATACCTGGGAGAATGCTTCTAAATAACATGTTTATAATCGTTTAACCGTTGTGCAGAGGAGTTGTCATTCAACAGAGCAGTGCATAAATACCTGTATCTTCATCCACGTCATCCTCTTCACCGGTCTCACCCCCCCTCCCAACCCACCCCTACCCTCACTTTTCTTAATTTTTAGGGCATGTGTTGAATCTGTTTTCCCTTCAACAAAACCGTTTATATCTTGATCTGCATCATCCCTTCAACATCCCTCTTCCACCTACCCCTTTCCTATTTTTCTCAATTCTATGGTATATACAATGAATTCTTGACTGCATTTCCGCCTTTCATTTCTCTTCTCTTCCCTTGGCTCCACCTCCTTCTTGCAATACCCATTACTTGGTATTTGCTTTGTTGGGCTTTGACTTAGGTTGGATTATACTTAGAGTTAACTCCTTTGTAACTGCCTGCATTGCTTGGTAGAATTCACGAAGATAGAAGGCAGTGCATCATGAATGAGGGGCAGAGGAGTCCTAGAACAGCAGAGCGTTTCAGGATGCATTTTGCAATTTGCATGTCCTTCCTTTTGTTGCTCTTGCTTTTAGCCTCGACCCCCTTCTGAGAGACTCTCTAAATTTCTCCTTTACATTCTGTCATTTTATTTCTAATAGGACCCATAGAGAGATACTTACTCTTGTGTCTTATTTAAGCTAGAATGATGTCTTGATCAGATCTAGAAAAGAGCCCACATTTAGGCAGATATTTCAACTTTTGTGCTCTGTGATTCTCTTATGGCCATTTTTTGTGCCTTGGTTCATTATTAAATATATGAATATGTTCAGACTTTGAAGAAAAACTCAACCACAAGGAAGGTCTACAAGTCATTAATTCCGCAGCTGTCCATGTTGGCACATATCTATCACCTCAGTACTTGGGAAGCTGAGGTAGAAGTCTTAGTAATTCAACTTGGGTTATATATTAAGTTCCAGGCCAGCCTAGACTACATAGCAAATAAGTTAATTGATTCATTCATAGTATATTAATAAATTAATTTTTCTATAGAACCTTTTCAAAATGGTTCATTTCAGGAGAGGTCTGGAGATGTACTCTCTTCAGTGAGGGTCTTTTGTGTGTTCAACATTTCAGAAACACACTTCATTTCCAATGCCACTGATTCACTAAATGCCAACTTTCTGCTTGGTCTATTAGAGTCTTCCCTTCTTGGTTCATAGTGTCTAGGAAGGGAAATAGATCCTGACAAGACAAATAAATACATAATTGTACACAAGCTGTGATATAAAGCTCAGAAAGTAACAACCTGGGAACAGAGATTTAAAAACCAGTCTAAATAGGCAATGTGTTGGTGTTGGTGTGGAGCCTACTGATCCTTAAAAGACAACACAGGATCACCCGTGTGAAGTGAAAAACAGAACATTCCCAGTTTATGGAATGGTGAATTCAAAGCAGAAAGTAGACAGAATGGCAAAGGTCAAGTATGGCACAGAAGGCAATCAGATGGCACACACAGACGGACTAAGAGTAGGTGCTGAGTGGAGTAAACAAGCAATATTATAACCAGGGAAATTCTACAACTATTCATTGGCTTAGGGTTCACATTTTTCCTACTGTATTTGATACAATAGAGTCTTTCAGATTCTATGTATTCCCTTCTATTTTCTGAACTTTGCCTGTGGATGCAGGGTTGATTTACTTCCAGACCAATTTTTATACATGTTACCTGTATTAATTTCACTCAGTTAACTTTAGAAACTTCAGAGTGGTTCTGTACTTTACATGGGAATATAGAAAGCATTCTCTTTTACATAGATAGCTTCAATAGAATAGGTATAAAAATCAGGAGGATTGAATGTGTGTGCTATTATCTTTAAAAGTAGCAATGGGCCTTATTTTACTATATGTGGATCAAAGCACCAACCTAAAAGTTCACTGTAGTTCAAGGTTCAATGAAATGGAGCTCTCTCTGGTGGTACAGAAAACTTTTAACAAGCAAAATTAAACCAAAAAAGAATAAATCCATTGTGGTGATGCTTTCTTTTGAAGTTTCAACCATGGAATAATTAAAGTAGGATTTCTGTAGGCAGCATGGGAGGGAAAAAAGAAGAGCAAATCAGCTGATTTGCAAAGAGAGTACCTTTAAAAGAAAGCAAAAAATAATTAAGATTACAGTTATTTAAGAAGCACAAACCTTCACTGCTTTAAAAAGTCAATAGAAAGGTTGACTTCTTTGAGCTTTTGAAATTAGATTTCAAAGGCCAAGGGAAGACATTAATAAAAGGAAAAAAGTATGATGAAGAATAGAAATAGAAATAGTCCTTCAATGTTAGATCTTAAAAAGGCAAAAGGAAAATTGGACACTCTTCGTGCACATACAACAGTCTATCATTCGAAATACACTTGTGACACAAACATTAGACACAGAGTATCCTGTTAACTGAGAATAATCTTTTCTCTCGAAGAAATCCTTAACCTCAGCCATGTAAACATTTGTATTTCAAAATAAAACTATTATAGACCTGTTTTGGTAACTTAAGAATTTTCAAAAGAAGGTAGAAATAATATAAATTTTGCTTAGTATTGGTACCCATTTAATGGCAATAATCTTCCTCCAGTTACCTTTACATTTTCATTTGTAATACTTTGAGACAGAGTCTTAATATATACTCCAGGCTAGGTGAAATCCCTAATGTAGTCTAGACTTTTCACTAACTTGTCATCTTCTTGCCTTAGCCTCCTGAGTGAAGAGATTACAGGTGTGTTTTCCAGTTCTCATACAAATGTTGAGTTATTGATTGGGATTTTACTCCATCTTGAATTCAATGTTCCAAAGTCTCATCCCAAAAGGGCACACACTCTACCATTAGAAACTTCTGGTAAACATGACCCCAAGTGACAGCACAGTAATTGTAGATAGAACCATTCATTTAAAGGAAGTGCAAATGAGAGATAGTAAGTTAATATTTTTAAGTGTATTTTCTTAAGTGGAAGTAACAAAAATAAATCCTCATGTTCAGGGATAACCATTGTCAATCTTGCTACATATTTTTTGATTGTCTTCTGGAACCTTTATATTATTGCTAAATGGTCCTTGAAAAAAGTCTAAATGTACATTTCCACCAAAACCCACTCAGGAGAACTCTTTCATTAATGCTATGTTAGGAGCAATCTTTTGTAAATTTATTTCTCTCAATGTAAGAGATGAAAATGCATTATGCTAAAGTTTGTATGTACATTTCATTGCTTATTATTCAAGTTGAAATCATTTTTTAGCAATTTTTGACTGTTATTTTTTCCACTTTTGAAAATGCTCTGTGCCTTCTTCCTTCATAATTACTTCTAAATCACTTCTCATTGACTTTTAAAGGTCTATTTATGTATGAAGGATATTAATTCCATGCCTGTGGCAATGGTTTTTAAAATACTTTAGTTGATTGGATTTAAATTCTTTTCTATGCTTGATTAACATGGAAAAAATCTTTAGATTAATATAACAATAAGAATTACCTTTAGTTTTACAAAGGAGTTACCATTTTATACAGAAGTTCGTGAAATACAATATATCTTGATCAATATCACCTCTTTCAACATTTTTTTTTTTTTTTTGGTCAGTCGTGGGGCTTGAACTCTGGGCCTGGGAGCTGTCCCTCAGCTCTTCAGCTCAAGGCCAGCGCTCTACCACTTGAGCTACAGCACCACTTCCGGTTTTCTGGTGGTTTATTGGAGATAGGAGTCTCACGGTCTCTCCTGCCCGGGCTGGCTTTGAACCGCGATCCTCAGACCTCAGCCTCCTGAGTAGCTAGGATTACAGGCATGAGCCACCAGCGCCCGGCTCTCTTTCAACATTTTTATCCATCCATCTCCTACCCACCCCTTCCCTCACTCATCTTAATTTTGTAGGATATACATTGAATTATGCATCTTTCTTTCTCTAAACTGCCTTTAGATCATAGAATCAAACCTACTATTTATAAGATGATATTCTCTTTTCTTTCATGGCTTCATTGTTATAGTTAATTTAGTTATTATATATTTAATAGTCATTAAATGAGTAAAATTCAAAGAAAATCAAAACCTTTGATATATAATTTTCCATATATTTTTATCTACCAGATTTTTTCTCCTGCCAGAGTCATAACCAGGTTAACATGGTAATGCGTGCAATATTTTTTTTCCTAAGCATCTGTACCTACCTATACTCAAACTTACACAAACATGTATTTATTCACATAGTATTGTACAGTCTTTGTTTTCAAATTTTAATACAAGTTTTAGATATGCCTCCATATGGAATAGAAATTACATTAAACATTTTTATCACTTCACAGTCTTCAATAATAAAACTTGTTGTAACTTCTAATAATTTACTTAAATAAGGTATATCAAAATTGCATTGCATCAAAAGATTTTACCTTGTTTTCATTTGGTTTTGTTAAATTTCTCTCCCCAATAGGCAAAGTGTTATTCATATCTTTGTTTATATATGTGCATATGTCCAGGAAAATATAACAAGCTGTAGTTTCATTTCTGTATTCACTTCTGGCTACCTTGCATGTTGTAAATAGCAAAACTGATTGCTAATCTGATGAAGGAGAAATACTATGTGATTGGTTGAATTTCTTATTTCTGAAAACCTCTTTTATGCAATCATTTGCCCACTGTATCAATTGAAACAAATAAAATGCCCATCAAGCAACCACAAAACCTGGTGGGTTTCAACACCAATTATCTGTTGAGTTTATGAATTTGGGTGAGCAGAATGATTTTTCTAGTCTGGTTATGCTTAAACAGATTTAGTCTGGTTGGTAAAGAACCTGTTACTAGCTGGGTGCTAGTGGCTCATGCCTGTAATTCTAACTACTTATGAGGCTGAGATCTGAGTCAAAGCCAGCCTGGTCAGGAAAGTGTGAGACTCTTATCTCCAAATAACCACCAGAAAACCGCAAGTTACACTGTGGCTCAAAGTGGTAGAGCACTAGCCTTGAGCAGAAGAACTCAGGGACAGCCACAGGGACCTGAGTGTAAGCCACACGACTGCCAACAAGAAAAAAACATTAAGAGGTGGAGCCTAATAAAAGGTCGTTAGGTCATTGCAGGTATTTCCTTTCTTATTGTGCTGGAATTGAGACATTTTGCTTTACCATGTACAATGATGTATGTTGTTGTACCACAAGCAGCAAGGCCAAAAGAGCAAAAGGAGCTCAGGGACAGTGCCCAGGCCCCAAGTTCAAGCTCCATAACAGACCAGAAAGGAACAAGAACTACAACAACACAAACAACAAAAGGGTTGCTAATCTCATGTGTGCTATTTCCATATCTGAGGGTAAACATGTCACTTGGGGAGATGACTTGGGTGACTTATCTTTTCTGTTTCGATCTCAAGTCCTGGCCAGCCGAAATTCCTGAAAATAACAGAGAAACAAGAGAAAGTGGCAAATCCTGAGACATGTATTATTTTTTAAATTTTCTTAAAGTAATTGTACAAAGGTGTTACTATTCAACAAAGCAGATTGAGAACACAGTACATATTCGTCCTTCTCACCCATTTCCACCTTCTCACACATCCTCCTCTCACTTGATGTTTAAGGATATATATTGGATTTTTTTTGTTACTTAACAAAGCAGTGTGTACTATATATATATATATATATATATATATATATATACATACATTATATGCATGTATACAATACTCCTTGTTCTGTGTCAACCCTTCAACATTTTCAACTCACTTAACCACAAAATGGAGAAAAATTTCAAGCCTCTAGTTAGTTATATCACAGGTGACCAAGACAAATCTGATCAATGAGTCCAGACACATGACCGGAAGCTGGAAAAATATATCTCTACTCCTGGGGGTAGCATGGTAAAATGATTAAAAACAATGGGACATGGCAGCAAGAAAAGAAATGAGAACCATTTTTAAACCTACACATTCCAGCATGTTTCTAATAGTGTGTTGGATTTCTTTCTGATGAATAAAATGGGCTTCTGTTTTCGCATCCAGAATTGAGAATAAAACAGCAGCTGCAATGTAATAAGAAAAATATAAACTCTACCCTGCTCTTCCAAAAGAGACGTACAAAAAGCTTCAACAGACACACTACTAAAGGAAGTATTCACATGGCTCCTAAATTTACTAAAAAAAGTTTTCTTCATTAACATTTACTTAGAAAACGAAAACTAAAGCCACAATAATTATTATTGTGAAGTCATGAGGATTCTTTTCAGATTATTATTTATTATTATTAAGTAGTTATACAAATAGGCTTTCAATTCAGGAAGTCAGTTTATAATTAGTGCATCTTGATCAATATCACTTCTTCCCTGCAGAATCCTTCTTTATTTTTTTTCCACATGAAAAACTCTATTTCTTAAAATGAAAAAGTGTCTGTTTTTTTTACATATTTGCTTCTGCTCATATTTAAATATTGGATACTGTCTTAAGGTAAACATGTTTGTATTAGGTTCTGAAAACACCTTGCTTTCCTTATTCTACAAGTGTTGATCAGTGACAGTTAAATTAGTTTTATGTGACACTCTTACATCTTTTATAAGGTGGTATCTTTTACCATTGAATCATTGATTCAATGATTCATTGATATATTAGTTTCAGCCTGGACCCAAGAGTTCCACACTTGGAATTAACTTTACTTGGCTTTTATTTTATTGCTTTAATTGTATTCTTATCTTGTTTTGCTGAGTTTTGTGGTTTGGATACAAATATTTTTGCCTCTGTATTTTTTAAAGAGGGTCTTCTAATTTTTCTTAAGTTATCTTGTCTTTGTAACATTTTATATCAATGATATATACTTTCAGTAAAATGGATTAGAATGGTTTTCATTTTTAAAGATTCCAGAGTAGTTTATGTAGCATGATAATTTGCTGTCTCTTAAAATTTAAAAGGAAATATATAAAAATAGTTTTCCCTAGTGCCTCTGTTGAAGGATTTGTTTTTTGCATTTGCTTTAATGATTGGTAGCTTTTTATTTCCCAAGTATTTTGGTATGCATTATGGTTATTTGTGTGATCAAAGTCAATATCTGTTTATCTATATATCTTTTCCTTGAAAAACATTTTACATTCAGTGGTGGTGCACACATAAATGCATTTTTTTCCTTTTAAAAGCAAGTATGGAGCACCTATATCTTGCCAATGACAGCATATTTAATATGTTCATAATTTTTATCCTTTGCACTTCATGTAGATCCTCATCTCATCTAACTATTGATGGGGGGAAAAGTTTTCTTTTGAAAATATTACCAGTTTTGTCTTCAATAGATTTCTAATGTAACTTCTTGTCTGCCTCTTTGGTTGGATGGCCAGGATGAACTTCCTGTCTAAAATTTTTCTTCCTTTCTTTATTATGCTCTAGTCTATAAAACTCAAACGATAATTTAATAGGATAATACTTGAGATAGATTCTTGAGGCATGTTTTATGTGGCCTGATTATTAGGAAACTTACTTTGGTTTATGGCAGAAGTAAACACACGTGTCAGATTTTGAGTGGGGGCAGGCATCTAAGTGAATTATCCCATGTCAGCATTGCCGGAGACACCATATGCATTGATTCAGTCCACTGCCACATTAAATAATAGTGTTACGCAGCAGTGATACAGCAGAATAACAGATGGATAATCTATTAACCAAAGCATCCCAGACCAAAAGACGAGCACAATTGGTTGCACTGTAGCCAAGCTTGTAATGAGATGAATGCTGAGGGAAATCCAAACTTTCAGCCATAGGGCTGGGGTTGAGAGAAGTACAATATTGGAATCTGAAAAACGATAACGAGTCAGGATGTATTCTGGAATCTTCCTAGGAGCCCCAGCTTCCTAGATGTCATGATGGATGCTTAATAATTGAGGTACCACCACAGCCATAAGCAAGAAAGGAAGCATGGGTAATATTGTTAGTAAAGTAGAAACTTCGGAATCAGAGCTCGATGACAATTGGTTTCCATCTTTAACTCACTGATGAACCTACACAGAAATAGTATAAAGACCCAAAGCTCATAACTTACACTGTCTAATTCTTAATGTTGGTCATTGTAACAAAAATGTGTCATACCATATATTAGCCATGACAGTATCACATAGAATCATTTCACTACCCCAAATTCTGTTATTTATTACTTTCTGGCCTCAAACCAGGGAAACCACTGTTCATTTACTATTGTCAGAAAATTTTCTTTCCCAGCAGCACCTTTTCTAGCCATCTCAGGTTAGTTTCTTTCACTTAAGTAATATGCGATTAAGTTCCCTTTGTGCTTTTAATTGACTTGATAATTCCTTCCTTTTTAGTGATGAATAATATTCTATTGCCAAAATACCACATTTTTTTTTAATTTTATTTTATTTTATTTGAGAACATACTGTACAGAGGGGTTACAATTACATGGGCAGGATAATGCATACATTTCTTACCAAGCATTGCAGCCTCCTCCTTTGTTTACTCTTCACCTCCCTTCCCAGCCTCCCCCTTCCCTCCCACCCAATCATACCCCCCCCATCCCCCCCCCCAACGACATTGTAATGCTGGTTTTGACATGACATTTTGTACTTCTCATTGTTGCAACAGGTCCACCTGAATCCTTAAATGACTTGTTTGTCCCCATCTCCTCCACATGTTATACTGACATCAAATATAGTGAAAGCGGGGGTTACACTGGAAAATACCACATTTTTATCTTACTGCACCTAAAGAAGGATGCCTTGGTAATGCCTAGTTTAGGCAATTATGGATACAGCCATAATAAACCCCAGTATGTAGAATTCATTGTTATTGATTTGGGTAAATTACAGATAGTATAAATGCTGGATTATATAGTAAGGCCGGTGGTTAGTTTAAATGAGTGATAATGATGTTTAAGTGTAGGTGGTTGGTTAGCTCTATGACTTGAATCACACCTCTAGCCCTTCGCTACATTACTTACTTACTTCTTGAATAGAATCTCATGCTTCTTACCCAGGGCCAGCTGATCTCCCTCCCCCAAGTAGCTGGAATTATAGACATGAGCCACCATGCTTAATATACTTCTTTTCATTTATTTATTCTTCTTAAATTTTACATCTAGATGTTCAGTTATTTCAGAACTATTTGCTGAAAATATTTTCTTTTCTTTCTCTTCCTTCCCTTCTCTCCCTCCCTCCCTTCCTTCCTTCCTCCCTTCTAGAACTTCTGCCCAAGGCTTGTGCTTTACCACTTGAGCCATAGCATTTCTTCTGGATTTTTCTGAGTAGTTTATTGGAGATAAGAGTCCTATGGACTTTTCTGTCTGGGATGGCTTCAAACCTTGATCCTTAGACCTCAGGGTTTTTTTTTTGTTTTTGTTTTTTTTGGTCCGTCCTGGGGCTTGAACTCAGAGACTGGGCGCAGTCCCTCAGCTCTTCAGCTCCAGTCTAGCGCTCTACCACTTGAGCCACAGTGCCACTTCCGGATTTTTCTGCTTATGTGGTGCTGAGGAATCGAACCCAGGGCATCATGTATGCCAGGCAAGCACTCTACCACTGAGCCACCTTCCCAGCCCCAAGACCTCACCTTTTTGAGCAGCTAGTATTACAGGTATGAACTACCAGATCCTGGCCTAAGCTTTTTTGGCTAGCACTCTACCACTTGAGCCATAACTCTGCTTCTGGCTTTTTGCTGGTTAACTGGAGCTATGGGTCTCATAGATATTCTTGTCCAGGTTGACTTTGAACCATGATTCTCATATCCACTGGTGGCTGGGTTGAAAGAACTATATTTTTATGCTTATTTCTTTGAGTCTAAGGACTGATAGTAATTACATTAAAGATACTTTTATAATAATCTGATGAAAGTAAGGAAAATCTAATCAAAGTTGCTCCATGGAAGAATTTTTATTGATAAAATTAAGCCTTTCTAAAGATTATACAATCTTCTCATCTTACCACCCAAACTCAGAGAATGGACTCTAAGAGTTTAATCAAATACAGCATGAATAATTGTGTTTAAAAACAACATGGATAGTTTAATGTTATTTGATACATTGAACTTCATCATATTTTTAAATGTGTTATTGGGATAGAAAATATGAATGAACCTTTTCCTATTTGATTGGTGAAATGGTTGGATGGATAAATGAGTGAATGAATGACTTGCTAACAAGTCATACAGCGTATGCTCTGAAAAACAAATGGTGAAGGCTGAGGCTGGGGATGATTCTGGCTCCAGGACATTTACATTATATAACTTTCAAAGTTGAGCCCCAGATGACCTGATAGTACTGGGTTGAGAGACTGACTGTTCATAGACGAATGTTTTTTTCCTAGATATTTTTTTTTCCTGGCAGAACGCTTCAGCATCATGTGGAGCTGTGGTAAATCATATTTTGAAACTGTCCAGAGTCTTAATAATAATAATAATAATAAAACCTTTGTGAACTCAGAATTTGGAATTCCACAGTGAGAACACCACAGCCATGCTCTTCTACTCTACACCTTCTACAAACCTAATTACCTGCCTTTTTCACTGTGTATACATAGTTCATCGCCTCAGAGACTCATCGACAAATTTATTAAACCTTTCTTATCCAGAATGCTAATGTTTCTGTAAATCTTCACCATCTGGTGCAACACCTAATTGCTAGTGTGGAGTGAATATAATTCATGGCTTTATCATAATAAAATGGTTAAGTGATTTAAATGCACCCAGATAGTCTTTATTCAAAAGCAACATGGATTTTGTTTTTCAGTTGTCCTTCCTGCTAAGACGTGTCAGGAAGCTGTCCCTTTCCTAGTACTCTGTGTCACAATGGGATTTTCTTGAAAGAGATAGTCTCTTCCCTAGGCTTGCTAGAACATCTCCAAGTGTAACAGACAGTAAATGAGATGCCATTAGGTGCAACCAGGCTTCCTCCTCAGAAACATGAATAATTGAAATCCTTCGCATACATATTTATCTCTCTCTCAGCCTGTCAGTCACTCAACAGTAGCCCCACACTAAATATATTTGCACGATTCAAGTACATTATTTGGTTTCTACTCCAGGCTTTTATTTCAGTCTATCAGAAGATTTTACAGCACCTGTTGCTATCTTCATAAGAAAAAAAAATCATTGTAAAGCTGGTTGTCAAAATATTTCCATGGTGCTATTACAATGCAAGCTTGTATTTGGTACGTATCTAAAGTTTTTTTTCTTTTGATACTTGCTTGATAGGTTTGTGATTTATTAGGACATTAAAAGAAAAGTTTGCTTTCACATAGTGGCTGTTCATTAAGTAACTGGCCAGATGGTCTGAACCCTTAAATGAAAATCCACTCCATGCAGTATGGAACTACTAAATAGTCTTTTTCAAATCCAACCCAAAATTTCCTTTGTTCTCTTTAGGCGTTAGACAGTCAGCTTCTGTAGACAACAATAAATCAGGCCTATATGTTGTCACAGCAGAAATCACCCCATGGGTCACCTGATCTGGGCACTATTAATTTTCAGGGGTCAGTGTACTAAGTGACTTAAGAGAAGGCACAACAAATGTTTGTGAATTAAGATTGGCATAATGACAGTGAATGGAAAAATACACCATTCCTGGTAAGAGAAGAAAGATTGGGCTTTCCAAATGATTTTTCTGTCTCACTGTAAAGGCTGAAACAAAGTCAACTCCTTTGGCCTAAGTGGAAAAAAATAACCTGTTGATAGAAAATTCAGAAGATGTCAAATTTATATCCAATATTGGATATAAATATAAATCTGTCTAGGTGGATTTCCTGTCTCTGTCTCCACTTTAGTTTGGGAAGACATTCTGATGAAGTTCCATGAGTACATACCTTGCCATTAAAAAAAAAGTAGGAGTAAGGCATCGATCTTAATACGTAGAGTCTTAGACTGATTGAAGACCAAATACAGTTGTGGTACTAAAATCATAAGGGTTAAAAAGACTGAACTAAATATTTATTTTTCAGATTATTAGTCACAAAACTTTTAGATATGGATTCTTTTTTCAGTACCATTGTTCCAGATGAGATTGTTGTAAGGCTGTCACACATTCAAAGGTCTACATTCAGTGTTTCCTACTATTTGTTTTACCAGTGGAAGTACATTATTAATGATGCCATCCTGGCCTAATAAAGAAGCATTTCTTCGGTTTTATCCAGCCAGTCTGCATTATACTCCCAGACACCATCTCTTAAAACCATCTCCTTCAGGGAGAATCAGCAAAAGTCTACAAGCAATCAGAATATTTCTAATACCAATATTTCTTCCTACCAAAGGGCTTTGAATAATGCAAGAAGGGGCAGACACAAAAGTAAGAATGTCATGTAAAGTTAAAAGCAAAGAAAATAAACAATCACCCAGTGGTTGAGACTATTTACCCAAGACATGTTTGAACCAGAAAAATCACCCTTAGGGCTTAACTTTTCAGGGAATAGAGGCAGAAAGGGAGAAAATGAAGCTGGCTCAGGTTGGAGTTAGAATTAACAAAAAGCCCAAACCATCATACGCTTTGAGGTATTAATAGACACAAGATGTCAGATCTGAACTTAGTCTCAGGATACCAGCCTTGACTTCACTCATGTCCTGAACCACTGAAGAAAAATTGTCCTTGGTCACAGGGCTCCTCAAGCAACCTAGATCTGTAGTATGTTTCCTCAATTTAGAAATCCAACCACAATAATAATAGACAATAAAATGGAATGGAATGGAATGAAATAAATAAAAGAAACATAAAACTTATCTCCTCCTCACCTGATTCACCCATAAAAGAAAAACTTCCCAGGAAGAATATCAAACTTGCCTTTCCTGTCTTTGTCCTTTGATATTAAACCAGATTGATACACTCTCTTGCTACCTCCTCCTCTCTCTTTCTCTCATTCTCTTTCTCTCTCACACACTCGCTCTCTCTCCCTCTTTCTCTGTGGGAAGAGCACCAACATGGTGTTTTTCTAATTTTTAATTTGGAAGTGCTAAGCTACATTTGTTTTCACTAAATTGATTACCTCTCTCCGTTTAATTTGCTTTCTCTGAGATTTCCATTAGGTTGTACTCCTTCGCAGCTAACATAATTTTCAAAAGAAATTATCTTTCATATGCAGAAAACTTCTCTGATTTTTTTTTGCAACTTCAAGATATTTCTTGAGCAACTCCCAAAGTACTTGTTGAGATGAAATCCACATTTTGAGGAGAAAAAGTTCTCTTTTTTCCTTTCTTTTTGTTTTTTTTTTTTTGAAGCCCTTTTTCTTTGTACTTCTTACAGATACTTTTGTGGCACAGAAGTGTCAGTTGTGATTATCAAGGACTATTCTGAAGGACTTTGAAGATTGTTTAAAGACATATCCGGTAGAGGAGAAAGGCTGTGAACTGATGTGGGTGATTCACAAGGAGTGAGTTGTCTTCTCTTCTGAAATTAAAAAAATAAAGTGATATCAAACCTGAAGGAAAGTAACAAATATAAAATAGCCTCAAACTGTGAACTGTGAGGAAATGAAATCATTTCAGATCTCTATCCTCTTTGTGTGTGTTTTCTTCTGTTTACTTAGTTTTAATAAGGCATATCTAAGTCTCTCGTACAACTTTCTCTTCCTTCTGACCTGCCTTCTTTCCCAAAGGCAATCTTCTTTTTTTTTTCTTTTTCTTTTTCAGGTGCACACTTTTTACTTTCTTTTATTAAATAGTTACATAAACTCCCTGGCTTCAATGTGCTCATATAAAAAAAGTGAGTGAAATAATACCATCTTCCTCCTAGGAAATTAATATATGTAAATTAGCAGCTGCAGTGTTACAAAGGAATAAAGAATATCAGTTAAATACGGGAGAATGAATGCCAGGGGTTTATTAGAGATACCCACCCCTCTGCCTGTCTATGCAACTTTGGACTCATTTAGAAAGTTGCAGAGTTCTTTCTGTCCTGTTTTCTTCCCAAATTATTCAGGTGAAGTTCTGTATGCTAAGAGCTAATTGATTTAGCTCTAGGAGCCAGTCATAAACTGTAATGTTGATCTTAATTCCTGGAGCAAAATGTTTATAAAAGTACAATTTACCTAATAGAAGGTGAGGGTGGGGAATAAGGAATTAAAAATAGATGCAGCATATAGAAAGATAAGAGCAAATTAGCTGACTTAAACATATCAGTATTTTTAGAGGGTGAACACATTAAATATTTAATGGAAAGCCAGATGCTGACAGTTTTTTTTATTGTGAAAATACGGAAGAGAGGGGTTACAGTTACATTTCTTTCTTTTTTTTTTGGGTCCAGTCTTGGGGCCTGAACTCTGGGCCTGGGCACTGTCCCTCAGCTCTTCAGCTCAAGGCTAGTGCTCTACCACTTGAGCCACAGCACCACTTCCAGCTTTTTTCTTTTTGCTTATGTGGTGCTGAGGAATCAAACCCAGGGCCTCATGCATGCAAGGCAAGCGCTCTACCACTGAGCCACCTTCCCAGCCCTACAGTTACATTTCTTATCAAGCATTGTTGCCTCCTCCTTTGTTTCCCCTTCCCATCCCTTCCCATCCCATCCCCCCCTCCAAAGTTGTAAAGTTTGTTTTTCGACCTAACGACTTGTACATCTCATTGTTACAATGGGTCCACCTGTATCCCTATTTAAACGATTTGTTTTTCCCCTTCCCCTCCACAAATTATACCAACATCAAATAAAGTGAGAGCAGGGGTTATACCGTGGGGGAGGGACATACAAAGCAACAAAGATCATCTTATATATTAGAAACAATCGCAAGAAAGAAAAAAAAAACATTTGAATACTTATCTTGGGGTTTATTTCACCTAACATCAACTTATCTGACCTTTTCTGCTTGTTTCAGACATATACTAGTTATTGCAAATAAGGGAAACCATGGGACCTCTGTTTCTTTGGGCCTGGCTTACTTCACTTCATATAATTTTTTCTAAGTCTTGCCATTTCCTAACAAATGGGACAATGCCATTCTTTCTGATGGAGGCATAGAATTCCATTGTGTATATATACTACATTTTCTTGATCCATTCATCTACTGAGGGGCATCTGGGTTGGTTCCATATCTTAGCTATGGTAAATAAGGCTGCAATAAAAATAGTTGTGCTGATAGCTTTAGTATGGTCTTGTTTGTAAACATTTGGGTAAATGCCCAAAAGTGGGATTGCTGGGTCATAGGGGAGCTCTATTTGGAGTCTTTTGAGGAACCTCCATACTGCTTTCCAAAGTGGTTGAACAAGTTTGTTGGCAGTTTTTGTAAACATACGAGATTCACTTATATGATGTTTATGGGAGATGTAGAGTTTAAATAGAAAAATACAAAACTGTGGAAATTATTGAAGGAGAGGAATACCATGCAAATTTTAAGCATATGAGAAGCAGATCACATGTAGACTTTGCTACAAAACACATCCTAGAGATAAAGAGTGACATTTCACAACAAAAAGAGACAATTCATAAAACAGAAAATTTCTAGAATGAATGTTTATTTGGTCCTTTAATTAAATCAGTTTGGTTTTTTATAATGTTCTCCTATTGTGTCCTTAATAGTTTAATCAATAAGTGTACATTCAAGTACTATCTCTTTGAGAATTCTTTTCTTTGTTCACTTGGGCCCATAATTATTTAACTTTTCCTTTTCCTTTTATTTTATTTGTTTCATGCCCAATGATGCGTTGACATATTCTGAATACAATGTTTTATTTTTTTCATGATTTTTTTTGTCATCTTACTTAAACTAGCTTTGTCCTTGTCCTGGCTCAATTAGGGCTGTCACTTCAATTTCAACATCCTTTCTCTCAGGGATTTCCTTTAATTTTCTTTTTTAAATTATTTTAATTTTATTGTCAAGGAGATGTATAGAAGGGTTGTAGTTACATAAGTAAGATAGTGACTACATTTCTTGTCGAACTTGTTACCCCATTCGTTTTTCTCTCACTTTCCCTGTCCCCCAATGCTCCCCCCAAGTTTGTACAGATCATTTCCAACATATTGTCTTGTGTCTATCACTGTTGCAATGGTTCCCCCTTTGTCCTTTGTCTCAGCATTCTGTTGTTCCTCCTCCCTTCCCTAATTGAAGTAAACATATATACAATGCCAGAGTCCCAGAATCAAATACAGTGACAGTGGGGATATACCTAAGGGGAAGAACATACAAAAGAACCAAAAACATCACATAGTACATTAAAAACAACAACTAAGAGAAGCCTCTTGTGTCCATGTCTTGGAGTTCACTTCACTTAGCATCATCTTGTATGGTCATATGTATGTAGCTATTGAGCTCTTCTGCTCATCTGCTAAGATTATCCTAGACATATACTAATTATTACAAATAAGGGAAACCATGGGACCTATGTTTCTTGGGGGTCTGTCTTACTTCACTCAATATGATCTTTTCCAAGTCCTTTCATTTCCTTACAAATGGGATGGTGTTAGAATCATAGAATTCCATTATATATATATATATATATATATATGTAATATATATATATATTATATATATATATTATATATATATATATTATATATATATATATTACATTTTCTTGATCCATTCATCTGCTGAGGGTCATCTGGGTTGGTTCCAAATCTTAGCTATGGTGAATAATGCTGTGATAAACATAGTTGTGCTGGTAGCTTTAGTATGGTCTTGGTTGAGATTGTTTGGGTAAATGCCCAGAAGTGGGATTGCTGGGTCAGATGGGGCTCTATGTTTAGTTTTTTGAGGAACCTCCATTCTGCTTTCCAGGGTGGTTGAACAAGTTTACACTCCCACCAACAGTATAGTAGTGTTCTCCTCCATAATCACTGAAACTAAGTCCATCGCTTACACAGTTTCATAGCTAGTTCTTCCCAATTCCTGTTGAACTTCCCTCTCTATCCACTGTGAGTGAGATCAACCAAAGATAACACAGTAGTCAATGTCAATAAAATGTTCCCAGGACTAAGTCTTGAAGCATCTATAATCAAAGAGAGAATAAGAAAGAAAGAGGGGGAAAAAAAACCTGGCAAGCATTCTATCCTATCTCCTTTTCCCCCTGGCTTGTGGCTTCCTACCTCTTAAGGAAGCTCACAGTAGAAATTATTCTTCCTTCTATGTGCCAACAATTCCTGTGTAATTGATGTTGTTACTCAATATAAAAATAACCTTGAAGTTCCCCTGATATTTAGTGAATTCCCATTCCCAGAACTAAGGCAGTGCCAACAGAACATAGATCCAAAGGGTGAACTGGCATATAACTGGATCAGAACAGAGACTGCCAAGAACATGTCTCTGGTTTAAAAGCAAGTGGTGGGAAGGGATATGGCTTTCAATGAACAGAGGAAAGAATGCTTGCCATGCCAGAAATCTAGGTCATCACTGCCTTCTGTGAGATTAGAGAATGGGACCCATGGCAGCTCACTAAGTCCTGTAGGTCGCATGATGGATATCCTTCCGGGAAAGAAAACCCTGCAAACATTTCAAAGCAGGTGAACCCAATACAAACATTTCAGAATTGTATACAGAGTGAGAGATCCCAGAGCCAAACTCCTGGACTCTTGGTGTGAACCCTATGCATTGCTTCTTAAAAACTGTGTACAGATTTTCCAACCTAGTCTGTCATATTATACCTCAAGTTCAATTGCTAAAAAAAGAAAAGAGAAGAAAGAAAAGGAGCTGACCATCCTATAGTTCTAGAGGTTAGAATTCCAAAATGGGATTTACTTTGCTGAAATCAAAGGATTAGTAGGGTTCTGCCATTGGCTGACTTAGATGTGGTCTGTATTGGGAAACACACAGTCCCCTCCTCCGTGTGTAAGGCCATTTGGGTCTCTGTGACGCTGATTGTCTACTGTTTTATCCAGTTCCTTCTCTGATGCTTATTCTCCTGCTTCATTCTTAGGAAGAGCTTTGCAAGCAATAAGGGGACATATGGATAAACTTATTTCAAGATCATTATTTACATATGAAAATCCCCTAGGGCAATATATTTGTATGTGTGTGTGTATGTATATATATATATATATATATATATATATATATATATATATACATACACACACATGCACACTTTTACACACACACACACACACACACACACACACACACACACATATATATTGGAATCTTTTGGGAGGAAGAGAATTTCTTTCCAACTACCATATCTATCTTTAGAGTATTATTGTAATTCGTAATTCCAGAGTTGTAACTACAGAGGTTTGTGATAATTTATCAACAGTCTCTTCTGTTAAATTATAAACATACAGAAGCTAGGCTTCTGTCCCTATTCTCACCAATACATTAGTATATAACCATACTATCTGTCTCTTTAATCAGTACACAGTAAGTGCACTTTGATTGCAAAAGTTAATAGTGTCTTAGCCGGGTGCCGGTGGCTCATGCCTGTAATCTTAGTTACTAGGGAGGCTGAGATCTGAGGATGGTGGATCAAAGCCAGCCCAGGAAGGAAAGTCTGAGAGAACTCTGATCTCCAATTAACCACCAGATAACCAGAAGTGGCTCAAGTGGTAGATTTCTAGCCTTGAGCTGAAGAGCTCTGGGACCGTGCCCAGGCCTAGAGTTCAAGCCCTACAACTGAAAAAAAATTAATAGTATCTTAAAGATAAGTTTATCCTAGAAGGAATTACTGCCTTTGTGAAGATACTTTTTATAATCTTTAGAGTGCTATTTAATCATCTAGGATACTTGTAGCTGATTTCAAGATACTTGCAGTTGACTTCAAGTTGTTTTCATCTTGTATTGCCTTACAGTAGACACTGATTACATGTAACAAAACTGATGACTTATTTTGAGGCTTTGGGATTTTGCCTCTGAGCTGTGGGCAATAGAACTAATTACCAAATGATAAGTATTCATGCAATATCTTGCATTATCAGGTAGGAGCTAGTGACACCAATAGTTTGGGTGTGTAGCTAGACCAAGAGTTGGTATGGTCTGTTTCATTGGAGATGTTAAAATGGCTACGTTTCCAATTTCTAATACAAAACATATATTTTCTGACACCGAATATCAGATTCAGAGTCACAGTATGGAATCAAAAGATTGCTAATTTGTTTTTGAATATAATGCCAACCTGAAGATTCATAGAATATAACCCCTCTTTGTAAAAGGCTCTACTGTCTACTCCCCTCCCCAGGAAGGAAACGTGAGAATTATCACCTATCTTTCATTTTATTTTTTCTTAGTTCGGTGTCTTCTGATCAATCATAGAGCTCTCCAAATCAACTAGGAGACCATCTCTTCTCTATATCCCTTTGTTTAGTTTGTACTTTGATGATCTCTTACCAGAATATTACAATTACCTGCAAGCTGGCTCCCTGGATCCTTGAGATGCTTTCTTTATTTCTCAGAGGTTTGTTATTTTCCCTCTCTGAAATTGTCACTTACGGATGAGAAGATTTATTACTTTTAATTAAAAGGGCATTGAAAATGCAGGAGAACCCTTTCTGTCAAGTAGAGAGGATTCCAGCATACAGAGGGCTTACAACAGCCAGCATCTTTCTACCTTCCAGTTTGTAACAGCAAATGCCAAACTGTGACATGCTTGTAAGAGAGACGCTTACATGCCAGCCTACATGGGAAAGTATTTGAGACCCAACAAGAACATTACCATCTTTCCTCCTCCCTGGCATTCTCCTTGCTTCTCCCCAGCACTTACCAGTGGCTTTAATAATTTGGAAATCTGATTTTATATAGCCTTTTCAAAAAACTCTTATTGAATGTGGGAAATAATTGATTTTCTGTATTTTGTTATTTTGTTTATCTCATTACATTATATTTTATCTGTACTGGTCATCTTTCCATGGCCTACTGGCTCTGGCATCCGCTGTCAAGAATACCTAAAATAAAGGGTAACAGTTCCCCAAACATAGTGAGTCATAAAGAGTAAACGCTGGTGTTTGATAATGTAGCAGGTTGTCTATCGTCCACAATAACTTAGTTAAACATTTTATGAGAATCTAGGAGATAGGAATCCAAAGGTATGTATTGAAAACTCTCACCGTGAAAGGGCACACTCCACTAAGACATAAAATTAGCACACATTAATCAGAAAGAATATTTTTAAAATTTCCACCTAGCAAGTCAACTCTCTTAGATCCAAATCAAAGCTCCTTCCTCTTTTGAAATATTAACTAAGAAATATGTAGCTCACTAACCAGAGTGTTGCCAGATTAAAAGACAAAGAAGAAGATAAATCTATAAATTGCATTATGCCAACAAGAATTTCTTCTCAGAGGTTGCTCCCATTTCTCAATGATATTCTTCCTTTCCTTATGGTCTTTTAATTATGACGAGGGTGTACCAATTAAGTGATAATAAATCATTCTCATTTCTGACTAACATCATTTAGTGATTACTGACCTTGTATCAAGGAGAGTCAGTATCTAGATTTCTATGTTAGCAGCAGTAGAACTGGCCAGTAAGCTATAGAGAAGGAGAGGTATAAGAAACACCTGGAGAGATCAAATTCAACACATTCAGAATACAGACTGCACATCTGAAATAACAATACCACATTTTGTAGTTCAAAAACACTACTTTATATAAAACACATGAGTCACATACATCAATAACATGTCTCAGCATGCCATTACTATGACAATATCCTTTTCTTCATCTATTCATAGTGACAATATATTTTCCTACTTCCTGATTCAGTATCTCATAAATTTATTTGTAACATGTCTATAACTTCTCTGTTTATTTTCAAACATGTCAGTTTATAAACTACTAAAATTACAACAGTTCATGCAGGAAACCAGTATAAATTGCTGTCAATTTAGCACATTTAGACTCCAAAGTAATTTACCATGTCAAAATAAAAAGAGCTTGCATAAGAAGATGGCAAAGATTGGCATATTAGCCAACTGGCCCTATTTCTAATAGTACCTCAAGTCTTTAAAAACAGTGTAGCCAGCCCAAGTTTAACTGAAGTTCAGCAATGACCATAGAAACAGAGCAATCATAATATGTGTCACATTGAGTAGATAAATAAATGGTTGAAGGATGAGTATAAAAAGAGAGGAAGATAGGGATTTGTGGTTAGGTAAGTAGAACACAACGGTGCAGCAGAAAATGTCTGCTTCTCCAGATAAATTCAAACGTGACAACCTCATAAAATCAGCCACAAAACATGAGAATCTATGATAGTGTTGCAAGGAATAGCACTGTCTCTGGCAGCTCTGCTTGGATTCCCATTATTTCATTTAAACACCTGGGGACTACAAATTTTAGGCAGAAAGAGAAACAGAGAGAGAGAGAGAGAGGAGAGAGAGAGAGAGAGACAGAGACAGACAGAGACAGAGAGACAGAGAGATAGAGAGATAGAGATAGAGGGAGGGAGAGGGAGAGAGAGAACTCACTTTCTAGGTAATTGTTTTGTTATAGACTTCCTTTTATTTTTTGGAGTGGTTAGATTTCTATTTGGGAACTTCACTAGCAAGGAGAACACTTTTATTGAATGCCAGTACTGTTTACTTTTTCATGCATGGAGACAGTATATTTCCTCTTTCCTACACCAGTGTCTCATAAATTTAGAAGCAGAAGCCACAGTAGGGAGTCTATTGTTAAAGATGAGTTAAAGTATAGACACTTTGGGAGAAAATAGTGCATTTGGGTTGGTCACGGTAGATTTTAAAGTTTCATAAAGTTTTGGATCATAAGTTGGGAAGAACTCGGTTGATGAGTAGAGATGGAAATTAGATTGGTATTGTTAATTTGGGAGAGATGAGAAGATCAGGCCAAGAAGGTGATGTTAAAAAAAAATTCCCCAAAGAATTAAAAAATGCCTGAGACATGAAAATGCTTTGTGTAGGAGCCCAGTACGTACTTCAGATATTTGTTTCTTTTATTGTGAAAATACCGTACAGTGGGTAATGCCCATGTAATTAGGCAATTACTCCTAAGTACTTATAGATGAGGATAAGCAGAAAGGCAACTCAGCACTAAGAAATTTAGGTTCAGCTGAAGCTGGATGCTTCAGTGTATAAAGATTAAAAAGAGCACTTTCTTCTGAGGCTAGGTATGTAAGCTATGTATGGGACCCACTTGGCAGCACAAATCCCTTCTCAAAAGAGAATAGCTCTCAACCACCTTCAGCTCTTTATTGCCTGAAGAGAAGGTAGCTCTAGTTTCTCAAGGCTTTTGAGAAACTAGGCTGGCAATAACATCTACAGCCCCAGATAAAACACCGTGGAGGTAGTTAATCTGATCCATATAGGAGTACATCACCCTTATCAAAGAGTCCGCAAAAACTTCAACCATGAGCTTAAAGTACTGGAAGCACCAAAAAGTGATCTTGAGAAAAAAAACACAACTGTTTAAAAGTCTGGTAAAACTGACATCAGATAAAAATCAATTGCAATTCAAATTATTTTATGCTGCTCTATAAAATGACCCATAGTCATGTAATGGTGGAGTATTAGCCCTATGAACTGAAACTCAGTCAACATTTTCACAGGATAAAAAATGTTACAGGAGTGTGTTTAGCTTATCACCATTGTTCTGTGCAAGAAAAGCTAATAAAAGTTTTTTTAGGATGCTGTAAAGGATTTGAATAATGTAATAAAGAAAACAAGATGTTGAAGATTGCCTCCTAAGACAGGAAATATAATTATATATATAATTAATATATAATTATATATAATTAATAATTATTGTACATTGACTACAACATTCATTATGTATTCTTTTACAAAAAGTGAATTTGAACAATTAGCAAGACCATTTAACAAAATAAGTTCCAGGAAGCAGAAACATGTCTTGTCTGAAGGGGTGGGTCTTAAGGGGAGAGGGGAAGATGAATGGAGAGAGGAACAGTGGGTGAAAATAGTCATAATGTACTGAATATGTGAAAATGGGGCTAGGTAAGTCGAAGGGACAGATAAAGAGGAGAGTAACAGACACTGTTTGAGATGCATCGTACTAAAACCTTGGCCTGCTGATTTGAACTTTGTATAACTGCTTACGGATATTAAAGTTAATTAAAATAAAAACAAAAATAAATCTGAGCCCCGGAGAAGATGACATTATCTTGTTCACATTTTTTGAACAGAATATCCTAATATTGACTGAACTATTAGACCTGAATAAAGCAAAATAAAAACCCTTCTAAATAAATACTAAAGCCAAGTAAAAATGCCATTTCATATATTTCAAATATGTCAAACATAAGAATTGCATTTTCTAAAATATGACTTCCTTTGTCCTTAATATTTACATCGTACTGCATTTTTGAATCTGAAGGAAAAGTATGGAAGCCCTGCTCTCTAAGAAAAGGGAGTTATAAACGTAGAATAAATACTTTTTTTGGTCAGTCATAGAGCTTGAACTCTGGGCTTGGGTGCTGTCTCTGTGCTCTTCAGCAAGTGCTCTACTGCTTGAGCCACAGCACCACTTCTGGTTTTCTAGTGGTTTATTGGAGATAAGAGTCTCACAGACTTTCCTGCCCGGGCTGGCTTTGAGCCTCGATCCTCAGATCTCAGCCTCCTGAGTAGCTAGGATTACAGGCGTGAGCCACCGGCGGCCTGGCTGATGAAGAATAATTTAAAACCTGAATTTTCACTGAACAATGTTAACAAATCTAATTAAAGTAGGGAATGAAAGATAAGCAATTACTGAGAGCATCATGTAAACATTTTATGCAAACATATTTCATATTCTACAATTAGTATATGTTATTGATTTTGTCATCAAAAAAGGGAAAATATATCCATTTGAATATATCCATATGAAGGTCATAGCACTGAATCAATGGCTTTGTATGAACCAGAGGTTGAAAGCCATACCTGGGTTGAAGTAGGAATGGTGACAAAGCAATAAAAGCCTCTGTTGAACACTTACAGCTACTCTCCGATTAAGAGTGAAGTAAATAATTTAAATGTAAAAGAAGCCTATATTTTCATTGAGGAGAGAGAGAAAGAGAGAGAGTCAAGACAGAGCTAGATAACAGGCAAACAGACAGAGAGACAGAGACACAGTTGAAGCTAGGTAATTGATAGAACAGCTCAGAGAAGGCAGACTTGACTGACGAGAAATTATTTTCTCAACATGGCTGTCCTTTCTGAAGAACCAGGAAGGAGAGGTGGGAATGCCATTGAGTTTTCAGCAAAAGATGAGGTACAATGAGTGAAGGTAGTTTTGAGACTTTCTTTTCCAGAAACACAATCCAAGATAAATACCTGTGATACAGGAAAGAAATATGTCAAATGCTGGTTTCTATAAAGGACAAAATGTAGACCAGGAGAAGTATGTAATTAACAGGGTCAGGGTTTCAATTATAAGCTATTGCAGACAAACGTGTCATTTGTTGATTTTCATTAATTAGCAACTGTAAAGTGAGGCGAACCACAGAAATTAACGATCATTACCCTGTAGCAGCAAGCAAACTCCATCTCCAAAATAGCTAACAGATTACAGTTTGAATACCAATTCCATCCATTCTCTAGTAACCTCGGGTGAGCCTTTCAATATATTAAATCTCAATTTTTATTATCCATAAAATCGAGACAAAAACATCACTTATCTTAAGCACTAAGAATTAAGAACCAAGGCACATACAGTTACTTCAGTGAACTCCAAAGCATCAGAATATTAGCATTGTTACATTTTGTAGCTTGCATCCGTAGACCCGGATGAGGGGTTGGGTCTTGCAAACAAAAAAAAATCACAGATTAATTATTATAAAGTCAGATATGCCTTGATGGCTGGCAAGGTTATCTAATACATTCATCTGGAGAAATAATGGAATTCTTTTTAATTTTCATCCTTGGTACCCACTGGGACAGGAGGGTCACCTTGATACATAGTTAATTGAATATTTGGCACAGGCTGGCACCTGTGTCAGCGTCTTCCTACAGAGGCTGAGGTAACAAAGAATTCTACTGCAGGCAAAGTTCAGTAATTAAAAAAAAAAGAAACCCTGAGTCATGTAGATTTTATTTATATGAAACCTCAGGCCAAGTCAACATTCTCACTTCCTGTCAACAGTGTCAGTTATGTGAAGGAAAAGTATCCTAACGACAATCGCTGTGGTTCACACTATTTTGTTATTTTTAAAATAACATTCTGGCAGGGACTCGACTGAAGGATGGGAGCAATAGCATCTAAAATGATAACCATAAATAAAACATGCAATCTACAAAATAGACTGTTGAGTGTATAGCTGACCTATATATGGCATCAACCTTGGGTAGAACATCTGGATCAAAGAATAAGAAGCCCTGCAAAGGTTCTGGTCATCATTTGTACAGAGAAAGGTAAAGTTGAGACAAATTACTTGTTGTCCCGACTTGCAAGTTTTCAGCCCTGCAATTTCTACAGTGTCAAATGTTGCATTGCCCAAGAAAATGAATTTTAGAGTTTGTCTTCAGGAGAAGTACAGGGACACATCAGCTGTTATCACCATATTCCAAAGAAGGTGCTCTCATTTTTATTTTTGTGCATTGCACTTCAGGGTTTATAGTTTTTTTTTAAAATAATGCATGTTATAAAAAAACAAAAATAAGGTGATTTTTAGGAGAACCATTGACAACCAACCAGAGATTATCACACTATTTTTGTGCACGTGTTTTGACATCTATTTTGCTATTTTTGCCTTCGTATGCAGACAAAATTCTTTCTGCAAGTATTATTAATATTGCCTGAGAAGGTGACTGTTAGTGAATACTTAATATTTCATTGTATAGCTACATCATACCATAATGAGTTATTTCCATCTGTAACACATTCTTTTCTCAGTTATGGGTTTTTGTGTGATTATATGGTTTTTGAACACACAACCTTATGCATTGCTAGGTTGGCATGCTATCCCCTGAGCCATGCCCCCAGCCTGATTTTTCGCTAGATATTTTTTTTTTGGAGTAGGAGCTCCCTTTCCATTTGTGTGCATGCCAGAGCTGCACCTGCCTATCTGTGTAATATATACTGCTGGTCATTGCTGGGATGATGGGCACATAGCACTATACCTAGTTTTGCTCTGGGACATGGAAAAATTTCCCACCTGGCAAGCTTTGAATATAATCCTCTCAATCTCAGCCTCCTAACTAGCTGTGATTACAGTAGAGAGCCACTGATGTCTCTGTCTTACTCAGTCCTATCTCTGCTGTATGTGGTTATTTATATTTGCTTATTTTTAATGTTTGGTGCCTGTCCTGGGGTTTAAACTCAGTGCTTGAGTTTTTTGTTGTTATTGCTGTTCAGGCCTAGTGTTCTACCACTTTAAAAAGCTACAGCTCCACTTCTGGCTTTTTTTTTGGTGGGGAATGGTTAGGGGTTGTTTAAATGGAGATATTCTCATAGATAAGCCTGCCTAGGCTGGCTTTGAACAGTGATTCTCAGATCTCAGCCTCCTGAGTTACTAGTATTATGAGTCACATGTACCTGGTTCTCAGTCCATTTTTAAGATTATAAATAATATCTTTTGATATAAGTACAGAGTTTTTTATTTCCTTAGGATAAGTTCTTTTCAAAACATGTATATCTTAAGACAAATTCATTTAGGGCTGTTATGTAGTTGTGTTCTCTACCACAATGAATATGTAAAACAAAAGATAGAGCCATGTAAAAGGGGGTCATTAGAAGAATTGATGAGATGGGTCAACACAGAAAATGTAACAGCCCAGTGGTTATTCAGGCTCTTGGGAGATGTGTTTGATTAAAGAATTGACTACTCATGCGGAACTTGTCTAGAGCACAGCTCAGGAAAGCCACAGAAATATCCCTAGCTTCTTACCCTTATTAATATTCCACGTTTCTCAAAGATCAGAAGAGCATCTATTGAGGCTCCATCTCCTGAGTACCTGAGAGAATAGAGGCATCCCCCATCATGCCCTTTCATACTGAATTCTTATCTTTGAAAACTAAGTGGTGGGAAACTGACTCCACCTAAATACATTACCTGATGCTTTCTTGAGAATCTTCATGGATTCCAGTGATTTGCTTCCTGAGCATTGCCAGCCCTCTGGGTACAATTGCAGCCTTACAGGCTCTCCACACCGCCTTACACAGAAAATAAGGGACTATTTCTGAGGGGAGCGCACCCTGTGTATCAGGGGAGGAGGACAATTCCTCTCCTATGCAGTTAACAAGTGCCTGGAGCATCTCTGCTAAACAAATGGGTCATGTTTCCAAACGTACACCCCGTTTCATTTAATCATCAGAGTAGAGTGCAGGGTGGCTTCACAGGAGGCCTTGCTACTCAGCAATGCCAATCACATATTCATGCTGACGGGGAGAGAATTCACAGCTGCTCAGTGGGGATGCCGCTCACAGCTAGCAGTACTCACAGACTGCCATGATGTGAAGAGTTGAGCTCTGCGCTGTGTGGACCCAATATGGTTTATGGTTTTTCAGATAGAGTGAGGGCAGATTCTTAATCATTTCTTACGGTTGCCTGCCAGATGCTGTGTTGATTTTCCTGGGCCCCGGCCCCCTCATCCACCTGTTTTGGCAAGCTTTTCTCACTGTCACTTGTAAATCTTTATTCGTCCTGGTGGAGAGGCACTGTATTGATACCTCTTCAGTGTGTGATATGCCTCACTGTGCTTGTTGTTTATAAGAAATGGGGGTGGTTGCCTGGTAACCCAGGTGTCTGTCAGCCTCTACAGCAAAAAGGAACACTTATTAACCAAGTGTGTTAGAAATAAGCTGGCTACTTTTTTCTGATATGTCATATTGCACAATTACTTAACATTATATGTATTTTGTTTAACAAGACTAAAGCAATAAACAATAGGGAAAACCGGAAAGAAGAATGGAATTGATTTATCCATGACTGTAGTTTCAGTTGATTGAGGGTAGGGTATTGGGAAGGGAGAAAAGGAGGCATTTCACATATGCAATCCTGAAGTCATCATTTGAATTGATATGACCTTTAAAGTTCATGGCTTTACTTCCCTAAGGTTAATGCAAAACTCAATCAGTAACTTGAAAACGTCTAGTAGAGTGCTAGCAGAACAGTTTCAATAATGGACAAGGTACACTTCTTGCAAATAAGAACCTACCCAGGATGAACAAACTGCCACCTAATGTGTAATTTGAGCATTCCAAAGGAGTGCGTGTAGTTGTTTGCCTTTAAAACTTCATCAGAAGAATCATGTTTATCTCATTAAAACATAGATGGCTTTTTGTTCCTGGCTTCTTTCATTTAATAATTTCAAGACAGGTTATATTTGGTATTAGCAATTCATTCATTTTTATGAACAAAGAATTATTTATTTATTATTTATTTTCACATGAGATGAGTAATATGCCCAAGCCATAACAAGATTTGAGGGAGGCACATATCATACAAATTCGTGAGAATCCAGGCATCATGCTGATGTACCAGAAAAGGACCTATATTTACTTTGTGAATGATATATATATATATGTATATATATATATATGAACTTTATATAAATTTCCAATTACTTCCTCTTGTTCACTATGTTCATTCTAGAAACACCGGAGGTACTAAAATTAAGAGAGTATAAGAAACTCATGATAGATATCTGCAAGCATAAACAGTGGTTACACGCACACCTACATTTTTCTATGTATGTGCATGTATGTATATAAATGTATATGTATGCATATATACACACCGTTTATATATATATATTAATTGAAACTTTATTATTGTGGGATTTGAGCACCATAGGATGGTAAGAAAAAGGAAAAGGCAGTGAACATATTCTGTAATGAACCGTGACAGAGAAAATAAAGGTTTCCTAAGACCAGGTAGATCAGACTTTAAAGTTAGGTGATCAGGACAGACATATCTCCCAAATAGAATGGAGCTTACTTGATGGTTTAGCAATTTAATGTGAAATCTGAAATCCCCAAACGAGGAGGGAGTGACGAGGTCAAGGAAGAGAGATGTGGTAAATGAGAAAGAGAGATGGAGAGAGAAGAGGAGACAGAGACAGAGATGGTGCCACAATCTCTAAATACCATGGATATGTATAACACAGTTCAGGATTTTGTATGCAGTATTTTTTTTTCAGCAAAACATACAAACTAAATATAAATCTTAGGAAAAACTTCACTGGCCGGACTATGATTTTCTGAGGTATTTTCTTCTTTCATCTCTTTTATCATCTTCCAAGTATTTTGTCCTAAATGAAGGCGCCCCTGAGATCAAAGGCTGGTCATGATTTTCCCCACTGAGCGCACAGGCCTCTGTATCATGTTGTGTTTACTCAGGAATCTGAGTGGGTTTTTGAAAGGCAGGACTTTATCTCTGGAGAATGGTTCTTGAAAAAAAATCAAAATTGACCTGAATGGCAGCTACTTAATTGTCCTGACCCTGAAATGTGGACAGTGCCTAATAGGATCACCCAAGACTTGTATTTGAGTCATATAATCCCAGAATGTTCTTTTTCCCTGTAAGGAGATCCCCTAGAGCTGTCTGCCAGAGGAGTTCTTCACTCAATCTCAGTTTTTTTCTGGATTGGAGGACAATGATGAGTGAACCTTTCTTACTGGACTATCTTAGACAATTAAAGATAGATTTGCTTTCTTCCTGAATAGTGACTCTGTGACATAATTATGGATAGTGGGCGGGGATGGAAGGGTTGGGAAAGAAAGAGAGAAAAACAGGGAGAGAACATATTTGGATTCCGTTCATCCTTTTAATATACTAGCAACGATTAAGGAGAAAGGAAATGAAAAATGTCTTGAAGAAGCTTACATTGATGGCAACTTTACAAAGAAATGATTTTTAAAGTGATGCCTGCTGTTGGTTGAAAAGGTGGTTCAAAGACATCCAGTGAGTTACCGATAGTTAGGCTGATTATGGATGATGAGCTGTCCAACTCCAGAGCTTGATCTTCTACTCTGATTAGACCACACTGCCTCCCAAATCAATTAGCTTAGCCACCTGCTAGCTAATGAATAGCATCATCATTGCAGCATGGTGTGCGGAGCCCGAATTCTTGGCAAGCCACACACAGCACAGGGAGTCTCCTGATTGTAGGAAATCTCCCGAATTCCTGCTCTGTGGCTGCTTCATGTGTGAGCACATATGTGTGTGTTTCTGCACCTTGCTATGAGCTTAGGTGCCCCTGTGAGAGTTTTGGCATGTTGTATTCTCTATACTGCTCCTGCCTCTTTGATCAAATCTTAGGCAGAAACTGTGAGATTTCATTGCTTTGTGTGTATTTAGGCAAGCGTTGTTGCCCATGCTTGCAGAATAATTGATATGATACCTCTTGTTTACTGTCTTGTAAATAGATGAGAGATTGTCTGCCTTAACTATCATTCCACATGTTTCTGTCAGGACAATTAGAAGCAACACCTTGAATCACAGTTTATTACGTTGAGTAAAACTAACGTTGGCATTAAGAAATTACTAATTAAATATTGTACTAAATTATTCATTGGATTGGAAGTTGATTTGGCATCCTGGAAACTCAGGAATAATGTTTGTTGGTTTTTGTTTTTGGTATAAAAATGACAAGTTATCAGGTAAAAGCAAATGTTTATATTTGAAGATTAAAGTTTGAAATTATCATCCATGAAGTACAAGAGCGATTGTTGAGTAGTTCTACTTTGGTCACCTTTGTGTGTCTTGTTATATAAATGTTTTATATAGTCAGAAGGTGTTATTGTAAGTCATTAATTAGACCTTGGGCCCATTCACAGCAAATTCATCAGTGGATCAAACTTAAAATCAGTGAGCCTGTAAGCATATACACTTAAATGCTAAAGTAATTATTAAAGAAATAACTTTAGTATATATATATATATATGTATATATATATATATATATATATATATATGTGGAGTCTTTTGAGGAAACTCCATACTGCTTTCCAGAGTGGTTGAACAAGTTTACACTCCCACCAACAATGCAGTAAGCTTCCCTTTTGGCCACATCCCCTCCAGCATCTGTTGTTACTAGATTTCTGGATTATAGACATTCTGACTGGGGTGAAATGGAATCTCACCATTGTCTTGATTTTCATTTCTTTTATGGCTAGAGAAGTTGAGCAGCATTTCTTCATGTGTCTATTGACTATTCTTATTTCCTCTTCAGAGAAGTTTCTCTTTAAGTCTTCAGTGTTCTGCATCTTATATATATACAATTTTGTAATTTGGGGAGGAGAAGGGATATAGCAGAATGCTTAAGTGGGGATGCAAATTGACCCATTGTGATGATGAGATGTACAGGACACTATGTTGAAAATGGGAGGGGGTGGGAGTGTAGGTGTGGTGGTGGGAAGGAAGGGATGGTAGGGGAAAACAAAGGAGGAGGTAACAATGCTTGCTATGAAATGTACTCATTACCTTGCTCATGTAACTTTAACCCCTCTGTACAGTTTTTTTAACAATAAAAAGTGCATAAAAAAGAAAATGAACTTTACATTGTGAGGGGGGAGGAGTTAGGGAAGTGGGGAGGGAAGTGATGGTAGGGGAGAACAAAGGAGGAGGTAACAATGCTCACTACGAAATGTACTCATTACCCAACTCATGTAACTGTAACCCCTCAGTACAATATTTTTACAAAAAGAAATATATATATGTATATGTGTATATGTGTATATGTAGGAGTATATATACACACACACATACATATATTTTTTTCATGAGTTATAAATTCCTCTTACTATTCACATTCCTCAGAGGCTCTGGTGAGTGATGTTGTAGAGTCCTTTACCTGGGATGTGTCTAATACACATGTGTCATGGTACTGGAGTCCATGGAACTTAGATATGTATTTAATCTATATCTGAAAACACACATGAAAATACTGAATCACTTTGTATTGAAATATCTCCCTATGGTGAGATCAGCTCAGTCTAGCACAGGATTTCTTGATCATAGCATGGGTGACCTGGGTTGCTATATAATTCCCTTTGGTTGGGTCTTTCTTGAACACTGTGTATGCTTAGCAATATTTCCCGTTGGCACACACTCTATTACAGCTGTGAGAAATGAATGTGGCCTCAGACAATATCTAAGCATGTAATAATTCTTATCTACTAGAAATTTTTTACAGTTAAATCAACACAAGTATGGTTTCACATGAACCTTTAAAATATAATTTTATAGTTTTATTGTTAAGGAGTTGTACAGATAGGTTATAATTCCACAGGTCAGATGTTGAGGATCAGTCTTTGTTGGGCAATTTCACCCCTTGCTTTCCTGTGCTCCAGTTTCCCTCCTCCCATCTCTGCCCACAGGTTACATAGTTCATGTTTTAAACAGTGTACATTGAATGCTATGAGTATGTTAATTCACCCTTCCTCCTTTCCTTCTGTGTCCCCATTTTGTCCTCCCTAAAAGACAAACAAACAAGTGAACAAAACCAAACAACAACAGCACCAACACCAACAAAAATCATCACGTTTACATTTCATAGAATTTATTTATTTATTTATTTATTCCATATATTTTTTTTATTGTAAAGCTACTATACAGAGGGTTACAGTTACATGAGTGAGGTAATGAGTACACTTCCTCTTGAACATTGTTACCCCCTCCATTGTTTTCCCCCTACCATCCCCTCCCTCCCTCCTTTCCCCGAGGTTCTTTGATTGTGATTAAATGCATAGAATTTATTTTGATAAATGGTATTTTAGATGTGTTGAGGAGTTACAGCTTTGGGTTCCTCCCCTTCCCTAAGAATATCCTCCTCTAGTCTGTTTGTTACACAATCGTTTTTGATCATTTTTTACGGTGGTGAGATAAATAATAACTCAAATTTAATAGATTTTTGCCTTATGAAGTAGAATACATTGCATTTTTAGTAGGAAAATGTGAGAAGACATTCAACCATTTCATCATCAGTGTGTTCTCTTATCTACCGTACAGATACTTGGTACATGATAGATGAAAAACAAAATCATATTTCTGGTTGAATTTGTATTTCCTTGATGACTAAAAATATTGCAGATAATTTCCCATGTCTATTAGCCTCTTCTGTGAATTTTGTTTGTAATCCGTTACAGTGTTAGCGTATACAATTATTCTTAAAATTCTGGGATGTTAAAATTTTAAAACATTGTAAATATTAACATTTCCATGAATAAATAATGAGTTTTCTTATTTAACTAATTTTTTTCTAGGAGCATTTTATATTTTAGGGCCAGATGGCAGATTATGTTGAAAACTATCACTTTATCATTCTTCCACAAGGAATAAACTTATAGGTTCATATTATTATACAATCATAGTTGATTGTATAATAATCATGTTTGATTCACTGAATGTATATTACTTTGCTCTGGGCCTTCAGAAACCTCAAAACATTTATTTTTCTTAGGGCTAAATTCTCCTGGGATGATTAACATTCTTTTTCCATGCTTTATTGTATGACAAGCTGCCCAAGTCACTATGCTTTCTCCAGATCTATCACACTCTACTATGAAGCAGTGAGACCTGCAAACTCTGTAAACTGCTGATTTATTCAACCTAATTCTGAGGACGATGAGTGTTCCTGAGACCATGCCATTATGTCCAATAGTTTAAATGACAAACATAATTTCACTGGAGAAGAGAAGATTGGCAAAATTACATTTACTTTGTCTAGATCTAAGAGATAGGGTACCAAACTCTGCATTTGGACCAACAGATTTCCACAACAATTAGCTTAGTCTTCTTAACACATGCTTTTCTTCAACATTATGAGTCTATCATCAAATTTTAGTAGTCACAATCCAATTTGAGCCTAGTAATTTTTGAAAATCATTCACAGGGAGCTATTTCATGAAGAGGAAATCAACATGATTTGGGTAGGAAGTCAGGGTTGTAAACCAGCAGAAACATAAACCCAACCAGTTTTGATGGTATTCTCAAAATGGAAGGAGACCTGTCCATTGCCATTTATTATCAAGCTTGAACTGATGTTTACATTAAAGCAAAATTATCAACAAAAATAAATGATTGTTTTCTTTTTGCTCTGAAATGATTATTCTACCTGACATTTGATAGCATTAAATTACATAATTCTTGACATATCCACATGGTGGAGGGGGGCGGGGTTATATATGTATATGTGTGAATTGATGATGAGTTGAGATTTATAAAGCTTTCCATATTCCTCTGAGCATAGCCAAAGTGAGGAGAGAAATCTTACAGCTCTTCAAGGCACTAAAATAGCATCATCTAGCATATTAAAATAAAATATCAATATTAAGGTAAGGAAGAAATTAAATAACATTTTAGAAATACATTTTAGGCTCAGTAATTGTGAGCTGCATTTACATTTACATGCAATCTTTCTTTGGAAAGAGCCTGTTGGATGCTAATTGTTATTTAGAGTAAAATAATAGATGACATCTATCTATAATCTATGATATATCTGTACCTATAATATCTATCTCTGTAAAGATAGATACATACATGTATTCATACATTTATAAAACATATATATAGCTTACGTTAAGATAAGCATATATAGAATTTATGTATTTTCTAGGTGAATAAAGGCAGATAGATGATAGAAATAGGTTCCTATTAAAAGTTACATGTACAAATGTCTCTTATGATGGAATGATGAATGAGTTGATTGAAATGTAACTTTTTTCCATGGGGTACTCCATTATGTATTATATTAGAGTCAAGTTCGAGGTGTATTTAAACTTCAGATTTTTCTTTAATGCTGGAATAATGCCAGTACTAACACTGGTTTTGACATGCCATCTTGCTACTAATAAAGTGAGGTAATAAATACATCACTTAGGGTGGTATCTAGAAAACATCAACTGATCTAATAATATGTATGCCATTGATATTTTTCTTGGGTTATCTGTTTTGCTTATCTAAGAAAATTATACTGTGGTTCTCTGTAATTCATTTTTAGTTCCCCTTGGACCCAGAGCAGCAAGAAAATAGCAGGGTACAAGCATTGGTTGACAACAGGAGTTTACCAAGTGCTGCCTTGCTAGTTTTTTGTGTTCAGGAGCAGGATCTAGAACGAGACACAACCAATTACAGGCTTTTTTTTAATAAGTAGCACTAAGGAGAGGTAGCCGGTATTGAGTAACTCCAAAATCTAAGGCACTTGATGATTTTATTTATTTCATTATTTCATTTAAGTCTCTATTAGAGAATTTCTCTATTCTTATTCTATAGTTGAAGAGCTACTTCCCCAACCATCAGTGTGTTGCACCTGAATTCAGATTTCCCAAATTGTGAAATCTGCTCCCTGGATGGCACACTTGAGTGTTCAGGAAACAAGCAAACAAACAACACCCCCCTCAAAAAAACAACAACTAGATCTGAGTGTGTTTTAAAGCAGAAAGTAGAGGCAGGCAGGTTCTACCAGCTACCAGTCTGGAAGAATTATATTAGCCTCAGAAATAAGAACTGGAACTCGATATTTGATTTATTTTTCTGGGTATCACTAATGAACTTAGTGATCTCCTTATTGAAACCCTCCAAATAGCATTGTCATACAAATTAAGAGAAAGTGAGTTGGCATCTGCTCTCATTCCCTGAGCATTCTATATCTACTATTAAGATAGGGCTTAATTTCCTGGGTCTAGCCTGGAAACTTTTTTAGCCTATTCTCCTTAGCTTTTAGTCTAACTTCTACAAGATTCAAAAAAAGCGCCTTATTCTCTTGCTATCCTTGGGTATAACAAAAATTCTTAAAATTAGTTCCTGTTTTGATTTTTAAAGTAGCGGGCAAAACCACGATAATGTTGTCATATAAATAACAAAGTCTATGGAAATGCTTTATTGAGTTTTACATGCCTCTCCAATCAGAGATCTGTGAAGTACTTTTCTTAAATAAATAACTTTAACCGAAAACAATTCAGGTCACTCATCTGTTAACCTACCAAAAACTTCTTGCACCACAACGGCAGAATTGAGTAGCAGCAAAAGAGTTCATGAAGCCCATTAAGCAGACAATCTGAAGTAAAGGTTTTTGTGAAGAAAAATAATATGCATGTATTTTATGAAAGGCAATGCATTTGTTTATTTTGCTCTTCTATATGTGGGGAAATGGAAAAACCAGGAATAAGAATGTACTTAAAGATCAATAGGAGGTAGAACATTTTAAATTCATTTAACAAGTATTCAATACAATGTCACAGGATTGCAAATACTCAGCAAGTTTATTCCATATGTTTTATTGAGCTATTAGTATGTGCATACACTTTTTCCTGCTGGCGCAGAGCTTACATTCACTCTCGTGAAGGGAAGAAACACTTCAAAAGCTGAGTGGTGTCATGGACTCAGAGGTTGAAGGACTGGAAGGATCAAAAACATTTTATTCCTTTATATCTTATTATAGAGCACATTAAAGTCTATTGGGCTGTATTTGTTTCCATGCCCTGTCTCCTTCTATTTGGTTATATATTCTCTGAGGACTGTTAACTTGTGTGTTTGTTTTCATTGCTCCAACCTAGATGCAGTATTGCAATGCATCCAAGTTAAAAGTGTGCTGTGGACAAGTGCGGTTAGGGAAGAGAAGTTAGATTGTGGAATCGAGAGTCAGAGAGCCATTATTTCAGATTCCTAGATCAGCACTGTCTTTGCCACATGCATTAACCCAATGTGCCTCAGTCAGCACAAATACCTCTAAATGGATGGGAAGCCCATCTGAGTTCCCATTAAGATAAAAGGTATAGTCATTAAAGTTGCATTGTCTGGAGACTATGGGAACTTTGTGGCAAGGCTGCTACATTCATAACCCTGCCATTCCCCTAAACCCAAGCTGTCTTATGGGTTCTTCCAACTTTTTTAGTGGATTCCCCTCATCTTTGACCAGAAGGGAAAGAATTGTCAGTGAGAGGCACTTGTGAGAAAAAAAAATGTTATTCAAACACTGAATTCACTTCAACACCAAAATCAGCATTATCACAACATATAACTTGTGAAGAATAAGATTTTTCTTTTTGGTTCAGTCAAGTTTTGTTGAATATCAATAGGGTAATGGCTATAGCAGGTTTTTCTACCAATTTACATATATTTCTTCTGTTGAAATTCACACCATTTTCCTTAATTAATCCTGACCTTTCATACTGCATTTTATAAGCTTCTTAAGAAGTTAGAAATAAATAATTCAGACCACATGTTTTTTTTTTTCTGAAAAGAGACAAGCTGTTTTACTCTATCCTCAGAGAATAAATTAGGTTTACATTAAGATTAAGCTCATGGAAAATTAGATAAACAAATGCAAAAAAAAGATATAGCTGAAGCACATGGAAAAAAAGCTTTCTGTTACTGAAAGACACCTGGTAGATTTCCAAGGTTCTAGAGCAAGATGGGTTTTCCTATTCTGTATCTTGAGGAAGTCACCCAGCTTTCAGTCTCTATAAACTTTCAAGTTTATAGTCAGGGTTTGTAATTTAAATGATGTCTTTGTATTTAATACCTCTTCAAGTCTCCCTAGAATACTCTCTATCAAAAGACTATGTATTAATAAATCCTTCAAGCTTTTTTTCTCTGTATTTCTAAACTGTATACATTTATTCCATCATGATAGCCTGGTCCTCTACTGGTTCTAGCTAATTTCTTAGAATTGTGCTTTAGATACAGAGTTCTCTTCATATTACTCCCTTACTTTTCAGTATTCAGCAGATCCTATTGCCACTGAATTATGTCTTTATAGTTCTTTCAGTCATATCCCAGACTATCTCCCTCTATACAGTCTACATTCAATAAAATATGTAAATATCTGATACTTTTCCCAAATGTCATCTTTCCTTAGACCATTCCCTAGTTCAGAAATATCTTCTACCTTTTAATAATATCCATTATGTGCCTCTGCTAATAGTTTTTTGAGTAATGAAGTACTACTACTACTACTAAGAAAGCTTTCCAAGTGTAAATGTTTTGTCTTTTACTATCTATTGGGTTTACTTGTAGATTTGTAGACATATACTAATTATTACAAATGAAGGACACCATGAAACCTATGGGTTTTATTTTGAGTCTGGCTTACTTTGTTTAATACAATTTTCCCCAAGTCTTTCCATTTCCTTACAAGTGGGGCAATATCATTATATGATGGAAGCCATAATTAACTTGGATTAATTAAACAGGATTTTAAACATTCACACAGTGAGACGAAAGTGAGTGTAAGGTCATATGAAATGATGCTTATTGAAATGAACCCTGAGAAAGGGAAACACTGTTCTCTATTGAACTGGTTGTGGTTCTGTGACTGAAGTGGTAAAGCACTTACGTTGAGCGAACGAATCTCAGGGAAAGCACCCAGGCCCAGAGTTCAAGCCCCAGGACTGGCAAAAAGAAAAAAGGCTTCAGCATTAAACCTGAGAAATGGTTCACATGCATCATATTCATACGTTTGATATAGGTTTTTATAATTTAAAATGTGCAGTAACTTTTTTGAATCAAGCTGTTCTTTCTTTGTTTTACAAGGTATTCCTCTCTTACAAACTTATCTCCATGTTTTGTATTTCATGCTTGTGTTCTATGTTTCCTGTTCAATCTTGTATGACTATAAACTTGATGGCACATTGATCTTATGTTCAAATACTCTAAGTAGGATACTCTAAGTAGGATATTCTAAGTAGGCTATAATGTGCCTGTTTTGTCAGACTGATGCATTCTGTAACTTTGCTCACATATTCTATATGCCTAACACTGTCTTCACCAAATAGTATTGCTATTGCCCTTAACAGCCATTAAAAAAAATAAACAACCATCCTCAAAGTCATAATCTACTTTTATTGCCAAACTTTGAGCCAAACTTTCAGTTCTCCAATAGGTATGAATTTAAATGGGCTCCAAGGAGACATAATAAATCTAAAAGCTAACATTTGCAGCTGTTTTGTTAATTTGATTGTTATCACGGTCAATCAGCATGTGTTTAATGATTCACAAATAAACAATTAAATTATAAGGAATTCAGTTGAAAAATTGTTTGTTATGACACTAAATACTTTTAAATCCATCAAGTTACTTATTTTAGAAACATAATTTCTAGACCAAATGTTGTTTGGATGACAGTCCCTTCCTTATCTAACATGTCATAAAAAAAAAAACAGGGTAAAAAGAAAATCTCTGGTTAAGTTTAATATATTTTTCATTGGCTCTACAAAGTAGTTCATTTAGAATGAAGTTCTTTTCAATGATTTTAGACTCAAATGTTAATATGTTATGCATAAAAACTATCTCCACTATTTAATTTTGGACAGACAAGCATATATCCCATCACTATTCTGTAAGGGAATAATAATGCTTTTGCAGCCAATAGGTACTATGGACACAGCTAGATAGGAATTTTATGGCAGAAACTGCTATATTTAGTTCCTTACTCTAAAATTCAGTCTAAAACTCACCACCTACTGTATAACATTGATTAAAAATATTATCTTCTTGGTACCCTGGGTATTGTATATACGTTTATCTGAATTAGGAAACGGAATGTGAACAACAAAATGGTGAGACAAAAGACAAAGGGGAGGCCTATGTAACAGCGATACTCACAAGACAATATATTGGAAATGATCTGGACAACTTAGGGGCGGGGGGCGTTGAGGGTAAAGGAAAGAGGGGGAAAATGAGGGAGGTTGTAAGAAGTTTGCAAGACATGTACTCACTACCTTACTTTTATAACTATAATCCCTCTGTACATCAGCTTGACAATAAAATTAAAAAATACTAACTTCTGTTCTAGTCAATATGGTCTTAGCTATTTTAATTTATCATTACATCTTACTATAAAGAGTATATGTAGAAATTACTTTAAGATGCATCTATAAGAAATTGTGATATCAGCCAAAGACTCATATGTAATTTAAAAATTGCAAATATGAAAAAGAAGCAGGTCTCTCGTCTGAGGTCTGATTCTGAAGTGAGAAAATAGCTTGTAAAATAGACAAAACGTAAGTTAATAAGTTGTCTTTCCATGACCTAATGGCTCAACAAGAGGGTAGGGAGATACCATGAGCTACTGACATTGTTTTTCTTGCATATAATCCCATACCTAAATAAGAGCCTTGGTCTCTCTCTCTCTCTCTCTCTCTCTCTCTCTCTCTCTCTCTCTCTCTCTCACACACACACACACACACACACACACACACACACACACACACACACAAACACACAGAGTAAAAAGAAGCCACCAAGTTTTCTATATAATTGAAGGGCTAGCAAGAAGGAAATGGCAGTAAAGATGAAGAGGTTGGTTGAGAGTGAAGAGTGGATTCTTAGGGCATTGTTTTCACCATTGTCCATTCTGTCTAGGTATCTCCCGTGCTGCAAAACTTCCCTAATACTTCCCTTCTCCATAAATCCTAAATACCTTTGTGATATTTTGTCAGGAAGTCTGTAAAACATCAATGATCATTCAACTGAGATGCCTTAAAACACAACCTCAGAAATATTTGTTGAACAAATGAGTGTTGTTTTTTTTAAGGAAACTGTACTTTAGTTGTACACAGGGATCTAATCAACAAGTAATATGATGAGTACAATGCATTTTGATCAATGACACTACTTCCTCAAAGAGAATTCTAAGTGAACTATGATATGAGACAAAAACTCATTTTGCTGTTATTCTTCCTTTATACTAAAAGAAATAGTGTAGTAGGATAGGACTCAGTGTCAAGTTCTGTAGTTAGGTTTGCTTGCTTGTGAATTGTGCTGACCTGATTTTTGATGGTGGATTGGAGATGGAGTCCAGCAAACTTTTCTGCCTGGGCTGGCTTCGAAGCATGATCCTTCTAAGCATGCTTCCTGAGTAGCTAAGATTACAGATATGAGGCCCTGACGGCCTGTTCCAAATTATACTTTATTTAATGACTTAACCTGAAAGTGTCATTTTGGCAGGGATGGAGGGGTTGGGGAGGCAGGGGTTGGGGGTGAGGTTGATTGTGGGGTGTGAACTCTGGGCCTGGGTGCTGTCCCTCAGCTCTTTAGCTGAAGGCTAGCACTCTACCCCTTGAAACACAGCACCACTTCTGGTTTTCTGGTGGTTAATTGGAAATAAGTCTCACATACAGTGAAAACAGGGGTTATACCATGGGGGAGGGACATACAAAGCAACAAAAAATCATATGGTACCTTACAAATACATTAGAAACAATAGCAAGAAAGAAAAAAACATTTGTGTCCCTATCTTGGGGTTCATTTCACTAACATCATCTTCTCTAACTTTGGTATAATTTGGGGAGGGGAAGGGAAAAAACAAAGTGTTTAAATAGGGATACAGGTTGATCCACTGCAACAATGAGGTGTACAAGTTGTTACCTTGAAAAACGAACTTTACAATTGTGGGGGGGAGGAGTGTAGTTGAGGAGGTGGGAGGGAGGGAATGGTAGGGGGAAAACAGGAGGAGGCAATAATGCTTGATAAGAAATGTACTCGTTACCTTGCTCATGTAACTGCAACCCCTCTGTACAGTATTTCCACAATAAAAAACTTATTTCTTTAAAAAAGAATGATAAACCAAGAATCTCACTGGCTTTGAACTGTGATCCTCAGATCTCAGCCTCCTGAGTAGCTAGGATTACAGGCATGAGCACCAACACCCAGCAAAAGTGTCATTTTTGATTAGTGCATATTAATTAGTGTATATTAATTGTACAAAGAGGTGTTCATTATAAGGTTTCCTTACAAGCAAAAGGTCAACTTAGATGACCTTCACTCCCCATGACTCTTTCTTATCCCATTCCCCATTCCTCCTCCTTTCTGCTTCCTCTTCCCTCCTCCCTAAGAGTCTGGTCTTTCATGTTCTTATTCTACATATAAAAGAAAATGTATGATAGTAAGCCTTACCTTTGCAAAGGCTCTGTTTTTCTCACAAAATGTGTTTGATAAGTTTCATGATTTTTAAATCTTATTTGAAAGTATAATATATTTCATACTCAAAGAAAGGAGTGCTTTCAGGAGCCAAGATTCTCCCTCACAGTGAGTGGGAATTCCATTTTGCCTTCTCCATTAGCAGCCCCCAAACCTTTGGCAGACAGGGCATCTACAATGGGCACACACCCACTGCTCCTGTTTTCTTTGAAGTCACATTAGGGTGTTGGTTTCTCGTAGAAGCATTAGGTAACATATCGCATCCTAGAAAATGTTTTTAATGTCATGTTCTGATTTTGTTAGAGGACTCCGTTCTGAGATTCCAATTTCTTCTGCTGTAGGTTTGTGATAACTGATAGCACTAAATAAATGTGATCAAATTAATGTGGTATTCACATATGACAAATGTAATTACTTTTCTCATCTTGATAAATTATTTCTAGAAAAAAATCATATTTACCATATATTCTCATAAAATTAACCCCCCTCCTCCAGCCCTGGTATATAACATCCCCAATTATCTCAAGCTTCTTTAGGTAGAGACTAACATTCACTTTTCTGTAAGATTCAGAACTAGGATTTTCGTATTGTTTATAAGACAATTATGAAATATTTAAAACTGGGCCAAAAAGTCTTCTCATTTAGTGGGGAATTAATGTACCAGCTATTCATCACATTAGCCCCTGAGTTTGCTTTATTTTGCTTCATATTCTCTTCTTTGCATAAGTAATAATGTCAGTTTTAGGCCAACCCTTATGTACCTATCAGTGGTTACATTTACTTACCTCTAATTTCAGAGACGACCATTATTCCAAATTTAGTGTTTATTATTCCCACAAATATTCCATATTTTCTACATATAATAGGTAAAAATCAATGCAAAGAATTATTTTGACTGTTTTTCATGACATAGAAATGTTACTTTGTACCTATCATTCTGAAAATTCCTTCTAATATATGCCATTTAACTTAGATAGATACTACACTTAACTTTTTTCCTCAGTGTGTGTGTGATAGAGTGTAGGGTCTCTGATATACTAAGCAAGCATTCTACCACAGAGCAACACCCAGCACTAATTAAATCCTTTTTAAAAAGATATTTTTAGTTTTTATTTAATATTTTATTGTAAAGATACTGTACAGAGGGGTTACAGTTACATGAGTAAGGTAATGAGTACATTTCCTATGGAGCATTATTATCCCTTCCTTTATTTTACTTTCTTTTATGTGATATTGTATACTATATCAGTAGGCAAATTTGTGATATTTTGTCCATTCTTCTGCAATAGATAGTCCATTCTGAATGATATTCACCAATGTGGTTGTGATGTAGTTATTGAAAATGTCTCTTGTATACATATATAAAAATATAGGATGATGGGTAGATCTGTCTTAAAGTTCACAAAACATTGAGACATTGTTTCCAAATAGGATCCATTGATTTAAACTTCTACCAGTGGTGTTTAAAAACTTCCAGTTTCTTCATTCTTCCATGAACATGGCGTTATGGTCTGGATATTTATTATGGAGGAGGCATGCAAAGCTGCTTTTATCTTATTTAGTTATATATTTATTTTTGCTAAGGAACATCAACTCACTAGTTGGGACCAATGATTATCCAAGAGCAAAATAAAGCCTAGGAAACCTGGATTCCAAGATTTTGTGTCTAGATCTTTCATCCCAGCCCATTCTCTCTTGCCATTCCGGAATCCAGGAAGGATCAATTTACGACAATCAATGACCAATCAGCTATCAGTCACTCTCATGGTGACAAGACGCAACCAGAGCAATCCTGAGACAGTGGACCGGCTGACCCCCTGTCACTGCTGTCCTTGCCTGGGACTTGACTATTTTCACTAGGCATACCATGCTCATCCCCTTTCCTCACTTGTCCCTGGCTGTAGTCCCAGAGACAGCTGAAGGAAGTGCTGTCTTCCCTTGGCTGCTGTATAACAGGTCTCCTTTCTCAGGTCTTCATCATGTCTCTTTACTTGGCATATGGGGATGAGTCGCTGGACCTGATATGTGAGACTCCTGTTGAAAATCTCATTTTCCCTCACACAGGCTCCTATGTTGGACACATGCTCCTCAACGTGGAGATAGGGCCTCATTGAAGTAGCTCCCCTGGGACATGACATGAATTGCTAGTTAATACCTAGTCCTAGTCCATCCTCCCCGTCTCTCTCCTTCCCTTGCTTCCTTGCTACAGAACCAGAAACATAGAACCAAATCACCATGCACTGAACTCCCTTAGTTGGTGAGTCAGAATACATCCTTCCTCCATGAAGTTGTACAGGTCAAGTATTTTGTTTGACTAACACAAATGTTGGTACTGAAGAAGTGGGGTCAGATACTCTGACTTTGTGATTCTTAGCCCTTAGAAACTGGTTAGAGGGAGGAATTTGGAAACCTTTGGAGATGAAGGCTGGGAAAAGTCTAGAATGCTCTAAGCTTTCTTCATATATACTGACGGTAAGAGCTCCAGACATTAGAAGCCAGAAGAATTGAAGAATGTAAGATGGTGCTCATGAGGTTTCACATGGAAGCGAGAACTGGACCAGAGACTCTTTGTGTGACATTGTGGTTGAGAACTTGGCTGCATTTTATCCATGCCTTCAGCGTCTGTGTGATGCTGAATTGAAATGCAATGCATGATGTAATTTGACAGGAGAAATGTCCACGTAACTGAGCACTCAGGCTGTGTCATGAGTTTTGCTGTCTGCATTAGCCAGGTTGCGAGAGAGAATGGGTGCAAGAAGCTGAGCAAGAAAGATCTGATAAACACCGTTTGATTAGAAGGACACCGTAAATGCATCTCAGAAAATGGGAGGGCCATACCCACCAGTGCCTCAAGGATATGCAGGGGAAACTCAATTGAAAGGCTTCATTTTGAGAAGAGAATGGCTCCACAACACTGCTCTCAAAGAGCATCCAGGAAATTGTTTTCTCAGGCTCATTTTCACCATGACCAGCCATCCAGGCATTCCTAGAGCAATGCGATGGTTCTCCAAGAGGCCCTGGCTAAGGCCCAGGCTAGCAGCATCCCTTAGTGTTGTCCCTGTGGTGCTGGTTTTGCAGGCATACAGACTGTAAGTCATGGAGGCTTTAACCCAGGTTTCAAAGGAAGTTCTGGGAGGTGAGGTTATATAGGTTAGGATTGGAATTCCTGTAGGCAGCTCCTGGGAGAACACAGCATGTCATGCATTGGATTGGTGAGGGAAAAGTTTAAAGTATAATGGAGACCCAGGAAGATGGAGATGCCAGGAGCTTAGAACTTTTACTGAGGAAAACTCTCCCCTTCCCTCTAACATTCGCTTCCATCCCTCCTTTCTCCCTTCTTTTTCTCCTCTCCTCTCTTCCCTCTCTTCTCATCTCTTCCTCCATTCCCCTACCCCCTCTTCCTCCCTTCCCCTTTTCCTCCCCCCTACTTTCCCCTTCCCCTTTTTCTCCTCCCTTCCCCCCTTCCCGATTCCCTTTTCCCGTTCCGCTTCCCCTTCCCCTTCCCTTCCCTTTCCTTTCATTCCTGGCTTTCTCTTCCCTCTACTGCAAATTACCACCAAAGGTTTATGTGAAGTCTCAGAAGACATTTTGGACTTGAATTTTGTAACAATATTATTGGAACTGTGCAGACTTTTCAGACCAACTAATCGTGAGATGACCTCAGGTCTTTGAAGAGATATGGTTTAAATTTAATATGCTCCCCACAGGCTAATTTGTGCTGTATTTGGTTACTAGATGGTGGCATTATTGTGGGGGATGGTGGAGACATGAGGAGTTGAGGCCTAGCTGGAGGAAGCTGGCGGCTGAGGGTGAGACTTTAAAAGATATCATTGGCTGTAGCCCTGAACTCTTGTTTTTCCTTCACTCTGCCATGAAATGAACTGCCTTTACCCCAAGAATAGCCTTTGCCCAGATGTTCCCATTGCTATAATTGGAGCTATCTTGTTACCAGTCCCAAGGCATATTGTCTAGTGATCAGGGACTGAGTCCTCTGATACTGTCAGCCCAAGTCCTTCCTCCCTTAAGTACTTTGTTATAGCGATAGAAAATCTAACACACTTTGTATTGTCAATTTTTTAAAACTCTTGCTTTATCTAACAATTATTAGTAAACATCTTATAGAACGTAAGCTCTAGACCAAGTTCTAGTAACTCATGCTGGTACTTTTAACTACTCAGGAGGCTGAGATCCAGAGGATTGTAGTTCAAAGCCAGTCCTGGCAGAAAAGTATGCTAGATTCCATTTCTAAAATAATCAGCACAAAGCAAGGCTGGAGGCGTAAGTCAAGCGGTAGAGTGCCAGTCCAGCCAATGTAAAGCTCTAGTACATAAAACAACAAAATCATCAATAAAATGAGCTAAAATTTGCTACTCTCTTGTCAAATCTTATGGTTTTATAGATAATAAGCTTTGGGGCTGGAAAGGTGGCTCAGTGGTAGAGTGCTTGCCTTGCATGCATGAGGCCCTTTGGTTTGATTCCTCAGCACCACATAAGCAGAAAAAAACTGGAAGTGGCACTGTGGCTCAAGTGGTAGACCGCTAGCCTTGAGCTGAAGAGCTGAGGGACAGCACCCAGGCCTACAGTTCAGGCCCCATGACTGGCAAAAAAAAAAAAAAAAGCTTCACAAAATGATGAAAAGGGAGTCTTAAATTTATTTATTTATTTAACAACAGAAGAAAGGAATGAAAATTGACCTTAACATCAAAGTTATTTGCACTTTTACAAAATTTAGCAATATATATTTGGCTAATGTATGTGGTAAAACAATGTGCCTGAAAAAAAGCAACCTCAATTTACTTTATTTCATATTTTATTGTCTTGCATTTATCCTTTTATTTTTAATCACCTACATAGATTCTGGATGCTTTGAATACTTCTTAATCATCTGGGTTTGACTTCATACTAAATGATAAATGATTAGCCATTCCTATGTTTCATGCAAACAAATAAGTTTATTGTTATTCTTAGTTAATCACATAAAATATGACATTACTTTTCATTTAAAGTTCCATTTTACATGAAGTTGAACAATAGATGTCACTGTTTTGCCAATAAAATAACCATGGAATTATTTCATTTGATTAATTTTCTTCATAAACAACTCTTGATTTGCCTAGGTAAGGTTTAAAGTTCTGGTAGGGAAAAAATTCAAATAGGAGATCTTTTAAATATTAAAATTGGCTAGTTTTTTTCTCTAAGAAAAAATGTAGTATATGTAACCCATTATTTCCTAAGTAATTTTAAACATAACCCATCTAAAATAGCTTCTTTTGTGCCTTCAAATTTATGTTCTGGCAAGTACAAGGAATGCTATCATTATAAGAAGAGGTAGAATAAAGTTATTTAAGGAATATGCACATGGATAGAAAGGAGAATCTTGTCAGGAGTATGATTAATTGCATTTTTAATCTTTTAATGGCTAGTATGTTGACATGATTGACAGGTAATCTATAAAAAATGGAAATCGGGTAAAGAGAATCCAAGGAAGATGAGAGATATGAAAAGAAATGCAACCGAGGCTGGTTCTAAGCCATCCTCAATGATAGAGTGCAGTCAGGTGTATTTCTTTAAACCTAGATTTCTTATTTAGGTAGTAAAGTTAGGTTAAGCTACAAACACTTTGCTTAGAACAAAAGTTCTCGTTTCCTTGAGCATTCCATAGATTGTCACACACTTCTCTAAAGCCCTGGTATGGTATGTGCTCCAGCAAGTATTTATGTTCAGCTATAAGCCGGATGCAATTGTAGGTGTTGAAGTTGCAGGTGTCAGTAAGAATAGTATGGTTTTTTTCCCCTCAGTTTTTTTTTTTGGGGGGGGGGTCCGGTCGTAAGGCCTGAACTCTGGGCCTGGGCGCTGTCCCTTAGCTCTTCAGCTCAAGGCTAAAGCTCTACCACTTGAGCCACAGCGCCACTTCTGGCTTTTTTCTTTTTGCTTATGTGGTGCTGAAGAATTGAACCCAGGGCCTCATGCATGCAAGGCAAGCGCTCTACCACTGAGCCCCCTTCCCAGCCCCCCACCTCAGTTTTTTAGTTCTTATGAAGAATAGGAAACATGCAGGAATATGTTAAAGTATTCAATCTGCCTTTCATGCCTTTCCCTTTCTATTTCACAGTTTCTTGTATTTCTCGACACTAACTAACCTATCAGCTAAGAGAGAACATGCCTTTCAGGAGAGAAGTGTTGGTTCAATATCTGTTTAAGCCATGACATCTCTTTCCTCTTCATTTCCCTAAGATTGCACTTATTCAAGATTAGGAAGGAAATTCTTTGAATAGAAAAAAACTTGCATTTCATGAAAATGATGTGTTGAGGACTGTTAGCAGTTGTTTTCTTGGAGAGTGAAAAGAATTATATCAATACATTATAAATAGAAGATTTGAAGGTAATATTCAACACTCTCAGACAAAAATGACAATTTTATCATATTTTTTTCTTTAGCAAAACATGCTAGAAATCATGTCCCTGCTATAGAATTACTTTTAAAACTTGTAGTCAAATTGCAAGAACAAAAAAAATCATTCATTCATTTAACCAGAATACAAATATTTATCTAGGGCTCTCATTATGCTTCATTATGTGGATTGTTAAAAATAGTTTTTCTAAATTAAAATTCACTGTAGTGTAAAATCTCTATCACAAATTTATCCCGGGAAGGAAAGTTTGCCATTATTAAATACTATGCTCAAGTTTTTGTTGTTGTTGTTGTTTTGTTTTTGTTTTTGTCTGTTGTGGGGCCTGAACTCTGGGCCTGGGCACTGTCCCTCAGCTCAAGGCTAGCACTCTACCACTTGACCCATAGCACTACTTTTGTTTTTTTTTTCTGCTTATGTGGTGCTGAGGAATCCATCTCAGGGCCTCATGCATGCAAGGCAAGCGCTCTACCACTGAGCCACCTTCCTAGCCCCTATGCTCAGTACTTTTAAAACAATTTTTATAAGTTGTAAATTCCTGCAGCAAATTAGAATAAGCTTGCCCATTACAACAGTGGAGAAAATCTACTTTAATTAATAGATAGGCATAGTTTATAATTAGTATGTCAAGTTTTTGTGCATTAAATGGTTATTTTTAAAGTACTAAAAGTATTTATTTTTTCTCAATTTAGGAGCTCTGACATTTCCCAATCATCTCGTTAAAGTCTTAATTTACTTTACAATCCTCCTTTTTAACTTCAGGGCATACATGCAAATTGTCAACCATTCTCTTTTGGTGGAGTCCAATTAATTTATTTTCTGAGTCACTTTTATTTAAATCATTTTTTCACTTTCTGATGTTCATATACAATTTTCTCTATGCTTTTTCATATCCTTCCTAGGAACCTATGTACTCTCAAGAATGATTTTCAAATCAGTGGAAAGATTAATAGCCACTTGTCATGGAAGAGTTGTAATTCAACCAAAGCATTTGGTTGCATGTAAGCAATGAATAAGAAGCTAGTGTGTTCTGCAGATATGCATATAGATAGATAGATGGATAGCTAGATAGATCTCTCTCTCTACACACACACACACACACACACACACACACACACACACACACATTCATTCAACTTTCTGGAAGATTTTAAAGAAAATTCTCTCAATTCTAGGCTTCCACATATTGTCTAAAAGCCCTCTCCCTCTTCCCAGAATTACCAGGTCTTAGAAGCTATTTGAATATATGCTGTAATGCAATAGTTAAACATTTATGAGTGGGTATCACTAAATTTACTCCTTGGACTATATTTTTCTTTGCTAACTGCACATAGAGTAAATTTGATTTTTATCTAAACTGACTTCCTCTACAGATGGGATTTTGCAACTTAATTCCTACAGTTATTTTCAGTTAAGATATATAAACATTCCCCTCCCTCCGGTTGTAATAATGAATGTGTCTAGATGTTACCAAGGGGAGGCTGGGAGGAGGGGTAACTCAATTGTTGAGAGCCAATGTCCTACAGAATATAATAAAGAACAAAATACAGAGGAAGAAGAAAGACCGTCGTTTTGACCAGTGTGTTTTAAGGTATTGTCAACTTTGTGGGGAGGATACTTATGTTTAGATACTTTGGACAGATTTCCCCCTAAGAGAGGTACTCACACTCAACACTACTCATTACTTCCAATCCTGATCTCTTGTCATTGGCTACTCTCTACTTGGCTCCTCTTTTGGAGATCAGCTCGTAATCGTTTGAGTTTCTTTTGGATTTCAGCCAGGATGTCAATTTTCTGATCCAACATGGACAATGACTGGGTGATGCAGACATCCGGGTCCCCGTTGACTCCCATGGTTATCTCCTGTATGTTCTCCCACCATTGATCCGCCTCCTTCCATGTAGCTGCTGCGTCTTTCACCAGCGAGGCGGATAACGCTGCGATGTGTTCGCTCTGTCTGTCCTGCTCCTTTTGCGCACAAGGCATTTTAACCACTCTGTCCCTCTGCAGGGCCATGCATGAGTTCCTCACGGGCTTCTCTGACATCTGTGGTGGCTCAGGTCTCATGGCAGAGAGGCATCCATGACAGGGCCTCAGATCGAGAGCTAATTCTTTCACTCTGTTGGCGTACCTTAAAGTGTTGAGGGTGTTCTCACAGGAAGTCATCCCTGGCGAGATGGTAGCAATCATGCAAGTGGAAGAGTTGTGGCCTATGAAGGAATCCCGAAGTACCTGGGTGAGCTTGCTAGCTCTGAATGGGGTATGAGACTTATTCTGACCCAAAGCTCTGATACATTCTTTAAGGGCTAGGAGACTCTTGTTGATCTCTGCCCCTTCCAGCTGCCTCTTGCGGTTGGCCTTGGCAGTATCCGCGCCCCTCTCATTCCCGGCTAGGTCGACCAGGGAGAACTTGCCGTGAAGTTTTCCCTTGGACCTCAGGATGATCTGGAACACGGCGTGGCTCCTGGAAGAGTGGGAATTAACCGATGTCTGCCCGGAAGTCCTGCAGCTGTTTCCCTGTTCCACGAGGGTCAGTAATTCTTCCACACAACACACCTCTCTCTCCTGCAGCCCGACCACTTGCATCTGCCGGTGGCCATCCTCCAGAACTTGCAGCTTCTTCTTCCAGTTCAGCAAGTCGTACACTTTGCCTCCATAAATCTCAAAAAACGTCCCGTACACCCTGAGATCCAGCCTCTCGTACGTGGCGTTTTTAAGCAAAAGAAAGACATCCTGAGCCACCAAGGCATAAATGCCTTTGGAGCAATCTTGGAGACTCCCAGAAAAGGCTCCACCCATGGTGTGCGTTTTCCCACTGCCAGTCTGTCCGTAGGCGAAGCAGGTGGCCATACCCTTGCGGAAGATCGATTCCACCAGGGGCCGGGCAGTGAACTGGTACACTAACTCGTTAGAGGCTGTGTCATCAAAGGCATGGTCGAAACAGAAGGTCTGGTTCTCCAGGTAGCGGGTGAGATCCACCTTTTGCTTGGACTCATGCACCATGACCACATTATCTGAGGGAATGGTGATGATGTCCAGGTCCTTCATGTTGGTCTCTCGCTGGCTCAGGGGCCGCTTCCTCACGCACACACAGATCCGATGAACTTCAGGGGCTCCCGGGCTGCACACCTTGTGGATGCCCAGTTGCTGGCGGTACTCTTCGATCATGCGCCTCGTCTCCCAGTTGGGGTTCCCGGTGTTGACATCCATTTCGCGTCGCTCGCGGATCTCCAGCTGCAGTCTCCTGCGCTTCTCCCGCTGCTTCTGCAGTTTCTCGATTTCCAGCAGGCAGGGAGACTTTCTCTGCTTCATCAGACACGGGTGGCTGGGGGACACCAAGGGCACACTGTCCCCAGAGGGAGTTTCCTTTATCTGGGGGACTATGGCAAGCCAAGGCCCCACGGTGGTACATTGATCCCCGATGGCAGACGAGAGGAGCAAAGGATTGCTGGAGGTCCTTTGGTGCTCAGCAGACGCCAGATCCGGATTCAGGAGGAAGAGGGTCTCCAGGTCAATCTTCTTCCCTTTTTTGACTCCTTTCTCCACCCATTCTACCGTGACGCAAGAGTTTTTCTTGTTGATCTCGGTGACCACGGCATGGTGGATCCTCTTGTCGCTGCGCTGGATCGCTAGGGACATACCCGCCTGCAGGTCTTGGAAGTTCGAAGCCAAGGGTTTCAAGGGAGAGAAGCACGGGGCAAGAGGCAGGCAGAACTGGCTGGCCATAGTGAGTGATGGCGAAATCAGGGCTCGCTATCCGAGGTCCCTTGGCGTTGGAGCAGCAGGACCTGAGCCCAAGCCAGCCCTGGAGTCTCCCACAGTGCTTGAGCACTTGCGCCCTTTGTGCCTGCCCTGGTATGCTTAGCTTACCCCACACGTGTGCATGCACGCGCGCGCGCGCACACACACACACACAGGTACGTCATAAAGGAATAGGGAGAAGAGGAGAGAAGAGTAGAAGGCCTTGTGAGAAAAAGGAAGGGATAAGAATCCACATTCATGTGGTTAGCGCGGGATAGGAAGGTAGTTAAAATGGAGACTGCCCTTGACAGTGATTGGAAATGGATTGGAGGAAGAGGAAGTTGAGTGTTTTTGTGTTTGCTTTTGTTTGGGATCCTCTTGTCAAAACACAGAAGAGGGAATTCAAAGGAAGTGTAGCATTTGAATGTGTATGCTTTGGGAATTTTGGTGCCTGAGTGTTGGGAAATACCCATGGTCACCAAAGCCTCTCCTCCCTCCCCACCCCTCTTCCGGCTCCCCAGTCTTGAGCTATAATCTCCAAGCCTTATGTGTCAGGAGAAGAACGTAAGAACTGCTATGAAGTTTCCTGAAGCATCCAAGATGAAAGGAGAGATGTCTGCAGAGGTCAGGTTTGGAATCTTGAAATGCAATAGGAGTAGGAGCCTGCTGTACTTTCTTATTCACCTCCACCCCACTCCGCCTTCAAATACTAACATCCGCCTTTCAGCTCATTCAACTTTAATGGACTTCCTCTAAACAATAATTAGGTATGGCTCGAAGGCAGCAAGCTACCCTGAGCATTTACTAATAGAGAAGTGTGTTGTAGCATCTAGGTTTGCGAACACAAGATGCTTATCACACTGCAAGTGGTTCTGACAGCTATACACTGAGTTTTCTTGTACTGCAGTCAGCAACATGTTTTGAGATTAGTTCAGTAATTATGTTCCTAACTCCTTCAGTAATTACACTTATGACTTCATTATCTTTAATTTGGAGAGAAAGGAGAGACATGACTATCTAGATAATCCATCATATACCACCTTCCCACACTAAAAGACACGTGTGTGTAGCAGTCATGTGTGTATATGTATGTGTGGGGAGGGTGGAAGGGTATGAAAGTAGCAAAGGCCAGATTATAGATAGATAGATAGATAGATAGATAGATAGATAGATAGATAGATAGATAGATAGATAGATAGCTCAATACAATGGCTTATTCTCTACAGGAATGATTTGCTTTAGAAAAAAAAAAAAAGACTTCCAGATAAACCTAGATAACGATGAAGGTATGTCACACTCTCCTGTGAGTTTGATTATGGTTGTGTTTTTAGTTCTGTAGTAACATTCCAGAGCATGGTGTTTTTTTCAGTTTTTCCTAGATCCAGTGGTCAATCTAAGGGTAAATGCTTCTCCAGTAAATGATAAGTATGCAGTTAAGTACTTATGCAGTATTCATTTGGGGACAAGGGGGAATATTAAATGCCAGTGAACAGAATTGGAGCAAACTGGCTTTAGACACTTGTCTCTGCATGATTATTTTTCATTGCCCTTATTATTACTATAATTGTCCTTTAAGTCAGTTGCTTTGTTATTCATTCAAGGACATTATTATGTACATTTTGTCATTATAAATTATATCTTATTAAAAGCGTCTTGCTGCTTTAATAAGCAAGTCTAGCTTGCTTTTAATATTTATCTTTAAAAAAGCCAGGTCTATCTCCAAATTACACAAACTTTGGGTGTTCCTGGTTGTTCATGTGTTGTACAACTAGGCTAATGATCATTGTAGGTAGACAATAACTGAGTAGGTTGCATAAACAGCAGACTACACATTCTCTTGAGTCATTCTTTTTCTCTCTCTAGCAAGTCTACAATGGTGTGTTTGTTTCCAGCAATTTCAGTGTGCCTCTGTGTTCTTGGTGTACCCAGTTTCCCTAGGATAATCTCATTGGTTTCCATAATTGGACTATCTAGCTAGCTAGTTAAATAACTGATCATCAGCATCCAGAGTTGTGAACATGTGGGAAGCCCTCAGGAAATTAAAACGCAACAACCTCCCTGAAGTGGTTTATTTTCTTCATGAAAATACAGCTTCATAGGCATTTTTAATGCTTTAAATGAATTAACATCTACTCACTGCCACAGGTCTTCATCTTCTCACTCAGTCCATTATTACTTAACGTCCTTTCTTAGCATCTCCAAGTCTTTCATAACTGTGATGTCACTGGATCCCTCAGCCAATTATAACCTTGCTTTCTAGGGCTTCCTTATCCAACCGAACACTCAGTTACTTCTCAAATGGGCCCTAAAGTTATTTGAATAAGTACTCCATTAATTCCCAGCATATTAGTGTTTTGGTATCTGTCTGTCATTCCAACTGACACAGTATATATTCCATAGGAAGACTCATGTGACACATTGTCATCTTGCTTGTCTAATTGTGGTTCACACTTTAAAGTTGAGCCTGGGCTGAAGAACATATTCTCCAAATGCAGTTTCTCTTAGATTTCTAGTTTGTAGCATAGTGTTTCTTTTATTAGAGATTGAAAAGCACCAACAGAGTGTATTAACACACGTTACTGGCTTCAAGCCCAGAGTTTCCAATCTAGTGTGAGACGTTGCATGGTCTAACTTGCGTCCAAGGGATGCTGGCATCCCTTGGGTCCTGGAGCAATATTTTGAGAACTTTTCAACTTTTGCTTGAGGATAGGCTCCCCTCTTCCTCCTCATTTTCCTGAACTATTCTAACCTATTTAACATATCAATACCCTACAACAAGTTTCCCTGCCTACGTTGATAGTAGCAATATCCAGATAAAATAGCAATACACTAAAATGATGTCTAAAGAAATAGAAACTACTACTGGTTCAGTGGGGCTGGACAAGACAACCAAAAACCTAAATTTTGATAGTGTATAATGGTAACTGAAACTCACTGGTGACTAGAACAGTCATCTGTATGTAGAGAGGTGTTCAGATGCCTTCATGATTTTAGCAGTCTGGAGTTATTATTTTCTATTATTATCCTTCAGTGGTTGTTCAAATGGGTTTCAATTCTACATGTCACTTTATCACTGCAATGTATCTTCATCTCTTCCTAACCACATGTCTCTTAACCACACCTATCCCCTGCAGGATACATGCAAAATATTATTTGAAACAATATTTTTCATATTGGTTCATATAAAATTACCAACTGAGAAGCCATCTTTATGACTCTCTTATTTAATGGAATTAATTCTGAGTGTAATTTTATCTAAAAAAACCCCAACTTTTTAAATATTGTGAATCTTGAGTAATAAAGTAAATGTGATGCCCACACATACTAAAGGTAGCACCTTTGTCCATGAGCTGAAGAAGCATTTGCTAGGTAAGCAATTTATCCAAATTAGAGACCAAGATCACCTTGAATACATTTGACCGAATTGAACCAAGCACTGAAAATATATGAAATATTTCCATGTACTAATGTGTATATCAAAGGATTTCTGCCCTCACGGAGCTTCCTCTTCATTCATCTTCTATCTGTTATGAAATCCATACTTTGACCAACAACTGAGCATTAAATTTATTCATTTAAAATTTGTCCTTTTCCACACACTTGACAAATTCTGGTTGTAGGTCCACAAGAGAGGGTAGTGTAGGTAGATGTACATTTAGGAAATGAGATTAGTAAGTTTCATTGATTAATTACACAAGTATTCCCAGTATGATGCTTGTCAAAGGTGCTTTATATGAAAGAATATAATTTCTGTCCTCATTTAAGGTGCAAATCTCCCAGGAGAAATTTATCCACTGTGTGATTTTTTTTAAGCATGGTTTTAATGGATATCTAACAGATGTTGAGTCTGTTTGATCACCTTGGGGGGTCGAGGATACAGGATGCAACCTGAAGTTCATTTTGTTCTTCAGAGAAGTTCAGTTCACTTCCCCAAATCTGTCTGAATAAATGGAAGCACATCTTTTTTCATTGTTTAAATGTATTAAATTTATGCCTTTAGAATAAAGGAGAACACAGATTTTAGAGTGAGAATAATATTTTATTTCCATGGTTAATATTTCTGTCATTAGATATCTAACATTTAACATGTCCAGGTATCTATCTAGCTATCTATTTCAATTTTCTCATTGATTTAATAGGTAAGAATTATTCCCATGAAAATAATCTTAGTCAGAGCCATTGCAATCTCCGAGCTTATTAAATGGAGTTACCTGCAAATGCCCATTGGATTTCTATTTGACAATAGTAGGAAATAACTATTAAGTGAACCACTAACAATTATCCATGTATGCCTTTATGCTCATTTTTGTTGGCCATTTTTTAGCTTTCAATTTTATTTAGCACATTGAGGGGAAAGGACTAGGTTTTATTTACATTCTACATTTTTTTGCTTGCAACTCAAACTTCAGAAATCATGTTATGTAAGTACTTTTGGATGTTGCTGTCCAACTTGAAGAGAGTATTCCTTGTCCTCAGAGAGTCTAGTTTATATTATAATCCAGGGTCTTTAGTATGTTGTGGAATGAAACCAATAAAGGATAATTCCCAGGAAGGTATTATGAAAATGTCATCGTTTTTTACAGTTTGAGAGATGGATGTTTGTATACTTAGAAAGTTAGCCTATGGAACAGGAACATAATTTAGTCTCATTTTTCTGATTGTGTATATTGAAGAGCCTCGTCATTAGGCCATCTGGACCAATCTCACCAGTACTTTGCTTGGAGAGTATTCAGTAATATTCATCACTACTTTTACTCCACCTCAGACATAATTAGATTAGTTGCCTCCCACCCAGTATGAACATCCTTTCCATACTTGATTTTGACATTGCACTTGCCATTTTGGTCTAAAAACATCTGCATCTTTTTCTCCCTTTTCTTGAGGGAAGGGAAGAGGATGACTTTTTGCATTTGTATTTCTAGTATCTGGCAGGCAGTCTTTTCTTTATATAGTTCCAGGACACTATCTTTCCTGGAACTATAAAACTTGGGACAACTCTCTCCATTTCTCTTCAATCTAGTATTATAATACCTAGCTACAGCAATAAGACAAGGTGCAAACATAAAGGGGATCCAAACAGGGAAAGAAGAAGTAAAACTCTCCCTCTTTGCAGATGACATGATCTTGTATTTAAAGAATCTCACAGACTCCACTCCCAAATTACTCAAGCTGACTCAAAACTTTGGCAAAGTAGCAGGGTATAAAATTAACCCTCAAAAATCAATGGCTTTTCTGTATGCCAACAATGAGAAAAGTGGGGCTGAAATTAGGAAAGCAACTCCATTTGTAATAGCCTCACAAAAAAATAAAATACTGGGGCTGGGAAGGTGGCTCAGTGGTAGAGCGCTTGCCTTGCATGCCTGAGGCCCTGGGTTCAATTCCTCAGCACCACTAAGCAAAAAGAAAAAAGCCGGAAGTGGCACTGTGGCTCAAGTGGTAGAATGCTAGTCTTGAGCTGAAGAGCTGAGGGACAACGCCCAGGCCCAGAGTTCAGGCCCCACAACCGGACCTCCCCCCCCAAAAAACCCCCAAAAACCTAGGAATTAACCAAAGAAGTGAAGGATCTGTATGATGAAAACTTTAAAAACTTGAAAAAGGAAATCAAAACAGAACTTAGGAAGTGGCAAAAACTCCCATGCTCCTGGATTGGAAAGATCAACATCGTGAAAATGGCAATACTTCCCAAGGCTATCTACAAAATCAATGCAATCCCTATCAATATTCCAACCTCATTCTTCAAGGAAATAGAAGAGCCAATCCAAAAATTCTTACGGAACAATAAAATACCCCGAATAGCAAAAACAATCCTTAACAGAAAGAACAGTGCTGGAGGAATATCAATAGCAAATTTCAAACTCTACTATAAAGCCATAGTAATCAAAACAGCTTGATACTGGCACCAGAACAGACCAGGACCAATGGAATAGAATTGAAAACCCAGAAATGAACCTACAGACCTATAGTCATCTAATCTTCGATAAGGGAGCTAAAACAATAGAATGGAAGAAAGACAGCCTCTTCAGTAAATGGTGCTGGCAAAATTGGTTAATCACTTTTAGAAAACTAAAGCTAGATCCTTATATATCACCCTGCACCAGAATCAACTCCAAATGGATCAAAGACCTTGGAGTCAAAGCAGACACTCTGAAAACATTACAGGATGGAATAGGAGAAACACTAGGACTCCTTGGCACAGGCCAAAATTTTCTTAATAGAGACCCAGCAACACAACAAATCAAAGAAATTTTGGACAAATGGGATTGCATGAAATTGCAGAGCTTCTGCATGGCAAAGGACATAGCTAGCAAGATTAATAGAAAGCCCACAGATTGGGAGAAGATCTTCACTAGCCATACAACGAACGGACAAGGGTCTCATATCTAAAATATACCTGGAACTCAAAAAATTAAATCCCCCAACAACAAATCCTCAACGAAACAACTGCCCAATAAATAAGTGAGCTCAAGACTTAAAGAGAAACTTCTTTGAAGAGGAAAGAAGGATGGCCAATAGACATGAAGAAATGCTGAACCTCTCTAGCCATAAAAGAAATGCAAATCAAAACAACATTGAGATACCACCTCACCCCAGTTAGAATGGCTATAATCAAGAACTCTAATAACAACACATGCTGGAGGGCATGTGGCCAGAAGGGAACCTTACTGCATTGTTGGTGGGAGTGTAAACTTGTTCAACCACTTTGGAAAGTAGTACGGAGGTTCTTCAAAAGACTCCACATAGAGCTCCCCTATGACCCAGCAATCCCACTTTTGGGCATTTACCCAAATGATCACAAACAAGACCACACTAAAGCTACCAGCACAACTATGTTTATTGCAGCATTATTTACCATAGCTAAGATATGGAACCAACACAGATGCCCCTCAGTAGATGAATGGATCAAGCAAATGTGGTATATATACACAATGGAATTCTATACCTCCATCAGAAAGAATGACTTTGCCCCATTTGTTAAGAAATGGAAAGACTTGGAAAAAATTATATGAAGTGAAGTAAGTAAGCCAGGCCCAAAGAAACATAGGTCCCATGGTTTCCCTGATTTGCAATAATTAGTATATGTCTGAGTCAACAGAAAAGGTCAGATAAGTTGATGTTTAGGAAATGGATCCTGAGATTTGTATTCAAATGTTTTTTTTTTCTTTCAGGCGATTGTTCTAACACATTTATAAGATTATTCTTTTGTTGCTTTGTATGTACCTCCCCCACGGTATAACCCCTGCTTTCACTGTATTTGATGTTGGTATAATTTGTGGAGGGGAAGGGAAAAAACAAATCATTTAAATAGGGATACAGGTGGACGCATTGCAACAATGAGATGTACAAGTCGTTATGTCCAAAACGAACGTTACAACTTTGGTGGGGGGGAGAGGGGAGAAAGATTGGGTGGGGGTGAAAGGATGGGAAGGGATGGGAAGGGGAAACAAAGGAGGAGGCTACAATGCTTGATAAGAAATGTACTCATTATCTTGCCCATGTAATTATAACCCCTCTGTACACTATTTTCACAATAGAAAAAAATAAAACTTGGGACAATATTTCAGAGAAACTATAGATAATACTAAAAAGGATTTCATTCAATCTAGTATAAATTTTAATGACTTGCTCCTTAATATTAAGGTTTAGGCTAAACAGTAGATTATACAACAATAAAGAAACTATTCTGGACTTTAGCCTCTGTCTTCAAATATCTTACAGTACCCCTTTTAGAGACTGATGTTTTAACTTTACATGTGTACATAACATAGATACCTATTCAAACAGGAAGCTGATAAGATATACAGATATTGTATTTACTATAGCTGTATTGTATTTACTACACCATGTCTATTAAAACCTACAATAAATGATGCCTTGTTGGGAAAGAAGACCAGTATATATTTATGTAATAGATCTAGGAATTGGGCTAATTTTGTTTTTGAAGTTGGTTAAAAAGAGAACCACTGGAAGATTTTACAATTTCACATTGTCTGGTGAACCAGTTTCTACAAGCTAGAGCTAGGGAATCTATATTACTGAAAGAAATCCATAGGAATATTTGTTACTGCAAAGCAGGGATGTATTAGGAGGATTGTCCTCCAGAACTTTTTCTATCTGAAAATCTTATGATTCCAGAATCATATGATTCTGAGGTTCTATGAATCAAAATGTTTCTCTGTTGTCCAGAACCATTGAGATTTCTTTCATGTTTCAGTATTTTTAATGTGTAGGATATTCTTGCTTCAGCAAATGATATGCAATTCAGATTAACTGAGAAAATGACATCCTAGATTCTGTGAAGCTTTGTACAAGTATACTATCAGGTATTATTGTTTAACCACATGACATAAAATTGCACTATACCCAAATTTCATGCCATTAGAAGAGATTTATAAACATGAGTGTATATTATTTAGCATTCTACCACCCACAGTGCTTTAGGAAACATGTTGCACATAGTACATAGCTGAAGTTTAAGTTAAAGTAGCATCAGGCAAACTCATAATTCATCATGGTCTTCTTTGTGTTACTTTTGCTTATTTGCTACATGTTTAAGATAAAAGCCATACTAGGCCAGATAAACTCTCACCTCTGTAATATGTTTTGGTATGATATTCATAGGCAATATTATAAACACTGTTTATCATTGTCAGAAGCTGGTATCTGCCTGACAAAGTAACATACATTTACCATCTTGCAACAAAATTGTATATTCTTACCTGGAAACATAAATCAAATATCTGAAATTCTATGAAAAGTGACATTTCAGAATAACCATTTGATTATAAAGGAAAGAAAATGTGTTAAATATTTTTTTAAAAAAATAGACATAGGCAGTTGAAGGATCTATATTTAAACTACAAGTACCTAGTGTTATATAAACTGTTACAATTCAAAAATTACTTGGAAGTCTCCAAATGTAACCATTTATCATTAGTGAACATGCATGTAATTGACTCTTGAATAACACAGTTTTGAGCTGATCAGAACTATGAAAGTAAAGATTATTCTTTCTAGATTGCTGACAATTTGACAATACTCTTAAGTGGAGCCACAGAACCCAGAAATATTTTTAAAAATTGGGCCAAAAGCTTAGTCTGTGATGAATGTACAAGTTATATGTAGCTAAACATCTATTTTATCGCAAATTGCCATAAAGTAGATACAAATCTCTTAGAGAAAGTCTCAATTTGCTCAATGTATACATAGACGGTGTCTGTGGTAGTCGACAGTCGAGGGAAAGTTATACAAATGTGAAGATGCAATCTTAAATCGTGACCATGTAAAACTACCTGCAGCACATCCTCTGGTACTGTCATGCTTTCATAGCCATCTCCTGTTGTGAACTGCAGCGAGCTCAAGTGTGTGATCAAGGCTTTAAACGCTCTGGGATGCTCATCATCATCCTGTGAACTGTTTGTCTCTCCAGTAAAATGTGTCTATGGCAATATAAAGTGATCCCTTGAAGATCTCTTGCATTTATATGGTGCATAGAGCTTAGAAAATACCTGTCTGACTTCCTGTCAGCAGCAGGGTATCAGCAGTTAATTTGAAAGGAATAAAAAAGAATCATATGCAACATTCTGGAAGCGGATGCAGGAACAGGTTGAGCTACCTAGAGAGACTCTATCTAAAATCCTCTGCTACACCCTGTCCCCCTTCCCCAAACAAAATGAAAGACACATACATGGTATCTGGTATGGCAAACAGATTCACAGAGCAATGAATCCAACCTCTCTGAAATTCCAGTTCCCCCCTGGAAAATGAAATGGGTTGGATGAAATCTCCTAATTTGACTTCGGCTCTACGTATGAATATTTCCAATCTTCAAGACATTAAGCATCATTCCAAGGTGATGTAATTGTTTCTGCTTCAGAAGGAGAGTCTCAGAAATGCAATTTTTGGCTTCTTTTCTTTGCTAAGTTGTGGTAAGGAAATGGACAGAAAAGATGAACAAATGTGTGGGTATGAAGGACAGCTAGATAGGTCTGCATGAAATTAGGAATTTAAAGAATATTTCGTGAATTTACGGTGCATTATAAAGCCCTTCCATAAATCGTAGCGTTTGGCTCTTATTGTGGATTTGAGACCCTTGTGTGAAAGTGTTGGGTTTTATTTTTATTTCCTTGTTATGAGAGTGTTAGATGTCTCTTTAAGGTGAATAAGATCTCATATAAAATTCAGTTTCCAAGCAGATCTGATGGACATATATCACAAGGTGCCATTGAAATTTTCTGATAGAATGTTTTTGTTTATCTGTGCTTATCATAATATATGGTAAAAGATAAAAAGTACTATTACAAAAATAATGATTGTTAAGTATTTTTGGAGCAAATTCTGATTTTTATTTTACTGAAAATGGATTTTCTGGGAATAAGTATATTTGAAAGTGAAAAATTCGTAAAATGACAAGACATTATCCTAGACTATTTCTCTATCATTAATGAGTCTTATTTCCTACTGCTCATGCCAATTATAAAATATAATTTTATATTAAGGAGCTACTTCAAATAGAAAGGGAAAATACTCTCACTTTTATTAGGTTTTATCCTAAGTTATAATTACCAGTGTCATTAATTAAGTGAATAAATTTTATCAACCCAATAAAACCACCCATTATGATGATTTACTGACAGCTAAAAGTACTAAATTATATATTTGAGGCTTTAATGAGATACAATCAATTTGTATTAATTTTATATAAAGGCAAAAACTATTACTTGTAAGTAAAACCTATATTCAACATTATTTCCACTAATTCTTCAACATACAGAGATTTTATTCAGATTATAGTTTAGAATTCACATCACTCTGTTAGCTACATAGCACTGTTAGTCCTGTATATAGATATGTATGTATGGATCTAGTGTAATTGAAGTAACAAGCTAGATATTACTATTTCACCTCTTACTAATAATGAAACTATAACACAGAATAAACCTTTATGAACTGACATTTCTAAAATGTGAAAAATCATGACAAAGATACTGATTTACCGATAATTTTCAAGTTTATTCCAATATATTGAGGACCCTGGTTTAAAAAATACACATGCATATATATGCATAAATATATACACACACACTGTAAGAATCATTTTCCTCAAATATTAACCTTGGGCAAGTTATTGGCTAACTCTGATATGGTTGTTATATTTTTGGTGTATAAATATTTTCACTGATATTCCTATTGTTGAGATGAGTACAGTATGCAGTAATGTGTCCTATAGTATGAATTTCCGAAAAGCAGCTATATTTTCTAGAGAAAATAGTAATAGAAAATGTCCAAGAGTGATAAAAGCTGAATTTCCTGAGCCTACTCTTGGATCTTACTCTGTAACATTCAAGAGTTGTGATTAAGCTATAACCTATAAGCTTTATGTATGTGCCTTTATGCATACATGATTTTCAAGGTTCATTTCTGAAAAATAGAATTGAATGATGCTGCTGGTTTAGGAGCACAAACAATTTCTGATATTGTAGAGTCACAAAATTTTAGACATGAGAAAATTTATACTGTGCTCAACCTTGTTTTGAATATTCTTTCATCACAAGCAGCTGAAAAAAATCCAAATATTTTATGTCCAAGACTGAAAACAGATAGCTTTTGAATATCTACGTGGTCAGTTGAACTAAAGAACTACTATTTATTCAACATGTATTCATGGAACATTTATTGTCTTCAGTGCATATCAGTAATGTAATAATGTATTTTTTCCTAGAAAATGTTTATATGATGCATATTACAATTTATGTAGTTATTACAATTTATGAAGTTCTTTTTTAAACTAGGGATAATTTCCTCTTATGTGCAAAATGTGAGAAACATGCTTTTGCATTAGTTTGAAAGGTCTCTAATGACTTTCTTTTGACTCAAAGAGTAATGAAAATTTTAACATCTGTATTTGATAAGATGTAGAGTGCTGAAACAGGAAACACTATCTACTCTATCGTGGTAGCATAAGAAAAGTAAAAGTAGTGAAATAAAGAGAGAAAGTAGGAGGGAGATAGAGAGAGGAGAGAAATGGCTACCATACATGGTTTTTATGTACTGAGCACTTTATAGATTGTACATTTTTTCCTTTCCACTGTCACACACAGTGTGTCTCTTGTTCAAACATAACTTTTTTCCTTCCTGCCTGATCTCCATGTATGACTATTGTCTATGTCCTGAAAACTTTACCTTTATGAAGACTCATAAAACTATTCACATTTTGCTGTTATTTTTGTCACCAGCTTAGTTTGGGCCACCATTGATTTTCATACACACACACACACACACACACACACACACACACACACACACACACGTATTACTGGCTGGAATGTCTTCCAGGTTTGCTAACAACTCAACTCATTCTATTAATTGCCACGTGCATAAGATGACTCATATACACATATCTAAAACTCGATCTCTTCTAGGAGTCCCATTGTCAGTTTCATGGAAGACCTTGATATCTTTGTCCTCCCTAGCACTTTCCTGGTACCACTTGTAATTCTACGCTCTAATGCCCAAATGTCTTGGTCCTACACATGCCAGGACTTCATGACGAATAAACCATGCACTGTAGTCAAGTAGAACTATAGTTAGTTTGTGATCATTGATTGTTGGTCCGGAGGATTAGAGATGTGTGAATTTGTTTATAGTGTGTGAATCCTGAAGTGTGCTGCAAAGCATTCTGATTATTTATTTTGCTTGCCTCAGTGGAAACTCTGTGTGGAACTCCATTCTCGCTTAGCCTTCCTTTTCTTTGGTTGCTGTTTTTCTAGGACTTTGCTTCCTTCCTGTGTGTCAAGTATTTCATAAATCCTATTTCACCCTGTCTAAGAATGTTCCCTTAGCACTTAAAATTGCACATGCTATTTCTCCTGTGCATATCATGGTTAATTGTGTGTAGTGCTAATCTGAACCTGCCAATTACATGCTTTCTGCATTTTAAAATAAAAACCTTGGGCTGGGAAGGTAGGTCAGCGGTAGAGCGCTTGCCTTGCATGCATGAGGCCCTGGGTTCGATTCCTCAGCATCACATAAGCAGAAAATGCCAGAAGTGGTTCTGTGGCTCAACTGGTAGATCACTAGCCTTGAGTTGAAGAGCTGAGGGACAGCACCCAGGCCCAGAGTTCAAGTCCCATGGCTGGCCATAAAAAAATCCTTGAAGGTAGTGCTGCATTTTTTATGACTTTATATCATGTCTTACAGATGTACCTTACAGAATATTTGGATGAATAATGAGTAATTAGAAAGGGAACTGAAAGTGAGTGATTCTGTGCATGAAGATTGTATCATATATCAGTTCTTAGGCTAGAAGCTTAAAGAACTTGATCATGTTCTCTGTCACTCTGAGAATATAGACTTCATTTTTACCAATTGTCCTCCCTTTCCTTTCCATGCATATATGTGTGTATGTTTATAAATATATATATACATGCATATAGGCATGTACATAAACATTTTACACATATATGTTGCATGTATATGTATACATATAGTTTAATTGTTTTCATTTGCTAAAACAAGTATAAGAATCACTATCTTTATTTATCTCATCTTCTATTTGAGGTCCACAGACAATAATATTTTACTGCTAATATCTGAGATTGCAAAAATATTTTTCTCAGTACAATAATGATACTAGACTTAAGCTTACTTTAAAATCTGTTTGTTTTTAACAAGAACTTACAGTTTCATCATGAAAAAAGCTTCTTGCCTGCAAAACGCTGCGATTAGAAAACGATGGCAGAATGATACTTTATTGGGTTCTTCTGACTGTTCAAAACTGTCTGCAGCTTGCATTTTTAACCTAGAAATGAATGAACAATTGCCTTTGGTTTCAGTAGTTCTGAGATGGGATTGGACAGGGCAAATATGTTCTGCTTGAAATTCATCTTTGATGGGTAGATCCAGAGGGTATTTTTTTAATCCTTCCCTTGCTGGCAGTTAGTGTGTGTGTGTGTGTGTGTGTGTGTGTGTGTGTGTTACTGATTCTGAACTAAATCATAGGAGAAAAACAACACATGCATTCGAAATCAAGTATGTTCTTTAACAATGGAACTGCCTTATTCATCTGAAGGAAAATTAACCTCCTCACTGAGCATGGCAACTGTCTTTCTGTAGTTTGAAGAGTGGCTCCATCTGGAGCTAAGGTTACAGGACCTTCCTTTTTGCCTGGATTTTGATCTTCCTCCCTTCCGAATTTGTAAACAAAACCCTTCTCTCTAGACCTGAAAATTCTTACAGGTAGTCTCTGGCTAAGAGAAAAAAAATACTTGTTTCAAAATATCAGGAATCTTTGCCAGATTCGAGAATGTTTTGGATTAAAAACAACTAGGAGCCCAAACCACAAAGAATGCACGCACATTCCTTGTGATTCTGTATGCTCTGTGTATAGAACACAGTCTTATGGCTCCAGGACCTACCAAGCTGTACAGAAAGGGTAATGCACAGGGTTTTTTTTTTTCTTGCATTTTGTCTTAAAAGGCTATCTGCTCACTTTGGCTACGTTTGTAGTATACATAGACTCTCTTTCCATGTTTTACTGTTTAAAGCATTTTAGTTGTCAATCATAGCACCCCGTGAAGCCATTCTCTATCATCGCTAATAAGAGTTCTTTATTTTCTTAGAGCAGCAGTGCAAGACCTTGTTTAATACAATCCCAGAAACAGATTGTCCCTACATCAAGGTTAGAAGACAGAATGGTTAGTTTTGACATATAATATGTTCACTAATAAATAAAAGTTCAAACAACAGTCTTTGGGGGGAAACACCATTAAGACAACTGACCCTGATCAGGGTACATTGTATTCACAAACTGATTTGCTGAATGTTAACTCCTTTGTATCATTACTTAAAGATAATAAAATATTGGGGGGGGAGGAGTTGGGGAGGTGGGGAGGGAAGGGATGGTAGGAGAAAAACAAAGGAGGAGGTAACAGTACTCAATAAGAAAAGTACTCATTACCTTATTCATGTAACTGTAATCCCTCTGTACAGTATTTTTACAATAAAATACATTAATAAAAATAAGAGGAAAAAAGAAGTTTACTCATTACATTACTTGTATAACTGTAACCCCTCTGAACAACATCTTTACAATAAAATAAAAATTTAAAAGTATAATACAAATATAATAACAAGACATCTGAATATGGAAAATCAGTACAATCTCATATACTTCCATGTTATCTTTCACTTTGGTGCTATCTTTTTTACTTCTGTTGTAATTCTGTGTTATCTTTTACAGTATTATTTTCAGTTATTTACAAAATCCATTCACTCTTATTAGCTCTGGATTAAAGCAAAATTTCTGAGTACCAACTAATTCTACTAGTGACCATTGGATCAGGTTCGCCTAATTTTCCTCACAACTAGGGAAGGCATCTCTATTATTTTCACTTTTGAAAAGAACAAAAGGAGGAACAAAGAATTTAAATTACATGAACCACTCAAGTCTCACACAAATGAACTAATCTTTGTGAAAATAAAGAGGGCTGGAGACCTATTTATTTCAAATCTAATATTGCTTTTGAGACATTTCACCTTTCTATCTGATACCCAGAGATAAATTCATTAGAAATTAATGCCAGTCTTAGCTATTGTGAAACTAGTCACACTGAAGAAAACAGTCTCCAGTTGATCTAAGAATGTCCCCAAAATGAGCCATTTGAAAATTATCCAAATTGTTCCTAACTGCTATATATTGAGCAATAAAAGAAATTGTTTTCTCATAGTTTTCCCTTTTGTGTTTGGGTACCTGCTCACAAAAATCATCTCATAGATAATACGAAGTAATAAACATGCAGCTCATAATGGAGACAAACCCTTGCCCATGTGGAAACAGAGCTGGAAATCCATTACCAGCAATGCACCCTTCAGATGCAATTCAAGTTTGACAAACATTAAACAATGTGGGCAGGCACCAGCAGAGAATGCTACCACAGAGGAGTGCTTTTTAAGAGTCTCATCTTCCTGTTATTATTCTAAAGTGCTGGCAAAAAAATTAATGATTTTCTTCAGGTAAATCACTGTCGGCTGAAATGGCACACAGGAGTCTCCATTGCCCATTTCCTTTCAGAGAAGATAATATGAGCTTCCTATTCACAGATGGTTGTCTTTTCACGTGCCAGTCTGCTTGAAATTCCATTTTCTTTGTGGCTCCTTAAACACATGTGGATCAGAACCTCAAATAAATAAGTGTTTTCAAAGGAAGCACATCCTTATTCACTTAAAAATATGAATATTATTTCTCATTGTCATGAAACAAATCAGTTGGAAGTTGCTGGAGGTTTCCTTTACCAGGGAACAAAATTAAATCTTTTGCTCACCTAAACTGGTTTTAGGCCCATTAAAAGCATTATTTGGGAAAGTCTAAGTCTTTATTTTTCTGAGGTCTTCTTATGCCATTTTAGAAAGGCCTATTATTTGCTTGTTGGAGGAAAATACTATAATTTACATTATTTGGTCCTTGAGAAACGCACATAAACACATTAGCTTTTGTTACTGAGTTATCACAGAGGGCCTAAGTATGGGAATTCAAACAAAGGCCCAGATTTGAAAACCCTTCTTTTTTTTTCTTGTTGAAAAGAAATTCCCTTTGCTTATGATCATTCTTTCTCTCCTTTTGTATTTTTCTTTTGCCATGGGAAAAGTAAAAGAAAAAAAATACACACCAAAAATTAGAGAGAAAAGAAGAGTATCCTGAGTATTCATTATTCACAACAATTTAACCTATAGTCATTGCTATTATTCCTGGCCATCCTCAGAACATTTTGCAATAGAGCTGTCTTCATTCTTCTCTCATGCAGATATCTACATGGCGTAATCATGGTATTTTGGAAAGCTTAATAACATTACTACTATACCTAGCAAAAGCGCATTCCTAAATGTCACCCTATAGGCAAGGTTTATTCAAAATTTCCCTGGTAGTTTCATAATTGGTACTATTTTTTTTTTCTGATTTCGCTGATAGCAAAGTTTGAACACCTCATTCTTGCTTGACTTCTTTGCTTAGCTGGTGCTCTACACCCTGACCTATGCCTCCAGCCTTACTTTTTGCTACTTAGTTCTGAGATAGAGTCTCAAGAACCTTTCTCTACCTGGGCTAGTTTCAAACTGCAGACTAAAGATTCCCAAGTAGCTAGGCATATAGAAGTGAACCACCAGCACCTACCTGTGTGACAAGTTCAAATTATGATGCAAAGTGTGTGCATTGCATCTCAGAAGTATCTGTTTATGTCTGAGATTTCATCTTTTATTCTTTTATTCTTGTAATTTATTTCCTCAACGATTTGGTGCCATGTCTATGTAAGTTTTTCCCCAATTTCCTTCCTGGTGATGGTGATCAGCATCTTCCTTTGCTCCTTTTGTTTCCTGTAAACTGGTAGTTTGACATAAAGGCTTAATCAGAATATTTTGAAGATGATGTTGCAGGCTGTACTTCCCTTATTTGATTCCATGGCAGGTACATCCTGTGTGGTTGACCTGTGAGTGTGTAATGTTGCATTAGATCCTATTATTTTTCTACAAATCTTTCCTTTTTGTCCTCTCCAACCCTCATAAGAGAAATAAACCTCTGTTCAATGGTCAGAAATTGTGTTAGTCCCTTGACTTGCTGTGGTCTACTAAATGTGACTAGATCAGACACATATTATACTGTGCCAAGACTTCAAGGATTTTGGCATGGTCTGATTGAGTCTCTTGAACTCCTGCCTTCTGTCATGAAACTCATGAGCTGCAAAAGCATGCCAGCTTAGTCTTGAGTTTCACCCAGTGAAGATGGAAGTCTACTTGAAAACCAGACCACAGCTTGGAGCTACACCCAGCTTAGAATCAACTGACCCTTCAATCCATTTTTTATGATGAATAAATAGATGTGATTGCATGCTACTGTTTTTAGGGATTATTTGTTGTGTAACATTATCACAGCAAAAGCTTAACACTACAGACATGGGCATTGATCTGTGGATTGTGGCATTAATCATGGTGCTTTAGTCTTTCAAGCCAATAGTTTCTGCATCCATTCATAATTATTACCCTGACCTTTTAGATGGGTTACAATTTGGTGGTGGTCTAATATCCCTTCCTCAAATATCATTTTCTGAAGAGTACCTGATGTAGGGCTTATGAAATGTAATTTTTTTAAACTTTTTTTTTTTTGCTACTTTTCCTCTTATCTGTAATACTAGCTACTTGGGAGGCTGAGAACTGAGGATTGTGGTTGGAAGTCAACCTGGGCAGCAAAGTCTGTGAGACTCTTATCACCACTAAACTACTAAAAAAGCTGAAAGTAAGCAAAAGAAGCTCAGGAACAGCACCCAGCTCCTGAGTTCAAGATCCAGACCAGCACAAACAACAGCAACAACAACATCAACAACAATAACCTCCCTACCACCCCTGAAAAAATAAAGCAATGAATTAGGGTTTGGACAGAGTGGTGCATACATGAAATCCCAGCTACTTGGAAGACATAGGAAAGAGGATCATGAGTTTGAGGCCAAGCTAGGCAAAGGTAGCAAAATCTGAGTACTTGTGGCTCATGCCTGTAATTCTAGCTACTCAGGAGGCTGAGGATTGTGGTTTGAAGCCAGCAGGGGCAGGAAAGTTCAGGAGACTCATCTCCAATTAACCACCATAATAAAGCTGGTAAGGGAACTATGGCTCAAGTAGCAGAGCACTATCCTTGAGCAAAGAAAGCTTAGAGAAAGTCCCCAGCCCTTGAGCTCCAGGACTAGGCAGCCAGAAAACAAAACAGGAGGAAGAATGAATTGATTCTTTAGTGTTTCTTTCTCATAGTGACCAATGATAAAATTTTAATATATACTTGTGGATTTTCATCACTACGAAAACATTCAATAGTACTTGATATCGTTCTTCAAATTGTTTTGAATCTACTAGATGTTCAGAATAGTCACTTTAAAATTGTGATTTCTACTTAAGCCTACAATTGCTAAGTTTTTAAGCAATTGGACCAGGAGCCATTCCTTTTGATTTTCCTAGTGTTGTAGGAAAAAGAAAGCAGAAGATGTTTTTTCCTTTTCTTCAAACATAGAAATAGCTACTATAGTTAAGGGAGGCAAATTCTCAGTGGACTGAGTCAAAGCCTGCGGTGCAGATGATTTAAGTAAATTCTAGAAGCAGAGTGCAGAGATGGTGCAGAACTCAGACTCCACCGAGATAGGTTCAGGACTGTACCACTCAACAAGTTTCTCTGGGAAAGAATCCCTGATAGAAACATGTGATCCCAACAAGGTGATTTCCATAAGTGACAACTAATGGATTAACAATCAGGAGCATTAGCCCACTAATTCATACTAATAGTCATTCAAGTTATTAGCTTTTTAATTAACACTGAAAGATCTGAAAGTACTTAATTGTATGCCATTCTAATTATATTAACAAATTATATACATGATAATTAAAATTCCGCTTTTCTAATATTCACTTTAAGGATGTGCAAATAGAGTTGATGTTTTCTTAATAAATGTTTCTCAACTGTTATTATGTTTCTAAACAGAAAAGAAAAAAAACATACAAGTTAATAGTGTTCATTTAAGTATGTGCCTTCCAGTTGGGATTATAGAATTAAAACAGGCTTTACACAAGGGTATTAGAAATATACTGTGTCCATTTATTTAATTCACTGTAAGCATAATCTGCTCATTGAATTATTTAACGTATCTTTGTATAAAAGGCTTTGGACTTGAATGCAAGGAGATTAGATGGTGGCATTTATTTTTGTGCAGACAGAATCAACTGGAAGAGCTATTTTCAGAGACTATAGAATAGAAACGAAAGAAAAGAATGCAAATAAAAATCTGAGAAGACTCAAAAACAGTTTCTAATACCATGATTGCGTCCTTAGGGTCAACATTAAGGATGCTGGCTTAGGAATCTTACTGAGTGAAGCCTCTAATCCTGAAATCTGCCTATTCTTTAATGGCAACAAAAAACAAATTCCTGTTTTAAGTGTTCTTTAGAAAATACTTACTTGAAGCCCTATTGATATGTGCTTATTTCCAATGCTAGTAATACAACAAAATGCATTTTTTTCTGTTTCTGGTGGTACTGGTGTTTGGACTCAGAACTTGGTAGATGCTAGGGAGGTGTTCTACTACTTGAGCATGCCTTCAACTATTTTTGCTGCTTTTTTGAAATTTTCACTAGGTTATTGCCCTTTGTGTAGACGTGTTTAGAAAGCAATTCTTCTAGTTATGCTTCCCAAATAGCCATGATTCCAGGAGGTGCATGGCACCACACCTAGAGTTTTGCTGGCTGAGGTAGGATTGCACACTTTTTGCTCCAACTGGTTTTTACACATGATCCTCCCTATCTCCGCCTCTTAAGTATCTTAGATTACAGGCATGAGCCACCACACTCAGTTATGCACTTGGTTTCCACTAGCATGTGAGAACTGGCAACACTTCCCAGTGATATGTTTCTTGTCCACAAAGAGGAGACAGAAAGACATCTAACACATCAATGGTGAGTTCTTGCTCTAGATTTACCTGGACTTGTTCACTTAATTTGATTTTCAATACTGGGGCTGGAATTCATGTCTTGTGTTTGTTAAGTAGGAACTCTACCCTTTGAGCCAGGCTTAATTTTTTTCTTTTGCTGATTAACTAGAGATAAAGGGTGGTGACTATTTCTGTCTTGACTTTGACTTGTGAACTGTAATTCTCCTATTCTCAACCTCCCAGGTAGGTAGGATTACAGTCAAGAGCCACCAGCACCCAGCTGAGAAGTTACTTTTAATAATTTTAATTCTCTCTTGCCGGAGAACAAATCTGTCCAAAATTAAATGACCTAAAACAATAGTCATTTTGTCATTTCTCATAAAAGCTCCACAGTGACTTGTGTCAGCTGGATGATTCTGCTACAGCATGATGTAGAACAAAACTCTAATGATCTATGAGCTCCACCTATCGGGCTGACATGTCCAGTGTGGTTCATGAATGATCAATGGACACAGGTTGAAGGGCTCGATGACCATGCTCAGCTAGATTAGAGCACTGAAATGGCTCCACTTTCCTCCCTCTGGAACGTGTCATCACAGGAGCTGTATCTCATGGGCTCTCCGTATGCCTTCAGCATCAGCTTAGGTTCATCTTTTCCTAGGGCCACTCAAGGATTCCAAGGAGATGAGTGAAAAGCTCCTATTTTTAGGCATGGACGTATACACAGATCCAATGTTGATAGGGACAACTCCAAAATTCGTAGATAAAGACACATCCAGGCCAACTATGATGATCTGTTAGAGGAGGCTGAAAACTCCCTGTCAGATAGTGAGCCTGAGAATGGCAATGGTATCACATGCTTTGACAGGAGGGCCCCTTGGAGGTGGTGTGGTGTGTACACGTTCCACCCAGTTCCACAGCCTCACTTCAGGGGTTCACTGTGCAGATGGAACAGCCTCAAAGGAACTCAGTGAGCAGGTGAGGGTAGGGGAGAGTTTGAGGCATGGATGCTGGCAGGGTGGGAGTTGAGGATGGATGCTGGCAGGATTCCTCAGTATTTATACAGACACGTTCTTTGTAGCATTGTGGGAAACTCATGAGGCCCAGGAAAAACGAAGCATTGGCCCATCACTGTTAAGAACCTGGTATTCTGTGACTTGGTCTTTAAGGTGTAATTTCTAAATAACATGTTTCCTATTTTAGCATTCGTGGGATATACCCATTAAGACGATGTTCCATGAAATAGTGTTCTTTCTTCAGTGCATATTCCTTAAGACCTTACTCGGCAGTAGGCAGTGTTTCATGAGACACAGCTGCACAAACCATTTGCTAAATCTCACCTTTCATCAGGGCAGGCAGCAACATGAAAAGAGAATCTCCTGTGTGGGTTCTGCATGAAATTAAAGCAGGAAAGAAGTTCTGGTAGATGGACAGGGCAATATGGGAAACTTTCTTAAGATTATGATGATGAATATCTAGCAGGAGGAGAAGGTCAGGTCACCAAGAGACAAAACCTTCTAAGATATACATGTGACTGAGTTATTACTACTGAAAAAAAATTAAGTACCCTCCTGCCTTCTCCAGGAACCAAGTCTTCTGATTGGTCCTTGGTGATGCTAATAAGTATGCAGATATAAGCATTCAGTCTAGGTAATAGCTCTTCTGAGATGAAAGTAAAAAAAAATGATCCAATAAATAAACCAAAGCAAAATCAAATTTAAATTGATCCAAAAGGCAAAAAAAGTTGTAAGAAGCATGCGAAATTAAGTTATTATTACTTTGTATTGTGCTCTAACCTTTCTTGAATTCTTTAGTGACTTTCCATTGGGATTTGAATGGAGAAAAGATGTAACCAAATTATCACACACTCCATGATGAATATATCCCATCTCTGGCTTTCCTAGTGACCAGGAAGCGTGGAAGGACAATAAGAGAAAAGGAAAAGAAATTATAAATTAAACAGGACTCTAAACATTCTTACAGTGAGGCCAAAGGAGGATATTCTTAGGAGAGGATCACAAGTGGTCAACTTACCACAATGAACTGCAAGAAATGGAAACGAGTCTTTAAAAAAATTACTTTTTGTGTTTTTCAATCTTTTCCCCTGTTGTCACAGTTTTTGATTTCTGTACCTTTTGCCTTGTATGTGTTTATCTGATTTGGAGAGGGTAAGCAGAAGCACAGAAAAGGTAGGATGAAAGGTAAATTAATTCAGCAGAGATACTCACGAGACACTATGTTGAAGATGAACTATACAGCTTGGGGAGGAGGGGACTCAGAAGGGGAAAAACCTGGGAGAAACTGAAGGAGAAGGTGACACTGTTAAAAAAGAGAGATGTACTCATTCCCTGGTGTACATTACCTTTACAATAAACATTAAAAACAAAAGAAATGAAGAGCACCCTTCATTTACAGCTTACTATACCCAACTCTACTTGGTTCTGTGCATATGATGTTTTATTAAATTCTCATCCATTGGTGTACCTATCTCTTCAGGTATAATACCTACTTAGTGGAAGAGGGAAATGGGTTGCTACAAATTTAGTTAACATTAGATACAAACTAGACTTAAATGCTTCTGATAGCAGTTCACTTTTTTCTTCTGACCACAACGTGTGATTTCTCCATAAGATGAGACCAAATAAGCATAAAATTTAAGAGCATGGCAGGTGAATATTTTGCTTTTACTTTCATTACCTAAATTATAGGTATGCATAATTTGACTGAATAACCAGAAGTTTCTTATATCACGTTTTTATTTTCTCTCTTGGACTCCAACACTATTTTAAGCATAATTTTTCACACTGAATATATCCCTGTACTAGGAAAATAGTTCTTCAGGGACAGGTGGGTTGGTCATATCTGTATGTCTCATGCCCAAATCATGTCTACAGAATGATCAACAAATCTCTGTTTCTGAGCATTGAATAAGCCATACACACCTCATGACCCCTAACTCCATTAAGCCAGTCTGCCTTAGGTGTGAAATGTGGAATTTGTTTACTTGTACAAACACAGACAATAACTCAGAGTTCTTATTTTAGAGAATGAGTAATGAATCAAATTCAAGTTTTATACAAAGCTACTGTTATGATTTCGATTTCAATATAGAGAATGCTAAAAAAAAAAAAAGTAGCAAATTTTTCTCTTTTTCCTTTCTTTCCCTTTGATACTTGGATTTAGTATAAAACAGAAGGAAAATCTTCCAAAAGAATACAGTGACACAAAGGAGTCAGAGAAAGAATATAAATATTCTAAGTGGGAAAACAAGGACCAGTTGTGGCTACATTTTCAGAGGTGCCCATGAAGAAGCTTGAGCAAGTAGAGAGTTTATTTATAGATAAAGCAGAATACACAAAAAAGCCCCTTGTGAAGATGTTGGATCCAAATTTGTGTTTTAAGGAGGTGGAATAAATAAATCCACAGACTCCAGATGGGAGAGAATTCAACTTGGATAAAGTTCTTTGATGAGAGAACAAACGAAGTTGTATGCAGTAGGCTTCCTGGTACTCTGCTGTTGTGAGGTTTCTTTGCACTGGTCCAGAAATGTAATCCCAAGTTCCTTTACTGGATACTTTGAGGCATCATGAATATCAAATTCATTTGCCTATAGGCACTGATTTACACTAGAAACAACCCAGGTCACTGGTTCTCTGCTATGCATTCATCAGTAAGGATGGAAAAATATGAAAAAAACATTTTGATCTACTTTCCTTCACTAAAGTGCAAGGCCAAGTTCAATGGTTAGCTAGTCATGGTATTTGCTGCACTTTTTGTCATGCCTGAGAACGAGAGTTGATCCAGCTCCTCTCACTGTTCCCACTGAGGTTTTTCTCCAGTTTGTGCTAAAACAGGTTCTGAGTGAGAAATACAATACACTTTTAGGCAGCTCTAAGAATTTCCTTCCTTTTAAGCCAAAATCTGCTTTGGAAAGTAATGAGCTCCTTGGTTCTACTTTGGACTTTTAGAAAGTTAGAAGATATTCTCTCTCTTTCTCTGTCTCTCTCCAAGTCAGGGCTATCATGACAATAGGTTGAACAGCCAAATATTCCTCAAATTTCTTCAACTGTTTCATGGATGATAGGCAACTTGTCTGAAAATATGTGTCAGCATTATTTTTGTATTGTGGATTTTTAAGTCTATGTGCAGCTGTAAGGTGAGTTGTGTGTGTGAATAGGAAAAAGAGAAGATGGCTCAAATAGTACAAAGTATCTGTTAGGGGCTGGGAAAGTGGCTCAGTGGTAGAGTGCTTGCCTTGCATGAATAAGGCCCTGGGTTTGATTCCTCAGCACCACATAAGCAGAAAAAACCAGAAGTGGCACTGCGTCTCAAAGTGGTAGAGTGCTAGCTTTGAGCTGAAGAGCTGAGGGACAGTGCTCAGGCCCAGTTCAGGCCCCACAACCAGCAAAAAATAAAAGCAAAAATAAGTATCCTTTAGGAAGGAGGAGTAACTCCTTTGATCAATTACAGCAAGGTAAGGCCACTTCAGTTATTTGACTTGTCTGCAGGAAAGAATACAATACCAGCTGTAATGGGAAGGTTAGGAATTGGAATCAAGAAATAAGAATCCCATTGTGTGCCTTTATTTATTACTTATTTATTTTAGAAAACATAGCTGCAAAAAAGCAAACACAACAGTTGAAGAAAGTGGTTGCTAAGGAATAGTCAAAAATTGAGCTAGCAGAAGTAACACAGGAAGGAGCTATTGTAATGGAAGTCTTATGGTAGAAACTGGACTTTCAAGACTTGTATATATAGGATCATTTAATACAGAAAAAATTAGAAAAATTATGAGAAAGACAATAATAATGAAACAGCAGCTCCTTATAGGAATTTTAAAGAAAGACCCAAGAGAAACATTTGTCAATAAAGAAATTGTCTACATTTTTTCTCTATGCATGGACTAAATATGGAAAGGTAAAATATAAACAAAAGATTTGCCTGTTTATATAAAACTTATATAAGAATGCTAATGACAGCTATTTTAAACATTTGTTCTAACACTATAACGATGTATGAAGTATGAAGGCAGTCATGGTAAAGATTCTAAGATAGTCTTGTTCCCATTCACAGTTAAATTCAGTATGTTTCAGAGCTTGCAAGATTACTAGCTTGTCAGTAGTTACTTCATTATAACCTGGAAGAATGATATGATCATTGAGAAATCTAATATAGAAAATATTTTTATGATTACAGATAACAAGAAACTTTATCATAATTTTCAGACTTTTAGTCCCATCTTCAAATATATGCTATTAATTCCATTAAAATGCGAATAGTCTTCATTTTGAAGGAAGCTGGATATCAGAACATTATATGTGAAAAAAGATTTATAGAAATGTTGACCTATTTAAAAGAATTAGTAAGACATTTGCATTTTTATTTGAAAAAGCTAGATACATTCACTATGAAAAATATAACATCAAAGTACAACACAGATCAGAGGAACCATATTTCTTCCATCATTGGTTAAGCTATTGAACCTAAATATCCAAGGGATACTTAGGAAAAAAATCAAATTTCAGCATTTTCTCCTTTGCAAATTATTTCTGAAACTTCATGAAATGATGCTGATCCTAAAAGACAACTACATGGTTTTTTTGAATTTTAAAATAATTGCCCTGTATCTACTTATCTACTTAATAAAAACACAAGATCAGCAGTTTCCTTCATTTTGAAAGCCTCAAGTTTCTTACTTTTTTTTTTTTGGTAAACAAGAAAAGTTTCCAAAATGATATTCTATCTGTGTATTCAGAATAAAAATCTCAACCACTTTGTTGTAACAGATGGAGATAAACACCCAGGTCAGGAAAAGAAAGAAGGTGGGAAAGAGTTGATGCATCACAGAACTGGCTTTCATAGTGTGGTAGAAGGCTATCCACGGCCTAGGTTTATTCTGAGCTTGTTCAGACCGATTGTATTTAGTTCCCAATAACACACATCCAGTGTTTTCTACTTTAGAACCCTACTATTAAAATGACTGAACTCTTTTTCCACTTTGTTCTAGCCATTAATTCCTTGAATTATTTGGTTTGGTTAAGCCAGGATTCTTACAGAAACAGACAGAGATAGGACACATAACTAATTTTTATAGTCTTGGCTATACACTAGAGGAAAGCTAATCATGGTGATGTCAAGGGATTTACTGATTACTAAACATAGTGATGTATGAATGAAGATGAGGACTGAACAATAGATAAGTAGTCCACATCTCTGAAAAAGCAACGTTTAACAGACAAATTTCTTCTTGTTCCACACAGTGAAAAAGTTCTATTTCCTTCAAAGCTCAATTAGAATTTGCTCACTTTCAAGGATCTCTCTTCATCCTTTATCAGAATCAACATTTCAGTTATGATTAGCCCTACCCTTCCCATACTCAGAGATGAATGAGCCAGCTGGCTTTCTCATGGTATGAGCACTGTATCATGTATCAGCATTGGCTTCCTCATCTACAGATGAGAATCAAACCTAATTTACCGCATTGCCTCTAAGTCAATGTAGAATATTGCATTTAATATGGATTCCTGCCTTGAAGGTACTCAGAACACAAACATTAAAGTGTATTGGTTGGGCAGGAGTTACATAACTATAATAAGAAGATGCATAATGGCATAATGTACCCCTATCTTAAGACAAATGCCAAGCTCTGTCTTATATCTAACCATCCTTCGAAAGCATTCCAGTGTGGTCACAGCATAGAGAAGCTAGGACCTTTGCTTAGTACTTTAACGCACTGCCACATTACATGAACACCCTTTCTTAAGGCCATGATCCAAAAGTTACACTTATCACTGTCACTAGGCCCATGGATGTCTGCAAAGAATGATGGGAACCTTCATCTTTACCATGTAAACCATGGGCAGAGAGAAAAGTTCTGAGTATAGATCATTACTTTTGTTTTTTCTTTTGCCAGTCGTGGGGTTAACTCAAGTCCTGGGAGCTGTCCCCACGCTCTTTTGCTCAAAGCTAGTGCTCTACCACTTTGAGGCACAGCTCCACTTCCAGTTTTTGAGTGGTAAATTGGAGATAAGAGTCTCAAGAGGACTTTTCTGCTCGGGCTGGCTTTGAACTGCCATCCTTTGATCTCAGCCTCCTGAATGGCTAGGCTTACAGGTGTGAGCCACCAGTGTCCAGCTAAATTATTAGGGTTTTTTTGTTTGTTTGTTTGTTTGTTTTGGGTCCGGTCGTGGGGCCTGAACTCTGGGCCAGGGCGCTGTCCCTCAGCTCTTCAGCTCAAGGCTAGCGCTCTACCACTTGAGCCACAGCGCCACTTCCGGCTTTTTTCTTTTTGCTTATGTGGTGCTGAGGAATCGAACCCAGGGCCTCATGCATGCAAGGCAAGCGCTCTACCACTGAGCTACCTTCCCAGCCTCTAAATTATTAGTTTTTAATAACATAAAATGAGTATTGAAGAAATAGCTATTTTCAGTACAGATTCTGAACTTTATGCCAGTAAAGGAAAATGTGACTCTTGATTTTGAATCTTATTCTGCCCTCTAGTACCTGAAATCCAGGTGATGGTAATGGTTAGGCAAGTCACATACTAGTATGGTTGAGGGCTGAAGCTCAGCTGTCTCCCTCTCTTATACTTTCCAGTGTATCTTAACATAATATTTAGGGACATTAGAGGTATCTATATCCAAACACCCTTCGTCCCCCACCTCCCCACACACAACCCCCACAAATGATACAAAATCACGTATAGTAGGCAATGTGGCTGTGTAGTGGTCTTAGTCATTTTCATCATGATCACCCCAATCCTCCTCCTCATCTGATAGATGGCTAGTGAGCACCTGGTATGGGCCAGTAAGTCTCCTGACACCATACATACAGCAGTGATTAGGAAGAGACTCAAATTATTTCCTACCTGGAATTCTCTTTCCAAAGAGCAAAGACAGAAAGTAAATACAATAAGAAATACCACGATGAATCCTAGTAGAAATCAGAGTGGGCACTAACAAGAAAAAAAAGAATAAAATGAGGCAAAAGAGATAGGAACTTCTTCGGAGGAAGGTTGCATTTCAATAGAATGGTCTAGCTGGGTGCTGGTGGGTCATGCCTATAACCCTAGCTACTCAGGAGGCTTACGATCATGGTTAAAAGCCAGCCCAGGCAGGAAAGTCCGTGAGACTCTTATCTCCAATTAGTCACCAGAATATCCAAAGTGGCTCTTGTGGCTCAAGTGGTAGAGTGCTCACCTTGAGCTGAAGAGCTCAGGGATAATGTCCAGGCCCAGAGTTCAAGGCTCAAGGCCAACATAAATAAATAAATAAATATATACATATGTACATACATACGTACATACATACGTACATACATACATACATACATAAATAGAATGGTCTTGGAAGTCCTTAGTGAGAAGATAGGATGTGATCAATACTCCCGAAGTGTGGATCACAGGCGAGTTTGCAAGACTCCAAGGAGCAGATATAGGTGACTTGGCTGAGTGTTTGGTCTTGTGGGGGGAATTTCCAGGAGAACTATGAGACCAGAGAAGTGAGTGAGGTAGGAATGGGAAGACGTAACAGGAAATGAGGCCCAAGAGGTGAGGTGATGGGAAGAAGAGGAAGGAAGCAGATGGAAAAATGGCCTCTTGGTATCATCAGGCCTTGAACGTTGGCCTCAGAACCATTGACATGACCTGGTGTGTATGTTAACAGATCGATACCACTGCTATCACCAGAGACTCGGTTTGTTGAGTGCTCTGTTCTTGCACATGTGTATATGTACACTACTTAATTTTCACAGCACTGCAAAAGAGCTAAGGCTATCCCCATTTTTTGCAGATGAAGCAAAAAAAAAAATAACAGGTTCACAGAGATTAATTGTTTAAATTAATATATAACATTTTAAGTATTTGTTTTCAGATATATGCCAACATTTTCCTTAGTTATTCCTATTATTTTATTTCCATCACTCTTTTGAGAACCCCTGTGAAAAGATTATGAGTTCTTGTTTCGCCATAAAATTGTTTCCCATTATATTCTGCCCAATGATGTCCCTAGTAGACATAATAAAACAGGTTGCGTCCTCCCAAAGAGTATTTTTGCTTAGGATAGCAATTATTACTCATTAGAATTTGGTGAAGACAAGCTCCAGGATATTGAGCTCCTAATCTAAGCTATCATGTGAAACAAACCCCCATGTTAGAAGGGAACTTCTGAAGGCAGAGGCATTTTGGTGTATGACCTTCCTTCCAATCTCCCCCGCACACTCTTTGTCTTTTTATTGTGAAAATACTGTACAGAGGAGTTACAATTACATGGACAAGATAATGAGGACATTTCTTATCAAGCATTGTTGCCTCCTCCTTCGTTTCCCCTTCCCATCCCTTCCCATACCCACCCCCCTACTGGATCCTCCCCCCCCCCCCCCCCCCCCCCCCCCCCCCCCGCCCCAACCCCTGACCAAAGTATATGTCTGAGTCAAGCAGAAAAGGTCAGATAAGTTGATGTTAGGGAAATGAACCCCAAGATAAGGATTCAAATTTTTTTGCTTTCATGTGATTGTTTCTAACATATTTATAAGATGATGTCTTTGTTGCTTTGTATGTCCCTCCCCCACAGTATAACCCCTGTTTTCACTGTATTTGATGTTGGTATAATTTGTGGAGGGGAAGGGAAAAAACAAATCGTTTAAATAGGGATACAGGTGGACCCATTGCAACAATGAGATGTACAAGACGTTATGTTGAAAAACGAACTTTTCCCCACACTCTTCTGCTCTGGCCCCTCTTGAAGCTTTCCTCCACAGAAGCTGGCTTCGCTGCTCTGTATCTCTCTACTCATAACTTGTTCTTTTCACACATCTAAAGCACACACCCCACATAGACAAGACTGAAAATCATCAGTGGAGGTTCTCTGTTTGTTTGGGTGCTTGGCTTTTGGATTTTTTGTTTGTTTGTCTGTTTTCTTTTGTTTTTGTGGTGCTTGAGATCAAACCAAGGGTTTTGTATGTGCCCAGTGCAAATTTTATCTTTGCGCTCCATTCATAGCCTCGCAGTCTGAATGTTGCTCTCTCCCGTGCCACGACCGTCTGTCTCTCAGTTTTAGACTCACATTAACACATGTGCACCCTTGAACAGAGGTACAAATCGAGGTTCACATGCCTGACATTTATTTAGAAGTTACAGAAAAGAAAACCCTTAACATCTGCTCAAGGTGCCTACTGAACAGCTGGAAGAATTGATTTGCCTATCTCATACCCTCCTTTTGTGGTTTTAAATTAGAGCCTTGATTTCAACTCATCATCATTCTCAATATTAAATAAATAATAAAAAGATAGATTTGAATTTAGAATGTATAAAATTGGTATATGTCATTAAAATGTATGTTAGAGTCCACTGAATTACCTTAAGATTGAAAGAAAGAAACTCCCATTATGTGGACAGGGTTTAAAATTGGATACAGGAACAAAATGTGTGTTAAATGTAAAAAAAATTAAAAATTAAAATTATTTTTCCTATGTACCTTGTACAAAGCCATTGTATCTAAATACTCAAATATATTTAAAGCAAAAGGCAAGTTAGAAGTTATATTGGTTACATGTATTTTATATATTAATTCTAATATACAATGTGATAAAGGTCAATACTATAAATATGCAAATTAAGCTAAATTAAAGATTTTAATTTAAATATGATACAAGCAATAGATCTTCATGATTCGGGGACTTGATATGGTTTGCTGTCTGGCTAGTGCCACATTTTTGCTTTTCTGTGTGTGTGTGTGTGTGTGTGCGTGCGTGCATGCATGCGTACATGTCCACACGTATACATGCAATGATTTCAGGGTTCAGCATGACCTACAAGCATTGTATTGGAGTTCTTGCTTGTGTTCTGAAATGTAATCAGGAAAGCTGAGCTGTGCCTTTTTATTTCTTATTAAGAGAATATATACATATATATATATATATATATATATATATATATATATATGTATCAGATAGGGTTCATTCAGGAAAAATTGCAGTGCCTTTTCTTGCTGTGAATTTAATGTTAATGAACCACAAGGTGTCTTTAAACAGACACACAAATAAAATAAGGTGATATATTGATCCATTGATCAAAACGCTGTGGCTAGAGATTCCCAGGAACCTATTTAGTATTTCACCTGGGAGGAATGATTCAACATTGGCTGGTTCAGTGCTTAAGGCAACTTTATGGAGCAAAAACTATCATCTGTACCACATATCATCAGTTACCTCAAGACCCACAAATACACACATTTAAAAGTCATTTGAAGTGCTTAATATTGCAAAACGTGTTTCAGTCACCATGCGAAATTGTGGCTAATACCACATAATGTGTTATATATTTCTGGAACCATAAATCAAAGCATGAAGAGAGCATAAATATAGACACTGTTTTTTTGCAACAGTCTATAACATCCCTGCAAAGGGAGGGGAAGAATGTGACAAGCTAGTATCTTACCTTTACTTCCCCTAAGCAATTCTGTTCTAATTCTCTCAAACTCAAAACCAATGACTATCTTGGGAAGTTTTAGTGACCCACATTAAGTGACCCACTTTCGTTAGACTTCATAGACATCACTTTTTGGTTTGAGGTGTAAGACAAAAGGTCATAAATGTTTTTGGAAGGCATTTGTCACTAAAATACAAAACAAAACAAAACAAAACTATATACCAATTTACAGTTTCCATTGGCAAAAGCTTGAATAATGTGATCAACACATTTATTTGGAATGGCATGTGAATTTGCAATTCCAGGGTGCTGGAGCAAAGTCTTTTCCTATCCAGATGTAAGGGCAATAATATCAAGAAGATTATAGCAGCCTCCTATATGGTCTTGCTTTCTCCAGGATAGCTTTAACAATTTGCCTTACCTGCCAGCACACATAGATTCATTAGGTCTTATTCTCCCACACTCAAGATCAGACATGCATTTCATTCTATGCAAGAAGCAAACTCCACAGCAGTTAGGAAGTGCTGTAAACAAGTCCAAAGATATCTGTTCAGCCTTATATCTACTTGAAAGCCCTTCATCATAGCTGCGACTTTCTACAATGTTTCCTGCCGGCCCAGAACACTTGTCCACTTTATTTCCAGATGTCTCATCCTATCCTTTTTGAAGGCCCCTAGAACTTCCTTTTCAGAATATTTCCAGCCAATTATAAGCAGCTATTACTGACTCAGAAATTCCATGCCAACCCAATGGCCCTTTCCTGATCCCTTTCTGCACAGTTAGCTGCACACCTAACATCTTTTTGCAACGTTAAGGTTCCCTGAAAATAAAGTGATTGTGATAATAATTCTGATATTAGTGACTGAATAATCACCACCTGTCTTCTCAAAGATCAAGGAATGAGTCCTTCCTTTCCTATATCCAATCTTCTTTTATTCTTAGTTTGGAAATTACAAAAGCCTATTAGAAAATAACTACTAGCTCATTCTGAACCTGACCACTGGGGAAATCGCCTTTCCCAGATTGCACTGGATAATAGACTTTCTTGGATTGGCAAAGACATAAATAGGATTTTTTCTCAGTAAAAACAAACAACAACAAATCGATTCGAGCAGGTTCCTTTACTGATGACACCCTACATGTGTAGTGATCAAGTTACAGATTCATTTATTTACTGCATGGACCGTCCTGGGCTCAATGCTGCAGAAATAGATTTAACTGATTTCTCATTCTTGCTTGCAGACATCTAACTAATCAGAAGATTGGAGAAAAACTAATGAAATTGACAAGAGAACCTTTTATCATTAAGAATAAAGCAATACACAAGCAAGCATTCTCTTGAGTGAACTTCTGAGTGATCTTCAATGACATTTGACAGATTTTAGAGTCAAACTAAAATTTTTGCCCTAAGCTCTAAATTCAGCAGTAACACTAGCAGGATTAAAGATGTTTATTTCAGAAGTTCTGCATTACTTCTCAGACTCACTGTTTATAAGAAGACACTGAGATCTCAGAAAATTACTTTGCAATTGCAGTTCACAGAGATGAGGTCTGAGTATGATGATACTTGGAAGGTATAGGGAAATACCCTATTTGGCATCAAAATTAAGATTGTGTGCAGTTAAGCAAGAAGCAGTGAACAAGGAAAACAAGTATACTGCTAGAGGCCAGTGATAGTTCATGCCTATAATCCAAGTAACTCTGGAGGCTGAGATCTGAACATTCTGGTTCAAAACCAGCCCAAGCAGGAAAGTTTTTGAGATGCTTATCTCCAATTAACCACTAAAAGCTAGAAGTGGAGCTGTGGCTTAACTGGTACAGCATCAGCCTTGGGAAAACAACAACAATAAAAAAAAACTAAGTGACAGTATCCAGTCCTTGAGTTCAAGCTCCAGTACTAGTATGAAAGAAAGGAAGAAAAATGCACAGAATGAAGGAAGGAAGGAAAGAAGGAAGGAAGGAAGGAAGGAAGGAAGGAAGGAAGGAAGGAAGGAAGGAAGGAAGGAAGGAAGGAAGGAAGGAAGGAAGGAAGGAAAAAGAAAGAAAGGGAAGGAGGAAGGAAGGGAGGAAAGGGAGAGTAAAAGAAAGAAGAGAGGAGGAGAGAGAGGGAGAGAGAAAGAGAGCGAGCGAGAGAGAGAGAGAGAGAGAGAGAGAGAGAGAGATTGAGAGAGAAGGCAGGTGCCTATAGCTCAAGCCTATGCCTGTAATACTAACTAATCAGGAGGCTGAGATCTGAGGGTCATGGTTCAAAGGCAGAAAGTCCATGGGCCTTTTATATCCAATAAACTACTCTCAAAAAGCTGGAAGTGGCGCTGTGGCTCAAGTGGTAGCCTTGAGCACAAGCAGGTTCAGGGACAGCATCCTGAACTTGAAACAGGTCAGAGATTCCTATAATAAATCATGTTGGTCTTCAAAGCGACAATCAGAAAAGGAAGTGTCCACACTAAACCTAAGAGAAGACAAAACTTCATTTGGTGAAATTTAAAGATGTCATGTACCCGATGCTTACAGTCCATTCATATATTGAAGTCTGTTGTTGAGTGTTAGGATACTTAAAGGTGGGGCCTTTAGCCAGTAATTAGGTCACAGAGGTAGAGATTTCTAGGATAGCATGAATTTATATACTGAAGTAGACGGGGAATTGCCACCAGAAGAGGATATACTGAGATCACCCTTGGAAAATCAGGAAAATTTCCCCTCACCAGAGATTTCTTTAAGCAAGCATATTTCCCAAGCCTCCAGAAATACGAGAAAGAAATATTTATCATTGTACAGTAGTATAGCCACCCAGTCTGTAGTAATTTTATTGCAGTAACCTGCATTGACAACTAATACCTTCCTTTAATGAAACGACTAGTATATTAAACTATTAATCAGATTATCTGTTTTTTCCTACTCTTATGGCCTTTAAATAACATACCAAACAGAATTTAGTTTTATGCGAATCTATGTCCCCATAAGAAAACGCTGCTGATCTTTTGGAGGTTTTTGTTTGTTGTTTGTTGTTGTTATCAACAAATACACGTGAGTCTACTCTTCATGAGAAGTCTAAATAGGTGTCTTAGTCCAAAAGACTGTGACAGACAGACTGACCTGGTATACTGAGCCACGCTGTCTTGCTTCATCTAAGTGGAAATCACAGCCCACTGGGTTTGACACTAGGCAACACACACCAATCTACATAATTAATCGTAGAGTTCCTACCTTTGTCCTTTGAAGGAACTACCATTGTAGAATCAACAAGAATGCTATTCTACTACTTCAGTCGCATGTTAGTAATGTGTCCTTAGTTTGGTCTAACACAGTGACCCAATTAAATACAACTCTGTTGACTACTTATTTAAAACTAAGATCGAAGCTCAGAGAGGTGACTTTGAAATTTGTCCCTTTCATGTGGACACTACTATGTAAGTGAGCTCCTTAACATCAGGCCCAAAGAAAGAAATCAGACACATAAAACTTCAAATTGTGTCAGTCCACTTACAGAAAGAAAACAGAGGAAAATTTATAGATACAAATAATTGATTAGTATTTACTAGAGTCAGGGAGACCAAGTAGGAGAATGTGATACCTCAGGATGTAGAAAATTTTATTTTGAGGGAGGGTGTGCCAAAAGTGTTCTGGAATTTTTCAGTGGTTTAATTTGCACATCTTCATGAGTACAGTATAAACCACTGAGTTGCACACTTTGAAAAAGTGAATATTTGGTACCTGAATCACATCTTACTTGAAAATAATTGTTAATAAAAGCTATTACAAGGATTTCTTTCAACGAGTTTTTACTTAATTTTTTTCAAGAATATTTGTAAAATTAATGTAATCAGAAATGAGCAATAAAGAAACCTTAATTTGAGCAGAAAAAATAGTTAAAACTAGATCATTTTATACAACCATTTGAAATGAAAAAGTCAGATCACTTTGAGAATCCAGTATGTGACCTAATCCGTATCATATATGATCTAGGGAAATAGAAAATTAAAGCAACATTTCAATTGTCTTCAACCAGCCTTGGTTGTTTCCTGGGAAACCACGGGGCCTTAGCTCATACCCACATATGGAATGGTATATGCTGACATAGATATTTATGTGCAGTATTAAGATTGAAGGACCTATGGTTGTTCATTTCTTCAGAAAATACTATTTTTCCAGAGTTGAGGACCAAACTCAGGGCCTTGCACTTGACAGACAAGTCTTCTTCTACTGAGCTAAACCCTCAACCCCAGAAAATACTTCTTAAGCTATTACAAGAACTATGTGAGTTAGAGATAAAATCCCATATCAGCAGCTTTTAGATTCTTTACCATAATGGTATGCATATGGCATGGTAGCATGCGTAGACCTATCTTAGTATTTCAGCATCTCACTATGCAGCTCAAGCTGGCCAGATCACATTGCATAGCCCAGCCTGACCTGGAACCCTAGCTCCCCTGGTTCCTGTTTCCCTAGCAGTGGGATTCTACACCTACAAACTCACGTAAATTGAATGGAAATTTACATGGCGGCACATCTCTCTTTGCAACAGCTCCCAGTTTACACAGACACTAGAAGTGGATGCAGGGAATAAACCTTTTGGTCAATACTAATGTGTTCACAGAGAGAGAAAAAGATATTCAGGGATGAGTTAGCATGTTTTGCAGTGCTAACCACATAAACTACAATACTGATAATGTGGCAGAGTTAATGACCCATTCTCTAAACTTCCCTGGTCTTGTCTCAGAGTTGGCAGAGCCCATCAAAGCTGTAATCTGTATCAGCGATTCCTACCCATTTCAGGATTCACAGAACTACTTTGAACCATCTGATTTGTTTTGTGTTTACTTTCTTAAAAATGCAGGGGGGCATATGATTTAAAAATGAAATGGATTTTACGGACTTTATATTCCTCTTGAAAACTAATTATGTTCAACTGAGGCATCAGAGATCTAATTTGCAAAATGAATGGCTTATTAATATAGGCTAATATATCTTTATTTTATTCAGTCCATGCAATGCCATGAGTTAGGGCTTAAAATATTTAGAATAGTCTGGCTCGTTGTAAATATTCAATGTCTGTTAGATCATTTTATCATTTGTAGTTATGTCAAATAACTCATGTAGAAGGTACTTTCTCAAAAGTTACATAATAAAGTTAACAGTTTCTAAACTTATTATAGACTAGAGACACATTTAATACTTCTAATCTATCTAATACATACTGTGCTGAATACATAAGCCCAGTACCAATAGAGCTGGTATTCAGTATCAATCCAGTATTCAGTACCAATGCCACTACTACATCACTTTATTACCAGTTGTTGGGTGATAGGATTTTTACTCAAACCTAATGCTTCTGATTCTAGAGATCAGCCATTTATTCTCTCTGATATACCGCTATTGGCTGATTTTACTCAACCTATTAAAAACTGGTCTGGGATGATTCATTTACATTATTCATGTACCCATATACATTTTATGAAGAAATAGTCTTTATGTTTATGTTAAAACAATTCAAACTCAAACCAGAGATAGGCAAAGTATCTAGGTGAATATTTTAATTCATGGAATCTGATACTTTAAATCATAGACTACATTTAAAAAGGTATATAGTTTGTAAATGGAATGAAATGTTACACCTTGCATTCACCGGACTATGATGTTAATCAAAGGTGTTATGTAAAATATTCTTGGTTAAATATCAGGTGTGGGCTCATATAAAACCTATAGAAATGGTGAACACTGTTGATTTCCTTAAGAGACAAGAAGGATTTTCTTGTTCAACCACTTTGGAAAGTAGTATGGAGGTTCCTCAAAAGACTCCACATAGAGCTTCCCTATGATCCAGCAATACCACTTTTGGGCATTTACCCAAATGATCACAAACAAGACCATACTAAAGCTACTAGCACAACGATGTTTATTGCAGCATTATTTACCATAGCTAAGATATGGAACCAACCCAGATGCCTCTCAGTAGATGAATGGATCAAGAAAATGTGGTATATATACACACAATGGAATTCTATGCCTCCATCAGAAAGAATGGCATTGCCCCATTTGTTAGGAAATGGAAAGACTTGAAAAAAATTATATTAAGTGAAGTAAGCCAGACCCAAAGAAACATAAGTCCCATGATTTCCCTTATTTGCAATAATTGGTATATGTCGGAGTCAAGCAGAAACGGTCAGATAAGTTGATGGAAGGTGAAATGAACCCCAAGATAAGGACTCAAATGTTTTTCCTTTCTTGCTATTGTTTCTAACATATTTATAAGATGAGTTCTTTGTTGCTTTGTATGTCCCTCCCCCACTGTATAACCTTTATTTTCACTGTATTTGATGCTGGTATAATTTGTGGAGGGGAAGGGAAACGAACAAATTGTTTAAATAGGGATACAGGTGGACCCATTGCAACAATGAGATGTACAAGTCATTATATTGAAAAATGAACTTTACAACTTTGGTGGTGGGGGGAAGGATGGGAAGAGATGGGAAAGGGAAACAAAGGAGGAGGCAACAATGCTTGATAAGAAAGGTACTCATTACCTTGCTCATGTGATTGTAACCCATTTGTACAGTATTTTCACAATAAAAACGAAGGATTTTTCAAACTTGCCTAAGACTTCTGATTTGAAGCATATCTTTAAATAATTATTAGACAAAAATTACTTGAGGCTTAATGTCCAGAAGTAGACAAAGAAAGAAAGGAAAATAAAGAGAAAGGAAGGGAGGGAGAAAGGAAGGAAGGAGGGAAGGAAGAAAGAAAAAAAGAGAGGAGAATCATGAAAAGTTTTGATTTGGAATTATAAAGGTAAGGAAGATATAGAATTTTTCATGTTAAATAGAATTTTGTTTTTTCTTAAAAATAAATTAATCAGCATAAATAAACTCAATTAAAGATAATAGGAAGAGAGACCCTGTGGGTGGGTGACAATTATCAGCACATTGTGCTTGTGTGGGGGATGAACGAACTTAATACTATGGCAATTAATCATTTGAAACTATGAAATTGACAATTATATAGATAGATATCTTCGCATACATATGTATACATATATGTCATCTACATTCATCTGTTATCTTTAATATTAGTCTATTACCTTTCGGTTCTAGCTTTGTCCTTCATTACCTACTATTTGATGTGAGGATGGATTCTTCGAGTTGTCCACTTTTCCAGTGAGCAGAATATTAAACTTTCTTAGAGTAATAGTACACTGTAGGAGAAAAGACACTTTTTCTTTCTGGTTCTAGATTCATTACAGTTGGTCAGGGATGCAGATCTGTGCACCTCTGTGTTGCTCTGCTTCTCCTTGTGCCAAAACTTTGTTATCCTTGAACTCATCTCAAAGTGTGTTTCAAAATTAGTAATGGAGAGATTGAAAGCGGACATAAATAATTCGGTTTAAGGATGATGAACAGGGTGGGGGGGTCATGTAAAAATCTAAGATTAAAAAAGAATAGTATCTTCTAGAAGATAGAGGAAAAGGAAAATGCAAGAAATGACCAGACATAAAGGGATGTTTACCCCTAATAGATATTTATTATGTGTCTGACTGTACTATGGGTGAGTTGAATCCATTTAAGGACCGTTGATTGGACAAACCAACTCAACGATTTCTGCTTCCTGTGAGTGATCTGAGGAAGCAAAAGCCTTAAACCACGCCCACCAGGTTCTGAAACCTACCAACACTACACAACCATTTAACAGACTCTACTTTTCAGAGCCCTGTTTTTATTCAGTGAGAGGGACCTGTATCTTTGAGCAGTGAAGTTTGAGAACTGTTGACAACACAGTTTTCATGGTTGGGTTACTTTTTTAGGAATACACTTGTTGTTAAGGAGGACATGTCTGCCACACCTGCCAGAGACATTTCCCACTTAAAATATCTTCCATAATGTAACATCTTTTGTGGTCAGGTATCCAGCAGTAGATACTTTGGGAAAGTGCTGTCTTTCATCTTGTTACCATGAAGAGTGCAGCATTACTTGACTCTTTTTTTTTTTTCCAACATCCAGGCATTCCTCTATGTTTTCACAACAGTTTCTGTGAGAAAAACCACGTTTTTATTAATTTGGGGCATGGGAGATGTAGGTTCTTTCACTTGTGTGTGGTTTAATCGTACTCTAGCCTCCTATAAACATGCAGAAGAACCAGGCTAATAGTCACTTGGGAAAGAAAATAGAAGCCACTGACGATTACTTGAGCATGTGCTAATTACTATCTCCTGTACAGTGCTCCCCAATGGGTCATAAGACATATCCCAAGTGTGGCAAATTCTTCTTTCACATTTCTGTCTCATCTATTTCAGACAATTCTAAAAATTGGCTGGCCTTCTCTACCTTCAGCGTCTTTCTCCACAAAATCACTTTTCCCAGACACTTCTCTTAATGTTCTGCACAGAGGAGATACGTAAGCTGGTTTTTCTTCTTTTTTTTTTCCACACAGTAGTTCCCAAATTCTTGGTGGTATCATCTTTAACTCATAAAATCCTTTCCAAAAGCAATAGGTTTCAAGAAAGCTAATAGTCCACTAAGGAAGAGTAAAATAAGACCTCTAGAGAATACAAATTATGTCCTTAGAGATAAAAGGTGCTATTATGCATTAGCAATTCTAGAAGCTGTGTTTACTTTTATAAAATAATAATAGCCTCATTGGAAATAATTTAATAAATAAAGTAGGAAGGTTGACATATGATCTCACTTCTGTGGCTCAATCATAGTTATTTTCTTGAGTAATCCCCCCCCCCCATTTTTATCTTTCTTGTTCTCTGAATTCACTTCCAGTGTTGCCCTCTGCTCTTTCACTGAGTACAGAAACATTGTTCAATTGTGTCTCATACTCCTCATGACCAGGACTTTAATGACTAGAGAATATTGAATATCCCCATGGTTTAATTATTCCTTTTCTGAAGCTTATTTCGATTCTTTTTTATTTTTTCCTCTGTAAATTCTTTTGTAATAAACATATGGCATATGAAGTTTCTCCCTGTATTTTGAACTCTTTATGAAATATCATAATGGACACAATTTTATGAGCCTTATGCTAATTATGAAATTGCTTCCTAAGAGTTCTACCAATTTCCAGTGATAGTATGTATGAAGTCAGTCTTGTAGCTCATTCTGTTCTGATTGCCTGTGAGCCGTATGATTAGGTTCCTCCAGCCAAATTTTAGTATCCCAGCCCTCTCCTCTACAGCAAAAGCTCATTGAAATAGATACCTACCTTCATTCATCACATTTTCTTCCTCAAGCCCTTGAAGTAAGAGACTCAGAAACGTTTAGTTAGTCTGCATTTTCCTTGGGAGCTGAGAGTTCACGAAGAATCAGGAGCTGGACCCGTTATTTAGAAGTCCTCATAGTGTAAGGAGGAGAAGGTTCTGTTAAAGGTTTCGTTAACAGACGTATACAATGGAGAAAAAGACTGAAAATGAAAGCTCTCTGTAGCCCTATCTGGCTTTGTTATTCCCATAGGGAAACCCATGTTAATATTTCTCTCTAGTGATTTATGAAATAGTCATGATATTAGTTAAGGATTTTTTTCCTTTTTTTTTATTGAGGGGTCGAATATTGCTTGTGGCTGAATGATCCTGGACTCAAGCAAGCAGAAAGTGAATTGAAAGAGAAAGGGTGCCATCTTCTAAGCTAAGTTGCCTTCCACTGAGTCACATTCCTCTACCCACACCCCAGAGTGCTGCCAGGAGCCAGGGACAGGCACTTTTTCCTTGTCTCCAGGAGAGCACAAACATGAGATGCAAGGTATAATTTCATAGCTCCTTTTGGATCAAGCTGAGTTCAGAACTTCCTCTGAAACCGTGTCCTTGCTTGTCCTTCTTTCACTGGTTTCTTGTGAGAGCCGATACCGTACAAGTGACTACTTTTACTGAAATCCTTGGCTCCAGTTCTGTGTGTAGGATAATTTGATCTCCGTGTCAACCTTTGTGTCTTAAAGGGAGAGGAAGGAGTAGATACCTACATGTAATAAAGTAAATGCGTCCCCAGCTATCATTCTGCAGCCTTTGACAACCATATCAAACGTGACGTGTTAAATTGAAGTCAGCCTTTTGTGAGCCATCTTACTAGCAGGTACATTCTATATCATATATTTGGCATTGAAGCATCTGTCTTTTGGGGGAATCAGAATAATATTTGATAATAGTATATCCTGCCCCCTCTGCTTCTCTACTGCACTGGTATACAATAGCTGTAATGGCTATTGTATTCATATTCTTGGTAGGAATATTATACATAACCTAGTAGCAAATCACCAGGTATTTAATGACAATTAAACTATTTAATTACAAAGCATTGTACATCAGACAATAAAGTAGATTCTCTATGTTATCACAATTCTGTACCACACTCTACAGCTATTATTATCTATTTCATAGTCAATAGAGCTAACAAATGATATCTAGCAAACTTGTATATTTTATATTCAATCTCTGGAATTATTTCTCCCAGTCATGATACACATTAATGAAACTTACCCTTCCTTGGAAGTTGCTACACCAGAAATAATTAGTGCACTAAGAAAGACATGCTTCAAGGTCTCAAAGTAGTCTGGTAAGACATATAAAAGAGAGCATGTACTTTGCCTTCAAACAGCTCAGAATATAATAAAGACAGCACTTTTCTCATCCTGGTTGTCTATACTCATACATTGAGTTACACCTCCAGGTTACTCAGATATTTCTTTAATGTTTGAAAGACATGATGATCTGTAGTTCCAAGATTTAGGAGATACATTTTCAATTTGATACTATTTATGCTTGATTTTCATGGATTCTTCTTCAGGAATGCCATGGAATTGTATCTAAGGACTTCATTCTGTCTATTCTTGATTTTAATTGGTCTTATATTGCTCCCAGTCTCGAAAATACTGTTAAAACCTCAACTGAGTTCTTCCTGAGACTTACTTAGGTGGATTCTCAATCCAGAAATGTTCTAGAGGTGGCTGAATTTCAATAAGCTTTCAAACTTTCTAGCTGAATCCTTACTTTCTGAGCTTTAAGACCTGTGAATAACTATAGAGTTTCATGAAAATACAACTGTGCTGTAAGGTGCCAGCCCTCACCCACATTAAGAGAGGTTGATACTATAAGCCAAGAGCCTATTTCAGCTTCAAATCTTTCTCTGCTTTACTCTTTCAAGCAGAAGCAGCCTCTCCCTCCCCCTCCATGCATCTTCCTCCGCTTCATCTCTTTCTACCGCTCTGCCATCACTTTGAAATATACTGCAACTGGGAAAATAAAAGGTCTCAAGAGAAGATATGCTTCCTCAACATATTTTATGGGTGAATCTATGGGAGAAAGAAATAAAAATTTTTAAAAGCCCAGGATTTAATGAAAATGGAAACAAATCATGCTGGAATGCAGTTTCAGGTATGAGCTATAAGCCTGCTAAGGAGCATTGAAGTTGACTGGAATTTATATGACTGATGTCTTCACCACATTATGATTTAACATGACCATTCAAGATTATGCAAAGTGTGCACAATTAATATGCAATGATCTGCCTTTTGGTAAATCTTTTTTTTTTAATTTTACTGTTCTCTGCCTTCCAGTTTTAATTTACCTACCCTATTTGTTATCTTGAATTGAGAAGTAGTAAAGGTACTTTATCTCACTTTAAGATGGTCATGTTTAATATGCTAATAGAAGCCATACAGCAATCAAAAGGAGACAGAGACTTTGAGTTCATAAAGACATTGAAAGCTTAGCTTGATTATATTCTGCCTTTCCTTTACAAGGTGTCTAACTGGTTCCTAGGTTTTCCTACTTAACTAGGTTTACTATTCACATGTATATTTGCAGCTACTATCAGACTGAAGAGTGAAAATATACTCAAAGCATGTACAATGCATTGCTTGGTACAAGGACTATGAAGTAAAATGGCTCTTCAAACTAGAATAAAGTATATTTAATCACTCTTACCAGTCAATTGCTGGTAAAAATATAGCTATAATTAAAAAGATTTGTTCTAAGCAAATTCAGATAAAGGGTTGTATTTCCTCCTGCAACTGTCCACTTCACTTCTCCAGAGTCTATTATATCTTAACTACTCCTTAAGGTATGAGTAAGTTTTAAATTATGAAAAGTAATCCATAAATTAGACAAGTATGCTGGATTCTTTTGTTTCTTTTTTCTTTACATGATAACATTTCAAGCTCTAGAGAAAATGGTACCTATGCTGAAGATTTTCAACTACTACAAAGAAGTAGGAACAACAACAACAACACACAACAAAAACCTGTAACTCTAGAGTAAAGAGATATTAATGGAAAAACAAATGCAAATAAAGTATGGAGTTTAGTCAATGAAAATGGACCAATGATGTTGTTGGGATTGTTGTTTTGCTATAACATATATATGTATATACATACATATATATATATATATATATATATATATATATATATATGGATGTTAACAATGAAAGGGATATTTTTTTTTTTTTTAAATTTTATTTTATTTTATTTGAGAACATACTGTACAGAGGGGTTACAATTACATGGGCGGGATAATGCATACATTTCTTACCAAGCATTGCATCCTCCTCCTTTGTTTACCCTTCACCTCCCTTCCCAGCCTCCCCCCTCCCTCCCACCCAATCATACCCCCCCTCCCCCCCCCCTCACCGACATTGTAAAGCTGGTTTTGACATGACATTTTGTACTTCTCATTGTTGCAACAGGTCCACCTGAATCCTTAAACGACTTGTTTGTCCCCGTCTCCTCCACATGTTATACTGACATCAAATATAGTGAAAGCAGGGGTTACACTGTGGGGGAGGGACATACAAAGCAACAAAGAAATAATCTTATAAATGCATTAGAAACACATGCATGAAAGAAACAAAAACATTAAAATACATATTTGAGGTTTTGTTTTCCTAACATCACATTATCTGACTTTTTCCGCTTGACTCATACCTATACTAGATATTGCAAATAAGGGAAACCATGGGACCTATGTTTCTTTGGGCCTGGCTTACTTCACTTAATATAATTTTTTCCAAGCCTGAAAGGGATATTTTTAACTGATTAATTATCTTGGCAACTTTTCTGTAAAGCTGATATTATTCCAAATGAAAAGTTGACTCAGGGCCAGGGAGCTGTTCCTGAGCCTCTTTGTGCTCAAGGCTAGTGCTCTACCACTTGAGCCACAGCACCACTTCCAGCTTTTTTGAGTCGTTTATTGGAGATAAGAGTATCATGGAGACTTTTCTGCCCAGTCTGGCTTTGAACCGTGATTTTCAGATCTCAGCTTCTTGAGTAGCTAGGATTACAGGCATGAGCCAACAGCACCTGGCTAGGCACTTTTTTTTTTTTTTTGTCGGTCATGGGGCTTGAACTCTGGGCCTGGGCACTGTCCCTCAGCTCTTCAGCTCAAGGCTATCGCTCTACCACTTGAGCTATAGCGCCACTTCTGGCACATTGAAGTTACCTCAAATGAGGGAAACCATCCAACCTATGTTGGGCCTGGCTTACTTCACTTAATATAATTTTTTCCAAGTCTTTCCATTTCCTTATAAGTGGGTCAATATCATTCTTTCTGATGGGTATTTAGAATTCCATTTTGTTTATATACCACTTTTTCTTGATCTATTTGTTCACTGGAGGCATCTGGGTTGATTTTATATCTTGACTATGGTAAACAATGCTCCAATTGCTATGGTTGTGCTGGTTGCTTCAGTGTGGCCTTGTTTGTGGTCTATTGGATAAATGTCCAGGAGCAGAATTTCTGGCTCATAGGAAACCTCTGTGTTTTAGTCTTTTGAGAAACATTGATACTGCTTTCTAGAGTGGTTGTACAAGTTTACATTCCTACCAACAGTATAAAAGAGCAGTTCCTTTTTGGCCACATCCCTGCAAGCATCTGTTATTGTTCATTTTCTTAACAATGGTCTTTCTAACTGGGGTGAGGTGGAATCTCAATATAGTTTTGATTTACATTTCCTTTATGGCCAGAGATGTTGAACATTTCTTCATGTGTTTATTCTTCCTTCTTTCCTTGAGATGTCTCTCTCTAAGTCATTAGCCCATTTATTGAGTTGTTGTTTCTTTGAAGATTTACTTTTGGAGGGTTTAATTTTTTGAACTCTGAGTATATTTTCAATATGAAACCCTTACCTGATGCATAGCTGGTAAAGATCTTCTCCCATTTTGTGGGCTTTCTATTTGTTAGCTCTGTCTTTTCCCATGCAGAAACACTTCCGTTTGATGCAATCCTATTTATCCATTCTTTCTTTGATTTGTTGTGATTCTGGATCTTTACTTAGGAAATTTTGACCTGTTCCTAGGAACCCTAGTGTTTCCCCTACCCCTTCCTGTAATATTTTCTGGTATCTGGCCTTACACTGAAGTATTTGATCCATTTAGAATTGATTCTGGTGCAGGGTAATTTATAAGGATCTAGCTTCAGTTTTCTGCACATAGACAATTTTGCCAGCACTGTTTGTTGAAGAGACTGTCTTTCTTCCAACCTGTGTTTTGGCTCCCTTATCAAATATTAGGTAGCTATAGGTCTATGAGTTCATTTCTGAATCTTCTATTCTGTTATTTTGTTCCATTGGTCCTTGGGCCTATTCTTTCCTCAGTACCTTTCTGAAAGACAAATACCAGAAACATTTCAAACAAAGTCACACAAATATACCACCCCCCCACATACACACAGAGTGAGAAACCTCCACACTTTCCTCTTAAGAATCTTGAGAAGCCAGGTGCCAGTTGCTCATGCTAGTTGATCACGCTAACTCATGCTAGCTATTCAGGAAGCTAAGAGCTGAGGGTTATGATTTGAAGCCAGCCTGAGCAGAAAAGTGCCCAAAAGATTCTTATCTCCAACTAGCCACCCAATAGAAGTGGTGCTATGATTCAAGTGGTATAGAGCTAGTCTTGAGCAGAAAGAGGCTCAGGCTCAGCACCTAGGCCCCCAGTTCAAGCCCCACACCCTACCAAAAAAAGAAAAAGAAAAAAAAGAAAAGAATCTTGAGAAACCACATTTCTTTCATTGCCAAACAGACACATAAAACTTTCTTCTTTTGGATAAAGATGAGAAAAAGAGATTATAATCATTTGTATAAAGCAACATATACCAGGAAAATATGTAGAGATGGAGAGAGACAGGGTGCTTTGTTTTTATGTCATCTGTATAAATTCACTTGAGGTCAAAGCACCTTTTCAAATTGCTAGGGAGATTTTGTTTGCCTGCTTTGGTTTTGGATTTGTTGTTGTTGTTGTTTCATTTTGCTTGAGCTTGTTGAGTGAAATGGATTGCCACTTAAAGAAATGAAACTATACTATAGAATTCCATTTAGCTGACAAGGGTTTTTGTCACTTTATGAATGTACCATGTGTGCAATTTATCATCACATACACTTTTACTAATCATTCTAAATTATCCACATAGAGTAACGCAACGGCTCCCTACATAGCACAGATGTCAACATTAACAGGTTACAGACAACCATGAGGTTTGTGGAAAATCCACTGACAAGCTTTTGAGTGGCAAGTGATTTCGTGCTTATTCATTTAGTTTTCTCCTCTTGCTGGCATTGTCGTTGTCCCAATTGATTCTTCAACTTACTCCCAAGTTCAAAGCCATATAAAAGAAAGTGAGTTACGTAATGGCATTGTGGCACACATTTTAATGTCATTTTATAGCGTGATACTAAAACTTCTATCACCAGAAAGATCTAATCTTAATTTATATAATTCTACGTCTTGTCTTAAGAAAATAAAATAGAAGAGATGCTTCTACCCAATTACCTAACCTGAAATACTAAGCATAGGTATCCAATTTAATGAGGTATGAGGAAAATATCTATAGTTTTTCAGTCCTGTATCCTAATAGTTAACTTTGAGGTTGGTCCAGTCCAGGGAATGCACGTTCAGGTTTTGAGCCATGGTAGGTGAAGCGTGGGTCATTGCTGCGCAGGACAGGCTACTTATCCTTTTAACAATACACCTCAGGACCTGGGCCTCAGAAAACCTTCCAGCAGTGTAGAAATGCTTTAAAAGTTGATTGCTTTCTGACTACGTTTCTGATGGATTATTGCTCTATACTTCTCTGTCACAAACCTGACTTTGGATTGAAGCTTTCCTTTCTTTTCATCTTTTCAAGGTTTTATGGTCAAACTTTCAATGTCCTCACTTCTTCAAAACACTCTGGGCTGTGTGTCAGCTTTGACCATTTTCAGTGATGAATTTCCCCTATCAGCTATGGCACTCGGCTCTTCACCCTCAACGACCATAGGGAAGGACATGTACAGCCTTCTGTGAAACTTCTATGCACTAGACTGGGTTTTTTGGGTTAGTCATTCAGATCCCAGCACTTCTGAGATTTTATTGTTAATAATTATGGTAAAGAAGTATCCTTGCTGGGCACCTATGATCCTAGCTATCCAGGAGGCTGAGATCTGAGGACTGCAATTGTAAGTCAGCCCGGGCAGGAAAGTCCACAAGATTTTTTTTATCTCCAGTTAACCACCAGAAAACCTGAAGTGGTGCTGTCTCTCAAAGTGGTAGAGCACTAGCCTTGAGCAAAAGAACTCAGGAAGTGTGGCCAGGCCCTGAATTCAAGGCCACAACCAATCCCCCAAAAAGTATCTTAATTAGAAGTAGGGTACAATGCACAATACTTCCACACTCAGTGAGAATCATTTCTAATAACCCTAAGATATAAGTAAGTCTTTTCTAGGGAGATATAGCGACAATGCTATAGGTAAGTTTTAGCGACTCTTGTCACAGTAGCACAGTCTTCATGGATCTTGTATACTGTATGTGGAGATGATTTTACTATCTTCCTACCGTAGTCTACTCTTAGAAAAATGGTAATATTGATTTGAATATCTGTGTTCTTCTTAAGCGGTAGCTTCATTCTTTTGAGAGTTGCATTTCAATCTACTCATTTGTACTTATTTTAAAAATGCCTATTGATATCGTGGTAAATCACTATGATGGCTGCAGGGAATATAGCCGGAAACACACAGGCAGGCGTTTTCTGCTGTAAGGTGAAAAGAAGACCATGAAGAAAGAGACTTAACAGAGGGTAAAATCTGGATGTTGTACAAAGAAACAATGTGCAATTAAACATTGACTTGGGGGGTCAAAGAATGACATTTTGTAAAGGGGTCAAAGAATGCCATTTTGTAAAAGTAAGATTAGATTTTGACAAAGTCATAATCATCATGTTAGATTATAATAAAGCCTATTAAGTGTTCTCATACAAAGAAGGTTATAAGGAACAGAGAGCAATGATTATTTTTTTAACTGCTCAAACTTTTAAAAGACTGTACAAGGGGGTTACAATTTAATACATCCAGCTAAGTGTCCAGTGCTTCTTGACACCTTCTATCATTCTCCTCAGCTCAATCCTTTATCACATTATACAATGAGAACATTCTAGCTGTATTTGTCTCCCCCCTCCCCAGTTCCCTTTTTCATTCATCCACTTCTCTCCCTTTAATCATCCCTGTTTAAGCTGGTTTCAGCTACCTGATACTCATGTGGCTAAAACTTTCTGCTCATTGTTCAAAGGATTTGCATCATGGAGATTCACTCTAGCATATACTGTACATTGTTCAACTTAATCATGTATCTGTGGAATCTATGTATATATGTAAATATATGTATAATTACATGGGACCATGTATTTGTGTCTGAGGTCCACATATGAAAGAAAACACACACCCTTTGCCGTTATGGGCCTGATTTACTTTGCTCAGTGTAATATTTTCCAGATCCATCCATTTCCCTGTAAGGACATGATTTCATCCTTTCTGATGGCTACATAAAGTTCCCAGTTTTACATACCGCATTTTTTACTTTGATCCACTCATCCATGGTAAGGCCTCTGGACTGTTTTCATAACTTGGATTTTGTGAACTGTGCTTCAATAAGCAGGAATGTAAGAGTGTCTTTGTTTGTATCCTGTCATGCAATCTTTTGGATAAAGGCCTAAGAGGATATCTCTGAATCATAGGTTTTGTCTATGTTTAGATTATTGAGGAGTCTCCACAATGATTTCCCCATTGGCCACATTAATTTCCACTTCCACTAACACAGTGCTTCAGTCACTTCTCTTCTACACTTTTGAGGCACTGGAAACACTGGGATTAGCATCTATGCTCTGGCTAAGAACATTAGCTTTCAATTCCTCTTCAATAGGTGTGTCAAAGGCCATTAACAGCAGTCTTAAAGAAAGGCACTTTGCACCCAAAAAAGAGTAGTTATTTATCTTTCTCTGTACAGAGCTTTGGTGAGTAGTAAGGGTATCATCAATTTATACCATTTGTAGCAAAATAGGAAAAAAATAGTGGACAATACTAAATAAAACTCCTTTCAAGCCTTTAGCTCTCTGTCCACTAAGACTTGCTTTCTGGGACTGCTTGCGGAGCCATGTCCATTTAGACTTGGGGGGGGGAAGGATGGGGCTTTTGCCTTCACTCTTAGATGGCAAGAATAAATTACCAGGTCATATATTATTGTTTAATAGTTAACGTTTCTAAGGCTACAGATTTCTGCTTTAGAATAAATTTTTATGTGCCTTAATCACTTTTAAAAAAAACCCACCAGCTTTGCATTTACCTCAAGTGAAATCATCCTCCAGAGTACTGCAAAGAAAGATTTTGTTTTCTTTTCCATTCCAGATTCTGCTTCCCTCTGAGCCAAAAGACTGAATTGTTGCTGCCACCAAAGGTTTAATATTTCATGCTTGACAATTCAGCAGATAATGTTATTTCTTTGTAGAAAGTGAAAGGTAGTTTGTTACAGGCTCAGACCTCCAACACCAGCCAGTTGTTCTCACAAGAATGGAGTGAGGAAGTGAGCGAGGAAGGCCAAGAAACCTCCATGCCTCTGTGTCTGTTGGTCCAACAAGGGATTTATCCTTTTCTGGCTGATTGCTTGTTGGGCCATTTTCCAGAGTGACAGATCTCTGATGAGGGACCAAATCCAGTGACCTTCTTCTTTGATGCTATCAATCATGAGCTCCAGAATTAGGTGGCAATTCCTTTCCACCAGCATGGTGAGCCGACTCTGCTAATGGATTCTGGCCCTGCACTGTAGTTACTAGAGTCACTGAATATGACAACGCAGCTGAGCTGTGTAAGTTAAAAGGAAAAAAAAAATACCACCCTTGTGAATAAGCCATGTTTCTTTTTCCCTTTGACTGCTAGGAGTTTGCTAATTTCCTAAGCACAAAGCAAGTTTAATTAAAGCCAATGGAGCAGGGGAATGCCCTAACTGATCGCATTTCTATGTGGCTCACAAAGTCAGAGCCAAGGCAAAATATGAAAATGTGATCATATTTAGTTTTGTTTGGTAAACAGTCACCCTTTCTCCGGGCCCTTCCTTCTCTCCCCTGGGCACTTTAAAGTATTTACTGAGTAGTGCTCCAGCTCTTCCTCCTCTTTGTAGTCTCCAGTCTTTCTGATGTATTATCAACCACACTCTGCTTCCAGGACACATAAAGCAGAAGCAAAAACTCAACAGGGAAAGCGCTTCTGTGCTTGCCTTTGGCGAAGCTCGGGGCTATGTCTGTTCCGCCAACCCCTTCTTCCCCATTCAAGTAAGAGGTGACTGGGAGACTTGATGTGGGATTCTTAACATTCTCTGCTGCCAAGGCAATAGCGAATGCTTACCCGAAATGTTAATTTCATTTTTTAAATTGTGTTGGTCCATTTGCAGAGAAAAAAGAAGCCTTGTTTTTAAGTTAGAAAACTGTAAATTTAATTTATGCTTCTTCATAGAATTCAATAGGAAGTTGATCTTCCCCTGGAAGGAGAAAGACTGTACTGGAAGTTTCCCTTTATTGTTCTGTTTCATACTGTTTATCTCTATCATTAAGCATGGTTGCTATTTATGAATGCTATTGAACTTCTGTGAAACTATACTTTTTCCAATTAAGCGCTTATTTCTAATTGTATTTACAGGAGAGTAGTTCCTGCAGTGCCAGGCTGTAATCGAAACACATTGGTGAAACAAATGTTCAACAGCTTCGTGCTGACTGTTGGCTGTGGGGTAGGCTCTAGTACAGAATGTTGAGATTCAGTAGTTCACCAAGTTTCAATTCAGAGAAGGCAGACAATAAACACACAACAGTGTATGTTAGGCAGAGAAATGAATGAGAGATTGACAGAAGTGTTGGGCTCATTGGATGCAATTGTTTTTCATAGGTTAGGCTGGCAAATCCTTGATGAAAATTACAAAGTCTTAGGTAAGGAATAGAAGCAGGTAAAACCTAAAGGAAGCATTGTCCCCCATCCATTTCTGGCCCTCAGGCAGATAGGAATTTGGGAACTGCATCGAAGCCAACGGGGCCTGGATAGAGTAAAGGTTATAGGTTGGACTGTGTCTCTCAAAAAATATGTATATGTTATGTTAATTTTCTAACCCTTAACACCTTTGAATGCCAGTGTATCAGAAGGTAAGGTCATGGAAGAAGCAAGTGAATCAAAATGAAATCATAAACCTGGGTCTTACGCCTATATTACTACTGACCTTCTAAGAAAAAGAAATTCAAACACAGATACAGACAGCGGTGAGATGGATGAAGGCAGAGGAGAAAATGGCCATCCAGCCAAGGAGAGTGACCTTGACCTCAGATGGCTGGCCTTGACCTCAAGAAGCTAGTGTACAGAAGTCAGAGGGAAGAAATTTCTGTTGTAGCAATCACTTAGCCTGAGGTACTTGGTTATGATTACCTGAGGAAACTCATACAGTGAATGAGGAAATATATGTTATAGGAAATGAAGTCCAGAATCTGAGAGTGATAGGAATCAAGTCAGGCCCTGTGGGTCATTATCTGTCAGACGATGGTTTTTAACCTTAAGAAAGTGAGGAAGTCAATTAAGGGTTTGGACAGAGGGATCTCATGAATTTCACAATGCTCTCAGTTTCAGCTGCATTCTAAATAGACTGCTTAGCAAAGAATGTGGGAAGCTGAGAAATCGTTCACTAACATAAATCACACAGCTGAGAGATGGGGAGATCTCAGCTGGGATGTCATAGGGGACCCGATAAGAGGTGGTGGTAGTCATATTCTAGATATATGTGGAAGACAGAACTGACAGAATTTGATGACGGGTTTCATGAGGAAGGTGAGACAAATGAACAAGTCTGCCATTCAAGTGGGTCACGGCCACACATCTCTAATGCCACAAAGGTAGAGAGATATAACATACTGCTGATACAAAGAGATGATACTGTGAATAGAAAATAAGTGGAGTTCATCCTCTGAACTCTTATTATTCCACAGCACAGGACAAGCATAGGTGTTAGAGATGGACACAGGACGAATAATAGGACCAACGATTCGTTACAGTTTATGCATACCTACACATAATATATATCAAATGTATACATATGTACATTGCATGTGTGCAAATGGGAAGGAGGATAAAAAAGCATCATTTTTCTAAGTAACAAAAAAAAAAATGCCTGGAGGAATTTTCTTGTCGATAATAATGCTGGCATTGTTCACGCTGAGGATCAAAGTCTGGGAACAACCCTCTGTGCTGGGAATGGCAATGCTATCTAGACATGGTCCTGATCTTGGGTTCAGTGAAACAGAGCTAGCTCTCTGCTGAAATGCCAGAGAAGGAAAGGAAATAAGCCTCCAGGGACCACTGGATTTGTTTTTCACCAAAGTCAAAAATCATCACTTAATGATCACAGAGAGAATTCACTTTAGAATCTGGGAAAGGACAGGCATCTTGGAGGAGACAAACAAAAAGAACATGGGCAGGGCACTAGTGGCTCACGCCTATAATCCTAGCTACTCAGGAAGCTGAGATCTGAGAATCATGGTTTGAAACCAGCGGAGGCAGGAAAGTTTGTGAGTCTCTTATCTCCAATAAACTACTCAGAAAAAGCTGGAAGGGGTGCTTTGGCTCAAGTGGTAGAGGGCTAGCCTTGAGCATGGAAAGAATGAAGAGTAATGCCCAGGCCCTGAGTTCAAGCCCAAGTACTAGCAAAACAACAACCACAAACCAAAAACCCAAACAAAACCTTTCTTTCTTTTGTACATAATAATGATGAATTGAGAAAGTCATATCCTCCATACCTCAATCTTCTTTCGTGCAAAATGGAAATAGTAACTGCCTCCCATGAGGTAATACCTGAAAAACCTTTACAATTGAGATTGGAAAGATTCAAAGCTCATTAAATTTGATTACGAATGTTATTTTTTAAGGCATATTTGGAACCTTTGTGATAAGTCAAGTGCAAGGATGGAGGAGTACTATATAATACTCAACGTAACTTGAGAGAAATAGAAGAATCAGAGATGTTTGCCCAAAATAATAGGCACCAATTATAACAACCGCACTTGCAAAATTGTGTCTCCACAATCGTATCTTCTGACCAAGAGAAACCATTTCTAAAGTAGAAACATACACCTAGCCAGATATAGTAACTTCCATTTTCTCCCACGGAAATTAAAAATGCTGAGCGGTAATCGAGAGACACAGGGCTGTGGGGTAGTCTAACCATAAGTCACGACTCAGAAAACATGATCCTGGAAGGTTCTACTGTTGAGTTTTTCACAGCAGCCTTGTTCTTGTGTTTCCAGAGATTATTCCATTGAGTTTGTGAATCACCTTATTATCCTACCCACAAGTGAGCTTTTACCTAAAGAAGCCAGAGCCCATTTTTGATGTTTACAATTACTGATGCTCTCAAAATTTCTTATTATAATGTGGACATTCTTTTCTTGGCCACCACTATTTCTGACAGCCGACTTAAATCTCATTGTAACTTTGACTTAACCTTAAGTGTAAGAAAGAAGCCAAGTTGCTTGAATGTACTTGGGACAATCCTGTTCTTTCAGTCTCATTTTCTCTGTGAAAACCTCTTGGTATATATTAGAGCTGTGAGCATGAATTGTAACCACCCTCCTTCAAGAATGACGTTATGCTGCAGTTTTCTGATAATGTGGGAAGTGTTTAATAATTTTACTATGGAGTTTGAAACACACTAAAAAATCCACTGATTTATTAACAGATATGAGAGTGGGAAGAATTTTAGAAATAGGTCGCGGTTCTATGGCTACTTTCATTGTCAAATTTACAAAATCATGTGATCTAGTTTATAAATGCTCTCTCCTACACACACACACACACACACACACACACACACACACATATACAAATACACACCCACACTCACATGATGTAATTCTTTCTCACATATATGTGTACACACACACACACTCTATAATTACTTTTCTCTCTCCCTCACACACACACATACAAACACACACATGCAAACATACATACAAACACAGCCCATCTTGCCAACTCTTTCTCCTTGGATTTCAGGGTTTTCTTATTCCAGTTTCAGAAACATGGTTTCTAATTACTTAATGAATTTTTAGGTAATGACAGTTTTTCTAGTCATAATGGTACCTGTATTGTTTTTTTGAGGGAGGGAGGGGCAGTACTTGAAGTTGAATCCAAGATTCACACATACTAGGTAAGTACTCAACTCCCACTTTCAATCTCTCATAAAGATAAGAGTCCTGGAAGAGGCTCTATGACCATAGCTACCAGGTATGGTCATTGCTGTGGGCTGCACACCTTGTATAGTTAAGGTCAAAGAAAGTCCCACAGAAATTAACACTGTTTTGACTTATTGTATCTTAATTCTTCCATGAAGAACATGGAGTGTCAGGTACTACCAAGTCCATTTCTGCTCCTAGATCCCTACTTCCTCTTTCCTGTATTCATCTCAGAAAATACTAGAAGCTCTTAGGTTGGGCTGGAGGTGTGACTCCAGGGGCAAAGTATCTGAGCTACCAGGTATCAGACTGTGATTTCCATATTCCTGTGCCTCCAAAAGTAACTTAGGATCTCTAATTCTTTCTGGCATTAGGATAAGAACTCTGTATTTATTCATTCCTTTTCTGAATGATTTAATGAAGTAATAAATTAATGGACTTGTTACTGGAAAAAGAACAGAGCTCAAACAGTGGCCATATGACCACAACACAAACATTTTCTATCCAATATTAAGGCAAAACCTAATTTTTATAAAGGATATTTATTACTGATCTTTTTATGCTTTTTACATTTTGCACTTAAGCTTTGGCACAAACTGAAAAAAAAATGACCTTTTTTAAAAAAAATTCTGTGTAAGTCACAGACCTGAGCTTATCCACCTAAAACTCATTTCATTGTAGAGTTGACAAGTTAATTTGCTATTTCCCTAGGGAAACCAAGTAAAATTAAGGGAATTTTCTATCACATACTTACACACTCACACACAGACAACCAAAACATGGTACTGGCACATTTTATATAAATGAAATCAAAACTCTTAGTGTGATAAAAATGGTAAGATTCTTCATTCATACACAAAAAAATCCTTCTCTACCAGGGTTAAGGCTTCTACCTACTTTTGATCTCAGAGAATGATCTCTTTCTTAAAGGAACAATTGTACTCTAAGTAATAGTTCATTCTGTTTCTCGCTTGGAAAACAAGTTGAAATGGATTTTGATAGGCTGCTTTAAAAAAAAACAAAAACAAAAAAACGAAAAAACAAAGCAGCAGAGAATTCTGTCATCCCAGTTACTGGCTTTCAAATGCAAAATTCTTTTCTATTCTTGTCTTTCTTTCCTAGCCCTTATATCTAACTCCTCATACCTACCTTCATGAATTAAGTGGCCAATTTGGCACCTTAGTATTGTCTTGGACATGGTAGGTTATTCTGTACAAAGTATCACAATATTGTGAAGCCTAATAACACAGCAAGACTTGTGCTTTCTTTTTTTTGACAATTAAAATATTTGCATTTAAAATTTTATTTATATGACCTAGGAATCATTCATTTTGCTTTGTTTCTCTTTTTCTTATCTTTCTTTTTTCTTTTTTTTAAATTTTGTTTTCTTGTCAAAATGCTGTACAGAGAGGTTACAGTTACAAGAGTAAGGTAATGAATATATTTCATGTCGGGCATTGTTACTCACCCCCTTTGTTTTTCTCCCACTAGCTCTCCCCTCCTACTGCTAACATCCACATAGACTTCAGCCATCAGATCACACGACTTACAAGGGAGGGGACTTTGTGTGTTTCCATCACAGTGTGCTCCTGACACCTGCTACTGAGTCTGAAGAGCAATCATCATCAACACATTTCAGTTGACTAAGAGCTGTGGTTTTGAGACAGAAACAGAGATAGACAGACAGACATACAGAGAGAACCATCTGTTCAATAAATACCACCAGCTTCTCAAGAGGAACTGGCAGGATGCTCCAACACATGCCAAGGGAAAGGTATGGTAGTAAAAGGGTCTGACCAGATATTTTGATCTTACGTTAACTCCTTTTGACCATGGTGGTGGTTTATACAGAGGTATACATCTCCAACTCTACCTATTTTATCAGCCACTATTTTTTTCCTTATTTGCAAAGGGAATGAGAAGAACATCCATGCAATACCTAAAGGAAATGGAATGAAAATATTGAGACACACCTTCACTTATCTATGTTCTTTGTGCCATTTCAGGAGCCAGGAAATGGAATCAGCCTCCTCATCCATCAGTCAGAGAATGAATAAAGATGTGAGAGATCTTATGCAATGGAGTACTATTCAATTACCAAAATGGACAAAATTCTTCCTATGTTTGTGACAACATGACTGGACCTGAAAGAATATTACGTGAAACAAGACAAATCAGGGGCAGAAAGACATACACTACATGATTTCCTCTGTAAGTGGGCTAGAACAAAATAACCTCACAGATGCACAAACCTTTCTTCTTCCCTAAGAAAAAATTAGTATGCTTGTAAAAGCCATCACAAATCTCACACATATATTTCATCCCTACTGTTGGTTTTTCTGCTCCCTTCCTACCCCCTCCTTTTTTTTTGTAACCTTCAGCCTGTAGCCTCTAGAGCACCTGCAGTTGCTGCAAGGTGTTTTGAATTTCCAAAACAATTTTCAACATCATATTAAATTTTAATTCACCCTAACGTGGCAAAAAAATAAATAAAACATAAGTCGTGTCATAAAGTTGAACAATAGGATCTCACAACTATCAAAAGAGAGCAAGAGATTCATGGTGTTTCCCTAGTCGGTTAGAATGCCTGTGTATTTGGAAGATGAGCTTTTGATTAACCGTCTTAATATTCCTTGGTCACCATTTGTAAACATCTCAAAGGGGGGAAAAAAGATCCCGACATGCAGGCTTAAATAAGAAAGGAAGTGGATCAGAGACACAAAAGAAGAAATGAATGATAAATTAAATAGCTGTGGAAAGAAGTACCTGATAAGAGGCATCTTTTAAACATCTTTTAAACACACACACAGAGGATTATATCATCATGGAATACAAAATACCAAAAGAAATACGTTGCCTTCGCATCAACCTGCAATCAAAACTGTTCGATCTGAAATTCACTTTTCATAACTTCCTTTCTTCCAGTCTCTGTAGTCTTCTACAGTTTTTGTCTTATTTTTAATTTTTTAATTTTTCCAGATTCTTGTTAATAGCAATTTTTATTGTGATTAAGTGATTACATAAATTTCACAAATTTCACAGTATTGTGGGATAGTGATACTTATAGTTAAAGTCACAAACACATTTTAACCTTCATGGTCTATAAACTGTTCAATCTGAAATTCATTTTTCATAACATCCTATGAGCTTTGACAATACAATTATTTCTTCCATATCAGGTGATATGTATATTTCTTTCCTTTTGCTTAGTGTCAGCTATTCTCTGTATTGACATGACAAAAATCACAGGGAGCAGGAAGTTACTTAATAACTGGATACACCCTCCTAACACAAGTTCCATCCTGTAATTCTATTTTGGCTTCTACCCACTCCAACATTTCTGGTGCCTTCCACCTAAGTAGAGCAAGAATGGCTGTGTCAGAGTCAGTATCAAAGAATCCAGCACTTAAATGTCTCAAATTTAAGACACTGGAATGTCTGAGAAGCTTATCATGCAGTGTAATAGAAGAAGTCAGTGTGAATCTCCCTCTTTGACATATTCACACCCTTTGCTTCCAGAAGTCAGAGAATATGGCAAGCTACCCTGCCATAGGACATCTTCCCAGGCTGAAAAAAAAAATCCTCCCCCCACAAACCCTTCCACCCACATCGAAATGGAAGATCCTTAAGATCCATGAATTCTCTCTGTGTTGATTCTACTCTTTGTTGTTGTTATTGTAGGTTGTGGGGCTTGAACCTGGGTGCTGTCCTTGAGCTCTTCAGTTCAAGGTGAGCACTCTACCACTTGAGCCATAGGGCCACTTCCACCAGTTTTCTGGTGGTTAATTGGAGATGGGAGTCTCACAGACTCTTTCCTGCCCAGGCTGACTTTGAACCATGATCCTCAGATCTCAACCTCCTGAATAGCTAGGATTACAGGCATGAGCTCCCAGCTTCAATTCTACTCTTAGTAGAAGAATAACACTTCAGTAAAAAAAAAATGCACTTCTTTATAATTTCTTCCCACTTCTTTATAATTACACTTACACTTTGTTAAAATTTCTCTTCTGAGAAGTCAAGAAAGGTTCCCATGAGATAGGAGCTTACATTTTCTGGAAATCTTAAATTGCAACTTGGCTCCAGGGTTCTTGGTGGGATGAGGAGGAGTAGGTAGTAAATAGTGGATTGAGTCAACTCAGGTGAAAATACTAGCCCAGGGGAAGTAGAAGGTGAAGAATTGTAAGGAAGAAGATTGCTGAGGAGGCCAGCTGTTGTCAAAAATGAAAGGGTCTTTGAAACCAAGGGGAGCAAATTAAATGTGTTCTTGCAAGGAGATGCTGTTTTATAGCACTGGGGAGTACAAACAAGTCTTCCACTTTAGAGCAAGGTGCCGTTTTTTCTCTCAACAACAGCTGATTATTCTGCAAGGATGCTTATGAAGATGATGTAAGGAAAAAAGGTACTTAGTGTATCTGCTCCCAAGATGTATGTACTCCTGCAAGACTAGCATCTGGGAGAGAATTACCTTCCAATGAGTGAGTATATCCAGTATCTTGAAATGGTATTATTGGATAAAATGATACTAATTTCCATGAGAGTTGTGTGTGTGTGTGTGTGCGCGCGTGTGTGTGTGTGTGACACTTGAGTGAACTCAGTGCCTGGAACTTGTTAAGGTGAGCACTCTGCCACTTGAGTGAAGCTTTCAGTTCTCAATCAGTTGTTTTTGAAGGAGAGTCTCACTTTGTCCCCTGGTCAGCCTCGGCTATGACCTTCCTAATGCTACAACTCTGTGTCATTTAGGATGACAAGCATATGTCATGGTTGCTAGCCTCTGTGTGTACTTCATAGCTGGGGTCAGAGGTATGTTTAACCATGCCCTACCATCTAGTTAAATGACCTGTGATTTTCCCAATCTCCATCTTCCAAATTATTGGGACTACAGGCATAAAATACTGTTCCCAGCCTCACTATGTGTTTATCAATTGGGACCCTACGTGTAATACACACCTGTACCTATGCACACTCTTTGCATACACACATACAGAAGTTCTTTTTCTAGGAAATCTCTTCCTGTTCCCTGTTAATGTTTAAACTCATAACTGGCTGAAAAATGCATTCCTTTTTTCCATAAGCATTAAAGTTTAACACAAGATGCAGAGTTTCATGAAACGCTCCTGTAGTGGAAAGTTCACTATGGTAAAGTGATTCTTAACTTTTGTTAACTAGTTGGGAATCTATATTAAATTGAGGACCCTCTGTGTAGGAAAGGAAAAAAAGAAAAAAGAAGGTAAATTTGCAAAAATACATTCTAAATAAAAATGGATATTAGTACTCCAAAAATGAGAAACCATACTTGGAAGATGACTAAAGTCATAAATGGTTATGTGTGTGGATCAGTTGGTACAACACTTGCCCAAATAGCAAGCACCAAGCCTTGAGTTCAAATTCTAGTACCTCCCCCCCGCCCCCACCAAATAAGTAGAGAAACACAGATTAATAGACCACGGTCAAGAGGAGAATGTCCAAGTTAATATATTTTCTATATAACAGAATGATAACCACCTTTGTTTCATCTCCACCCCTGGATTTATAGCTAACAGATAATCATCCACTCTTCTGATGTGGAGCACAATGTTATATTAGTGTTTCTGGTTCTTAGGGTTTGACTGGGAAACAGTAGATTCACTTTCAAGAAAAACAATGGAGTGGTTTTTCTGAGCCTGTGGTAGGACTGGGGAAAAATCTGCCTGCAGCCTAAACAAGGAAGCAGAGCAGGTATGCAAAGATGGCGTCTCCAAGGAGACTGGATCTCCTCCGGTACGTGGTGAACATAGCTAGTGATCTGAGGTGTGCACAGGAACAGTACTTCCAGGAAAAACTAGAGCGTGGATGATGGAAAAGTAGCCAATAACTAAACATCTAAGGCAACCCATTCACCATTTTCAATGCTGTTTTATAATACATTCGTGTGTGTGTGTGTGTGTGTGTGTGTGTGTGACTAATGGGGCTTGAACTCAGGACTTGGGTACTAGCCCTTGGTATTTATTTTTGCTGAAAGCTGGCATCCTGCCATTTGAGCCACAGCTATACTTCCAGATTTGAGGTGGTTAATTGGAGGTAACAATCTCATGGACTTTCCTGTCCCAGTTGGCTTTGAACCTTGATCCTTAGCTCCTCAACTAGCGTGGACTGCAGGCATGAGCCACCAGTGTCTGTTCCCTTTGTTTGAAATCCAAGTATGAATTTTTTATAAGACAATATCCCATTTAAAAATATTTTTGAAACCTCTAACAATTTTAAACAATATGTCGGCAAAATGAAGCCCATCTGTTCATCCTATTTTGCCCACAGCATTTTTGTTCCACATAAACCCTGTGGAAGACTAAGATAAATATATTTTACCTTAGAACCTATCCGAGCAGTGTTTAAGAACTGAAATATGGATGGGTAATGTTTTAAAGTTCCAATTATTCGTGAGTCATGATGGCAGGGAGCTCTTAGCGAGAATTTGTATTTAGTGTTTTCTAATTTGTAAAATGTTTTCTTCACCTTAGCTCAGTTGAGCCTTTGAACAGCTCACAGGACTAGATGTTCACTAGGTGTGAACTGCTCTAAGCAGAGCAGTTAACAAATATGATCCCTTATGCATGTGAGAAATTTCAAATTCAAAAGAAATTGAAGATTCAACACCTCCCACGGTTAGTGCAGTAGAGAGCAAAGGAAGGAAGGAAGGCTTTGGATTTTTGTCCAAACATCATATATTCTCTGTGCCCTAAAACTATAGATATTTTTCCTTTGTGTCCATTATTCAAGGGAAGGTAGCATGTATAAAACACCTGCTACCTGTCAGAGACCCTATGCTGGGTATAATGGGGTGTTATCAGTGACACCGTCTTAGAGGTTAAGGGGAGTAACCAATGTAACACTGCCAGCAGGTGGCAGGGTTGGCCCTGAACCACAGAACTGTCTGAACTGACTCCTTGGGCCAGGGAAGTCCAGATCTCTTACAATAGCTGCAGGAAGACACTCCAGAAAAGAAAATAGCTATCCTAAGTGATGGCCTTCCTTTTCTCTGCTGCTTTATCTTCATTAGGTTCTGGTGAAGAACATTTCCATCTTGACTAGGATCGGGAACTGGAGTTTACTTTAAGCTGCTTTGGATCCTCATCCCATAGGCTACACGGATGAAGAGAAAGTAGCAATCTGAAGTCAGAGCATACAACAGGCATATTTCCAGCATTCATCTGTCCCCTGGCAACCATTCCTCTATTCTCTGGAAGAGCTGATTGGATTGTGGGGAGGGATCATTTCTAGTTTTGGCCAATGGGTAGAGGGATCTGAAAACAAAGGGCCCTAGAAGCAGGGCTGATGCTTGATGGATGGGCTTGGGCTGGAAAGTACTGTGGACCAGGGTATGAGGTCTTTTGAATTAGCTGAGATACACCTTGTGCAGCTGGGAGAGAAGGAGAGAGTTTGCAGAGAAAAGAAGTGATGTAAAAGAACATGTCTTTATGGTTTACTTTTGGCAAGGAATCGCTCAAATACTTTTCTTCTAATGACAGTTCTTTTTTGTGAATGACGGGGGGCATCTGAAAGGCGAGGTGACTTGATATCACACAGCTTTTAAATGGCGAGTGAAGGATACCAGCAAACTATTAACTCCTATTCCCTACTCTAATTATACACTATATATTTTGTTGTGCTTCTGGAGTTTGAACCCAAGGCTTTACATATGGTAGGTAGTAGGTATGCTTCCCTTCAGCCATGCCTCAAGCTTTTGGCATTGGTTATTTTTTTGAGATAAGGTCTCATTTTTATTCCAAGGATGCCTTGGAGTGTGGTCCTCCTATTTATGCTTTTCCACCTCTCTGGAATAAGCTACCCACCTGCCACTGTGTTTCCTGTTCAGCTGGGATAAGAGGTATGTGCTACTGCTTTCACTCACTGGTTGTAATGGAGTCTTAAAATTATTATTGTTATTATAATTTTTTGGATCTGGCTGGCTTCAAACTGCAATCCTCCAAAATAGGCAGGATTGTAGGATTACACAATCAATCATGCCCAACTCCATTCCCCGCCCCCCCCCCCCCCGCCTTTTTTTTTGGCCAATCCTGGGGCTTGAATTAAGGGCCTGGGCACTGTCCCTGAGCTTCTTTTGCTCAAGACTAGCCCTTTACCACTTGAACCACAGTGCCATTTCCTGCATTTACTGTGTATGTGGTACTGAGGAATCGAACCCAGGGCTTCATGCATGCTAGGCAAGCACTCTACCACTAAGCTATCTTCCCAGCTCTCCATTCCTTAAAATTTTCTCTTTCTCTTTGGTTCTCTTCAGTGTCTGACATAATGATCTCTTCCCCTTTGGCTTTTCTAAGTTTGTACTTAGGATATTCGTAAGGACTGTGTTCCTAAGGTGTTGGCTTATTCCTCATTTCTCCCATTCTCTACACAGAATTTATACCTATCCTTTACAAAAAGGTTATAACCTAGGGCTGGGAAGGTGGCTCAGTGGTAGATTGCTTGCCTTGCATGCATGAGGCCCTGGGTTCGATTCCTCAGCACCACATAAGCAAAAAGAAAAAAGCCAGAAGTGGTGCTATGGCTCAAGTGGTAGACACTAGCCTTGAGCTGAAGAGCTGAGGGACAGCACCCTGGCCCAGCGTTCAGGCCCCATGACCGGACCTCCCCCCAAAAATGTTATAACCTTATAAGGCTATAAAAGTATTGTTTCCATCCACCTAAAAACAATACAGCTCTTGTTTCTGGGTATCACCATATGGTGTCTATGTTTCTAGTCTCGTTCTGAATTTCCAATTTCTGTTTTCTCTTTCAAAAATCAGTATATTGCCTGAGCACAGTGACTCAGATCTGTAATTCCAGCTACTGGAGGAGAAGGAGATTGAGAAATAATTAGGACACAAGCTTAGGAAAAATATGATGGAGATTCCCATCTCAAAACCCAAGCCAAGCATAGTGGTTATTTCTGTGACCCCCCAACTATGTAGGGAGAAGGTAAAAGAATCACATCTGAGGCTGGCTTAAGCAAAAAGAGCAGGAAACTGTGACAAAATAACAAGTTCAAAGGGCTAAGGATATGGCTAAAGTAACAGAAAACTTGTCTAGCAAATATAAGATCAAAATCAGCTCTTAGACACCAGCACATCGATTTATAAGCAACAGTTATCCTATATCCCAATTACCCCTCACTTGCTGATCCTCCCTTTCTTTTTTGTGTTGTTTGTGGTTGAGTTTGTTCTTAATCTCATCACCATCTCCTAGTCACTCACACTCTTGAAATTTGATTACAAACCTGACTTCCCAGGTTTCTTTCCCTCTTTATTTTATTTCATCTGTCTCAAATCCTACAGTGTTTCTCTGAGTTTTCCCCACTCCTTTTCCTACGCAGTTTCTCTCCATAAAAGCGAAGGTGAAGTTATTTCTTTTTTCAGTGTGAGACTTACTGCTTCCTGGGCATCCATGGCCAAGGTTATTTGAATTTCTTTTGGTACCTATTCTCATTCTGACCTCATGTATGGTCCTTGAGAATAAAATGTTCCTCACCATCGTTGTTTCGCTCTTAACACAAGGTCTTAAAACGAAATTCCTCCTTTTCTTAAACTCTTGTAATTATCCTCTTGGCTTAATGAGACACAAGCGCTAGTTCAATTCAATTAGAAATAGAACACTAAAGAAAAGGAAAAGAAGGATGGAAGAAAGGAAGGCAGGATCAGGTGGTGGAGAAGCCACAGAGAATAGAGTAGTCCCTTTTGATGGATGATGCTAGCTTTTGATGGATGAGTCAACCCCATGTTTTAGAATGTGAACACCACAGGAACACCGGGAGCTTACGATCCTCCTGCTCAGGACCCAGACACCACCTCGTAAAAGCCTGCAGCTGTCGCAGTTGGTTTAATTGTGTCTGAGTCCCCCACAGCATTGTGTGACGTAGGACTCCCATAAATACTGTTGATGGAACATCTGCTGCGACACCGTGCTTCCAATATACGTCTAGATGAAGTTCCCCTGAGGGCCGGTGAACGTGAACACAAGGGAGGTGCTAAAGGACCTAGCAAGGGGGTTGAGCAGAGCCATGTGGAATCAGAGCCAGAATAAAAAAGCCCTGGAAGAACCTAGCGATCTACTCTCCATCTCATGGAAGCCAAGCGCACCACACAAAGCAACCCATAGCTGCTTCTTCCCTAGGGCCTCAAGATGAGTTTTCCCCCTCCCCCAATCGAGCTTTCATTTCAGATCTAGAATTGTCTGATCTAGGCTCAGCCAGAGGTGTGTTGTTCTACATCAGATGGATCATCAGATGGATCATCATCCACTCACATGATTCCAGCTGTCTGTAATTTGCTGACAAGGGTGATCCACCAGAAACTCCCTAGTAAGGGCTTACGTTGGGCCTCAGGATGCCAGGCTTTGTAAGAGGCTGCCTCACTAATAATATTGCCAATCTCCATTCCTGAGAAATAAAAGCACCAGAAAAAAAAAACTGAGAAATGAGACCAACACCAACCCAGAGAACTCAGGAAATTCTTTTGGGGAGCTGATGATTGCCTTACCCTTCTTACGGTGAGTGTTTCCATTCCTCAATTGCTTTACCTTGAGATTTCTATTGCTCCTTCCTTAAAGGTTTTAATCATAGCCTTGTAAAATGTAGCCAGGAGTAACTTCACTGATTAGATTCAAGTTCCATTTCTAATCCTCCGTCTTTTCTTGCTTAACCTAAACAGTGAAAGTGACAATTACTTACAGGAATGAAAGCTTCCTTGTCATTTCTTCTTTCCTCTCAAATGATCTGAACTCAGGGTGATTTGTTAGCCTCTCAGAACTATGAGACATAATTGATTCCTCACAAAAGGGGTCTGAATTGAGAAGATGCCGGAATGCCATTAGTTTAAAATGATCTGCTTTCTCAAATTGTTTAAATTTTAGCAGGGTGCCGTTAGCAATCGTCCGGGTAAGAATGGCACTGTATTTTCCTCCATGCAGCATAGAGATTAAGTGTATGACCACTGTGACTGTTTCAAAGACATTTCTGGCACCATGAGCCACTCCACTATCTTGCTACACAAAGGAAAGCCATGAAGATTTAAAAAACCAACCCACACTTCAACCCTCAGGTACTTGATGGCACACATTTGATTGTAAACAGAACAGCACACATTGCATGAAATGTGTCAAAGAGGAGGTTAGTGGACAGCAAGACCAATGGTACAGGACCCAGAAGAAAGGATGGGAAGGAAGAAGCAGGCATCCGCTCATCACTTCGATACTCTGCCAGGTACTGCGCTTGGCATCACACTGTAGCCTCGCATTATGTTTTCACCACCGGCGTGGGACGTCTGTTGTCACAGTCACATGCAGAAAGGTTCATCAAACTTGCTGATGATCACTCAGCGAGTCAGTTTAAAGGCAGAAAACGGACTGATGTCATACACTCCAAACGGCCATGGTCTTTTCCTTCCTTTCCCTGCCATCTCCTCAGTTCTCAGTTATACATGATTTTATATATATATATAGTTACATATTATTATGGTCATCACTTTTTCCTTGGAGAAAATAGAACACATAAAACAAGATAAAACATATACATGAAAGACATGGACGTGGCATGCTCCTTCTCTGAGTCTCTTCACGATGAATTCTCACACCTTTTCTCTCATACCAGAGTCTTGACATCTGCCCAAAGCAGCGTGAATTGTGTGTCTCTCTTCATCAGTATCTACTCTTAAAATACAGTGCTCACCTCCCTTTAATTTTAAATTGTACTTTAATCTTATCCTACCTGGTGCATTGACATTAGTGACTATCAAAAAAAGGCAATATGAAAAGGAAGGAAGGAAGCTGGGAAAGGAATAAAGGAGGTGAATTTGATTTAAGAGAGTTATATACACGCAAACTCACAGGTACATAGGCCATGGAGTGAAACGCTTCATATACTTAACATACACAAATCAAAGAGAGACAAAAAGGCTAAAGGTGGTTTTCAATGTGTTATAATAGAAACCAAAAGAGACTACTTTGGGGGAAATAGATGATTTGAGGAAATAGTTTGGTGTTTTTTTTTTTTTTTTCCTGTCAGGATGACTTCTTGACTCTTTTCAGCTGCTAATATTTTTCAGTCGTTTTATGCATTAAGTTGGGGGGAGGGGGTATAAAGGAAACTTCTTTCTCTCTATCATGGCTTTCTCCATCTCCCAACTAGCACCAGTGATTGGCTTGAAAATCACAATGGTGAACCAGAATGGTCCGATTCATAATGCCCATTAATGCTGTGTCCTCCGGGCAAACAGCATCATTTATAACCTGAGTGGGAGGCTGGGACAGCTTCGTATCTGCAGCTTCAGCTTGCCAATTTATGCAGCCAGAACCAATGACTCAAACAGTCACAAATCTCCCAAGGAGCAGAAAAGGCACGGGCACGCGCGCGCGCACACACACTACACACACACACACACACACACACACACACACACACGGAATAGAGGTAGATAGAAGTATTCTCATAATGAGAATCAGATCAATGAGGGTAGAGCCAACTGGAAAAATAAAAACCCAGGAAAAACAATCAGATTGGGATGATTTAGTATCTGTAGTACAAGAAGGAAACAAAATGTTGCCGAAGAGGTTGGCGTTAGGGTCTCCTCTGGCTTTTGTATTCTCATTGCCTTTGGACTTGGGATTGTGGTGGTTTTTGCTTTTTCAAAATTCTTGCCCAGCTCAAGGTTTGTGAAAATAGCAGCTTGATGAATTGTGTAGTTTATTAGGGAGAGTGACAGGTTCTTAGCAGTGTTTGACACAAAAATTGGGGCTTGCCGGAGGAAAGGAATTGGAAATTAATAGTTATATAAAATTATTCTTTGGGGCTTTATGACAGTATAGCCTTACAGATGACTGGACAGGAATGAGGGAGGGATGATGGAGGATTTGTTAAGGTAAAGGAGGAAAGATATTAGGGCTTCTGGCCTGCGTAATTCACTTGTTAGTTACTTGGTTGCATTTTACTATTATCTGTGATTGGAGCTTTTAACAACAAGTGATCAAACACACCCTACTGTCTCTAGAGACGATTCTCATTTCCTTAAACATACTCCTCAGATGTGCATTATCCTCTGTATGTCTTGAAAATTTCTGGGGCTTCAGACACCCACCTCTGAATGTCTTCAGGTGCAATTGTTGAACCTCTGTTGCAATGAAAATGAAATTGTTAACACTCTTTCTAGAAGATAGGTACTGGAGTTTGAACTTGGTACCTCATGCTTCCTAGTCAAGCACTCTACCACTTAAATCACACCCAGGATCTTTTTTTGTTTAGTTTCTTTTCAAATAGTTTTTCAACAACTTTGTCTCGTACTAGCCTCAGACTCTGATCCTCCTACCTATGCCTCTTAAGTAGCTTGAGTGAGTCCCCACATATTGGCTTATTTATTGAGATAAAGTCTTACTAGCTTCTTTTTGGCCTGTCCTGGATCTGAACCTTTTCCCTCATCTTGTCTGCTTCCTGAGTAGCTAGAATCATAGGTATATGCTACCATGCTTTACCTTCCTTCCTTCCTTCCTTCCTTCCTTCCTTCCTTCCTTCCTTCCTTCCTTCCTTCCTTCCTTCCTTCCTTCCTTCCTTCCTTCCTTCCTTCCTCCTTCTCTTCCTCTTTCTTTGTCTCTTTCCTTTCTGCCTTCCTTTTCCCTTCCTTCCTTCCTTCCTTCCTTCCTTCCTTCCTTCCTTCCTCTTTCTCTCTTTCTTTCCTTATCTCTATTCTTTCTTCTGTTTTCTTTTCTCCTTCCTTCCTCTCTTCCTACCTCCTTCCCTCCCATCTTTCCTTCCTTCCTTTTAAACTAAACAACAACAGGAATATTCTATTTCAATGGAATGAGACTCAGATAACCTACTTTTCTTTTTTTTTATTGTGAAAATACTGTACAGAGGGGTGACAATTACATGAGCAAGGTAATGAGTACATTTCTTATCAAGCATTGTTGCTTCCTCTTTTGTTTCCCCTTTCCATCCCTTCCCATCTCCCCCCCAGCCCCCCGGCCCCCCAACCCCCCACTAAAGCTGTAAAGTTTGTTTTTCGACATAATGTCTTGTACATCTCATTGTTGCAATGGGTCCACCTGTATCCCTATTTAAACCATTTTTTTTCCCTTTCCCTTCCCAAAGTATACCAACCTCAACTACTGTGAAAACAGGGGTTCTGCCGTGGGGGAGCCCCACATTAAGGACTCAAATGTTTTTTCTTGCTTGCTATTGTATTCTAACCTTACTTTCCTTACCTGAGATACAGAGCAGGAGAAACAGGGAAGTGTGTCCAGAGTTAGTGGGCAAATGAAGCTCTTTACCACATGTACCAACAAGGACATTATAGAGGAAAATGAGTGCATTTTTTCAGACACATAATGCCACAAAAATTATAGAGAAAGAAAGAGGATACATGTTAAAAGATTTAAAAAAATACAGCAGTCACAAAAAGAGAAGCAAACTATGTATAGAAAAAAAGTGAGTACTCAAATTGTATCAGTGCAGTTGTTAGTGAAATCCATAATGACCTGAAGCCAAAGCAATGATGGGAATCATTACCAGGTATTCATTATCATTGCTTTCTTTTCCTTTCTTTCCTTTTAAACTTCTTTTCTTTTTTAATGGCTACCCTTTCCCTCCCCCACCTTCCTGCTCTCAGATAAAGCAAGCAGTGTTTGATTTTAAAAGTAACAACCAATCAGATGGTTTCTGAGCATAAGTTGTTGATCTCTGTGTGTAATAAAAAGGCCTCTTGTCAGAAAAACAATGTGAGGTTATTTCGCAAGGTAAAGTTTTAATCCAAAGCTCTGAGTCTCTGTGCTCACATACATGCTTTGCTTGCAGGACAAATATACTGACGTGTACAATATTCTCTGTGAAAAGTATGATATTTGAGTACACCAAGTGTCCACGTGGTTTCCATTCCCTGTAGATGAGCCATAAAAGGTGCTACATAATTGGGGTTCAGCCAGCTTGATGGAACAACAAAACTCTGAATGATATATACTCTAACCAAGCCCCATGAAAGACGTTTCCCATTATGCACAGTTTTTACTATACATGATGAGAGAGGGGATTGAAAGTTGACTCTTTATCGTGGAAACAAAACACCTTTAATCAGTATGTTTTCTTGAACCTGGCTCACTGTCTCAAGCACCCTCATTACTTCTTAAAAAAGAAAGAATCCATTCACATATTCAAATTGCCAATAAGAATCAAATGCCACAAAAGACCATAGAATTAAAGGGCAAATACATGTAAGTGGGGAAAATAACACTGTGTTGCTTTTTAAGACTGAGTTCATATCCATAACTTTCACTTAACAGTTCCTTACCTAAGACAAGAGAATATCAAAACAGATTGGCCGAGTATGTATCATCAAGGTATTAATGAGTCCAGCATACATTCAGTCAAGGATCAACTATTCTCCTAGCTCAGATTCTGCTTCTGTTAGTTACTGATCTTTCTGCAGTGTGAGAAAGGCCTCAGTGATTTCAAATGCTCTGCCAACAAAGTCTACTTCAACTGAACAATTTTCTATTTTGATGTCCTTAGACAGGCTTATTTGAATGAATTCTTTGTGGATATGAAAAAAACAACAAAAAAATGTAATGCTCTCTAGTAAAGACAAACACCTAGACAGATGTAGTCAAACATCATAACCTATAACATAGCAATGGAGATGGGAAAACATTTAAATGGCATAAAAAGCTATAACAGTATTAAAAATCTATATATGTATGTTACTTACTATGTGCAAATTATAGAGGAAATTTTGAGAGTAATAACATAAAATGTGGAAGGTAGGGTTTGTTTCCACATGCATGTAATGGAAGTTGATTTCTTTTGCAGATGGAAACAGAAGACTGAGTTTTTAAGATGTTTCTGTCACTCACTCAAATGACAACTTTCAAATCTCTCTCCTACACACTGAAGAATATACACAAAAGCAAATCCCTAATAAAACTGAAAGTATAATAATGTACAAAAGAAAGCAAGAAGAGAGAAAAGAAGGATTAAAACAGGCGCAAGTTACACAAAAAAATGGAGCTGTGACTCAACCGGTAGAACATTAGTCTTGAGCAAAGAATAACTGGAACCAGAATGTGAGATCCTGAGTTCAAGCCCCACTTCAGCACCCCTCCCCACAAAGAACACTTGAAAAAAATGCCAGGGCTGGTGGCGTGGATCTGTCATCCTAGATACTCAGGATGTTGGGATTTATGGATCCAGTGTGAAGCCAGTCCAGGCAGAAATGTCTGTGAGACTCTTATTTCCATGACCATAAACCAGAAATGGAGCAGTGGCTCAAACAGTGTAGTAACAGCCTTGAGTGTAAATTCCCCAATATAACACACACACACACACATACACACAATCACATACATACACACGTGCAGACACACATTCTATAAAAATAATGAATACTAGAGCAACGATACTGTTTTTCTATCAGCATTGCCTTCAGTGCAAATTTATATAACTTAAAGTGCACAGTGAAAGGCATAGTGGTTGATGAGATTTAAAAAGAGCATACGACGATAGACTGTCTTCAAGTCATTTTTACATGTATATATTTATCAATGCTAAAAGTGAAAAATTAGGAAAAAAGAGAGTGAAGGAAATTTATAATCTAAATAAAGCAGGAGTGCTGACACTAAAGTCAGCAAAGAACAGCTTTCTTGTTGTGTGCTGTGTGCTAATATTTATTCAAAATGGGTCAAAGATCTTAATGGAAGAAACTACAAGGAAAGGATATAGCAAACACTAGAACACATAGAGCTGCTTCTAGTTGGTTTTTTCCTTGTGGGTTGTGGGGCTTGACTCAGTATCTGGACTGAGCTCTTTCTCTTGAAGCTAGTGTTCTACCTCTTTGAGCCACAGCTCCACTTTGTTTTTTGGTGATTAATTGGAAGTAAGCATCTCCCAAGGAGTCTTCAGCTTTGGCTGGCTTCCAACTGCCATCCTCTGATCTCAGCCTCTTGAGTAACTAGGATTATAGGCAAGGGTCACCGGTGCCCAGCAAAAAAATAAGAATAATTTTATTTTCATCCTATTTTTGTTAGCATCAATTCATTGTACAGAGGGCTTCATTTTGATGTGTCCATACATGCAGGTCATATACCTTGATCAAATTAACCCTTTTAATGGTCCTCCCTCTTGTTCTGCTTTCCCTTTCTAAACCAACCTCAACAAATTTACGGGACCGTTTTCACCTATGTACCTGAACTATTTTCACCATATCCAACATCCTTGGTCCTCTCCTATCACCCTCTCTTTTCTACTTTCCCACACCTTCACAGGACCTGGTTTACATCCCTGCCATTCTTACCTGTTCATATCTTTGAACACAAATCTGATGACAATAAGTTTGGTTGTGCTATCTCCATTTGGGCACACCCTTCATTTTTAGTATTGTTACCCACAGCTGAGGATATAGAAAAATAAACCCTCAAAAGGCAGATTTCTTCAAGAGCCAATTTCCACTTATGCTTTTCATTAAAATCAAGTTATGGCCACAAAAATTTTTGATAGAGTTATCCTTGGATATGCAGAAAGGCTACATGGTTCTGGGAGTGGTTGAAGCCCCATCTTTGATCATCTCTTCATAACTGTGCCTGATCATCCATAACCACGTTGTCAGTGTGCCCTAATATATGGCATTTTAACTTTAATGAAAATGCAAAAATATATTAGCATTTAGTAATTATGTTTATTGCAAAGGGAACATGAACGTTTGAAAAACATAACAAACAATATGCATAATTCCCTTTATATATTAAGCATGGCTTTGAAGCTATCAACATCCATGTCTTTGAAAACTAGGAGATGATATGTTTAGGTCCAATGTAACCATAGCAATGGCTTCCAACAAGCTCCAGAATTTCATTTGGCCTATTTCCTCAACTTTTCTTCCTTTTATGGATGCCTCTTCTAACTTTAATCTTGCAATTTCTAATTTTGTCACTTTTAGCTTTTTCTTCTGGCCTTGGGTTTGTCTGCCTCAATTTACTACTCTGGGTATTTGGATCACCTTCCATTGTCAGCTTTACTCCTGTCTGCCATCTCAACACCACTCAGATCTGCCTTCTGGTCTTATTTGTTGTGTTCCCAGTTACACCATTTTTGTGTTCTGGATACTGGACCTGTGTCCATGACTCCTTATATAAAGTATTCTTAGTTGACAAAATGTGGACCCCGTGCTAAAGGAAAAAACATTTAAGGCAAAAAATGAAGTAAAACTACAAAGGAAGAAAATATATTAATGGATTTATTTGCATCATAAGAATAATTGTTTTCCTAAATACATAAAAAATTGGAGGCCAGATTTTGTTTTTATTTTGTTATCATTTCACACCAGTGAATGGCATTAATTTTGTTCTCCAGATAGGTGAGTTTCATAACTTCAAATCTTCATGTACCTACGAATTTGCTTGCTTAATTCTTCAATTAAAATGTGATTCTAAATAGCATAGTCCTCTTTTTTTTTTAAAAAAAAAAGCATGCACATACTTTATTTTTATCATTAATGTTTACACATTTAAGATTATATAACAAATTTCTTTTACTAAACACTCAAAGTTACTTCGCCATATGCTATACATTAGCATAGTTAAATCTAATTATCAAATGAAGATATCAGTTTCAATATGGAGACTTTCAGAAAACCAGACTATAACCAGACTGATTTGTGGGTTGCCTTTTCTTGGATTCCCTGTTGCTCTACTAATGATTTTCAATAAAATGAGTGTATCATTTTGGTAAAATTCTAGAACTATATCAGAGGTTACTTTGCCTCTTTTGTGGTGTTCATATCTTTATATAAAAAAGATTGCTTAGAGTATAGCAAAGGTTTATAATTTAAACTCTCCTCAGAAGCACTAAGTATGATCTGGGCTTTGAGCATATTAGTGCATATGTTAATTATTAGCATCTCTTCATGAGAATACATGAAATAAATGATAGCTCACTTGACAAGGGGAAATCTGGTTACAATTTTTGGAGCCTTCATCTTTAATTTCCTAATCTCCAATAATCTTCTTTTCTAAAATGATAATTTCCTTGAGGAAGAACGTCCCTTCCTAAATATGCAATGTGTACAGTCAATCACTAAATCCAACAGAGAAACTAGTGGGAGAAATGAACACCAATTCATGGAGTGGTTTTAGAGCGTGCATACCATGCCAAATAATTCAATGACACAGTGAACACATTGTAAGAGGGGACGAGGCATAGTTGTGGTGCAGGAAGTAATTAGAGTGAGCACCCCTGAAGGTGTTGGAGATTCCAGATGATGTGACAGCTTAAAGTAAAATTTCAGTCTTCATTCTGATCACAAAGAAGGCCATACTAAAGCTACCACACAACTATGTTCAATGCAGCATTATTCACCATAGCTAAGATATGGAACCAACCAAGATGCTCCTCAGTAGATAAGTAGATGAATGGATGAACAAAATTATACACACACACACACACATGAATTCTATGCTTCCATCAGAAAGAATGACACTGCCCCATTTGTTAAGAAATGGGAACATGGTTTCCCTTATTTGCAATATCTAGTATAGGTATGAGTCAAGCGGAAAAAGTCAGAGAATGTGATGTTAGGAAAACGAACCCTCAAATATGTATTTTAATGTTTCTGTTTCTTTCATGCATGTGTTTCTAATGTATTTATAAGATTATTTCTTTGTTGCTTTGTATGTCCCTCCCCCACAGTGTAACCCCTGCTTTCACTATATTTGATGTCAGTATAACATGTGGAGGAGACGGAGACAAACAAGTCGTTTAAGGATTCAGGTGGACCTGTTGCAACAATGAGAAGTACAAAATGTCATGTTAAAACCAGCTTTACAACGTCGGTGGGGGGGGGGGGGGGGAGGGAGGGTATGATTGGGTGGGGGGGAGGGGGGAGGCTGGGAAGGGAGGTGAAGGGTAAACAAAGGAGGAGGCTGCAATGCTTGGTAAGAAATGAATGCATTATCCTGCCCATGTAATTGTAACCCCTCTGTACAGTATGTTCTCAAATAAAATAAAATAAAATTAAAAAAAAAAAAAAAAAGAAATGTACTCATTACCTTGCCCATGTAATTGTAACCCCTCTGTATGGTATTCTCACAATAAAAAAAAAAATGAAACAAAAAAAAAGAAAAAGAAATGGGAACGACTTGGAAAAAAAAATCATATTAAGTGACATAAGCCAGATCCAAAGAAATATAGGTCCCATGGTTTCCATTATTTGCAATAATTAGTCTACATCTAGAATAGTCTCATCAGATGAGCAGAAAAGCTCAAAAGCTATGTACATATGATCATATAGAATGATGCTGAGCGAAACAAACCCCTAGATATGGATACAAGAGGTTTTTCTTTGTTGTTGTTGTTTTTAATGTACTATACAATTTTTTGTTTCTTTTGTATGTTCTTCCCCTATGTTATATCCCCTGTTGTTACTGTATTTGATTCTGTTACCTTGCATCTTATACGTACATTTATCTAATTTGGTGAGGTGAAGGGAATAACAAAATGCTGAAATAAGGACACAGGATGACCCATTGCAACAATGATATTCACAGGACACTATGTTGGAAATGAACTTTACAACTTTGGGGTGGGGGATGGGGCGAGGAGTGGGGGAGGTGGGGGAGGGAAAGGATAGTAGGAGAAAAACAAGGAGGGTGTAACAATGCTTGACAAGAAATGTACTCATTACCTTACTCGTGTAACTCTAACCCCTCTGTACAGCATCTTTATAATAAAATTAAATTAAGAAACTATGTTAATCTTTAATTGTACAAAGAAGTTATTGTTCAACATATCAGCTTATAAGTCCAATACGTTCTGATGGATGTCAGTCCCTTCATCATTCCCTCTCATCCCACCCAACCTAACTCCTCCCCTAAATGTTCATAGGAATTGTGTTGACTGTTATGACTGCATGCTTTCTCTGCCTTCCTTCTCTTCATTCCTGGCCCTTCCCCTTGGGTTCCCCACTCCCTGTGCCTGTCAAATGCCACTTTCCTGGTATTCAGTGTGTTGGTCAGTGAGTTTATTTTTCTAAAGAATTGCACCACTTGTATTTCCCCTTGCAAGTATCATACTTCCGTGAATGCATCCATGTACACCATCCGCTTTTCCCTGATCTGGGAAGTTAAAGGTCTTTCCTAAAGGAGTTTTGACGGGGTATGCCATCCTGTCTGCCTCAAAACCTACGTGAAAAGAAGGGAATGCATTTTAATCACGTAAAAACCCACCAATCATTGTGGCTAATGTTGTTAATATCTACTTGGCTGTCATTGAACTAGCCAAAATGTTTAGTTTCTGTGTGTCTGTGTTGGTGTTCAGCGACCTGAGTGATTATTAGTTTGGATTTACAAGATCACTAAAAGACTTACCTTAGGCTTAGATTAAAAAATAAGGCATAGAATTGGAGGTGTCTCATATCCTACTAATATATATATATATATATATATATATATAATATATGTTATATATGATAGTGTATAATACACTATAGTCATTTCATTGTATCCTTTGCTTGCATGAAGTTACAATAGATATACTTCAGCTCCCTACCACCACAAAAAAACTCAGTGAAATCTTAACATATCCTTATTCTATCTTGACTAGTTCTATGGTAGCTGGCAAATAAGAGTCACCTAATACATGTAGGGGTAGTAGAGTTTTACCAGCAACAACCGTCTCCACACTTTCTGCCTGAAGGCACATAAGTAAGTAGCCATGAACGAAACAGATTAACTAGACAGTTGAGCTAGAATTCCTTAAAGGTAAGTCCAAATTAAAGTCATAATCATCCCTTTTGGGGGGAAAAAAGAAAGAAAAGAAAAAGGGAAAGAAAAAGTGATAGCAATCACAGCAAAATACCCCTGCATCTTTTTCCCCACCAGTGCATTCCTTTGTAATCCAAGAGTGAACTGTATCACAGATCGGAGGAGTCTTAGCTGTGACATGATTGACAAGCAATGAATGAGAAGTCAAAGGCCTGCATTTGATTCCATCTGCAGGGCTGAGTGGTTACAGGACTAGATAAATCAGGTAAGCAGTGTGAAGCTTGCCGTTTTTGTAGATAAAATGTGAACCGTATCTTACATTGCTGATGGTGCTACTTCAAAGAAGTAATGTATGAAGTCTCTCCTCATTCTTACTTCTACATCCTAAGAAATGAATGGGAGTATCCGGCCAAGAGAGATAGTAAAACCTTCTCATAGTGTAGGAATTTGCCCTCTGTCACCCTCTGTGACACATGGAAGAAATATTTCCAGTGCACATTAATTATGGCTCCATTTTCTCCTCGTCTACAAATCTTCTCTGATCACCAACACCTCTCCCAGTTTTCTGGTAGCCCATTTCTTTATACAGTTATTTTAACTACTTCTGATGAAGGCTACAAAAGGTAAAAAAACACAATAGTAATTGGTACAGAATCCTGAGAGGAAAGCATTTGTTCCAACTTAGCACTTTCTATGTTTGAGTCTATATTGTTCATTTTTACTATAAAACAAAGATTATAAAGTATATGACTTTTAAGAAACCTTACTTCTGGAAAAACAATACAAGACAGGAAAACATCACTATGTTCTACTAATTGTTTCTCCTGAGAAAATCCTCAGAGTGTTTGTGTATGTTTGTGGCTTACAAGAAATGTTTATGAGACTCTGTGAAAAAAACAAAGTAAAGAAACTAAAAACGAATTCTGTTTATGACCATTTTCCTGCCCCAGGATAAGGCTCTGTGAGTGTCTCCGAGAGACCTAAACCATGTATTTCTCCATGTCTTATATAATAAGACAGTCATATTTTGAATTGAAAACTTTATTCTTAAGATTGCTATGATATATGGATTATAAGAATGTTGCAGCAAATCAAAGCAACATTGAGATACCACCTCACTCCAGTTAGAATGGCAAAAATCAAGAACTTTAACAACAACAGATGCTGGAGAGGATGTGGACAGAAGGGAACCTTACTTCATTGTTGGTGGGAATGTAAACTTGTTCAACCACTTTGGAAAGAAGTATGGAGGTTCCTCAAAAGACTTCACATAGAGCTCCCCTATGACGCGGCAATCCCACTTTTGGGCATTTACCCAAATGTTTACAAACAAGACCACACTAAAGCTACCAGCACAACTATGTTTATTGCAGCATTATTTACCATAGCTAAGATATGGAACCAACCCAGATGCCCTTCAGTAGATGAATGGATCAAGAAAATGTGGTATATATACACAATGGAATTCTATGCCTCCATCAGAAAGAATGACATTGCCCCATTTGTTAGGAAATGGAAAAACTTGGAAAAAATTATATTAAGTGAAGTAAGCCAGGCACAAAGAAACACAGGTCCCATGGTTTCCCTTATTTACAATATCTAGTATATGTATGAGTCAAGCAGAAAAAGTCAGATAATGTGATGTTAGGAAAATGAATCCTTAGATAGGTATTTTAATGTTTTTTTTTCTTTCATGCATGTGGTTCTAACGCATTTATAACTTTATTTCTTTGTTGCTCTGTATGTCCCTCCCCCACAGTATAACCCCTGCTTTCAATATATTTGATGTCAGTATAACTTATGGAGGAGATGGGGAAAAACAAGTCATTTAAGGATTCAGGTGGACCTGTTGCAACAATGAGAAGTACAAATTGTCATGTCAAAAAGGAGCTTTACAATGTCGGTGTGGGGGAGGGGGGGGGAGGGGGAAGGATTGGGTGGGGGGAGGGGGGAGGCTGGGAAGGGAGGTGAAGGGTAAACAAAGGAGGAGGCTGCAATGCTTGGTAAGAAATGTATGCATTATCTTGCCCATGTAATTGTAACCCCTCTGTACAGTATGTTCACAAATAAAATAAAATTAAAAAAAAAAAAAAGAATGTTGCAGCATCTCGTTGTGTCTGACTTGCAGAATGAGAGTATGGTGATCAAAATTGTCAAGGAAATTAATAGATTTGTGGCATGCTTAGTGAGGTCCAAATCAAACACAAAGATTGTAGATTAACTTTAAATTTTGGCTTTAAATCAAAATAATGGGGTCACTAACTTTTACCTGCCTTCAGATTTAGCAAGCAAATCAAATTCATTTCTAACTCCACCCCACAAATATTCTCTGTCTTGCTTCTCTACTGTCTCTTAGACTATATGGGACAATCTTCACCCTTTTGGCAATCCATCTGCAAAGATTCTCAGCCTATTCACACATATATATATTCAAAAATTCTGAATTTGTTATATCCATCAAAAATTGAAAGTCACATTTTCTGATTTCTCTATGTATGAAAATTATAGAATAACATATCGATGTTTTCCATTCCTTCCCCTGTAGTTTTATTTTTGTAACACTACTGTTAGTTGGTAGTTGGGGTTGTTAATATTTGATTTCTAAAGCAAAACCCCTCATTTCTATATGTTTCCTATGTCTTTGCCCAGGAAATACTATGTAGGGATTGTTTCAAAATGTGTGGAAACTTTACTAAAGCTTGCTTAAATTAAAAAAAAATGTGACCTTCATTTTATTTTCTATAATTATTCATTATATGATAATGATTTTCCATAGGTAGGGTTGTAAACCTAAAATGTGCCAAGTATTGACTAGTATTACAAGAAAGGATTGGGAATATCTATGTGCAAACTTGTTTCATCTTGAAAGCTGCTAAGATTTTTCCAATGGACCCTAGTTTCAGGTGTCATTGATGAGATATAGTTATTCATCTTCCAGTAAAAAAAGACAGAGGTCAGAATAAGAAAAAGGTACTAAGGATGTACTAAGGATCCTTGGTGATTCATTTTGTTTGGAATTTGGATGTCTTCATATAATTAGGAAGAAATTACTTTTTCAAATATTTTCCCTTTTTATATGATTAAAGTATCTGTGATACATAGCTACCTACTTTAATAAATTACAGGATACTCATTTTCAAATTATAATTTTTACTGCCTGGTTACTGATGTCATATGGAATCTTTCTTTGCCCGTGTTGATATGGCCTTAAATAAATGATGCATGGCCAAATGATCACTATGGAAATAAAAGTATTAATACAAAAGAGGAGAAAAATAAGAATGGAGGAAAATTAGGGCAATATAAGTTTATTAGTTTTCACCAGAAGCCTCTTAAAAATTAAAGGATAAAGGTAAGTGTGCCACACAATTTCAATGGTGTCATAAAAATCTAATTTTTTCATTAATAAGTGCAAATGTTTTCATAAAAATGTATCTGTCATTTTGTGAGCGGGCTATTAAATGCCATCATGGACAACATATCCAATAATGAAGCTGTATTCTTTTAGCATGGCAGGAGGGACTTCTTGTTGATTGACTCTCAGCCCTGGCTTTCAACAACTCTTATTCTAAACATGTAAATGGTCAAAACATGTGAGAAATATGCTTGCTTCCATCATCCAGAAAATGAAAAGTAAAACCACAGCATAGCACTACGTAGCTGTTACATGATTGGCTATTAATAAAAAGGAAAAAAGATGAGAGATCACACACTAGTTAGATATGTACATGATAGTTATACAGTTATAGTTTGAGGATGTCTCAAAAAATGTAAATTAGAACTCCTAGTGGGATCCATATTTCCCTTCTGGAAATATGCCTAAATGAATTGGAACTCGAATCTCAAACATGCATCTTACTATTATTATCATATTACTATTATTATTATTATTTAACCAAGACACAGAGGCAATCTAATGTTCCTTTCATAGATGAGTGAATAAATATATATATATATATATACATATATATATATACATATATGTAAAGGAATGCTATTTGTTCTTTAAAAAGAAGGAAGTCTGGTCATCAGTGACAATATGGGTGAGACAGGCAATCACTACATTAAGTGACATGAACCAGGTACGGAAAGACAAATACTCAGCATCTGGCTTTTACATGGAATACAAAAAGGGTGAGATTCTAGAACCATAGAGAAGGATTGAAGTTACCAGGGGGGATGGGAGATGGGGATTGGAAAGGTACTCATGGAAAAATAAGAAGTTTTGGCGAGTTAGAATGAATGACATCAAGAAACCTCATATGTGGTATCGATAATTGATAAGAACATATTTCATCTTGGAAATATCTTGGATTAGGTTTTAGGTGTTTTCACTTCAAAATCTATCTGTAATATATATATATATATATATATATATATATATATATATACCACATCTGTTTAGCCACTACACAATAAACACACACACACACACACACAATATTTGTGCTGTCCCTTGGACTTGAAACTGGGAGCATGGGTGCTGTGGTTATACTGTTTTGCAAGGCTTAGTGCTATATCACTAGAGTCCCAGCTCCAGTTCCAGCTTTTCAGTAGGTTAATTGCAGATAAGAATCACACACACTTTCCTGCCCAGGCTAGCTCCAAACCACAATACTCAGATCTCACCCTCCTGAGTAGCTAAGATTACAGGCATGAGCCACCAGCTCCTGGCTTATACCCACACGTGCCCACACGCCCTTCCCCCCTACATGCACTGAAACAACATATATGTGTAAATCCATCTTATTCATGTAAAAGTACCCCTCTCACTACTTCCTTTCTACTCTAGAACTGATACTTCAAGTCTGGAATTGGGTTTATTAGCACATGCATCAGATAAGTGCATCATTTGTTCCAGCTTCAATACATGAGGTAGTTAATGGGGTATGAAGTCTTCAAATGCTTTACATGACCTTGTGGATGCTTAAGGATACCTGTGTGATTAGGTTGGTATCTTTCCCACTCTGGACCACTGGATATGAGCATATAGTACAAATATAGTATGTCCCAGATTGCAGCCTGGCCTTGGAATGAAAACCCACACTGAGGCAAACTAAGCAGAAGAACCTGCTTGTGAAAAACTTGAAAGAAACATCTTTGTTTTTCATTGCCAATGACTGAGTATGGAGGCTATTTGTTACCCCAGGAATGATGCCCTAAGTCATTAACTGTAAACAAGTGCACTGCTGGCTTGTGTTTTAGAATTAGGGCTGTGATAATCATCAGGCCAAAAATAGGATTCTGAAACTGAGGCATTGCCTCGGGCTCTTGCAGATCCTGGGTGGTTTGTGGGTGTGAGGAGGATAAACTCAAGACTTGAAAATTAAGGTAAAATCTCAGGAGCTGTGTTTATTCCCTTGTCTTGGCTTGTCAATCACTTTAGGATTGCTCCAGTTCTTCCACTGCGGGAGCAGGGGTGTGAAAATGGGAGAAGCAATAGTGTCTATTGCCTCCAGTGATCCTATTTCCTGGAGATTGAAGAGTAATTTTTTTTTACCTTTAGGGAAATATGTGAGATAAGATAATAAGTATCATCTTATCAATTACCCCAAAGATATCCTGAGTATATTATAGAAATCAGAGTTGACATATAAACAACATAATTGGGTTTCCAAGTCTTTCCTCATGTTTTCTCCAATTGGTTCTGTGAATATATTTTGCAGCATGATTTGAAAGAAAATACAAAGTTAATAATCATAAGGCAGAGACGCTATGACATCTGCCTACTATTTTCTAATTCTCAAATTGTTTTCATACACGTGATCATATAACCCACTGTATCCTTGGAAAGTTTTGCATGTAATCTAACAGAAGACACAGGAAGAGAGAGGTTAGCCAGGATTATATAACGAGAGTTCCTGAGAGACTGATCCCATGTCTTTACTCAGTATTTTTATTTTATGCCTGAAGGAACGTGGTGTTTGGGATATAAGCTCTCTCTGTAGGCTAAGATTTTGTTGATGAGAGGACTCTTGTTAAGTTTGACTGCTACACTAAAGTTAGTATGTATTCAACCTAGCACCAACTCCTTCTGAATTTGTTGCTTCTTCTAAATATGTAACTAGAATTCTATTCATTTGCAGGACTAGCTTTTCCCTCTCCAGTTCCGATGACCACAATTTTATCTATAACAAGATCCGTTGTTTGAAAGGTCATGAATCCATTTGCTAGAGCTAAGTAGAACTGATGCAAAGGGGCAGGTGCCATGACTTCTGATGTACCATGCCTCTGCTTTGACAGTGAAATTTTTTGATTCTCTATCATGTCGCATGTTACTTGTACTTCTTTCTCACAAGTGGGCCTTCCAAGCTGGTGCATGTGGACAATGTTGATTTAGCTGTTTGCAATGTGTAAGACTTATTCCTTTGAAAAGTTAAGTATAAAATCTTTGGCTAAACCAGCTGGGTTACAAATTTACTCCCTTTAGAAAATGAACTCTTATTCCCAGATTGGGAATAAGAGTTACATTGGAAGTTCAGTAATTGAAGAATAGGAAAAGTATATTTGTAACAACTATTCCTGCATAAAGGAAACATATAGTAGTTAAAGGGAAAATGAAAATACATAAAATGGGGCTGGACACAGTGGCATGTGCCTAGGATCCTAGCTCCTCCCCTTGGCATTGGCTGCTCAGATGCTCTACTACTTCAGCCACACCTCCAACCCGCCCTTGCTTTAGTGCTGAGAAACGAATCTTGTCTTCTGTTCCAAGTCAACCTCAAACCACAGTCCCACATAACTGGGATTCGTGGTGTAAACCACCACACCTAGCTTATTGATTGAGATGGGTGGAGGGGTCTCAGTTAATTTTTTGCCAGGCTGCCCTCAAGCCACAATCTTTATAAGATTAGAGGAGGTTACAAGTGTCAGCAGCTGTGCTGACCTATTTGAGGCTTTTTATTTGTCAGTGTGTATGTTTTGTGCATAAAACATATGCACTGTCTCCCTACACTCTACCAGCATGGAATCTGTATAATTAGTATTGTTTCTTGACAAAGCGTGAGAGAGTATTACTAATTATTTCAAGAAGTTATCCTTGAAGTTGACTCAAAGTCTTGCAAATTCAGCAACTGACCCAGAGAAAGAATTTCTGAACTTCTGAATTGTACTGTTGCACATTGGACATTAAAAAATATTATATACATTTAAACAGAGTTTAAAGGACATCACAGTTAAGTGTGTATCTTTATTAAATGACAAGATGGAAGAGCCTGAGAGCATCTCAATAACTTGCCAGTTTTCTCTAGGAATATTTTCTGTAATAGTATGTTACCCTTTGAGGAAAACCCAGGTCTTTACTTTGAGTCAAGGAGAAAATGCTGTAGATTAGAAAGATGCTAAAAGAATTTTCAGAAGGCAAGCCTTCTTTGTTTAATGTATAATCAATAGCAGGTCCATGTACCGTCATCTAGCAGTAAAGATCCTAAAAATATTCTCAAGAAATATTTTAAAGCTAACCGGTTCTTTCACTGAAACAAAACATGCATATGCAACTAGTCAAAATGTAAATGTATGTAAATGATAGTTATATATTAACTATGAAACATAAAAGTGAATAAATTATAGATTTCTTCCCCTGAGCTCATCCTGCTATGAGACATCTCTAGCTACTCCAACCATGTGGATCATGTAGAAAGAAAACCAAACTAAATAAGTGTGTTCAAGCAATAGTGAAAACCAGGAAAAGTAACTTTCAGACCAAAGGATACCGTCATTCAGTTTCAACATCTTATCTTTTATTTAGAAAAAAAGGTCAAAACGTGGGCTGTAATACCAATCACTTGCGAAGCAAAGATAGGAAAGTCATAGAGACCAGCATGGGCAAAGAAAGCTTAGATTCTATATAAAAATAATTGAAACTAAAAAACGATGTAGTGTTACATACCTGTAATGGCAGCTACTTGAGAGGTGGGGACAAGAATATTAAAGTTTGCGGACTGACTGGGCAAATACACATGAGATCCTACTGCAAAAAACAAATGCAAGCAAAAACTATTGAGTTGTATGTCTCTCCACATTCCTAGAAACCCTGAGACTAAGTAATGTCAAAGGTAACAATATTTACAAAATCACACATAAAGATCCTGTCTGTCAGCTTCTCCCTGTGTCTCTTTTTTTCTCTCTGTCTCTCTCCCTGTTTGTTCCTGTCTCTGTCTCTGTCTCTGACTGTCTGTCTGTCTGTCTCTCTTTCTTTAACCAGTACCAGGGTTTGAATTCACAGCTTATGCTTGTTTGTTCAGCTTGCTCAGTTAGTGCTCTACCACTTGATCCACATCTTCAGGCAAGCTTTGTGTCAGTTGTTTTAGAGATTGAGTTTTGTGGACTTTTCTGCCTGAGCGAACTTCCCACCCTGATCCACAGATCTCAGTTTCTTGTGTAGTTAGGATTACAGGCCAGAGCCACCAACTCCTAAATGATACTTTCTCATTTTTGCCTTTAAGAGTAACTCATTACTGAGAAAAGCTGAGGCTTTGTGGTGGGTTGCTTTGATATTTGGATAACTTTCCATTAGAACATTTCACATACAGAATCAAATTATGTAATAATATGGACAGTTATTATACACAGTTAAAGCTTATCATTGGACTTTGTATGATTTTGTTCATCTACTTATTGAAAACATGTATATACTAAAGAATTATTTCCTCAGAAAAGTATAAGGAACAGAAAATTTCTGTCACTGGTATGATTCAAACCATGGAAAACATGATTCAAATTTTACAAAGCATCACAGGCTCAGAGACATGTTAATCAAGAATAACAGTATATTACATATACAGAAAAGATACCCTACATTTGTATTTCTCAAATCTCCTGTTTTCCCTTTCAAGTTTCCTAACTTCAGTCATGTTTGCAGAATCAGAATTCTGGAAAGAGTGAGAAAGAGTAGGCAAGAAGGTATGAGGTTAAGGGTACTCTGTTTTCTTAGTGTTTATTTTTCCCCCATAGGCTTGTTATTTGATTCTAATGTATATATATTGGGCTTCTGATCCATTGCTATAAACAACTTACAATAACAAAGGTAACTGTATCTGTTTTGCAAAATGTAGAAAAGCAAAGCATAGGAATAGCTCTCGAAGGAAGCATAACAAAATTGTAAATTATGTATATCTCTAGACAGTACTGTGGGGGTGTTTCTAAAGAGCTTCAAGAAATTACACATGCTTTCCTTTTGGTACCATATATTAATATTCTGCTAATGTAGTTCTTTTTAGGCAGGTCTCAAGTGAGACCTGGAAGAGACATTTTTTTGGGCCAGAATTTTATTTTAACAATATTGATTGCAACTTATTTTCAAGTGTCTAAAAGAGACTGAAATAAAATATTGTTGCATTTCATCCGATTAAGGTTATACAAGGAAGGGGAATTATTGGCATTTGGGGACTTTAAAATATGCCTGATGTGAGATTTTTTTCATTCTCATTTTGTAGAACTAGAATCAATAATGAAGCATGCAAATTGAATTAAATCTATTCTATAGAGAAGGGTAACACAAATGACATTTAAATGCTTCTTCTAGTTCCAGATTTAAAATTTTCCCACTCTGCTTAAGGTTTTGCCAGCAAATGAGAAATCTATAGTTATTATTGATTGGGCTTTCATAATGAAATGGAATGTTTTACACTCTCAAATATTTGGAAGTCTCTTGTAATAACTAAGCTGACTATTCCCATGATCAATAATCACTTCAAGTCCAGCCACATGCATCCCCTCTGTGGGTTTTTTGGTTGGCCTCCTGTTTACTTTCGTGATTCTGATGATGACTAAGTTATCTTGAGAAGAATAATTTTCTCTGAACTATCTGTCATGTGGCATTTATGTCAACTGCTCAGGAAATCTAGGCAAAAATTGGGGTTTCTCCATTATTATTTGCTGGTTAGGTGGCCTATTTTAGTGACACATTTATATGCTTTTCAATAGACTAAGCGATTGCTAGTTTCCAGCACACTACAACAAACAGAACATTTTACTATCTCCTGGGTGATTAGAATCCTCGAATAACCAACCCAATTTGTGAATTGCCTGCTTTGCAATACGAAGATGCTTGTAATATGAGCCAGGGGTAGAAGTGAGAGGTAAATATTGTTTTGCTCTAAAATCAGAAGTAAAAATATTTAGATGGTTATAAAGGGTAGAAAAATGGACAGTATTGTCAATCTTTAGACACATTACTTACTAAAGTGACATTTTCTTGGAGGAATGGCTACAAAGCTAATTGTAAAGATGGGGACATTATTGTGCAACTATTTAAAGATGATAAAAACATACTTTAAAAGGATGACATTAAGGATGGTGAATCAAACAGATGGTATTGCCAGTGAAATAATAATAGGGAAGCATTGGTTTGAAAACAGGAAGATTGATTGCTCTGTTTCAAGGAGAGTCAGGAGATATGAGAGAGGGCTGACAGTGTTATAACCGAGGACTCCACAGGGTAGACTTTGTATTATCTTTCAGTGACCAAATTATAAAGCCTTCATACTGGTGAAGGATTTGTATAAAGTCTCAATGCACATAGGTCTCTCTCGGATCACACTGCATTAAATGTGCTTATCAACGTAATGCTCTGCTGTCTTCTCAAATATCCAACATCATCTTCATCTAAAGAGTCACCAGGCTTTGAGGAGACTCAGGTGCTGGTGTCAAAGTAGTCAGTGAAGACAAACCATTTTGTCTGTTTCTATTTTTGTTTGTTTATTGTTTGTTTTGCTGAGCCCGGGCCTAGAATTCTAGGCCTGGGCTCTGTCCCTAAACTCCATGTTGCTCACGGCCAGCACTTGAGCTACAGTACCCCTTCTAGTTTTTTGTGGTCAATTTGAGACTAAAGTCTCACAGACTTTTCTGTATGGGATGGCTTTGAACTCTGATCTTCAGATCTCAACCTCCTGAGTAGCTAGGATTACAGGGATGAACCACCAGTGCCTGGTTTGTATGCTTCTGTAGTACAGTTCTAGTAGGAGACCTGGAAGCAGTAAAACTGGAGATATTCCCTCTTTAAGTAAATAGTGTAATGGCTATAAGCTAGATATTTAATATTATTTATTGATTCTTAAAATGCTACAAAGTAAAAATTATTTCCCCTGTTGATAGATTACTTCAGAGAGGTTAAATAAACTACAGATCCTATGAAGTAGGATTCAAGTTCAGACCTGAGTATATGCGTTCTATACTTGCACACTGGCTCCTTCCTTTAAGTGAATTATTCCATCAATAACATGTTTATTATATCCAAGCTTCCTGATATTTAATAACCTTACCAAATGCCTGCAATATCCCTTAAGTCACACACACTCTCAAATATTTCATCTGTTGATGTAAACTTTTACAAAATTATTAGCAGCCAGTTAAAACAACATATTCCAAAATGCATATTAGATTGCTCATAATTCAAACTAATGTTTTCCATTAAAATACTATTATGAGCAATAAAAAGAATCAACATTGTTTCTTAAGCCTTATACACATAAGTATACAATAAATATCATAAGACCATTATCAGTTGGAGAATGCTATCCTAGTGGTATTAAATGACTCGCAGAACAGTGGACAAAATACGTTTTATCTTATAATTCATTCAGCTTTTATGACTTTCCTAATGTTATATCTGTGTACAAGTGGGCACTGCACATCATTTACAATTCTGATTCTCAAGGAAGTCTGATCTGGTTATATTGTGAAGGTTAATTTTTAAAGATTAGGGGTTACATCTTATTAACATTCAACTCATAGGTGAGAGTAGAAATGCTTTTTTAATCTCATCATAGATGTCTGGTTATTGAGTTGCTTGAGGTAGAGGATATATGGGAGATTAGTTACATTATTGAAATTAATAGTCTTCCAAATATTTGGATTCATAAAATTTTTTTAAAAATTTATTTTGTTTTAAAGATACTGTGCAGAGGTGTTACATGAGAAAGCTAATGAGTACATTTCTAGTCTAACATTGTTACTTTACTCCTTTGTTTTCTCCTACTATTCCTTCCCTCCCCAACCTCCACCATCCCCCCAAACCCCACAAAGTTGTAAAGTTCATTTCCAGCATAGTGTCTTGTTTCACAAAGTTTTGAATTCATTCTAATAATTTGACTTCCTGGGTATAACTTGAAATTACTTACACAAAACAAAAGTAAATAAGAAGAAAATAATTTGTGATTCCTCAAGGAGAATAAATTCCATCTCACCTTTTCCACCTGGCAATATCTATGTACCATAGATTATGAGAAAAGTACTACTGGTATTACATGTGTAAGTGACATACTTTTTTGTGTGCCAGTACTAGAGCTTGAACTCAGGACCTGAGTCTTAGCTTTTGGAATCAAATCTGGCACTCTATTACTTGACCAACACCTCCAGATTTTTGATACTTAATTGGAGAAAAATATAAGATGTCTCCAAAATCTCGGGGAGGGGGGGAGGGGAACAGCATAACAGCTAAAAGAGACACACAGAAAAACCAGTCACCTTTTCAAAAAGAATGCCAAAATTGGATTATAATAGACTGTATGCTTAGCTTCAGAAAATAATAATATTTGAGTTGTAAAAATGGAAGCAGATCATTAAATCTGGATAGAAAAAGACCATGATCGGTCAACAGAAGTTAACACAGGCACAAAGTAGAGTCCGTAAAATATATCATAGCTCCTGAGACATCATTGAGTATTTTGTTTTTGTTCTTAGTTTTTTCTGGTCATGGAACTTACATTAGCTTTTATATTGGAAAATCCAATGGAAATAAAACGTAATTTATCAGTTGTCAACTTACACTTAAAATCAGCAAACATATATCAGCAACTTAATATTTTGGTTTTTTTTTGTTGTTGTTTTTTGTTGGTGGTGGGGCTTGAACTCTGGGCCTGAACGCTGTCCCTCAGCTCTTCAGCTCAAGGCTAGTGCTCTACCACTTGAGCTACAGCGCCACTTCCACAACTTAATATTATAGGTTATTACTTCTTAAATATTTTCCATAATGAAATTATATTCTATATAATACATATTACACATATATATACTATCTTCTAGAAGATAGAATATAAAGGTCCACCTCCATATTTTTTAATGTGGGTAGGATAATCATGTCATCAATAAAATCTAGAAAAAAGGAGAAATCTCATTTTGGCATCATATTTGAAAAATAACATCTCATCAAAACTAAGTAGAACATTTTCTAGTAAGTAATCTTAGAATTAATGCCAAGAGTATGTTGGCCTAAACCTTCCATCTGGCATCTTACTCTCAACTCTTTAGTGAGATTAAGATTTGCTTTCAATAAATTGCTTAAAAACTCAGTCTCAACTCTTATCCCTGCCTCTTTGCACTAAAGTGGTTTAGTGTTTACTTTGTGATCTTGCTTATTCATATTTTATTCCAAACATTCATTTATAAAGTCTAAAAATGTATGACAATAATTATTGCTCACTTTTGGTTTAGTAATATGATAATGTTTAAGTATATAACTATCACACAAGTTAATCAGCACAGGTATATTGGAAGTGTACGTATAGAGATCTCTTTGTCCCTGATTTTTAAAATAATTTTATTATCTTTAAGTCATTGTACAAAGCAGTTTGTGAATACAGCGCATCTTGAACAAAATCACCCCATTCAACAATCTCACCCATCCTTCCCTTACCTACTTTTTCCCTCGTTCTTCTTAATTTTGTAGGGTATACATTAAATTCTTGAATGCATTCTCCCCTCTTCTCTGCATTCATCTACCCATTTCCTCTTGACCTACTCCATTCCTTTTAATAATTGCCTCCTGCTGTTTCTTTTGTTGAACTTTGATTTTGCTCTTTGAAGAATTTATATTTTCTCTGTTGAATCAACCATACTTCTGATAATACATTTGTATACCCTTACATACCATCCAATATATTTACTTATAAGTTTATAAGCTGAATATAGCTTCCACCTTGGGCTGGGAAGGTGGCTCAGTGGTAGAGTGCTTGTCTTGCATGCTTAAGGCCCTGGGTTCAATTCCTCAGCACCACATAAGCAAAAAAGAAAAAAGCCGGAAGTGGCGCTGTGGCTCAAGTGGTAGAGTGCTAGCCTTGAGCTGAAGAGCTGAGGGACAGCGCCCAGGCCCAGAGTTCAGGCCCCACAACCGGCCTTCCCTCCCCCCCCCAAAAAAAAGAAACAAGCATCCTTAGGCTGTTTTGGTCTGACTTATTTCACTTAACATAATTTTTCTAGGTCTTTCCATTTCTTTACAGATGATACAAAATCATGTTTTCTTTTAAATGGGTGAGTAAAATCACATTGCATATATATATATATAGAGAGAGACCAGATTTTCTTAATCCATTCTTCACTGGAGGGGAATCTGGAATTCCACACCTTGGCTATGGTGAATAATACTGCAATGAACTAAACTATTTGATATTCTCAAATTTACTTTTAGCACTAAAAGTCCAGGCTCTGAGAAACTTCCCATAAGGCAAATGGAGACGCAAAGTCAGCCTCTGTGTGTGTGTGTGTGTGTGTGTGTGTGTGTGTCTGTGTGTGTCTGTGTGTGTAAGTGCATGCGCGTGTGCGAGTATGCACGTGTGTAGGCTTGTGAGGCTTACTTAACCCAGGGGCTCACAAACTGCCACTTGAGTCATGCCCCCAGCCCTTATGTTTTGACTTTGTTTTAGAGATAGCATCTTGTGGTGATTCTATTATGTATGCCTTCAATTTACAAGCTCTTTCTGCTATAGCCTCCAGTGTAGTTAGTATTACAGACTCATGAGCCACCATGGAAGAGCTGGCAGGACATTCACATTCCCAAGCCCCTATATCCTTTCATAAAATCCTCATTGGTTTAAATCACTTTGACTTGGTTATGGACAGCGACACCTGCATTTAGGAAGAGCGTAGATGACACAGGGTAGAAGTTGGCTGAGGCACAAGGTAACACAAGCCTCTGTGTATTAATTTATACTCACTGCATGCAGTTGGTCTGAACTGCAAAAACCCAAGCCTTACTGAAATCTATCTATTGTGTTACCTTCTTAGCCCACAGTCCCATGTTCATGAAGAGAAGTCTTGAAAAATTCAACTCTTTCATGTTGTCCAGCTTAGGGGAATGTTGGGAAAAGAGTGCATGGGGGGTGGTTGGGAGGGAAGGGAAGGTAGGAGAAAAATGAGGGAAGGGGTAACAAGTTCGACACGAAAGTTACTTATTACCTTACTTATGTAACTGTAATCCCTCTATACATCACCTTGACAATAAAAAAGTTACTTAAAGTTAAATAAAACCTTATGTTAGGCTGAAAAAGCAGACTGTTATCTGGTAGAAAGACTTCTGGGAGGACTTGGTACAGAATGGCATCATGGGTAGAATAGGCAGCTTGCCAACATGAATAGATCAGAAACCAGAAGAGTGTACTCTGTATTTAAAACAGGTTGTAAGAATGTCACACACAATCATAATCAATTATAAAAGAAACTAAAACATATTCTAGGACTAATTAGATGAAGTATGGTTACAAAGTAATGTGACAGGTTTTAAAAAATGTTGGGAAATATATGTCAAGATAAGTATCTTAAAAATACTTAACCTCCTTTAATGGAATTATTATGCTCCCAAATTTTCCTATGAGAAAATGATGTCAGATTTTAACACAGTACTTAAATTAAAAACATCATCAATCAATTTGCATTAAAGTCATCCATTGATGACCTTATACCCAGATCACGTCTGAACACATCTGTAATTCTATGCCAACTCCCTCTCAGGTAGAGTTTTTCTATCTCCACACTCCTGATATTTGGTCTGGATTATCCTTTGTGCAGATTTTCGTTTCCCTGTTCATCTTTAGTAACATCTCTGGCCTCTACAACTTTGATATAGTAGCACACATATGCTCTACTCCTTTGTTATGAGAATCAAAAATGGGGAGAAAGTAATCCATGGTTGAAAGTTACAGCTGTAATAGAATAACTTCTTCCTCAAAATATAATTAGACATCATGGAAAAATCTGGTTTGGAGAGATCTGAACATTATATTTTAATAATTCACAAAACCTTCTTTGGGTTAGGTGCAGATCACAGTATTTAGTTGGAGTAAAGAAAATAAATCATCACAAATTAAAATTTTTAAGTAGTTGACAAATAACAATAGATACCATAAGAACCTAAAAATATTTTTATTAATTTACATTCTGGCACACTTGTATAATAAATCATTTTAACAGACCATGCAATAGATTTTATTTGTATTTGGCTTGTACCTTTTCAAATGACAATAAATTTGTCATTTTATATGTTATGCAGTAAATAGACCAAAAAGGAGATGTACTTCCCTGTTGTAGGTATTTTTTCATTATTGAAGTATTTTCAAGGACACGGACCTGCAGGCATGTTCATATTGCAATATGACCCCTCAAAAAGCATGTTGACTTGGCATAGCATGTAACAGAATTCCTAACACTCACTCCAGCACCAGTATGGCTAAGAATAACTTAATTGTACATACAAGTTTAGAGAAACCAATATGGGTGTTGAAATTCTTTATATTTCTTCTGGTAACTAATCATAGGGGAACCTATCCTATATGAATTAGTGTGACCTAGAATCACAAGCTAAGTACAGAACTAAGGCATGGAACTCAGAATGCTGCACTGGAATGGTCAATGAGATTGATACGAAAATAGACAAAGTTTGCAAGTTTCAGTCATTGGAAATCAGGTCCCTCAGAATAAAACTCTTTTCCATTTAGGTTCACAACCTGAGAAACAGACACAGGTTATTCCTTTTTCCTCATTACTGGCTCCAGACAAGAGTGGGTGAAGGAAAAGAAAGAAATCAGAAATATCATCATCTTTTAGAGGCATCCAGCTTTCATATTTCTGACAACAAAAGCAAAGGCTGAAACAAATGCTTAGGAGAACAGGGCCTGATATAGATGCCATATCATGAGTAGCCTGATATATGGGGATATATGGGCACCGAGCCTACTGGTTAATCAGATACTGTCAAATACTGAGGTTGCTTTTATTAATCCGGTGGAGTCGATAGAAAGAAACACTGGAGAAGTGCTCTTTGCTCGAAGGGCATAAAAGCGATACATTTTAAGGTAGCATGTCCTTGGTGCTCAATTTTGATCCATCATGCATGCATACTTGTCTCATTCTTTGATCAGTGAATTACCTTCTGATGTGTCCAGAAGAGAATGACTCTTTCCTATAGAGTGATACTTGAATTAGATCTCCCCCTCCCATTTTGATGCATAAACAATCATGCAAATATTATTTAAGAATATCATATTAGTGCCCACCCCCCAAAATGAGGTGGGCAGTGATTTGGGAGTCTTCCATCGTAATTTTCAGAGAGCATTTCTCTTTAGTTTCTCTTTGGTTAGTTTTCACATGTGGTATTCATATCACATGAATTCTGACACTTTTGAGCAGCTACCAGTTTTAATGTGATTCATAAGATGTATGGGGAAAGGGGTCAAATCTGTAATGGAATTTATATCCTGTTTTCAAAATCTGGTCAAGCTGTTTACATGCAATTCTGTTTAACTGTGAGGATGAAGCATGACTATACAGTGGAAAGAATATTGGCATGGGAAACATAAGAAAGTTATCCCAGTCTTGCTTTTGATTTTAAAAACTTAATTTGTTAATTTAACCAAGATAGGAACCATTTTTTCTAATGGCTTTTAAAAAATCTACAAATGTGTGTGACTAGATCTGAATATGGCTAATTTTTTTTCCAGTTTGACTTTTTCAAATTATGGGTCATCCTATAAAGATATCTACTAAAACTATCCTATTGCTTTATTAACACTTGAGTTACATTCAACATATAGAGAAGCTAATGTAATGAGAAAATGAGAATCAACATACTAACCATCTTTTACTCCAAATTATCATCCTAGCTTATTTTCATTCAGAACTTTACTATTTTGTCTGGTTTGTCTTCTCACAATATTTTTGTAACACATACATTTATCTTAGTTTGAGTTACCCCAAAGTCAGAGTTAGGTGACAGTGTTCACTGTATTTGATGTTGGTATAATTTGGGGAGGGGAAGGGAGAAAACAAATTGTTTAAATAAGGATACAAGTGGACCCGTTGCAACAATGAGATGTATAAGATGTTATGTTGAAAAGCAAACTTTACAACTTTGGTGGGTGAGGGGGAGATGGGAGAGACAGGATGGGAAAGGGAAACAAAGGAGGAGGCAACAATGCTTGATAAGAAATGTACTCATTACCTTGCTCATGTAACTGTAACCCCTCTGTATGGTATTTTCACAATAAAAAACACTTATTAATAAAAAAAGAGTGTAAGGAAAAGGCTTGTCAAAATAATCTATTCAAATGGGCACTGGTGGCTCATGCCTGTGATCCTAGCTACTCAGGAGGCCGAGATCTGAGGATTGCAGTTCGAAGCCAGCCCAGGCAAGAAAGTCTGTAAGACTCTTATCTCCAATTAACCACCTAAAAACTGGAAGTGGAGCTATGGCTTATAGTGATAAAGTGCTAGCCTTGAGAAGAAAAGTTCAGGGATGGTGCTTTGGCCCTGAGTTCAAGCCCCATGACTGACAAAAAAAAAATCTATTCATATCTATAACAGAACAAGAGAACCTATTGGGGACACTTTCTCAGAGGGAAGCATGGAAGGAGTGTGATAGTTGGGGCGAAGCTGATTAGAATACAACGTTAATATTTATGAAGGTGTAGCAATTACCCCTCTCTAAAATGGACATAATCCAACTGAAGGAAAGATAAAAAACAAAAGAAGAGAGAAGGTTGTAAAGGCAGCAGAGAGCTCAATGACATTCAAGGGTCATGAAGATGGAAATACACACGCTTTGCAGATTGTGAATCCGTCCTATACGATACTATTAATCTGGATATGTGTGAATATACGTTTCTATAACCCTCACAGCACATAAAAGATGAAATTGAACTCTAATGAAAACGCTGATGACTAAAATCCATTCATCAGTTTAAGAAATGTGTCACACTAATGCAAAATGTTACTAATGAGGAAAAGTGGGAGTGTTGGGGGCAGAGAGTTTTATAAAGAATATATTAGTTGCTGTTCTAATCACTGAGACAAAATACCTGACAGAACAACTTAAGGAAGAATTTATTTTGCTCACCAGTTTGGTCCAATATGGTGGAGAGGGCATTGTACAACAGCTTCCCTAGTGGACACAGGGAACAGAGTAAAGATAGACTAGAGCCATGAGAGGAGACTAGTGTCTGAGACTAGATGTAGTGTGCAAGAACATCTCCTCAGTGACTTACTTCCTGTAGCTAGGTCCTAAGTGGCAAGCTTCCCAGAATGCCCCAAACATTACCACCAGCAGGGAATATAACTTTCCTCATGAATGCTGTGAGAAATGTCATATTCAACATGTAACCAAAAGAACACACACACACACACACACACACACACACACACACACACACACACACACACACACACACACACACACAGAGCACAAAGGCTGGGAAGGTGGCTCAGTGGTAGAGTGCTGGCCTTGCATGCATGAGGCCCTGGGTTTGATTCCTCAGCACTGAGGGACAGTACCTAGGCCCAGAGTTCAAGCCCCACGACTGACAAAACAAACAAAAAAAGAAAGTGGAATTATCCTTCAGAATGACTTCTATGAACCAATGTGTTTCCTAAATATAAAGTTTATTAGTCAAAATATAATGTTAGATAATTCTTCTGACATGGGCAAGTCATGAGCTGATCATTTTGATGCTTGTGGGTCTTGTTGTACACTTCTTCTGGAGGTGTAAATTAGCCATTTCACTGATTCATGCCTTTCAGTGGTCTCTAGGGAATACTGGGGGTCTTCCATGAGGGTCTCTAAATGTAGCAAGTCAGAACTGAAATGTCTCAGTTGTAGATTATAGCTCTGATAGTTGTTTTATTAGTAGCTTTCTTGCAAATATATTCCTGGCTTTGTGTAGACTTGAGGAATCTACGTTTACCCAGGAGTAACTTATATCTTTAAAGTTAAGGTTACCCTTTTGCACATATCCGAAGCTTTTTCTCTGGGCATTGTTCTTCACTACCAGTTTTTGTTACCTTAACTTGTGCAAACATTTCTGGTTCCTGTCTTGGCTCAGTTACCCTCCTTGTCCTGTGTGGAAATTTTGCCTATGGGTAGAAATTCCAGGTGATGTTGTAGTTCATCTACTTGTTTTGTTTCTCTCAAGAATGAAATTTCTGTGTTGGTGTTATAATTATTTTAGTGTTCTGTGTTTCTAATGGCTGGAGGTTTATTCCAATAGCATAACCCCAACAAAATTAGACAAGAATTTTCAACAAATTCTCCAATGTTTGAATGTGTGTATATTTTACTTTTTAACATGTGTGGTATGTTTTCTTTTTACCATATCATCTTTATTATGCTTCTATTTTTGTATTGTAAGCTCTGGTTCCATTTTTCAAAGGTGTGAGTGCTATTTGGAGTGTTCTAGGCATACTTCCATGTTGTATTCAACCAGTTTAATTCCATGCAGACGAAAAAACATTTTCTGATTGTTGACAATTTTTCTTAGTTTTACAGTTTTGTATATGTTTTATGAGTTAGCCTTTCAGTCTCTGTTTGGTCTTTTTAGTGATTTTAAGTTATTGATTATATAATGGTCATATTTGCTTTCTCCTTCCTAACTTATTTCTCTGTGCTATGTTCCAGGAGCATCCAGCAATATACTTGCATTGCCTCAAATTAGATTCCTGGTATTCCTTCTCTATAAACGGGTCATTTGTGCTTTTCCTCTGTATATTCCCACACAATAAAGACAGTAAAATAGTGCTGACTCCGTAATATGAGATTTGAGAGTAGCAATTTAGTTCATTTCTCAAATAGAGATTTCATTTGAGGCTTTCCCAAGCTTTGTCAAGAATGAGCCTGAGCAATAGGCCTAAGTAAGGGGGGAGCTGTCATTTTCCTTGTCTTTTCATGAGTAGAAAATATCTGCTCTCTTTCCAATTTGCCACGTCTTACACAGTAAAGCTTGTTCTTTCTATTCCCGAAAGTCCTGCTCTCCTTCGCCATCTCTGCCTTCAGACTGGTAGTACTGTCTCCCTTTGTTTCTATCTCGCTTCTTAATTCCACTCCACTTCTCTGTTGAGAGAATTTCAGCTTATTTCACAGTTTCATCCCATGCCCGCCTTCCCTAAATCTCCTTCTATCGTAACACATGTGAATGGAGTACCTTGCTTATAGCAAGCTTAGCGCTTACAAAACCATCTTGCAGAAATCCCATGCTGTTTTCATATTCCTTCAGAGACTGTTACTTTGTGTAAATAAGCGCAGCCTTACAATTCTGTGGGAATTCCATTCTTTATCTGTATGTCAACAGCAGAATGCAATGTTTGCACAGCTAATGGATATACCTAAGCTTCTCAATGCCTGTTATAATCACTTAAATTATCCTTTTTAAGTTTTTGTCCTCCCTCAGCTCCCAAGAAAGTATTTTAGAATTTTCAATTCCTCTATGCAACTGGCATCAAGGATACTGACTTGTTTCCTTTGTATTTACTGCATATTTGTGATTGATTACTAAGAAATCAATCATCTTTTCCTTAGGATTTCTAGGAGGTTAGTTAAGCACATCTCTGGGGTGGGTCTGTGAAGGTGTTTCTAAAGATAATTAGATCATGGGGGAGGGGGATCAGACTTAATGGATGGACACATCCCTAACAAATAACTGAGAGGAGAAAGAGCCTGGAGGCTGGGGTATGTTTCAAGGAGGTATGTCATTGTAAAGAGGTGTCATTGGGCTAATACATCTTGATTAGTACCTTCTTCTTCTGGTTTTGTTCTGTTTCCTGCCCAATGTGCTACGAAGCTTCTCTTTCATCACACCTCCCAATACCATGATACATGGTACATGGTTCCAAGCTATAGTATATTAAATCCTGGAAGATTGTAAGCCAAAATAAAAATTTCCTCTCTTAAGTTGCTTATTCAGGTATTTTCATAACGATACAAAGAAAACAACCTAATACAGAAAGTTTCTATCTATATGATTCCTAAGAAGTTACTCATGAAGAATAATGAAGAGACTTTGAGTCCTTGTGTCAAAAAAGGTTCATTTCTCTGGGTAATCAGGGCTCACTGCTATAATCCTAGATACTCTGGAGGCTGAGATCTGAGGATTGTAGTTTGAAGCCAGCCTAAGCAGGAAAATTTGTGAGACTCCTATCACCAATGAATTAATCAGCAAAAAAAAAAAAAAAGCCAAAAATGAATCTGTGGCTAAAGTTGTAGAACACTAGTCTTGGGCAGAAAAACTCAGACATAACTAAGCCTCAGAATCTGTACAATAAATAAATAAATAAATAAATGTGAATTTAAAAAGACTTATTTCTGCATCTAGCTTGTTTAGCTTTATAAGAGAGATCGATGATGCTACAAATAAAAAGAAATGGGCTGATCATAAATTAGAGCACCAATATGGTGCCATGACCAACAATATTGGTAACAAATGTACTCACACAGATATCACTGCTGTGGTTCCTCAACCTCATCCATATATTGACTCGAATAAATGTATTTTCACAAAGGTTTTATTGTCTAGGAATTGTCCATGATGAAGCCAAAGATTTGGTTTCATACATGCAAATGAGCCACTACAATGAAACATTTTGATTTGTTAGTTTTTCTCCACAAATATTTTTGGATCATGCTGTGCAGGCAAGTTACTTGGCGTTGACAATGAAGAGATGAGACAGGAGCACTTATGTGTGGAAAGGTGAAGGTTTACCAGTGAAATGGACTCATAAGCATATAATTACAATAATCTGAAGCACATACTAAGTGGAAAGCATCATACAATCAGAGCAGAAAAAATGATCATAAATTAGACCATCTACTTTCAGAAAGAAAATCAATTTAGGATTTTAAATTGAATTCTCCTCGTAGGGGAGAATGTATACCGAATACTTTGATGTTGATACGAAGCACAGTTTGAATCAAAAATTGAGTTCTTGTGTTTTCTCATCGTAAGAACACTTCAAATTCCTATCTATCTATCTATCACATTTTCTTGATCTATTTGTCCACTGAGGGGACTGCGGGTTGATTCCATATCTTGGCGATGGTATGATATTGAACCATTGATAAGGAAATGGAAAGACTTGGAAAAAATTATGTTAAGTGAAGTAAGCCAGTCCCAGAGAAACATAGGTTGCATGATTTCCTTCATTTGTGGTAATTAGAATGTGCCTAAAATCTACAACTAAACACACAAGATGGTAAAAGAAAAAGAAATACATTGGGACCTGGTAACTTAAAAGGAGGATTTTAAGAAAATACAATTTTTTTCAAATAAATATCTTCATGAAATTTTATACCTGAAAATCCAAGAACTGTGAACTGAAGAAAGGCAACCTATATTTTGTGGTATTTAACTCTTCCATCTCCCTTTAATGCATAATCCCAGCCATAATATCTAATTTTCTTCTTCTAGTATCTTGAACATGATGGCGAACAAAAAGGTTAGAACTATTGCATTAAAAATAAAAAAACAACGTTTTCTAGTTGACAATATAAAGCTAATTAATTGAAACATTTAAAAAAAATTGCTAGTACCAGTAAATGGATTTTTTCAAAAGGATAACTCTTTTGCTCTCAAATAGCTGAAAATAAGACAAAAATTATTATTATTGTACTGTTAGTGGTTCTTTGTTTTGTTTTTCCCTTTTGTGGATGTTTTGGTTTCTGTATCCTTTGTCTTGTATGTAAGTTTGTCTGATTTGGGGAGGGGAAGGGTAAACACAACAGTAAGACAAAGAAAGGGTGATCTAATTCAGCAGTGATACTCACTAGACATGATGCACTTTACAACCTGGGGGGCAGGCGGTCCAGAGGGAAAAAACTGGGAGAAAATGAGGGAGGGGGTTACACTGTTCAAAAAGAAATATACTCACTATCTGACTCATGTAACTAATACCTTTGTTTATCACCTTTACAATTAAAATTACTAAAAATAAGTAAGAGAGTTTCATGGGCACTCCTGATCAGGCTGGCTTTGAACCATTATCTTCAGATCTCAGCTTTTTGAGTAGCTAGGATTACAGATGTGATCCACTGGCACCCAGCTTCACAGTTTTAATAGGGTAAGTGTTTCAGCTAATGAGTTTAGGTATACTCATTTTTGGGCAGCGTGTCATTCATGTTGGCTCATTTCTTTATAGGTTTCATAATATTTTTAGTCTAGAGTACTGTGGCTGATTGGACACACAGGAATTGCTTTGAGTGCATAATTATATTTTCATTCTTTTACTGTTGGTAGTTCTGCTGAATAGTTAGGACTGTTGCAATGTTCAGGATTAGACTTTTGCTCCTGACTTGTAGCTTAGACATTAGAAACAATGTGCAGTGTGTAAATGCTTCCTCTCAGGATAGCATACTATTTATAAGGCATTGCTATTTCCAGCCCAGATACTGAACCACTCCCTCCCACCTGCTTTTTAGTTGAAGGACCTGGACAATTTGCTTTTCTTCCTGCTAAATATGTTTCGTAATAAAACTACTTCGTACAGGATCTAATTGCCCATTTGGCACTGAGGAGCCCTGAGGAATGTTGAATGTACTCTACAATCAGAATAGAAGGTTAAAAACAAGCAAACATTTTAGAAAAGTCATTCCTTTTTATTAGTGCACACAATGTATGCTGGACTATTTAGACTTTGTCATTTTTTTCAACATCAAATATTTCATAAGACTTTTGTTTACATTTTAGTGATAAAATCCATTTTAAAGGTATTTTTGTCTTCTTTTCAGCTATTTGAGAGCAAAAGAGTTATCCTTTTGAAAAAAATCCATTTACTGGTACTAGCAATTTTTAAAAAATTGTTTCAATTAATTAGCTCTACATTGTCAACTAGAGAAAGTTGTTTTTTATCTTTAATGAAATAGAAATAGTTCTAACCTTTTTGTTCTCCATCATATTGGAAGATATTGGAAGAAGAAAATTAGATATTATGGCTGGGATTAGTGTTAAAGGGTGATGGAAGAGTGAAATACCACAAAATATAGATTGCTTCTCTTCAGTTCACAGTTCTTGGATTCTCAGGTATAAAATTTCATGAGGATATTTATTTGAAAAAAATATTTTCTTAAAATCCTCTTTTTAAGTCAAATAACATGTGTATTAACCCCTGTGAAGAAGAAAGTCAATGTGAAACATAGGTTGATACTCTATCTTTCTTTTACCTAAGTCTACCTTTGAGGAACCTGTATTTTGTTGGGTGCTGAAATTTATGATCAAATTTGCATTTGTTGTTTAAGGGTCTATAAGTAAGAGTCTATAAGGAACACATAGGCTGTGACAAAGGCTAAGTATGCACTGAAAATAAAGACAGTGTATCAAAATTGGTGGGTAAAATGAAATACCTAGCTTTTTTACAAATGTGGGTCCTACTACACATTCTTAAAATTCAGAACAGTTCACATGCATTATTCCCATGACTGAAGGTGCATAATCTGATATCAAGATGACGTCCATTTAATTTTAGACTTTTGAATCTGAATATTCTCAACATTTCCCTTTTAATAAAACTATCAAGAATGTGTCCCTCACTCAGACACAAAACAGTCATGTACTGAAACTGAAGACCAAAGGTTTCTGTTATTTTGCAAAATGAGGATGATCACATTTGTTTCCAATCTGACCTCATGAATGGCATTTCGTTTGTTCACACCCATAATATCTGTAAAAAGAAAAATGTAATGAATTTACTTGCTTTAAGTATCCAGCACTTAAATGGTAGTGGAGTGGGATGCTTTTAAATACATCCAAGTGATTTTTTTTCCTCTTAAAGTTGGGAGCTATTTGAATCAGAAATGAATCTAATAAATGCATACCAACTGAGGGGATACACTGTATTCTAAGTAATTTTTGAAGAGATATTGTCACTTAAATCACAAATTACTGGATTGCAATTTAGAAAATGTCTTTGCATAGAAATTCTATGAGGCTGTGTATATGCAATTTTGTGATTCCCTATATAAATGGTGTACCCTATTAACTTGCTTAGAATAGGGATTATTTCTAAAGTGAGGGTGTGTGTGTGTGTGTGTGTGTGTATGTGTGTGATTCTAGATGCAGTAATAATGGGGTTTAAATCAAAACACTTTATTCCTTATTCTGTTGGGGTCAGTTAACCCATCACAATGACTATCAATTGATGAAAGATTGTTCAGAACACATTTTAATAGTATCTGATACACAAAGATTAAGATAGAAAAGTCTTAGTGGAGGATATGTATTTGGTGCCTTTTTCAAATGAAAAAATTGTAGAGATTTATTGTAAGTTTTTATAATTAGATTTAAGCAAGATATACTTCAGGAAATTATAGAGATACATAGATTAAATTCAATACAAACTATGATATTTGCCTTGGATAAAGGTCATCTTTTTAAATTTTTTAATGTGAAAATACCGTACAGAGGGGTTACAATTACATGGGCAAGATAATGAGTACATTTCTTATCAAGCATTGTTGCCTCCTCCTTTGTTTCCCTTTCCCATCCCTTCCCATCTCCCCTCCCACCTCACCAAACTTGTTAAGTTCATTTTTCGACATAATGACTTGTACATTATCATTGTTGCAATGGGTCTATACAGTTGGATAAAGGTCTTGTTTGATGCAAACAAACAATAAAATCATTAACCAAATATGAATATTTTAAACTTTGTTTCTAGGCTAATAATTAATAGTGGGCATACTAAAGAAATTCTGAGCCTCTAAATTCTCTAATTGACTATAAAGTCAATCATTTTGGGTCTTTCTATTTCTACTCAGGACTGGTGTTCACTTTGAGGATCTTGCTGCTGTTTTTGTCTGCTGTTAGCAATAGATCTGGGTTATCACTTCCTACACTTATATCAGAGTAAATAGAAGAGAGTGCCTTCCCAGAAACAGAAGTTTCAGTTTTTCACTCTATTGCTACTTATATTGATTTTGATTTTGTAGGGAACATTTCCAACAACCTTATTTATAAAATCTTGTAGCCAAGTGTGGGAGTATATGCCTGTAATCCCACCTACTTCACAGATGGAGGTAGAAAGATCCTTGTCTGAGTCTGCCCCATGCAAAAGTACAAGGTCATACCTGAAAAACTAAAGTGCTGAGGCACGGTTCAATTAGTAAAAACCACAGTTCAAACCCCAATAACACAGGCACACATATACACATACATAATCAACTCCTATGACAACTTTCCTTAACTCTTTCAATATGATTTCATTTCTGTTTTTTTTTTTCCGTAACATACTTCCACTTCAACAGATTTCTGGTATTGATCATACAATTATTACTCCTATCTTAATATTATGTCTTTGTCTTCCATCCTACTTCTAGAAAAGAAAAATACTCCAGTGGTTTGCTATACCAAGACAATAAAACACTTAAATTCACCTTCTGGTTTGCTGTTCTACAAATAGACTACTTTCACTTCTAAGGATATAGCTTCTTTCATATGGAATCACATAATTATACTCATTTGTACCTTGTTCTTTGGATTCAACAAGAATTTTCTACTTAGACTTCATTTATGTTGGTATGTTGCTTTTTAATCTTACAAGTAACAGGATATATATTAAGTTCACAGTTTTAAACCTGTGTAAAAACTTTGTGTTATACAATTCATTAAAAAAATATTTTAATAGAACCAGGCCCTGGTGGCTCACGCCTGTAATCCTAGCTACTCAGGAGGCTGAAATCTGAGGATCATGGTTTAAAACCAGCCTGGGCAAGGAAAATCCATGAGACTCTTATCTCCAATAAACCACTAGAAAACTGGAAGAGGCTCTGTGGCTCAAGCAGTAGAGTACTCGCCTTGAGCTGAAGAGCTGAGGGATAGCGCCCAGGCCCAGAGTTAAAGCCTCACGACCGACCAAAAAAAAATAATAATATTAAACGGCTTTACTTCAAGTTGGCCAAACTAAAAGTTCAAACTAGTTTTGTATTTATATTTTTTTACATTAGAGAAGCATTTCAATAATCTTCATCCTGTTATGTTTAACTTGTTTGAACCATTGCATACATGTGTGTAATATGCTTTCTTTCATGTCAAGTTATGATATAAAACTAGAGCTTTTAAAGATGGAGACCATACACACCCCTGAGCTTTCTAACATGTCACATGAAGAAAAGCCAATGACTTGAGAGTACCATGGTTTTGGCCTGTAGAAGTATTAGAGTAACACTTCCTACAGTAGGAAGCATGGATGAGGTCTTTTCTTTCTTTCCTTCCTTCCTTCCTTCCTTCCTTCTTTCTTTCTTTCTTTCTTTCTTTCTTTCTTTCTTTCTTCCTTTCTTCCTTTCTTCCTTTCTTCCTTTCTTCCTTTCTTTCTTTCTTTCTTTCTTTCTTTCTTTCTTTCTTTCTTTCTTTCTTTCTTTCTTTCTTTCTTTCTTTCTTTTCTTCCTTCCTTTCTTTCTTTCTTTCTTTTCTTCCTTTCTTTCTTTTCTTCCTTTCTTTCTTCGATTGTGGGGATTGAACTCAGCATGGGCACTGTTTCTTAGCATTTCAGCTTAAGGCCAGTGCTCTGCCACTTGAGCCACATTGCCACTTCCAGTTTTCTGGTGATTAATTGGACATCAGAGTCTCATGGACTTGCCTTCCCAGGCTGGCTTTGAACCATGATCCAGAGATCTCAGCCTTCTTAGTAGCTAGGATTACAGTTGTGAGCCACCAGTCAGTTAGACTAGGCCTTTTCTAAAGTCCCTTTTAGCATAAAATTTCTATGATGGAAAAAAAAAATAGAAGTGATCCCATTAAGAAGCTTCTGGGAATGAGCAAACCAATTGTATATGAATGAATTTGTCTAGCAGAGTGTCTCCAGGAGAAACACCAGTCAGACTTTCTATTTGGCCATAATGGCATGCACCATAAAGCTCACATTAATGAGCAATCCCTTTTATACCGAGAAACATCCATGAGCATCTGAGGATAAAATGATTCCTTCGGTGACAAAACTCTTTCAACAATTACTGGTGATTTCTTTCTTTCTTTTTTGCACGAAACTCTGTTGATCAGACATATCTGCAGTACTTCCTATACTGTTTACAGAGAACATTGCTCGTTTGACCCTAGGTTTTTTAGGAGTGGCCCTGGTGTTTGAGACCGTATCCTGCTTCATTTCTGTTCACTCTGAAATCTTTTTCCTGTATCCATGTGTTCACATCATCTTTATACACAGATTGACCTCCACATTCATAACTTGGATTTAATGATGCACTTCTCTTTTTATCTGGCCCAACAGTTCAGGATCCACAAATCAATTAAATAGGCCCACAATGATGATAAAGATCAGAGGTCTTCCAAATACATTGCATTCAGTGTTTTGTGGGAAGTTCTTCACCTAATCACATAAATCTTTTCTTTGCAACCACACAGTTTTTTTTTCTTCTTTTATTTCAGTCTACACTGTTTTCCCAAAGGTCATCCTCTAGAAATTCTTCTGGGGTGCTCCTACAGGTTGTCAACAATAAGGTGTTTAAAAAATCAACTTCACATAAATGTCATGGAATAAGTGTACTTCTTAGAAGGCCACCACAGTGATTAAAAGTCTCCTTATTGCTGGAAGTGGTTCATTGTATTCAGAACATTATTCTCTTGTGTTTGTGGTTTGATGATGTCTTCTATAACATGTGTTCATTGATACTTCCCAGGAGTTTCTTCAATAGGCTAATACATTTCCCACATAAACTCTGATTGCAAATTCTCATAGGCTATGAGATAGTCCAAGTTTTACCAATTAAGAGTGCTGAATGATAGAAAGGAAAACTCTCTCCAGGCATGCAGACAATTGGCAGCCTCAGCTTATAAAGGGCCATGAGCTCAGCAGTATCTTCATGCATAGGAAACTGTTTACACCGATGTCATCATTTATATATTTTATTAAAATGCATTACAATGCATATTTGAAGGCTTCACACAGGATTAAAATACATCAAGTTTATTTTAAGATTAATCTAGCAAGGAGCATTGTCATATTGAAAGATGAGTGGAACAAAGACCTATTTTAATGTTTTATGAAAACATTATTAAAAAATCCATCATTAGTCGCATTTTCCCTCAAGTCGCTTAGCTCAGTTAAAATACATTAAGCTTACTTTAAAATCAATACAGTATTTTAAAAGGTTTCTTCCTGGCACAAAGCAAAAGTAGAAGATATTTATTTTAATCTCCCTTAAACACTATTACCTAATCTATTATTCTGGCTTATGTACTCCTCCCAAATTATTTTTTTTCCTTGGTTGAATAAAGTAACATTTCAAAGTGCATGTTTCAATTATTTCTCTGTGCAGTACTACTTTTTTGTATTATTTTATTTATATAGTTCTCAAAAGCAATCATGTAAAAAACAATTCTTACCTGTTGTAAAGTCCATATGGACCCAAATGCAAGCAAGCACGTTTTCTAAGCAATCTATAGGGCGACAAAAGAAGGATAAAAAGGACAAACATGTTAGCATTTGCAAGTACATGGATTCTGTCCCAACATACTCACATACTCACAATACAAATCTCATTTTGTCATGCCCTGTGCTATGCACTTGCAGTCCCAACTAGATTACAAAAGGTTTTTTTAAACAATAGATTTATTTCAAAAGAGCAAAGATAACATGGTTTTATTAATATGAGTGTCTAAAGGAGTCAAAATACTAGGAACAGAAGGTGCAAAGATGACTGTAAAGAACTCATGGAAGGTAGCTATGCTCACCACCATACAACCATCACCAAAAGAGGATGTGACTAGAAGTGATGGACAAAGGCTCACTGGCTAGATATAGATGCTTACATAAAATAATATTCTATGAAATGAACTCCAAGGAAAGGAAACAAGAGATATTTTTTTCAGTTACTATTGTTGCTGTTTTTGTTTTCATTTTCTTTTGTCTTGTTTGTTAGTTTGCACTTGGGAGGGTACGGGAAGGCACATTAAATAAAGGTGGAAAAAGAGTGAACAAATGCAGCAACCATACTCACTGCACACCACATGGAAAATGAACTGGATATGTTGTAGGTGGGGATGGGAGGGAAAAGTAGGGAGAGAACGACGGAAGGAGAGACATGGTTTAAAAAGAATTGTACTCATTACCCATTACCTGAATCATGTAACTGTAACGCCTCTATATATCAACTCTACAATAGCAATAAGAAGAGAAGAACTCATGGAAGAAGAGGGAGGGATTAGGATGTGATGAGTTTAGAGTTTCATTTTTTGCAGGATGAAAAACCTACAGAGGCCCATTGTAAAGCAATGCAATTCATACGACTAAATTCTGTATTTAAAAATATACGATGACAAATTAAATAGTATGTGTTTTGTGACAATAATTTGGAGGCTACTGCTCTAAGAATGGGAACTTTTTGTTTGTATTTTCTCTTCTGTGATTCTACTTTTCCCTCCAGTCTACTGACCCCTTCTTTTTTCTAGGTTCCATGTCCTGTATCTACTCTATAGTGGCTATACCTCCAAAGTTGTGGTTTATCGTGACTATTCATAGCCTTGAGATTCTATCTTCTGTGCTATCTCAGCTTTGTTTATCCTGTTGTTAATTTCTCTGTCCCTTTCCATTTTATTCAATGTAATTTTAGAGAGCTAATAGGGTTATACTAGCATACTGAATGCATGTGAGATTTATGATCAAATACTGCCTACGAGAGAAACTTAAAGTAAATCCTTTGTCTTTTTGCTTAATGTAGAATTAAGAACAGTCAAGTAAGGAGAGCAACCTAAGAACTCTATCTAGGCAAGGAGTCATTGAAAAGGCATTCCAGCAGAGGTGATACAAAGTGAATTTTCTCCCTACCCAATGAAAGTTCAGTTGCTTCTCTAAACTTCATTTCCTCTTGAATGTTAATACTGTTCTTCACCCAGAAGAGATGGAACAGTTGTTACTTGGTTTATTCTTGTAAGTATTTAGCATACTTACTCTTTCAGGAAACCATTTCTACTTGATACCCTAGAAGAATAATGAAAACATCAAGAGGCCTTATATAATATGTACTTTGCTTACTAACAGACCTTCAAAACTGAGTTAATGCAGCAGTGCACTGGGACTATTTAAATGCATTTTTAACTTTGGTGATGACCTGTCATTCCAAATACTGAATATCAGATGTTTTTCTCCTTAGCTTTCTGTCCCCCTGGGGTCTCTCTAAATGAGATTGAAATTTCAGTGTGCCTTTAGATGCAATTTCCCATAGTTTCTTGCAGACCCCCAAGCTCCAAACATTATTAAGATTTTTCTTCCCCTATACACTATAAACCTCTTGGCAGCCTAATAGTGAATCATCATAATTTCGTTAGGCCAAGTCTGCAGGTGATAGAAACAATAAAAATGAGACCAAGGAGAAGCTCCCTGTACATTTTAGCAAATGATCGTTGACCAGTTTGACAGCTTCATAAAGTTCTAGGAAATGTGTTTCTTCTCTTCTCCTGACACCCTTTAACCACTGCCTATATTCTCAGGTAATGAATGAGTATAGTAAATGCATTATCTATCACCTCTACTCATTTTCTATGGTTCTCTATGCTAACTACAATATGTAATGAAACTAAAGCAAACTGGAAGATGGAGGGAGGAAGATCCTGACATCAAAACTCTAACACAATCTTTATACATATATGTATATGTATCTCTCTCTCTATCATCTATTTTGGTTGGTCATGGTGCTTGAACTCAGGGCCTGGATGCTGTCCCTTAGCTCTTTTTTTTTTTTTTTTGCCAGTCTTGAGCTTTGAACTCAGAGCCTAGGCACTGTCCCTAGGCTTCTTTTTGCTCAAGGCTAGCACTCTACCACTTAAGACACAGACCTACTTCCTGCTTTTTCTGTTTATGTGGTACTGAGGAATCCAACCCAGTGCTTCATGCATGCTAGGCAACACTCAACCACTGAGCCACATTCCCAGCCCTGCTGTCCCTGTGTTCTTTTGCTCAAGGCTAGTGCACTACCAATTTGAGCCAGTTTTTGATTTCTGTTTTTGCTTTTTGAGTGGTTAATTGGAGATACCAATCTCATGGGGACTTTTTTGCCCCAGGCTGGCTGGAAAAGTGATCCTCAGATCTCAGTCTCCTGACTAGGATTAAAGGCGTAAACCATCAGCACCCAGCTCATGATTATATTTGTATATTAGTTTTCTTTAGGGCTTATCAACTTGAATACTTATTTTGGCAGTCACAATAGGATGCTTGCTTGTTTATTTTGACTTAACAATATATCACATATCTGTCTTAAGTTACTGTGTAATATTCATATGAATATTATATATATATATATATATATATATATATATATATATATATATATATTAGGAAGACATTACTGGGGCTTGAACCGTGAACTTTTGAGCCAAGATCCCCAGATCTCAGCCATCTGAGTAGTTAGGATGACAGGCGTTAGCCAGTAGCACCGACCTCTTAAATATATTTTACAATGCTTTTCTTTTCCTTCGGTATCATCCCAGGAAACTCCAAAACAACCAAAAAAAAAAAAGGTGTGTGTGGGGGAAATTCCTTGAAGACCTGTCTGTTCAATGTCCCCTCTATTAATTGGATTGTGTGTGTGTGTGTGTGTGTGTGTGTGTGTGTGTGTGTGTGTGTGTTTGATTTTGCTGAGCTCTTTATATATTCTGGAAATGAATCCTTTGTTTGGTGACTAGGTTGCAAAAAACTTGCCTTCCTTTTGTAGGTGTATCTTCCTTGTGGTAATGATTTCTTTGGTGTGGAGCTTTCTAATATGACCAAACTCCTTTGGTTTGTCATGGGGCCTACATGTTTTGTAGTCTATTTCCAATTTCATTTTGAAATTTTGGGGGGAAGATTCCAGTTTCGACAATATTTGTGTTAAAATTATAACTATGAATTGAGACATGGGTGCTAACAGCTTGGTTTGAACACTATGCTATGAACGCTATGTAGGATTGCTTATAAACTCCAGCTTCAGAGAAGTGGTGGAAGAATGAAAAAGTGTTGGAGCTGATGAACAGAAAGAAGACAAACAACTGAACAGAAAAGTTTCAGGTATTTTGCAAGTTCCTTCCTTAACCACTTCCTGACCCTTGTCTCTCATGAGCCACTTCTATGAGGTTCTAATTTATTTTCTACTAGTTGCATCTGAGAAGGATTTTATGTGTTATCATAACATCTATTTTTTGCTTAATTTATTGTCTTAAATGCAAATAACACATTAGTGCATTTGAATGTTTAGCTAAATTAATTTCATTCTAATATCTAAAAAACATGACTTTCCTCAGATACTCATCTATTGGAACAAGGGTGCATGATAATTTTATGTTCATAAATATGATCTAGACAAAAGATGTATGTCTGTTTTTATCAAATTACTTTGATCAATTAAAAAGTTCTGAAATTAAGGAATCTTCAAATTTAATACAATAATTCATATTTTAAGACTAAATTAAAATATTGTGTGCATCTTATTGAAAAAAGTATTAGACTGCAAGTTCTTTGGAATACGAGTCCACTTCCAAATACTAGCATTTTAATAAAAACTCCCAATTAAAATTGCCCGGGCTGGCTTTGAACCGCGATCCTCAGATCTCAGCCTCCTGAGTAGCTAGGATTACAGGCATGAGCCACCAGCGCCCGGCCCTGTGAGACTCTTATCTCCAATTAACCACCAGAAAACCAGAAGTGGCCCTGTGATACAGTGCTAACCTTGAGCAAAAGAGCTCATGGACCATTCCCAGGCCCTGAGTTCAAGCCCTATGACTGACAAAGACAGAAAAAGGAAAAAGAAAAGAAGAGAAATGTTTACACATCAAATCTGTTACTTATTTTTACATGAAGTCTTACAATCTATTACTTGTCGATTGATTCTTTGGGTATGTATTCCAGTATAAGCATCTTTTTCTTTACTGAATCAATACTCTTTCTTTTTACTTTCTCCCATCTCTCATACTCATACTCACCTTCCCTTCTTTTCTCCTTCCCTCCTTCCCTCTATTCTTTTCTTTTTCTTCTTTTTATTTTACTGCTCCTCCTTTCCTCTTCCTCATCCCTTTTCTCCCACCACACTCTCTCTGGTTCTCTTTCTGTGTTTCTCTCTCTGTTTCTGTTTCTCTGTTTCTCTCTCTGTCTCTGTCTGTCTCTGTCTCTCTCTCTCTCTGTCTCTCTGTCTCTCTGTCTTTTTCTCTCCTCATACATTCTGGATGGTCTTCCTTTTGTGTCAGTCCTGGGGCTTGAATTCAGGGCTCTGGGCCTTGCTCTTGAATTTTTGTTCTCAAGGCTAGTACTCTACTATTTGAGCCACAGCTCCACTTCAGACATTTTGTGGTTAAATACAAATAAGAGGCTCACAAACTTCTCTGCCCAGGCTGGCTTTGTACTGAGATCCTCAAATCTCAGCCTCCTGAATAGCTAGGATAACAGGCATGAGCCACTCTCACCTTTCTTGAATGCTGTTTATAAATGCAAAGTCTACTCTTCCATAAGCTTTCATTGATCACTTTCAACTCATAAATTATGTTTTCTTATAAAATAGGTAATAAGATTCCAAGTTGCCTTTAAGCAGCTTCTCTAAAGAAATGTTCTCTATATTATTTCTTACAGATGAATATAGGTCTATAACAACCCCCACATAGAAAGTTGAAATGGAAACATGAGCCAACTATATATTTATGTACATCTGGATCCATAGATTCTGCTATCTGTTACTCATATACTTATTTTCATCGATTCATTTGTATTACTACTTTTGATACCAGTTTAATATCTCTTCCTAATTTGCATATAAACATTAAAATTGAATTTAAAGGAGTGGGACTCTAATAAGCTCTAATTCATGCACCATTCAATTCACCCATTTAACGAATACAATTCAGTGTCTGTTTTTGTCTGTTTGCAGATATGTCTGACCAGCTCCGTAGTCAATTTAGGACATTTTATTACCTTAAAATATATTTAGAACGTTTACTTATCACCATCCCTTTACTCTTCTATACCACCTACAATTCTTTCTGTCTCAATACACTTGCTTATGCTGAACATTTCAGACAATACAATATTTGCTCTTCTTTCACAAGACATAGTGTTTTCAAGGTTCATTCATGTTGGACCAAATATCAGTGCTTCATTTCTGTGTATATTGTGAAATGAAATAAATTCCATGTCAATAAAATGTCACATTGTCCTTCATCAGTAAATAGGTATTTAGTTTTGGACACTTTTTGCTTCTAGGAATAAGGCTGTTGTAAAATATTTGTGTGGACTATGTCGTTACATACCTGAACTCATAATTGCAGGGATCTGTCATACTCTGTGTGTGTGTGTGTGTGTGTGTGTGTGTGTGTGTGTGTGTGTGTGTGTGTGTGTGTGTGTTAGAGACTACCATTTTCTATCACAATCTGTGGCATGCAATTGTCTCAGTTCTTCACATTCTCAAACAGATGAGGATCTGTCTTTATTATTACAGGGAATTTAGTGGGTGTAAAATATATCTCATTGTGGGTTTTCATGAGCATTTCTTTGATGTCTAATACATTGAAGCTTTCTTATGCACTTACTGGCCATTTGGAAAGATGTTTATTTACATCTTTCTCCATTGTAAAACTTACTTAGTTCATAAGAAAAAAATCTAACTCTGCAGTCATAATATTCAATGTGAATATATGAAAAATAGAATCAGATACTTTGAGGGAATAGGCAAATTTGGGAAAGCTGGAAGAGAACTGGGGAAGGGGTCATATTGATCGACTATATATTATACTCGTAAACTGACATGTTGAATTGAAAGACCTTTGTACAGGTACTGAATAAAATTTAGGAAATCATTTATAAATTTTAGAAACAAATCCCCATTGTGTGAGTTGGCATTACACTTTATTGATAATGTTTTAAAATCAGAAACTTTGTTTTTGGTGCTGGTCCTGGGGTTTGAACCCAAGACCAAGATGTTGTCCCCTAGCTTTATTTTTGTCAAAGCTGGTGCTCTACCATTTGAGCTACAGCTCTACTTCCAGCTTTTGGGGGGGAGACAAGCGTCACATGAACTTTTCCTACCCATGCTGACTTGAAACTGGAATCCTCAGATCTCAGCCTCCTCAGCAGACGTGAGCCATCTGCACCTGGGTGCTTTGTTTTCCATGTATCTTTTATTTCCATTCTAATATCTATTTTTCTGGTTTTCCTTCTTGTTTTGGATTACACCTTTTGTGCAATTCCGGATAATGAGGCTCACTTGCCCTTGGCTGTGTTTGTCTTGTAGTTTTCTTGTCACATTATGTAGTGGCATGATGGAATTATTTTAATGCATCTCTTGTCCATGATGTCATACCAGAGAGGCTGCCCACTTCGTGAGGGTCACCGGCTCTCAGAGGTGACGGTGGCTTCTCCAGGACTCTTCCTCAGTCTCTAACCTTGATAACTCTGTCAAGCTATTCACCATTGCTTCAGTCATGTGCAGCTTTTACTTTCTACCAGTTACCTGCTGATTCCTTTAGTTCTTGTGACAATGTTATGGGACCAAAAATATTGTTCATACTCATTTCCAATTGAACTGGGATCACCTTCCGAGTTGTTTACTTGACCTCTTTGTTTTCACGTACATCTCTATCTGCTCTGCATGTGAACTAACCTCAAGATAAAGAGGTCTGCTCTTTGTTATTGGTTTACTTTTTTCTGGAACAGTAGGAAACTTATTACTGCCAAGATGACCATTGTGTTTGGGAGTCCCTTGGGGTTTGTACTAACCTATATTCTGTTTCAGATAATGCCATTTTGTTATAATGGAATTTGATCACAAGAGACAGAGGAGCTACATTTTGAGAGGTGGAATTGGGAGTCTTTATTAGAAAGTTTGATGACTGCAACCAGACCCTTTCCTCAAAAACTTGCAGCCTCAAATACACTTAATACCGTTAGGAAACTCAGCCACCAGGGCAGTAAAGAAAGAGCAGATAAAGAATCTCAACAAACCAGATCACCTCTAATGGAGAGCTGAAGAGAGAAGCCATGGTGACCTGGAGAGGCAGGAAGCATGTTGCAATGGCAGCCAAGTTGGCTGGGTTCTAAATAGGGTCATGGTCAGGGGACAGGGTCACAGGGAGCTGGAGAATTCAGAGTCTCGGAAGTTCATAGTACTATGGTACTAGTCTGACAGGTCCACTAACTTATTGTACAAGTCCCTGCCCCTAACTCTAGGAATTCAGGCAACCCCTGGGGGTGAGGGTGGAATTTCATCTCTAAGAGTTTTCAGAAACTCTTCATCATCCACCAAGATGCCAGAATGGTACCAGTTAGACCCATTATCCATACTTCAGTGTATAATGGGAAGTGTTTCAGATGTCTCTTAATAAATTTATTCTGTCCTGCTTGTGTTTTTTTGACCATAATGCCTAGAAAGTATGAAAGGTCAAAGACATACGTTAGCTGATGATCCATTCCTTAAAAGCTGTTTTCATGAACTCCAATTCTGCTCATATCTCCATGGTTTGAAGTGGGTGGCATGGCTATTCCTTCACTCAATTTCCATCCTATGACATGGAGATTTTTCTTTCTTTTGAGGTCATTTATTCTTTACTTTCTTCAGAAAACAAGCATTATTATCTTATATTTATAGTAGAGGTTGAACATGAGAAACTACGATTTCTGATATATAACTCAGTCATTTTACTGTCATTCATTTGTGTTTTCTTTCGACCCATGTTTCTACTGGGGCCAAGCTTAATGTCAAACACTTGAATTATCTTACTTTCTTTCATAATCCATAATATTACAGTTGGAAGCTATCTCAAATATCAATTAATTTGACTTATTTTTTCTTGTTGTGTAAGTGACTTTCCTGAAGTGGCTGTTGCCATTAAAAACTAGTTTTTTTTTTTATTCTCCATCTGTCCTGTCTTCCATGCTCTGTCTCCTGTATTTCAACTAGCTTTTCCTTACCTTTCCAATTTCTTCATCAACTGCATAAGGCAGGGCCATAACATAAATATTTATGTACTTCTTTATCTATTATGTACTTCTTTATCTAGGTGTTTATAATTCATTTTGTTGGTAAAAGGTCAAAAGGTTCCCGGGATAAATATCTTTTACTGTGTGTAAAAACCATCATATAGACACTTACCATTTGAAAAATAGTTTTGACTTTTATAAGACTCAGTGTGACAAATAGAATGCAATGATTATATTATCGAATTTGATTTCAATATAATCTCAAACATTTGTATCTCAATCATAGTTTAGCTATCAATAGATCTTTTTATATGAATGTACACATGCAAAGAATGATATAAAATTTCGAAAAAAACCCACATTTTTGTATGGAGATAAAATTGTAATAATTTTTCAACTCAGATTTAAAAACCAATTCCTACTGGGGAGATTAAAAAAAAGACTCAATAAATATTTCAGAGGCTTTCTAAGAGTAATTTCTCTCACAGGCTTCATATGTACCATGTGTAAACAATTTATATTTCCCATGAGGAATAAGAAATAATGCCAAATTGATATCTAGCTATTATAAAAATCAAATAAACAGTATTTCCAGTGATTAGAAAGGTAATTACAAGAACTCTTTACATAAATGTAGCAAGGTCCTTTTGTCTAAGGTCAGTAACTCCTTGTATTGTTTGCTTTAGAAGCAGATAGGATAAGTGCTCTCCTAGGAAAAATGTTAATTAACTCTTTGATTTATCAAAACTAAATATTCATTGCTTCTCTTATGCATATAGGTGGAAAATAGCTTCAAGCAAATTGCATGGAAATTGAAAAACCCTACCCTTTAAAATTTTAAATCCATCCAGATTTCTATTGTCTGTAAGAGACTATAATTAAACATCATCATTTCAATTTATGAAGCTTGAAAAAACATTAATAATATAGTGCAGATGTTAGACATCTGGAGTGAAGTCATCCTGGTGTGGTAGGAAAATGCAGAGAGTTATTAACTATTTGCCTAAAAGCAGTTCTTTATTTTGTTCCTTAAAGGGGAAACAAGAGGGTCATTGTCTAAACAGTTTCTTCCCCTCTTACAACTTTGAAAATAAAGTCAAAGCCCTCTTCTTTCATTTCAAAACAATGTGTTCCAGCTTTGTGAGTTCTTCTGTTGCTGGAATCCTTTTGTCCACTAAAGCTTCATCTCCTGTGATGTTCTTTACGTTACTTCAACAGATTTTAACACTTTTACTCTATCTGCAATGCTCTTCCCCATGACTGACTTTATATGACTCAGAACTAGGGTACAATATCATCCTCTCTGAAATGCTCTTTCCATCAGTCAATCAACATTAGATACCTAGGGCATGTTATCTGAAGGAATGTAAGTAAATATATAACAGAGACACCTGCATACTCATGTTCAATGAAGCACTATTTGCAATTGGCAACTATGGAAATAACCCAGATGCCCTATAACCAATGAATGAATCAAGGAAATCTCTCTCTCTCTCTCTTTCTCTCTCTCTCTCTCACACACACACACACACACACACACACACTCACACACACACACATAGACACATTCACCTGAGTATTAATATTAATTAACCACAAAGAAGAATCTGATTATGTCATTTGCAGGGAAATGGATAGACCTGGAAAATATCATAGTAAGCAACTTAAGTCAGGGTCACAAGGACAAAGATCATACATGGGATCTATGTGGTCTCTCATATGTGAAGGCTAGACCTAAAATGTAAACATATGTGCAAACACATAAGGATATATATATATATATATATATATATATATATACACACACATATATATCATTAAAAATTCTTCCTAACATGAAAACATGCTCTTACAAAGATGAATGTGTTTTCACTGATGCAAATGAAAAAATGGTTTGTGAGTTGGATTTACATCTATACACAAAATATTCTCCATCAAGCTAAAGTTATTTGATTACTATAAATAATAATTTTTGAATGATAAATTAATCCAAAGAACTATGTTAATTATATCTTTGTAATTAAAAATATTAGTCTCAATATTTAAAAATATATAAGTAATTTTGAAGGTTCTACAGATTTACAAGTTGCTCACTTACATGAAGTTTAGCCTTCTAAATTTTATATCTGTAGTTATTTATCTAAAGATGTCCAAATCTGGAAAATAGTATATACAAGACAAAACATTTAATTTTGTACTCTTTGGCTACCAGATATTTTGTGTGTGCACAACTACTGGGACTTGAACTCATTAGGGATTTTTGTTTGTTTGCTTTTGTTTTTCACTTGTGACTCTACCACTTGATCTACACCTTAACTTCTGGCTTTTTGGTGGTTATCTGGATATGAATCTTTTGAGTTTTTATGCCTGGGCTGGTTTCAAACCAGAGTCTTCAGCTATCAGCCCCCTAAATAGGATTACACGCATGAGCTACTATTGCCCACTATTGACCTCAATTCTCTCCACTGGCTTTGTAGCTGATAGAATTTCTCCCAATGAAAGATATTAGAAATTAGCTTTCATTTGAATGTAAAAGTATTTGTAGACCATGTGATTTCTTCATGGATCTCATGAAAAAGCCCATGGTAAAGGATTCTCTGTCAAACATAAAGATTTGTTATTTGACTATATAGATGTTCTTGTATGCTGTCATCATGATTGGCTTTAGACTACAGAATTAAATATATAATACAGAAATTTATTTGAAGTGAAGGAGTAGGAAGTGTTCACCACCTCATGGAGGTTATTAAAATTGCTTTACCTTTCTATCAAATTGTGTGTATGACAAAGAGATGAAAAATAGATACTGAGATAGAGATCCAGAAAAAGACAGAGAGAAAGAGAAGGAAAGAGAGATACATACCGAAAGACTGACAGAAGGAGAGAAGGAGTAGGAGAAGGAAGAAAGAAGAAGAAAAAAGTAAGAGAAGGGGGGAGAATGAAGGATCTATTTGTTATCAATAGCTTCACACCAAAATATGTTGCAAAACCAAGTAGCTTATAACACAATTCACCTTGAACCTACAACACGACTAAGACTAGTGGGACCATTTGACTAGCATCAGATTATCTAAGACGACACCATACATTGATTATCCACCTCCCTAGGAGTGCCTGGAACCTTAGGAGCAATAGGCTTACGTTATTAGTTATGAGTCTTGTCTTTCCAGCTTGGTAGCTGGGGAAGTTCACCATGGCATAGAGCATTAAGGAAGCAAAAGTGGAAGCAACTGGGCCTCATAAGCATAATTTTACTCCTATACTGCTGTATAGCTCAAAGAATATCAAAGATAGGCTTAGTGGGGTTCCTTGCAACCAAGAACAGAAAACTTCTTATTCCTGCCAGTCTATTCATTCCAGTGTTAACTCCAGCTTACCTTTGCAGACTAACTACTATAAAGAAAATTTGCAAAGAATGAATGAGCCAATATTCCTTCTACGTTCCTTTAAGTTACCCACTTTGAGAGTCAAAGTACTCCTGTGGCTCCATGTTTCCCATGCGACCAAGCCTCCACCTCCTCCTCTCACACTGTGAATATTCTCCTTCTAGATTCCTCTAGAGGAATCTAGAGCGCTACTATCTCGTTCCTTCTGGATTATTCCCTTTAGCATATCCTTTCTACAGTCATCATTCTAAACATAGAACTTCCCGTTGCTTGCCTTCTTTCAAGCCTTGAATAGTTCCACATTGTATCAATCATCAAATCTCACCTTTCATTTTATATAAGAACCTCTCTAATATGTCTCTTGGCTGTCATCACTCTCTGGTCCAGCTATTTCCTTACAAATATTCCACTTATACTCTTATCAAACTGACTTATTCTTAGTTTCCCAAATGCACCATAGCTGCTTTTTAGCTGAATACTTTTACACACTTGCCACTCTGTGGAAAGCAATTCCCCTTCACTGATTTGAAAATGTTTCACTCAAGACTCAGATCAAAAATATCCCATACTTTAGAGCTCCCAGACATACCCAAGACAAGTATATAAGCATTGGAACTGAATCACTTATCTACCAAGTATTTCTAGCCTTTACCCTATTGATTTCCATAAAGTTGCACTCGGTTTATCCTCAACAAATTAAATGTGAACATTGATATATGATAGGGTATTTCTTTTCTTTGTTTCTGGTCATGAGACTTGAACTGAGGGCCTGGGTATTATCCCTGAACTTTTACATTCAAGACTAGGGTTCTACCACTTTAAGCCACAACTGGACTTTAGGTTTTCTGGTAGTTAATTAGAGATAAGAGTCTCATGGACTTTCCTGCCCTGGCTGGCTTCCAACTGTGATCCTCAGATCTCAGTCTCCCAAGTAGCTAGAATTACATGTGTGAGCCACTGACACCCTGTATAATAGTGAGCTTCATGAGTGACTCTGTATGGTATTCTTTCCAGTCTGAATAGAAAAATATGCAAAGAAAATGAAAAAAAATAAACAAAGAAAAATATATGGTCCAGGAGTAGATAGGACCATAATTAAACTGGGTAAAACAGTAATCAGAGATCTTATTGTGACTTCATTAGAGATTTATTATAAAGGTCATGAAATTGCCCTGTTGTTAAATGGCTTTTATCACTTGTTCAGAATATTCTAGACATAATCAAGCAAGACAGCAGCAGAGCTGATTGTTGCAAAAGCTCATAAAAAGTTGAGAACACAGTGTTTTGTGGTGGTTGTCATTCCAGTTACTATTGGCTCATTTGCAAAACCCATTATATCTATAAGGTGTTATTGAAAGTACAGATGAGATTTGTATTGCAGTGTAATAGCTATTCCAAATACATGAATTCTAAAAGATTATTCTAGCCAAGTAGCAACCAAACATTAGGTTGTAAAAATGTGTTTAATAAAACAGGGCACTTTCCTCTTTCAAAGGACGTAAACCTCAGTAAATCTAAAAATAATACCGACAAAAACTGACACGGAAATTTCCAAACAAGTTCAAACTGCCAACTAATATCTTGGGATAAAGTAATGGAATCTGTCTTAACTGGCAGTTATGGAAGCTTTATTTCTAATTAAGATGGGCTTCTTGTACATCTCATTGTTACAATGGGTCAACCTGTATCCTTATTTCAGCAGTTTATTTCCCTTCCCTTCCCCAAATCAGAAAAATGTATATACAAGATGCAGGGCACCATATATGTTGAAAACTAACTTTACAGCTTAGTGGGGTGGGGAAGGGAGGAGTTGGGGAGGTGGAGAGGGAAGGGATGGTAAGAGAAAAATGAAGGAGGGGGTAATAATGCTCGACAGGAAGTGTACTTATAACCTTACTCATGGAACTGTAACCCCTCTGTACAGTATCTTGACAGTAAAAAATATATATCAAAAAAGATGAACTTCTTATAGTCTAGGCACATTTTGATTATGAAGGAATCAGATTCTTTGAGGATCAGATGATTTGAAGGTTTTGTTAAAACACACATTCTGAGTAAACATGCTGTCTGTGTGTTTCCTCATTCTGCTTTGCAGTGCATACGTAAAGAGAAATTCTCATACTATGAGATGAGAAATGAAGTAGACCTACTTCTCGAATGTCTTCTTTCTTTAATTAATTAATTAATTAATTTTTTTGGGGGTCCGGTCGTGGGATCTGAACTCTGGGCCTGGGCGCTGTCCCTCAGCTCTTCAGCTCAAGGCTAGCGCTCTACCACTTGAGCCACAGCGCCACTTCCGGGTTTTTTTTCTTTTTGCTTATGTGGTGCTGGGGAATCGAACCCAGGGCCTCAGGCATGCAAGGCAAGCGCTCTACCACTGAGCCACCTTCCCAGCCCTCTTTAATTTATTTTTATTGTTATTGTAAAGCTGATGTACAATTACACAATCCAGGTAGAATACATTTCTTTTTGGACAATGTTACCCCTTCCTTCACTCTTTTCCAGATTTGACCAATGTCTTCTCAGAACTATATTTGACATTTCTGCATTCATTGCTTTGTGTGTGTGTGTGTGTGTATGTGTGTGTGTGTACTCACGTGCACATGCACCAGTCTAAGGTTTGAACTTAAATGAGTGCTATCCCTGTTCTCTTTGGTGCTCAAGAAGAAATAATGACAACTGTAAAGTAGTCTCCCTGAAACATCTTTATTTTTCTATGTCTCTGAGTGATATGGCTTAAAATTCTGACCATTTAACACTAGAACTAACAGCTTTCCTAAGAAAACCATCAACAGGGTAAAAACACAACCTATTTTTATACATTGAAAAAAATATCTGGGTACCATAGAGTTTGAAAAAGAATTTGTATTCACAGTACATGGGAAACTCCATAGGCAATTAACTGAATTTTCTCAAAAATAGGCATAGGACCTGATGCAGTGCTTCTCAAAAGGCTCTGCAATGGTGAACAAATAGTTTAAAAGGTAATTAGAATTTCTAATCACCCATGGAAACAGGGACCAAGAGTTGATCTCCTTTGTACAACTACTTAAAGATAATGTTTGTTTATAAAAGAATTAAAAGTAGAAAATAAAAGATGACAAGTGTAGATGAAGGTGATGTGGAGAGGAAATCCTTATACACTGCTGAGTAACTTTAAATTGGCACAGCCATTAGGGAAGAAAAAGATAAATAAGGACATTCTTTTTCTTTTCTTTTTTTTTCTTTTTCTTTTCCCCAGTCATGGGGCTTGAACTCTGGGCCTGGGCGCTGTCCTTCAGCTCTTCAACTCAAGGCGAGCACTCTATCACTTGAACCACAGCACTACTTCCATTTTTTGAGTGGTTTATTGGAGATAAGAGTCTCACCGCCTTTCCTGCCCTGGCTGGCTTTGAACCTCATTCCTCAGATCTCACCTTCTGAGTAACTAGGATTACAGGCGTGAGCCACCAACTCCCAGCATGGACATTCTTTAAAAGAAAACAATTTGTTTAAGTAGGGATACGGGTGGACCCATTGCAACAATGAGATGTACAAGATGCTATGTCGAAAAATGAACTTTACAAGTTTCGGCAGGGGGAGGGGGAGAGGAGGGGTGTAGTTGTGGAGATGGGAGGGCAGAGATGGTAGGGGAAAAACAAAGGAGGAGGCAGCAATGCTTGATAAGAAATGTACTCTTTACCTTGCTCATGTAATTGTAACCCCTTGTATGGTATTTTCACAATACAAAACTTATCTTAAAAAAGAAAACAAATAGGAAAAACTTATAACCCAGGGCTGATTATATATTCAAAGGTAATGGAATTCCTAGGTTAATTGTAGCATTATTTATAGAAACCAAAATATGGGAGTAGGCTAAGTGTTCATATGATGGATAAATAGATAATAAAAATTTGCATACACACAAATGCATACATCGATGGTAGAGCATCAAGTTATACATTTGAAATGTATAACATTTTAATTTGTCATTTGTACCTCAGTGAACACAAAAGAATGTGGTCCAGTGTTCTTTTTTTTTTTTTTTTTTTTTTTTTTAATTTAATTTTATTTTATTTGAGAACATACTGTACAGAGGGGTTACAATTACATGGGCAGGATAATGCATACATTTCTTACCAAGCATTGCAGCCTCCTCCTTTGTTTACCCTTCACCTCCCTTTGGTCCAGTGTTCTTTATCCTCTACATTCCATTTTCCTTCAAACCTAATACGTCAGATTGAGGGGGGATGTTCCTTATCTATGCATAATTCTTTTCCAGTAAAATTTTATAATATGGAACCATTAAACCATGGCTCTAAGCCATCACCCTAACACTTGGCTAAAATGATACAGTATTTCTGAAACACTAGTTTTAACACTTGTGGTTTTCACTGGTTGTCAGTTTGCTAACTTGCATCTTGCTAAGTCATTAAACACAAGGCATTCTTCCTCTCATAGTTTTACCATAGTTTGAGGGGGTCTTTCTGTGGTGACTTCTAGGTAGAATAAATATTCTTTTAAAAGTGTGCATAAAGAATAACAGAGTAGCATCAACAAAAACAAGGAACACATATATCATACTACACAGTAACTAATATAGTTCTTCCAATAATATTATAAAGGTATGTATTGTTACTGCTCCCATCTGTGGATAAGAAAGTAGGGCATAGATTTATGTCGCTAGCTAAATGATGGAGCCTTAAATTTGCATCTGTCTTTGTAATATGCAAATTTAATACCCATGCTAAACTTTGAAAACTTTAGCAGTCATATTTGCTTCAATTTTCACATAATGGGAGATAATTTTTAAGAAAAATCTATATGTACTAAAATGTAATCAAATAAATCACATAGTTCTTAAAAGCACTGTCAAATAATTTAAAAAAATTGATTAGTGGTTTGTCCAGTCTGTACCATATTATACTACTACTAAAAACTGCAAGCCAGATACTGGTGGCTCATGCCTGTAATCCTAGCTACTCAGGAGGCTGAAATCTGAGGATAGTGGTTAAAAGCCAGCCTAAGCAGAAAATTCCCCATGAAACTCTATCTCCAATGAAACACCAGAAAAATGAAAGGAGAGCTGTGGCTCAAAGTGGTATAGTACTAGCCTTGAGCAAAAGTGTTCAGGGACAGAGCCCAGGTCCTGAATTCAAGCCTCTAAACAAACAAAAATAATTCATACAGTGAAGATATTTTTCAGTATGTATTTTATTTATATGCAACTTTTGCAGGACAGTACTGGACAGTTCATGCCACTAACTACTCGTGAAGGTGAGAAGTGAGTTTGGCAATACTGGATGGGTAGTAGCTCCAATGGTAGAACTCTAGCTGTGTTTGAAAAAGCCAAGTGAGAATATGAGGCCCTGAGTTCAAGTCCCAGTATCAGCAAACACACACACACACACACACACACACACACACACACACACACACACACACACACTTCAACTTTTACCAAATGATAACAAGAACTACAAGAGCCACTCACATTTTGTTTAGAAAAGTAAAAAATAATGACAAAAGGGATAACAATTAAGTAATTAGTTATATCATTATTACCATAATGATAAGTGAGTCCAAACTCATACCTCATATCAAAATAAATACAAAACATACACATGTGCATTGAACTGAAATTATTTCACAGTAAGGCGTGCAGTCTTTGCTTTTGTTGTGACATAATCTTGAATTTATTTTACTTTTAAAATTTAATGTATCTAATTATCAATTATAAACACCTCAACAGGAAAAGAGACAAAGAAAATGAGAAGCTAGTTCTCAAAAGAATAAATTAAAATAGCCAACTAACTAACAAGAATGAACAACAGCTCAGCAAATATTGAATAAATCTCTTATGGCCCAGTCAAAAACCTATATGCTTTTAAAATAATGTACAGCACTTATTATTTGCATTTATAAAACTATGTTGGTGACTTTTTAAAATTTTTGCTAATATTCTAGGTTACAGATTTCCAAGGGATTGACCTCTGGGCCTGGGTGCTGTCCCTCAGCTCTTCAGCTCAAGGTGAGTGCTCTGCCACTTGAGCCACAGCTCCACTTCTGGTTTTCTGAGTGGCTTATTGGAGAAAAGAGTCTCCCGGACTTTCCTGACCCAGCTGGCTTTGAACCGTGTTCCTCAGATCTCAGCCTCCTGAGTAGCTAGGATTACAGGCATGAGCCACCAAAGCTCGGCTAAGAACCATGGTCATTTATTTTCTCGTTCTTACATCTTGAGTTCCTATAGTGACAGGGATATGGGATATATTATCAGGAAGAAAATGGAGGACAATTTTTTTCTGTTAAGAAACAGATTAATCTTAAACTACGAAGTGTTAAAAGTTGTACTTAACACACATCTAATCCTTTCCTCTTTTTACAATTTTTTGAAATATAACAAAGTAATTGAACTTCTCAATTAGTGAACAATAATGGCTAACAGACATTAGTAATATTCATTTTAGGTAGAGTTTACAGTTCAGAAGGGACCAGATGAGATGAGAAGTAATGATGCAAGGTATGACTCTAATCCAGAAGTACCGGACATGTTTGATGGACATAATAAATTATAACTCTCTTGTACAAGCTGGTGGAGTTCAGGACAAAGGAACACAATTTCTAAATAAATCAAAGAAATAAATGGCTGGATAATTTAGGAGCTGACTTAGAACCTGTGAGTTGAAAGACTTAAAATCAGGAAAGCTTTTCAGCATCTTGACATTGTTACTTTTGACCAAAACATTTATGAATCTCATCCATCTAATTCTAAGGTCAGTACGTACAACCTTATTTAAATGAACACATGTGTGCATGTGTGCATGTGCATGCGTGCATGTATATATACACACACCTAACAGCTTCATCATAGACTAAATTAATACATTTCATACACTGATTTTAATGACCACTAAATCTACTAAAAATAAATAGGGAGTTATTAATACATAATATGATTTGGTACTCATAATCAAATTTGAGGCATTATTAAAGTCTCATGAAAATTGGAAACTAGTATTCTACTAAGAGATCTGGCTTCCACAAATGCCAATAATTTTGTAAAGATAAAAATTAGTGCCGGGCGCTGGTGGCTCACGCCTGTAATCCTAGCTACTCAGGAGGCTGAGATCTGAGGATCGCGGTTCAAAGCCAGCCCGGGCAGGAGAGACCGTGAGACTCCTATCTCCAGTAAACCACCAGAAAACCGGAAGTGGCGCTATAGCTCAAGTGGTAGAGCGCTTGCCTTGAGCTGAAGAGCTGAGGGACAGTGCCCAGGCCCAGAGTTCAAGCCCCAGGACCGACAAAAAAAAAAAAAATTAGTGTATTGACCCATTGTAACAATGAGATGTACAAGACACTATGTTGAAAACAAACTTTACAACTTTGGGGGCCGGGAGGAGTTGGGGAGGTAAGGAGGGAAGGGATAGTAGGGGAAAAAGAAAGGAAGGGGTAACAATGCTTGATAGGAAATGTACTCATTACTCATATAAGGGAAACCCCTCTGTACAGTATCTTTACAATAAAAATAGTTTAAAAAATAGTAGTGGCTAGGCTCACACTTGTAACTCTAGCTACTCAAGAGGCTGAGATCTGAGGATCACGGTTCAAAGCCAGCCTGGGCAGGAAAGTTCATGAGACTCTTATGTCCAATTAATCACCAGAAAACCACAAGTGGAGCTGTGGCTCAAATGGTAGAGTGCTTGCCTTGAGCTGAAGAGCTCAGGGACAGCACTCAGGCCCAGAGTTCAAGCCCCACAATTAGCAACAGCAACAACAACAACAGAGTATGTGTAGGAACATAGACAATATGTAGTTAAAAACTCATCATACTTATTAATGTAATATTTGAAGTTTGTGAAGTTGTACTTTTAAGACTGTAATTTCTTGTACAATTTTTCATAAGTTTTTGTTTTAAAATTTAAACAAATAAAACAAGTCATAAACTATAGAAAAACTACAAAATTATAAATTAAATGTATAAAATGAAATTTCTGTAAAGAGAAAAAGAAACATAACAAAAACCAAATGCCTATAATATTTCAAGACTCCTAAGAACAATTGGGATTTCTATATTTTTCTGTATGAAATTTTATTGCTTACTCAATATTGGTCTTTCTTTAAGCTTGTGTTACTCTTGCTACTAAGTAGAAATTTTTTTTGTTTTTCTTTACCATTATCTAACAAAGCTTCTGTGGATATTTTGGTTAACCATTTCCACAGACAGAATACTTATTCTAATAATAAAATTGTGTTTATAGTTATATGGTGAGTGACCATTAAGCTTACATTAAAAGATATGCTACATAGTACTGGACAAATTATTTGTAGAGACATTTCAGTGTCACTGGGTTATTTAGCAATTCATTTTATAATTTTGACAAAGGCAATATAAACAAAATTAATAATAAGCAGCTCAGTTCTACAGCTTGAACATAAAGGAAGAGATTTCTCACCTATCTAATTCTTTACAGCACTTTATTTAGAAAACTCTCTGAAATACATATAAATGCTTTTGAAAATTATTTATGCCTTAATGACCCAGAAAATCTTTCCCAATTACATGGGGCCATCTCTTCGAAATGCAAATATCAAGTGAGATAGTATCCCTTTTCTCCAGTTACCATAAGAAACTAAGAGCCTAATTTCAGTAGGTACCTTGCTCTGCACGGCAATATTACTTCTTGTAATCAGAATGTAAACTATTTAGTTATTCTTGTTATGGTTATTATTATAGTTGTACAAAGTTATTTCAATTCAACACGTCAGTTTAGGAATACAATGCCCCTTTCCTCATTCTCTCCCAACTTTCCTAAGCCCACCTGCCCCTTTCTTTTACCTAGTCCATTTTCACATATACACATTAAATATCATGACTGCCTTCTCCCATCTTTCCATGAGTTTTCTTTTGAATGAAGCCAGTTAGCTTACACATACCACCCAAATTATGAAGATGAATCCAGGATGCACTATGTGTGAAAAACGAAGCTGCCATTTCTCTTACTTAAGCATTGACAATTAGTAACCTTGAAATGCCAGGACTTGGGGTGGGAGGGGGGGGAGATGGGAAGGGATGGTAAGGGGAAACAAAGGAGGAGGCAACAATGTTTGATAAGAAATATACTCATTACCTTGCTCTGTAATTGTAGCTCCTCTGTATGGTATTTTCACAACAAAGTTTTTAAAAAAGTATAAAATAAATGCCATGACTTTGACTTGTACCTTTTTGGCTAGGACAAAGTAAAATTTCTTTATGCCCCTGCAAATCTTAATGAATCACCTGGGATGTGCATCATGTTCAAGTTTAATGCTTATTTAGTATTAAAACTGTTGTACTTCTCAGTTGTCATTGTGGAAATGTGTTCTTGGCTGGAGAAGAATTTTGAAAGTATATTTCCCCAATGTAACTCTCTAGGTTATTTAAACTTTTATAGGCTTTTTTTTTTTTTCCAAAACCTGATAATGTAGCTGGACTGGTAGATCTTTTACCCAACCTATGATGGGTCATCCAAATTCAGAACTGAAACATTCACCTCTGCAGTTCACCTTTGTATCTCTCCTGTCTATCTTTGCAAAATCCTCTTCCCTCTAACTTTACCTACCCAGTACTTGTGGCAATTAAAAGTTTTGCCAGAAGTACTTGGAAGAAAGTTTAAAACAAAATTAGACTTTTCAGTCTGCCATGTTCTATTCAATGGTGTCAGATGCAATTCTTTTCTTTTGTACCCTAAGCAATCAGACCACTCATTTCTACAAAAAAAATTATATGTGCGTGGGATGCTTAGCTTAGAGTCTATGACATACATTAGGGTTCAATGTTTTCATTTTCTAAAAATTTGTGCTAAGAGATTGGTCAGAAGAACACTAAAAACCTATTTTAAAGGTTTTAATGAAAGTGAAGTAAAGAAATAACATTTGGAATTCATTTTTAAAACTCTCTTAGCTAACCAGATTTTTTAGTAGAGCGTTTATTCTTAAAATGACTTCTGTGACCATTATGTACCACTGTTATTGTTAGAGCGCACTGAGTCTTGTCTAAAGTGGAATTCTGTTCAGCTATGAATATTTTAACTCAGAGCTCTCTCTTGACTCATTTAACCAACACAATTGACGTTTTTAGCGAAATGATTTCACTTCTTCTGTATTTCTTATCTTTCTCAATGACCAATCTCATCCAGGGTGTCCTTGAATTGATGCCAGTGAAAGTCGTTTACCTTCACTCTCCAACGTCTGGTTTCATCTCACTCAATCAGTTCCATTGCGTGCTTACTATGTGCCAGTACATCCTAGACACAGAGGAAGCCGTGTGAAATCAAGTAGACAAAGCTTCGTTAGAAAAAGTCAGGCAATTTACAATGTAGTACTTCCCTCTCAGAGCCGCAGTTCAATGCCCCAGCACTGACCTCTTCTGATAGATGCAAAAAATGGAAAAAAATGTTAGGCGAGAGAGTTACCAAGACATTTTATTCTACTTCAGGATGCTGCTCAACTTGAGAAGCTTGGGAGCCTGTGCACATGGAGAGGGCCGTACTTGCTTTCATTTTGTTCAGATTCAAGTATTTTCCATATTGCTTAATGGATTATGGGTGCCTTGCCTCAGGAGAAGAATGGATTGGAAAAATTTTGTAACACATTCTCACTTATTAGAAAGCACCAGTGTCCAGAACTGAATAGAAAATGTCCAGCCTATGGAATTACTTGTTACAGGATGGTGGAGATGAGTAATCCTACCTATAGTTTTCTCATTGGCTACCTTCATCCTGTTTCCCTACATCAATAGTTTGTATGGTCATGAATGAAGTTTTAAATATTCAAATGGCCCTAGCCAGAAAAAAAATGGATTCCTATCCCTGTTAGAAGATCCCTATGTATATCTGTGTGAGAGTATGGCTCCAAAAGTAGGGCATTTTTAGTGAAGCTATTTTACTTCTTACACATTTCTTATCTTCCTATACAGAGGATTAATTTTGTTCTATAAAACATGGTAACATTATTATATTATTGACTATTTTCTGCCTTAATTTCAAAGCATGGAGGAAATCAATGGATAGACATTGTATGTTTTTTTACAAAGGCTCTTTGGGATTTGAACTGCTTTATCTGAGAACAGTACTCATGGAAGCAAGTTTGAGAATTTTGGTTTCACTATTGCTAACGGTGCCCTTGGATCCTGGGTTAATGACAAAGTATCTCGGATCTCAAAGTCATCATGAAAGAAAGCCTTCTATATTGAATGTGTTACAGTGTTAATAATAGTATCTTTGAGACTACTGTAAATGACCAAGCATCTCAGATCTCTAGGTCATTAGGAAGGGAAGGCTTGGGTCTAGCTGTGTAGCCCAAGTGCACATCAGCTTCAGTGCTGGGAAGACTAACTATAATCTATGCACATATTCTTATACATCTAAAATATCTCAAGATAACTTATGAGACCTGATGCCATGAAATTGCTTCGTGAGGAAGTTGGAGTGCATGACTCTGTAGGGAACAATAAGACAAAACCATTTAAATGCTCAGTCCTTATGTAATGATTTTTCCACCTAGTTTTATCCTGTCACTGGTCAAAAATGTATAGCTGTAGATCACATGAGCATTGAGGGCTGAATACCTTGTATAGTACTTTAATGTGGGTACCTTTCTTTAATTTACAACGGTAGAATGATGATAGTTTAAGATAGTCCATTCATCATATCTTCTAGAGAGACAAAGCTGCAGAGTTCCTTCTTGCCAGCTCCTCCTCTGCATCAAGCCACATGGGAAATGCCCTAGCAGGCAGCAGACAAGAGGGAATCCACCTAAGTTACATGCACTCTCTCTTTCCAGGAATCAGGGCCTGGGATTTCCCTCAGCAAGACATTCTCCTGCAGTCTAGCAAACCTCAGGATGATCCATCACTTCCTGGCAGTTCTGCCTTGAAGCCTATCTTGAGATATGGCCAGATATGCAATGCTACTGCTTGCTTCTACTAAGTGGCAGGTGCTATATATAAATAAATGACCAGTGGTTTAAACTGATTTTCCACTGCCTACCATCCATAGGAAAGAGGAGAAATGTTATCCGACAAAGCCTATTGTTCAATATAGTCACATCTGGAAGTTAAAATGTTTGGTTAGGAAATCAATATTGTTACACTAAGCATCCAGTACAGTAAACTAGAGGAATTGTAAGAAGCTGCGAACTCGCTTAAAATCGATGTGTATTCAAATCAGGGAGTCGCCAAATAGATAAAACTGCAACTTTAAATAGTAACCTAGGGACAGTTAACCAGCATCCCAGCTTTTGCCACTGCAGGGGAAATCAATGAAAACCACAAACAAATAATAAAAGCAATACAATATTTGAGTTAGCATTAAGATTCATCTGTAGTAAATCTGAGGACAATGCCTTCCACACAGTATTGGCAGCTATATTAAGAATTCTACTGCAATGAATACAATATCAAGCACGGAAAATAAATAAGAACACAGAAGTAGAGCTCTACTTGGCAAGAGTAACAAGATTTTTTTTTTAAGGTGAGACAATGCACTATGATCTACTAGTGTGTTTTTGTGCTCTCTCTCTCTTTGTGGTGTTTTTCTTTTTCGATTGTTTTTGGTCAGTCTTAGGGACTGAACTCAAGGCCTGGGTACAGCCCCTGAGATTTTAGCTCAAGGCTAGCACTCTACTACTTTGAGCCACAGTGTCACTTCATTGTTCTGGTGGTTAATTGGAGATAAGAGTTTCATGGACTTTCCTGCCCAGGCTGACTTCAAATCTTCATCTTCAGAGTTCAACCTCCTGAGTAGCTAGGATTACAGAGCCACTAGCACCTGGCTGTGTTTTTTCTTAGTGTACTAACAATAAGCTGCATAAAATTGTCACCAGAAATTCAAAGTTTAAAATAAACTACAGCCTAAAGCATAAATATTTCTTGTGTTTAGACTCTGACCTATCAGTACATACAATACATTTACTGTAGCAACATGTATATTAGAAATTAGTCAGGAATGACAGACATATAAAAGGAACCAGTACAGATATCATCTCAAAGTCATTCCTAGACAATGGTCTATAAGAAACCAGGCCTTTTGAAAGGAATGCAGCAGAATTACCTTATGCAGCATATTACCTTAAGCTAGTTGGAATCAAATCCATTTGGTACAAGTAATGATCTGGCCATTACTTATTGTTTGGTAATTTTGTGAAATTATTCAATTTGCTTGTATGGCTTTTGTTACCATCATTTTTAGAGGTTTTATGATAGTAAAGGAGATGGTCATATTTCTAGCATTTTTATCATTAATTATAATCATCATTACTGGAAAGAAAGACTATTCAAAGGTCACATAAGAATGTATACTGAATCAGAGTAAGTAATTATAAATAATTAAGACTTTAGTTGAGAACCAAAATGCCTTAAAAATGTATATATGTGTTTACATGTATCAATAATTGTCGACTCTTTCACATTTGTAGAATTAAAAAAAACAAATATCCAAGTATTTGAAAGCCTAAAGAAATAAAAACATCTCCACTATTGGAAAATCAATGATTTTTCTCCCTAAAATCACTTCATAGAGTTTCTTAATATCTTGCATGACTTTAAGGAATTAGTATCTTTTATCATCTCTCTGCTTCTATTTCTGCCTCTGTCTGTGTCTCTTTTTCAATTCCCTTCCAATTTGCAAATCTAAACTAAAAAAAATGTTTTGGGATAATATGAAATGAAATGTGTCCTGTTGTCTAATTATAGAAATACAATAACTGGATTTATTATTATTGGACAGCATCTACTTTATGAAACCTTACAAATCATTCTACAGAATAAACCCATTGATTTAAATCTCTGATCAAAACACTGTGTTATATGGGGTGACAGTATATGGATTGCTATGAACTTGGAAAATGTCTCAAAAGAGAAATAATGTAAAAATAAATATATGGAAATTATAAATTCAGTCCTGACAACTCTCTAATTCAATACAAACTTCACAGAATTAATGATAAAAATTAAACAGCTACAGAAGTGACTTCTTTGATCTTTTCAAAATCAAAATAACTCTCTTTACAAATAAAATTGTAAGCAGTCTGATTATATATATATACATATATTATATGAATTGAAAGATCTAGTCCATGTGAGTCAAGTAGATGGTCATTTTTCAAGCATTTTTATCATTAATTATAATTAACATCACTAGAAATAACAACTCTACAAAGGCCACATAGGAATTTATTGTGAATCAGACAGTAAATAATTATAAATAAGACTATAATTATCTGAGAAACAAAATGTAAGCAAGAATGTGTAATTACAGGGTGCTACATTATATAATGCGAAACACCAACTTAATCTACTGCAATCCCATTTGTCACGGGGAAACATTATCTTCAGTGTTTATGTCAACAATTGTCTGATTGTTATTATTATTTTTATAATTAATATTTATACAATACTGTGGCTCAAACTCAGAGCCTCACATATGCTAGACAAGTGCCCTACTACTTGAGCCATGTCTTAAGGCCTTTTTACATTATTTTTCAGTTACAGTCTCATATCAGCTTGAATTGTGATCCTACGATTTAAGTCACCAATTAGCTGAGATTACAGACACATGCCATCAATCCTAGTTTAGAGGCTGACATGGGGTTCTTGCTGGCCTCAATCTATGAACCTCCTGATATCTGCTTCCCAGGTTGCCAGGGTTACAGGCATGAACCACCGTGCCTTGCCTTCTTCTTTCTAAATACCAGTTTCAAACTATTTAAGTTTTCACTCTACAAAACACCCACTGCTGATACTGACCTTGATCTGGGGGTGAGAACACATTGGTACAATTGGCCAGGCAGCAAATAATTTAGGCATTTTCAGTCCTATAGTTTCTGCTGCAACTACTCCACACTGAAGTTCTAAATATCAAATTAAAAGTAAATACTAATATTTTGAAGTGTGTACTGTGTTCCAATAGAACTAAATCCTCAAAAATACAGAGAGTTAGAATCTCAGCAAAAGTAAGGAGACTAGGAAAAAATGGGAAAGGAACGCGGAAAAAAATCACTGTTCAGATGAATGAAATTATGCCATCATTCTTTAAATGGCAAACAAGATGACAGTATCCAGAGAGAAAACTGAAATGACAAAAGTTTGAAAAATAACCAGAAATAAATATTCAAAACACATGAAAGGGATATTAGGAATCATTGATTCAACTCCTCCCCCAAATTTTATTTATTTAATTATTATTTTCTGATGCTGGTTCTGGGGCTGGGGTCATGGAGCCACAGTGGCCAGTCTAGCATTCTACTACTTGCACTTCTATCCTGTCTATTGTTCACCCAGGGCAATGTTTTTTGGAAGCATATGAACATTGCTAGGAAAGACTTGTTTCAAGACTTGTCTCAATACTAGCTTCATAAGAAAAGTATTGATTGTTGAGGAACTCTTGACATGGGGAAACATCACATCTTCAAATCGGTTACCAGAAAGAGATAAAGGAGATAAAAGAGAGGATTCATGAACAGGAGCTTTTACTCAGCAAAAGACTCTGTTGCTTAACGTACAGACTTAGTAGCCATGTGGTTATTACTTGAGTCACTAATAAATAAGGAGGATCTGTACTCTGCAAGATTCTATAGGGTTAGGTGCACAATGAGTTTGAGAAGAACTCAGTGTGTTGGGTGTGTGTGTATGTGTGGAGGGAAGTATTCACTTGTATATATGTGTTATTTTTAATCAGTTGATTCTGAATTCTTTCTCAAAATGAAGAAATTTATTGGAACTCTGCAAAGTAGAAATAGTGTAGAAATATCCTGCTGAGATAACTTTATTCAGCATATAAGCTATTAGGAATAAAAAAACAAACAAACAAAAACAAACAAAATCATGAAGGATTGCCAATTTAGTCCCTTTTAATTACAGTCAAGTATCTTATTCTTTTTCTGAAAAGAAAATACTCTGATTTTGTTTTGAAAGAAGTGTTCAGCTATCTATATTTTAAATTCGGGCTGAAAAGAAAATAAGGGGATTTGGTAGCTACAAGAGATAATTGAAAAAAAAAATTTTTTTTTTCTTTTTTTTTGGGTCCAGTTGTGGGGCCTGAACTCTGGGCCTGGGCACTGTCCCTCAGCTCTTCAGCTCAAGGCAAGCACTCTACCACTTGAGCCACAGCGCCACTTCTGGCTTTTTTTGCTTATGTGGTGCTGAGGAATCCAACCCAGGGCCTCAGGCATGCAAGGCAAGCACTCTACCACTGAACCACCTTCCCAGCCCCGAAAAATTATTAAAACTTACTTTTAGATTGTGAACCCAGAAAAATTATTCCAGGTAAATTAATAAATGCTTTTTTTGAGTGTTGCATTGTCAAAAGATTCTAATCAATGTGATTCAATATGTTAGCATACAAAGATATATTACCGGGGTTCTTTTGTATTCTTATAAAATATTAAAAGAAATTAAAAATATTAAGACTTATTTGGAAAAGTATTTTCTATTAAAATGTGAAAATAAGCTGGGTACTGGTGGGTCACAGTTGTAATCCTAGCTACTCAGGAGGCTGAGATCTGAAGATCATGGTTCAAAGAGGAAAGTTCATGAGACTCATCTCCAACTAGCCACCAATTATATCAGAAGTAGAACTGAGGCTCAAGTAGTACTACTGAGGCTCAAGTAGTAGAATGCCAGCCTTCAGCAGAAAAACTCAGGGATAGAACCAGGCCTTGAGTCCAAGCCCCAGGATAAGTATGTAAATAAGTAAATTAATTAAATAAATGTGAAATTAGATTTCTATTTTAATGGAATCAGTAAGAGACAGTTAAACACGTTAAAAAAAATAACTGACGTAAAAATTCTTTTCTCAGAAATTGTGTTAGTCTTGGGTTTTTTTTTTCTTTTTTCGTATTTCTCCTACTCCTTCAATTTTTTTACATTTTTCTACAATCTTTTTGTTGTGATAGCATGGTTTGAAATCAGAGTCTTGCAATTTCTGGGACAGCATGCAACCATTTGAGCCATGCTTTCAGCTCGGCTTTTTGGCTAGTTATTTTGAAGATTGATTCTAATAAAGTTTTCTGCTGGGCTTGGCCTTGAACCACCACCTTTCAGATTCCAGCCTCCTGTGTAGTTAAGATTACAAGGATGAGCCTAGGGCATCTGACTCTTTTGCTTTTCTTCCCTTTTCTAAAAAACAAACAAACAAACAATTTTAACGGGTTTCATTATGCTGTTTTGATAAAACAGATTTTGCATTCTTTATGAGTGTAAAGTAATACTATGAAGTGTGCATATTTATCCATTGATTTTAATCATTTAGTGACTGAAAAAGCCTAAGGGTAGGCACAGATATGGAGAGACAAAAGGGTAAACAAAGGCAGCAACAGTATTCATGGGACATTATGTTGGAAATGAACTGTGTAGCCTGTGGGTGGGATGGGATGGGAGAGCAAAACTGGGCGAGCACAAGGGAAGGGGTGACATTGTCCAAAAGGAATCTACTCCTGGCCTGACTTATATAACCGTAATCCTTGTGGGGCAAAAAGCAATAAAAAGGGTTAAACATTATCTTTGTAGAAATGAGGAATCACCTTAGCCTTTTCTGTCCAATAACTTGTAATATAATTTCACTGAGTTTATAACCAATGTTGTACTACACAGACTCTATATTCCTTTAAAGAATAACTGAGCTGTGGGCTGGGAAGGTGGTTCTGTGGATGCCTCACATGCATGAGGCTGTGGCTCAAGTGGTAGAGTGCTAGGATTGAGCTGAAGAGCTGAGGGAAAGCGCCAGGCCCAGAGTTCAGGCCCCATGACTGACAAAAAAACCCAAACAAAATAACTGAGTTTCAAATGTGTTCTTCAAGTGAAGAAATTAGAAGGAAATTTAGATATTGGTAACATGAATCCTGACTATGACACAGAAGTGAGCTATTCATATAACCTTTCAGATGAATCCTAGCCTCTTCCATGTCTCTGTGTATGTATGTCCACATCTTAACTAGCTAAGTCACCCTCCTCTTATACCACCTGGCTCACCTGGCCTTCTACATCAAGCAAAATACAATCCATCTTCTCTTCAACGGTACACACCCTATACACTCTTGTTTATTCTTACTTGTATACCACTTCCCTTTGTACATTTTGCCTCTTGTATTCATCAATGATTTTGTTTTACTCTAACTCATAAAAACCCCTATAAATAATGAATAACTTTCTTATTTGTCTGCCAATCATTTAATCTTTGTTACTTTTTAGGTATAATGAAGCATTTTTCTTAGAGACATATACATTTTTGAGAAGTCAGTGGGGGTCTTATTATATTGCAATCATTTTACTAAATTCAAAGGAAGATGCATCCATTAGTGTACGCAAATAAAGTTGTGGAATTGCTTCCTACTTACAACTTTTAAAATGAAAACTTCTAGAAAACAGATAAGCAAGAGACCTCCCCACACACACACAAACTTCCAGCCTATTGGATAGAATTGTCCAGCAATATTCATGTATTTCCTAAAATCAAAACACTGAGACTTGTAAAATTTTGCTACATTTACTTGAATAAGACAGAAAGTTCTAGAACAGGGCAGCACTGCAAACTGATGATCCTCTAGAAGATCCTAATCTCTAGCATATAAATATTTCAACCAGGGCAAAAAAAGACGATATACCGGAACAACCTGATTGACTGCAGAGGGAATTTTCTTTGTATGATCATGTTTTGGCAGTTTTCAACCTTTTATTGTTTGAAATTCAGTCCCCTGTGTCAAGTGTGTGCTCATGGATTAAAATTCTTCTATGCCTCAAGCTAGACTACAGTTGCCCATTTACGGAGGCCAAACCAAACACTTATCACTAGTTAGAATACATTGATTTCCGTTCAACAACCTTCAGTAGACAAGTGTATGAAATGTGATGATTTGTCCAGACACTAAGTTAGGGAAGAAGCGAGAGACGCCAGTATTACAGCCTTCAGGGTCTTTAACCACAGTTAGGTAAAGCAGAACCTACAAAATATGCTTTTAAGCACATCGTGTATAAGACAAATTTATTTTATAAATGCACTTTGATAAATTTAATTGGTTTTATGAAGAAATTTTAACAAATAAATGCTGTGATAGAAAATAAGAAAGGTGGAATGACATCTGTGTTTCTGGACAGGAAGGTCTAGCTTGGAAGATCAAATGAAGGACTTGCAGAAGCAACAGATCAGTTCTATGGTGCTTAGCGGAACCTCATGATAAGCAGAGGGAGGTCACTGTATGGACTAACAGGCATGTCAGCAGCCTAGTTGTTATCCTAGTGTAGCTGGAGAAGGGAGACAGAGGCCACAGAGATCACTACTCTCCATCTCTTGTTTTTGCCTTGTGGTTGCTTTTACTGTCTATAGACGTTTTCATAGATGGTTTCACTAACACCAACCAGCAGGACCACAATGCATGCTCTTTCCCAATATTTCTGGAAAACTTTGAATGATGGCTTCTCAACTCTGTGTCAAATGCCCTCCTTTGAATTCATCAGTGTAGACCACAGATGGGCTGTCTGGAACTTCCCAGAAAGGAGTCACATGACAACTCAAGTAAGCCTTGATATTTTGAAACCTTGCTAACTTCATGGAGAGGTAGGTGGAGCCATATCCAAGAGCCTACTGGCTCCTCTTTGTAGCATATAAAAGTGTAGGAACTAGTTAAGCCAGAAGAGTAACACTTTCACAGTTTTAAAAATAGGTATTTATTACTATTAGGTAGTTCTACAAAGGGGTTTCAATTCCAGAAGTGCAATGCCTCTGGGTCAATGTCACCCCTTTCCTCTGTTATCCATTCTTTCCCTAACATCAAGTTAAGCAGTTCTATTTGAATTAGTTTACCTAAAATGTAATGACTGTATTCACTCATCTTTCTTCCTGCCATTCTTTGACAGTTTTAAATATCCCTTTGTCTTTGTGCTTAAATGAGAAAGTTGGTCAAAGAGTTGTTATGTTATAACCTACAAACTAGGAAGTGAAAAAAATCATAACTGAATTATGACTTAATTACACATATAGATATTCATCCATAGGTCAAAAATGATGAAATCTACAATAATTTATTCATTGAGTTAGTGGATTTAATTGTGTTGAGAAAAGATGGCTTATGTATAAAATATGTGTGACATGATTTTTGAGCTTTAATTTATGCAGATGTGGGCTCCTGGTTCTGAATAGTTCCTAAAATAGATTACATTTGGGTTTTAATCTTGGTAATATATTCTAGCACAGCAATTGAATATACAAAGAGTGTGAGCGAGGTACTAAGTAAGAACTTTACTATTGTGAACAAGGTGGTACATTAAATACCAAAGCAGAGCAAGAATCCTGGAGAAGTTTTATCAAAGTCAATTTTATTGTTTCAGGTTAATTTCTATTTGACTGCCTAAAAAATATTTTATTTTACAGAATACTTAAAGGCCAGAAAATGTCTGCCAAGTAAGACCACTACGATACCTGCTGAATCAAAAGAAATTAAGATTGCAACAGAAATGGCAATAAATAAAAAATAAAAACTTTCAGATACCTGAATTAGCAACAGTCCACTGTTTCATAAGTCACAGGTGTTTTTCCCATAAGAAAATGTCCTATTCGAAAAGTGTGTGAATGTTCTTTCTGTAATTAACACAGTCTAACAAGGGGATAAACAAATGAAGAGTCAATTGTTCATTTCTGCCATTGTCCATGCCAATGCTGGTCACACAAGGGTACCTCACAGAAAAATAGTTATTCTCTGAAGATTGATATAAATAAGATTGCATAATAGACATGCCATCATCTAGAAAAACCTTACAGTTAATGACTAGGTTTTGCAGCTTTGCTAATAGTCCTATAAAACTAACTCATCTTAGACAGCTGATTTTCTAATCACAAAGGATTCAGCAATAAATTAACCTGACAGAAACTTCTGACTAGAAACTTAGATCATTTTATTTCTACTACACTAAGGTAGGAAAGATAACTAAAATAAATAATACCAATAGCAGACCTAAGGAATCTAGGAAAAAGTATGATTTTGTAATAAAAAATGCAAAAACAAAAAGTATACTTTTAAATATGAAGTTTCACCAACATATAGAAGAGAGTCAATTAAATATACCCTGTCCCTTCATTGCTGTTTCTAGGATCACTGCTAAAAATGGAAATGTATACTACCGAATTAAAGCTTACTCCCATTTTTAGTCCGTTGTATTCTTATTTTGCCCTCAACATGTATGTTAGATTATCTATTATAAATGGATTATTATAAATACATTGTTTTATTTTTATTAATAGTATCATGTAGCTCATAGTCAGAATACAATATGCTTAAATTTATCATTTACTAAGGCATTTAGATTTTTTCCACTAAGTAAGCATTGTTTTCTCTTTTTACTTTATTTTTACTATATTGTTAAGAAACAATATTTTTGTTCTGATTTCTTACTAGTGAATGAAAAACTTCAATTCTTTTAGTTAACATTTTAGTATAAAAATTCAAAATGTATTCCTTCTCTCAGAACAATTAAAAGAACTTAAAATGCTTTCTGTTTTACTCATATATTCAATCTCATATATTACTGTTGTTAATGTTTTTACTACATTTTGGTTTCATCAACAAAAACTTATTGTTATGCCAGGCATAGATGGTTTATGCTTATAATCCTACCTACTCAGGATGCTGAGATTTGGGGGATTGCAGTTCAAAGCCAGCCCAGGCAGAATAGTCAATGAGACTCCATCTTTAAAATAACCAACATAAAGCAGCGCTGGAAACATAACTCAAGTGATAGAGTAACAGCTGAGCAAGCACAAAGCCTTAAGTTCACAAACCAGCATTACTAAAATCATACACCACTGTATTGATTTATGTTAATTTATATATTTGACAGTTTCTTTGTCCAATCTGCCTTGCTACATACATCTCAACCTTACAAAGAACAATGTAAGAAAGGTGTTACTCTCCTGCTTTTATCAGTTAAAAAAATACAGCCTTCAACTTACAATGGTTTGAGATGAGATTTTCAACTTAATGGTGGTACAAAAATGATAAATTGGGGGATTGGACCATTTCTTGGACTAGTGAAAGACATTACCTTATGATTCTGGGCAATCAGAATTGTTGGAGTAAGCAACAACTGCTTCCTAGAGTATTGTACAATATTCAAAAAATTTCATGAGACATTGATCACTTTGTAGTCAAAATGCTTTGTATTATATGATCTTGCCCAACTACAGGAGGATGTAAATCTGCAAAGCCCATTTCACTATTTTTTAAAAAATGATTTTCAGTTATGGGAGAGAGTCATTCCTGCTTCTCCAAAATTTTTACATTGTATATCAATAAATTTCTAAGTACATTTAAGGCACTCTAGTCATTTGGAAAGGTTAGGTTCAGTAAACGCAATTTTAACTCATTTTCAGTTTAGGGTGAGTTTATTGGGAGTTAATCCCATCAAAAATGGGATCATCTGATATACACACTAGCAAAAGACACAAATGAGTTTATATGCCTCTACTTGCATACACATATATGTGTGACTGAATGTATATCTGTAAGTGTATGTGTATGTATATGTGTGTGTTTGTGTGTGTGTGTGTGAAATACTGGTAATGATACTTTGGTATATATTTGGGAATGTGTACATAAATATTGAATATAAAAAGCATGATTACTTGTCAATTTTGTAGGGGCTGCACCATTACTTTGCAAACACATACTTACCCACCTTCTTCATCTCCTTAAAAAGTGGTAAAAAAAAAACAAAAAAAACCTCCACATTTAATTTCTAATTGGTTTCAGCTTTATCTCAGCAAACGGAAATGAACTTGTCATTCTCCAACAAAAGTAATTCTAGATTTTTCACTCATAACATCTTTTTCTACAACTGTATGCAATTTCTTCATTTCAAATTTTCAAAATATTTATGGCGTTTGTGTAACTTTTATTCTAATATTCTCATATATTCTTTTAAAAATAGTTCCATTATTAAAATACAGTCGGCTACTATCAGACCCATTCTACCATCTGTATTTATAGCTTCAATCATTCTGGCATTTTTATTTATTCAAATTACATACCCAAGTGTAATTGATTTCCTGTTCACTTCATTTACACTGAGCTAAAGATTTCTTCTAAATACAAATTTTGTGTTGCATCTCCACTTCCTTGTTACATTTCTTAATATACCCAAGCCCCAAGAGACAATTAAACAATTTAGGTGGAAGCTGAATAACCCCCATGTGTAAGACTTAAGTGGAATGCTGTGAAGCACTTGAAGGCATGAAATTTCCTAAAAGCATTTCTTTTTGCTTTAATTTCAATGGTATTATTAAGAAAGGAATAGGAAGAATTAATTACTTGTATTCGCTATTTCCTTTTTATTCAGTAATCGCCAAAGGAGAGAGTAAGGTTGGAATTATTAGCATTCTTCTAAGGCATCATTAATTGTGAATATGTGAAAACAAATCAAAGTCAAAACTGAGAAATTTCATTTTTAATATTATTTTTGCCTGAAAAATAATAGCCTTATCTATGTGTGGGTTATGCAGTGATGATTTGAAGTGTTTATACAATGTAAATGCTATCTAAACAATTGTCTTACTATATATATATATGCATAGATATGTATTAATTTGAGAAATAATGACAAGAAAAATGTCTATCGATGTCAACAGACTTTTAAAAATATTTTAATCTGTGCTTGTCTGAATCTATGGATGTGAAGCCTGTGGTTGTGGTGGATGAGCTATGTTTGCTTCAAGAGAGAAATCTTGAAGCTTGAAAGCATTTCTGATACCAGAGGACCAGATAATGGAAGAATATATGTGTAGGTGGAATTCACCTATAGCAATTATTTTAACTGAGATACTCTTGATCAGGTTGAATTTAATGTGTGTAGAAAATCTTTCCCCATGTAACGAATTGGTATGAGTCTTTGTAAAATGGCCTCACTGAGATGCTAGGTTACATTTCTGTGAATTTTGATGATTTCCCCAGTCTTTGTGTAAGTTCTCAGGACTCCGGTCTTTTTCTGATAGGCTAGGGTTTTCCTGTTGTATTTCCTTTGTCCGGAATGTTCATCAAGCTTTTTATTTTTGATAAAAGTGAAACATACCTGGCATTTAAAAAAATCAATGCAAACTGATTACAAGATGACATCTCCAGATTGCACAAGGATTCACAAAGCTATTCAAACCATTCTAGCTTCTTTCTGCATTCCCTCCCTTTGGCTAGAACACACCAGGTGGGACCAATTGGTTTTTGGTGACCTTCTGCAGAGATTGATGTCTGTTTCCTTCAAAATAGGAGCCAGCAGCACTGTTTATTAAAGTTCTTTAAGTATAGACAGACTCTTCTGTAGGTAATGCTCCAAAACAGTTGGAACTTTGGATGAGAGGTCAATATTTTAACTCTCCACAATAGTGGCTACTGAGATGTGTAACCAATTTTTTGATGTTTTCATATGTCTTTTGTATCATCAAAGAAATACCAAGTGGTTTTATATCATGCAAAAATGTACAATTTATGATACCCTAGTTGTTTAAAGCCCAGTATTCCATACCAGGCAGACATGTTAACCAGATAATTTGATGAGAACTCCTTTCTTCAAATTTAGCCAAATATTAAAATCTTCACTGATCATTCTTTTTGGACCTTGAGATATTGAGCTTGAGCACTAGATACAAATTTATCTTTCACCCATGAGCAGTCCTATCAGGACTGCATCTTCTTTCTGGGTAATATTTGTTTCCCAGATTTAGACAGGTATATGAATTCCATCTGTTTCATCTACAGGATGTCCAAGACAATGATATCAGTCATAATGATTAATTATGTATGAATAGCAAAGGTAGTTAGATCTTTAATTTTTAATTTCAATGTTTTTAGTTGACAGGCAAAAGTTTAAAACTTTTAAGACGTTGCAATCTATTATTAACGTGATATATCCATGGCCATTCTCAAGATATATTTCTTTGTGTCTATCTTTCAATGACTGTGATTTCTCCCAGCTTCTATCAGATGCCACTACATCAAGGCAAGGAAGATGTTGTTGCCTATTTTCTTTACCTCTACTTGTCTAATAATTTATCTATGACATTTGTTTTTGTCATATAACTATAAAGGCCTTAAATGCTCTGAGTGATATTTGGGGCTTTAATCAATAAGAAAAATTTGAATTAATAAGGAATTGACTATTGGAGGATGGTTAGGAAGACGGAACACTCAGATAGAAATTTTTCTAAAATGCTGTCAAAGCTATGATCACCACATGAGATCTACTGAGGTTGCTTATGGTAGCCTGGGAGACAAAAACAATGCTCTTATTTTTTGAATAGAATGAAGGGTTAGAAACCACCCCTGAGTCTTGTGGAACCTCCACTGCTGGGTGCACTCAGGAAAAAAGCATATAAATATAACACACACACACACACACACACACACACACACACACACATATATAATTATATGTATTAGTAAGTCCAGTACTTTCATAGTGGCTGTCATTACACTGAGAGAGCTGCTGAAGGGTAGCATGAGCAAACAAATTTTACATCTCACCTGTGTTCTGCATCCTTCAAAGAATATGAGTCCCATATTAGTATTCACTCCTGCGTGATTGAAAATGAATGGGAAGGTTGCAAACATCTGAGAATGACAACTGATAGTCAAAAATGTTATTCTCAGAAAGGAGAAGTAACAATGAACGGGTCCTATGACTCAGATCACTGCCATGGCTATCTCTACCAGTTCCTGTCATTAGCACATTTCCTAATCGGATATATGTTGGCTGCAAGGTGGACACTTTAAATGCAGAACTCCATGTTGTGGGTATTTTGCACCTATTATGATGATCAGAGCTCTATGTGTCAGCTTTCATTAAATTGCCAGGCTGTTTTGTGACACTCACCATGAAGTATAATTAAGTCAGAGTATTGTGGCATCCTCAGCATTGCTACCCTTTCCCTTCCTTCCTTCCTTCCTTCCTTCCTTCCTTCCTTCCTTCCTTCCTTCCTTCCTTCCTTCCTTCCTTTTCCTTCCTTCCTTCCTTCCTTCCTTCCTTCCTTCCTTCCTTCCTTCCTTCCTTCCTTCCTTCCTTCCTTCCTTTCTTCCTTCCTTCCTTGCTTCCTCTTTCTTTTTGTCTTTCTATCTTTCATTCTTTTGTACTATGCTCTACCACTGAACCATGTCTCCAACCCTTTGAACAAGATTATGCCTTGTGCTTGAGATTGTTTTGGTCATTTGAGTCATGTTTCCCTTTAGTTTTATGAAATCTGTTTTTTATCTCAGTTTTTTGCAAATTTGATGTACTTCTGGTAATATAGCTACTTTTATGAGTATTCTGTAAATCTAGGAACATGAAATGTCTATTTATGTTTTGCTGGTTATTTTTTTTAATAACTTCCATATTCTAAGATGAACAAAAATGTTCAATAAGTCACCAGTAGCCTTCCAATCTTGCTTAAATGATGGGAGATACGCTTTAAAAGAGAGCTATATATTAGTTTTGGAATTCCATAGAAGAATTGCATATGTGCCTACTATTAAATGTGTGGAATAAATAATGATATTAAAAATCCGAAATCCTTAATTTCTTTAGAGAAATTTGTATTAGAAAATTATAAAAGGCTAACATATACAATGTTTGCCACAAGTTATTTGACTTTATAAGGCACTGGTGCTTCACTAAATATACTTCCAATTATAGTAACTGTGGTAGTGCAAGATACCAACGGAGTGAGATTCTTTAAAATCTTCTCATTCTACTCAACATTCCAAGTTTTATATAAAAAGCTCCAGCCACATCATCCAAATCACTTGTGTGTAGATATCCATCTCTTAATCAGTACATTTCCTTGGAAAAATCTATACTCTTGGTATATCCAGTGTATCATATGAATGAATGATTATTGCTAAGAGATTAAGTATTGTTAATAAATTTCAACATCTTTTAAAATTGGCATAGTTTCTATGCCTCCCTAGGATATTAGTATAGTAAAAAAATTTCACCAAGTTAAACAAATATCCATCTTTGGAAATGCATTTGTCAAGAATCTCTGATGTAGGGCTGGGAAGGTAGATTAGTGGTAGAGTGCTTGCCTTGCATGCATGAGGCCTTGGGTTCGATTCCTCAGCACCACATAAGCAAAAAGCAAAAAAGCCGGAAGTGGCACTGTGGCTTAAGTGGTAGAGTGCTAGCCTTGAGCTGAAGAGCTGAGGGACAGCGCCCAGGCCCAGAGTTCAGGCCCCACGACCGGACCTCCCCCCCCCCTAAAAAAAAGAATCTCTGATGTAAACTCTACTACTGAAGTTGCAGGTTTATTATTAAACACACTCATTAAGAAATTCTGGTGATGAACTAAGGCTGTTAACAGTGCTCTGATGAAGGAAGAAGACAGAAGTGTCAGAACGAGGAACCACCTTCACAAGGGCTAAATTTTTATCTCTGTTCAGAATGGTAGGGCATTAAGTCTTATATATAAAAGCTCTTTCCCTAGAAATTGATTTTTTAAACACAGTAAATCCCTGTTGAGATTTAGAAAACATGACATTTCCCAGTATAGATTTCAAGTGAGTCATTCATGTTGAAAATGTCTCTGCAGTCAAAGATGAGATCTCAAATAACTCTAATAATTGGTTCTGTGCAAAACTTCAGCAGTTGGACTGTCACATTTTTGACCCTTTTAGAAAGGTAACCACCATTAATCCCACTCTTACCTCACTATGTTGTTTAAAGATGACTTTCCTCTCCTTGAGAAAAACATCAATTGCTCTGTATATGCCTTTTGCTGTCTAGGATCCAGTTTTCACATTTCAGGCCACAGGAGGGACTTTGTTTCATCACCTCGCTCAAAAAGGATCAACTAATTAATTAGTATGGCAACAGGGCTTGCTATCTAGACTTTACACTCCTTCTCATCCTCTTTGCTCACAGCTAGCACTCTCACTTGACACGTGAATCCAGTGGAGCATTTTGCTGGTTGATCAGAGATAGAGTCTTCCAGGACTTTTCTACTTAGGCTTTATTTGAACCATAATTTGTAAACTATAATCCTAGCTAGACAGGAGGCTGAGACCTGATGATTTCAGTTCCAACCTAAGTAGACAAATCCGAGAGGCTCCTATATCCAATTAACCTTGAGCTGAAAAAGCCAAGTGTGATCATGAGGCCCTGAGTACACACCAAAGAAGACTAATATGCATATATAGATAGATAGATAAATTATATATATATTTATATCATACATACTGTATCATATAATATTATATATTATAGAATATATTAATGGTAGATTATATTATAGAGTATAGTCTATAATATAATTTAATATATTCTATAACATAATTCTATAATATATATGATAGAACATATTCTATAATATATAATCTACCATTAATATGTTCTATAATATATAATCTACCATTATATAATATATGAATATGATATATGTTATGCTATTATATAGTATATAATATATTGTATATACTCACCTATGTATATATAAGTATATGTACTATGTAACATATTACATATTAAATAATATACATTAAATAATATGTTTATTTATGTATTCCTTGTGAGGCCGTTCCTCAATTATTTTGGTGTGGAGCTACGTAGGTATCTTCCTAGGACCTACTTCTTTTGTTTCATGCTCATGATATGATATGCTCATGCTCATGCTATGGAATGATATGAGTACTGTATACTTTTATTACACCTTTTTAAAATAGCAAGTTTATCTCTATTATAATAGTTATGACTATCTAAAGTCTTAGAGAGCGGAAGCTGACATGAAAAGGGGAAGACATGCTTCAGATGTACTTTCCATATGCTGAAATTAGAAACTGGGGCTATGTGAGAATTGTTTCAACCTCATTTCTATGCAGAAGCACTCTGAAAAGTTTAGCCAGGTAATGAGAAAACTCCTGACAGTAGAAACCAGTGCCCTCTTTACTGAATGGGTGTCAAAGCAGAAGAGTAATAGCTTCATTGTTTTTCCACTAAGCATTCCCAGATTAAGCAAACCTTGTAACCAACAGCTGAATCTATTTTTACTGCAATTGCAGAGTACAGCAAGTGGCATGTGTTTTTACAGTTTCAAAAGTGGACATATTTTTCAAGTCTCCTATTTTGATATAACTCTCAATTCTAACAGTAGTTGAACAAAGTATGTTTTGGAAAATTAGTTTCCTTGTTGATAAGATTTTGACAATGATTGATACTTGATGCTGGAGATCCATTCATAAATGGTTCACTACTTTGATTGCCTTTGGAAGTAAAAGGAAGACACAAAGAAAAATGTTTTTAGTCTTACTCTTTTTTTTTTTTGAGGCAGAGCTTGGGCCTACAATAGCAAAACTTAAATCAATGACAATGGTGCTTGAGTACTACCATAGTGATTAAAGTATGCTTATATTTTAGTGGCTATATAAAATTTGGTCTCACAAATGCATAGCACATTCAATTTTTTATCATTATTGTATCCTATATGATGGAATAGCTACTTTCAATGCATGGCCTTAGTTCTTCATGTAATGCGTTGGGATATGACAGGTTAGATGTAAAATCAATTTAAGCTCCTCACAATAAGAATCATTATTTTGTTTCAATGTCATGAGTCGTATAGCTCACTTGGTTTTATATTACCTTCTGTGGAGCTGTTAAGATTGAACATCATTATTCCTTCAGGTTGGATCACAGAAGTTTTCTTGATTTCAGTTTCTGTGACTGGAGATGATGGTTCTTTTTAAAGGGGGTGCATTGGTATGTTTTCTCTGAGAGTAATGGAGTCAAGAGACTAAGAAAGCATTTCTCCATAAGTCAGGGTGACTGTAAGACAGAGAAAAGATCGAGATGTAGGTATGGAACAACACATTCCAAGAGTACAATGTGCTTTGGGAGAGAAGTCGATAACTACATGGGAGCAGCTGACAATGTGTTTACATTTGTGATAAATATGGATGAACATACTTAGAGAGTTTGAGTAGGAGCTGACAGATAGTTTAAGAATATTATTCTGTCTTTTCGGTGGAGAGTAAAAGATAGGGTATAAAAAAATAAAAGTAGGGCTGGGAAGGCGGCTCAGTGGTAGAGTGCTTGCCTTGCATACATGAGGCCCTGGGTTCATTTCCTCAGCACCACATAAGCAGAAAAAGCCGGAAGTGGCGCTGTGGCTCAAGTGGCAGAGGACTAGCATTGAGCTGAAGAGCTGAGGGACAGTGCCCAGTCCCAGAGTTCAGGCCTCATGACCGACCAAAATAAATAAATAAATAAGTAAATGTGGATATTTAAGCAAACTGGCTACCTCTAGAAGCCAGGTATAGACAATGAAAATTAATTGCTGAAAGCATGTATGTGGTGGTAAATAGTTGTATGTGGAAATTATTTAAGCTACTATTGAAAGGAAATGCTCACTGCTGAGTAAAAGATATGAAGAGAAAGAAGAATTTTCTCTGAAGAACTAGATGAATGGTAGTTCTGCTTTCTGAGGTGAAGGGAAGGCTCTGTGAGTGAATAGCACGAATGATTAGACGTTTTCTTGAACCAAAAGAATAATGATACTCAATTCTAACTTCTCTGTGGAAGGTAAGATAAATCACATGAACGAAGTATATGACAACTGTAACTGGAAAACAGATTATCTTGACCTCAGAAACTAGAGGATTAAATATCTCCAGAGGGAAAAAAACAATCATATAGAATGAAGATTATGCGATGATTATTGTTCTTAGCACTGGTAGAGAGTTGTTTAGAACTTGACAAGAAATGTTCAAGTATTAAGACAGGGCAAACAAATCGCATAAGTTCATGAGGGTTATGGAGGAGAGGGAGCAGACAGCAAATCTAGGCAGATGAAGGGAAGTAAGAAATCAAGAACAATATTGGATAAACTTTAATAATGTAGAAACCTTTGCAAGACAGAGCAGAAGGGAAATGATTGAAGAACCATTTTCTTTTTTTTTTTGGGTCGGGTCGTGGGGCCTGAACTCTGGGCCTGGGCGCTGTCCCTCAGCTCTTCAGCTCAAGGCTAGCACTCTACCACTTGAGCCACAGCGCCACTTCCGGCTTTTTTCTTTTTTGCTTATGTGGTGCTGAGGAATCGAACCCAGGGCCTCAGGCATGCAAGGCAAGTGCTCTACCACTGAGCCATCTTCCCAGACCCTGAAGAACCATTTCCTGAGTGATCAAGAACACATGCAATTTAATGAGCGAGTTGGACTGAACTGAACAGCAGGGACAATTTAGCCACCATGAAAGGAAGAGGAAAGGAAAAAAACAAAAACAAAACGTGAGTACAGATGCAGACATTTATGTTGATTTGGTTGCAAAATCATGACAGTCTCCTCAGATTGAGTCAATGAGAAGTGCGGATAGGAGATGTAAAATAGTAGCCTGAGAAGACAGAGAAGAGAGTTCATCAAAGACAACATGGTAAGATCGCTTTGGAAGGATGAGAGTCTACCTGAGGCTTATCCTTCTGTACCTAAGAGAGAGTACACTTTTCTACAATGGCTATATGTGAATTTCCCACATGAACATCGTCAATATTTCAGGCTCTCAGTAAGTATTGTATGCATGTGACTTTAGTTGGGGATGTTTCCCTATAATGTTCATCCATTGGAAATAGTTAACCTTATTAGAAAATATGCACTCTAGATCTTCTCTTTGCCACTGCATGGCTCTTTCCTCACTGTATTTTGTTCCCCAAGTGGCTGATTTATATAGACTATATCTCTTGTCCAACAGATACAGGTTGAGTTTGGCCAAGGGAAAGGGTAGAAGAAAGACCCATTTCCCATGTTATTTACCTGGTGGATTCTGTACGAGCTTGTTTTACTTAGCTGAATCAGTTACAAGATTGTCTTTCTAGGTTTTGTTAATTGTCTCTTGCCTTGGTTTTTCATGCCAGAGCAAGCCATGCTGTTCATGGTGTTCTGTTATTTCTGCCTCTAGAACAAACTGTTCTAACTTGTGGTCTTCCAACACCCCAGCCACAGCTTTGCAAATGTCTTTCTCATGCTACCTACACTGAGTGTGCTGTTTCTGAATTATTTTATGGTAACTAAAGAGTCTCTGTCCATCTTGTGCTCTACGGTACAATACCTCAGACTAACTGATTTATAATTAACACCATTTTTTGTTTAGAGGCAGGGAAGTGCAGGATGGAGCAGCTGGTACCTGGTGGTTGGGGTGAGGGAAGTTATACTGTGTTATCCCGTGGAGAGAAAGACAGAAAGGGGAGACGCAGAGTCAGAGAACTAGCAAGAACCTGAGAGGGGGGAAATTTGCTCATTTTTAATAAGAACATCCCTTCTAGCTGACCCCTCATTAATATTGACATCAATTCACTCATGACCCCCAAAATATACCATTAGCATTACCTACCGGCATTGTTGCAGAGGAGAATCCTGTGTCCAACTCAGAAACTTCGGAGAAATCTTTGAGTCTACATCATACAGCACATGGCATTAGAGATGATCAGGAAAAACAAATCCTTACGTGCCATTCTGGGATTGAATTATTCATCCCGTTGAGAAATGTACAGTAAACCTATGAAGAAAGGAGAAAGCAGGTGCAAAGAACATGGCATCATATTCATGTGCATGAGACACAGACAAGATATTGAGGGCTGGGAAAGAGTCTTGCTACAGCTTCAACAGGAGGTATAGATTGGTGGCATCAGCTGGCTTACTAAAAAGTCTGCACTGGACAGCCGACCTCTGACGTATTGATGGCTTCTGATTAGAGCTGGTCAATAATGCTTGTTGAAATAATTACAAGCACACAGTTGTAATTACACAGCAGTCATTATCTTATCATTGGTAACAAGCGTATGGTGCCTCTGTGGTAAGTAAAGGTTTTGGTGTTTAAATCTCGAACTCTTCATCTGTTCTCTGGAACCTCAATTAACCTCATTCAATTCTGATATTATAACTTAAATGGAGGCAATTTATTACAACATAAACCAAAGCTACCCACACATTCCCATGGTAACTAGTGAGAGGGAGACTTTTACTGTGCTCTGTGTTCCATGGAACCATCCGTGAAATGACTAGCTTTGGTAGATTATAACACAGCTAACTTCATTGAGAAGGTGGCCATGTGTATCGCTGTATACTTACTATGCCATATGTAATTTAATTTTTTTCTTCTCAGCTAGATGCAGCTTTTCCCAATTTCATACATTATTATTGTTGTTGTTGTTGTTGTTGTTGTTGTTGTTATGGTGATGTACAGAGGGGTTATAGTTATGTAAGTCAGGTAAAGAGTACATTTCCTTTTGAATCATGCCACTCCTTCCCTTGTTCGCAATCCCAGTTGTTCCCCTCTTCAATTTCCTTTTCTGTCTACCATGGTCCTTCAACACACGTGTGTTGCGTGGTACATTCCAGATGCTGACTGATTCACATACATCAAGCAATGAAAAATGTATCTACTGTATCTAAGTCATGTTTTCCTCCTAGAGGGTATTTGATTTTTTATAATTCTAGCATTGTGTAAGAGCAAAATAGGAAAAGGAATATGATCAGTAAGGAATTAAGACCATAGCCCGTGTGCAGTGAAATGTCTACTTCCTGCTTCAGCTGAAGTATTAGCAATCTCAGTTATAATTTGTAAAGAGATGGAATTAAGGTCAAACTCCATGGCTGTTGCCTGTAATTCCAGCTATATGGAAAGCCTTCATTAAGAGAACAGTCTCAGAACAGCCTTGGGCACAAACATGAAACTTAACCTGTAAAAATAATTGAAGCCAAAAAAAAATAAAAAGATGATCAAAGTGTGTGCCCATTATCATAAAGCCCTGAGCTCTCACCCCAATACTGCCTAATGGTAAATTTAGAAAAACTCAGAATTCATAAAGTACAAATTTATAATGCTATAGCTTATGTGTGTATAATAAAGGGAAGAAAAGAATATGAATTTTTGGCAGTCACTGGCTTTCAGGAAATTTGTCGCCTTTAATACGTAGTTGTTTAACAGTAAAAACTCTTTGCCTTAGTCAGAACATTCAAAAGGACAAGTATTTTTTTTTACTAAAATGGTGCTCGCAGTTGAGTAATAACCCTACCCAGAATTAGATAGGTTAAAATATAAACCTGCAGAACAGGTCTGTATTTGAAAGCAGTCATTGCAGACGTTAGTTAAGATACGGATCATCTGGAATAGAGTGGCCCCTGATCTACTTTGAATGGTTCCTCAGATGTTGGCCTGGCGGATGTCCGACAGCCATGTGAAAACAGACACAGGGCAAACACCATGTGGTGGAGATTGGAGTTATGGAATTGCTGGCCAGCAACTACCAGCGTGTGGGCAAATTAGCACCAACAAGAGGAATTCTTCATTCAGGTTTCAGAATGTAAACCTGTCAACACCTGAATTTCAACTTCAGGATTTTGCAGCTGTGAAGGAGTAAATGTCTTGTTTCAGCCGCCTAGCTTGTGATATGTTGTTATGGCAGCCCCAGGAATTCAATACAGTCCTAACGGATAGATACAACAATAGAAATCGGTGGTAAATGGCTTTCAGCACTTTGCTGGGGTGTGTGGAGCACTCAGAGGCAGGTTTCGGAGGCCTTTTTGAAGGTGACAATCATAAGCGAGAGCTATCCCACGCAAAACAAAGTCTGCAGCCATTGTTTTATCCAGAGCATGAGGAATTGAGTTAGTCTCGGAATTTTTGCCTAGACACACATAAGGTTTAAGTCCTTGTACAACGGTGTTTCAGTTCAAACTGCATCTTGAACCGGAGCCCTTTTTATTGTTCTTTAGTATTTTTAACAATATCATTTAACCAAGTAGATGGCATTGTCAAACATATTTCTTCATCTCTTTTCAAGGTTGATATCAGCCTAAATGATGAATGAGGCAAATTCTAAATATTTGATTCCTGACTCTTTAGAAACAATAATTTAACTGCACCCTAACCCTTTGGAGAGGAATGAATACAAACTATTAGACCTGGTAATCAGCCATATAAACTAAATATATTATCTATGGAAATTAAAGCCTAAATATGCTCTGTTATAGAACCCATTTCTTCATTGTTCTTCCTTACCAACAGAAAAACTCACCAAAGAGAGAAAGAAATTGTATGTTGCTTTAGTTTACAAAGTAAATTAATTTTTAAGTTGGAAATGCATTCCAATATATGTGTGTTGTTTAGGTAAGAACATATTGAAGAGAAAGAACTAACTTGGAAACAACTCTGAAAATATCTCTCTAATTAGTTAAAGGCACTTTTCTAAATGCCTAGGGATCCTACTTATACACTTATGCTGATACTAGAATTTTCTTTTTAATTCTTCATGGAAAACTTGCCCTGAGTTAAGTGCACTTTGGAGAAGGTTTGATTGTGCCAAAAATTGCTGAATTATTAAATATTTAATATGGATTTTCCATAGGAAAGTCCCTGTGTGTATTCCTGGCAAGATAATTTGGGAAGATAATCAAACCAGATCAGCCAAGAAGGAAATCAGATGTAAAATGAGAACCACAGGAATCTGAATTATTTAAGTATGGTTGCTTTATTTACAAATGGACTGAGCAAAACATCTCATTAAATAAAAAGCAATTTTCCAAGAGAAAGATGAAATACCCACAACACTGAATAAGAATAAAGATAACAAATGTTGAACATTCAGTCACAACAAACTGTGAAATTAGTTTTCCTCTGCCTAATGGAGAACAACAGTTTTCCATGTTTATCACTTATCAATCATATTCCTCAGGGAATAAGTGATTCCCATAAAAGGTAGGAATGATCACTTTTAAAAAATCAGTTTACTTCATCAGGAAGCTAGAATTCTGATTTCCATCCTTTTTGTTCAGCAATAACATGGGCTTTCACAAATGACGGTGATAAAGGAGACTTCAGCAGGTTAATCCAGAGTGTGATCTGCACACCACACCAGGTCTGCTCTGCAAGTTATGTGTTATCCAGATGAAGGAAGGATAAACATTTCCCCTTAAACTTTTCTAGTCAGTTGACATTCTCCTGTAGCTTTAGCCTGTGGTCAGTAGACTCTTTTCTTTGAAGAATGACTATCTTCATGACAAAATCACAAGATGAGTTTCATGAACTATGAGCTACATATGAATCATACAAAACTGGATCCTGTCTTGGTCTGTTACAGGGAGAGAAAAGTGAACCTGGTCTTGTGTCATAAGTACTTTGAGAAAATGGTATCTTGGGAATAGTATGGAGTTGGGAGTCTGACCTCGATTCAAGTTTAATACCATATTCCTTTCGCCATTTGATCCCGAAAATGTTGCTTCATGTAGTAATGCTTAGTTCAGAGGTTCATTAAAGACCATTGGTCACTGTAAACCAAACACTTCATCAATAATATAGTGATGCAATGGTGCTTTATAGAAATGCAATTTCCGTTCTTTTTTTCATTTTTTAAATTTAATTTTATTGTCAAAGTGATTTACAGAGGGTTTACAGTTATATACATAAGGTAATGAGTACATTTCTTGTCAATTTGGTTACCCTCTCCTTCATTTTTCTCCCAATTACCCTCCCCCCAGTTTTCCCCTCAAATTGTACCATTGATTTCCAACATACTGTCTGTGAGTATTGTTGCATTGGTTCATCCTTTGTCCTTTGTCTCAGCATTTTGTTCCCTTCCCTTTCCTAATTCAGACAAATGTATGTACAAAAAAAATACCTAGAGTACCAAAATCAAATACAGGGGACAACAGGGGATAATCCATAGGAAATAAAACACAAAAGAAAAAAGAAAATCACATAGTGCATTAGAAAAATATCACCGAGGAAGACACCATCTACCCTCTGTAGAATGGCCTTCTCTTGTCCTTCAGAGAAATTAGCACCATTTGTAATTGAATCAGTAAGACAGGTTGGCTAGTAATATTAGAGTGAACTTCTCTGAATAAACTGTTGAACACACAGCATATTGCATAGGTGTGTCTGTATATTTAATATTTAAATGGCTGTCATATCGATATAACAACCCACTGGCATCAAGTCTTGAACCCTTCTGCATTTGTTTCCAGGAACTTGATTTCCTTTCCCATCCACCTCTAAGCATTAGTAAAGAGATAACGTTACCCTTGGTGCTCCAGTGCTTTACTTTGTGGGAAAGTCTCAGATACAACTTAAACCTACCCAGCTTGATGTGGGGGAAAGAACATACATAAAGTTTTGTCCAGTACTTAAAGACGAAATCATCATAAATGACTATCTTGATGAAATCATCCAGACAGCCTCTGCCAATCGAAGAGCCTTTCCACTGTGACCCCTCTCGCCCTGCATGCATACTCAGCCTAAGTACTCCAGTCATATCTGGTTTAGAAAGGCACAACTTTAGAAGCCTGAAGGAAAATTACAATGACTAGGTCCTGTGGAGTCCTTGCAACCTCTTTAAGGCTTTGTGAAAGGCAGCAGGCATTAGTTATCAGAACCTGGAAGTTAAGGGCATTTTCAGAGGTCTGCTGTCTGGAAAGAGAATTTGTGGACAAAGATCATTGGCACCTAGGAAGCCAACAGAATGGAAACTATGGAAACACATCATCAGCCCTTATTTCCATCCTGTTCAAAAGTTGTTTGCTTTTTAATTGGAAGTTTCAATTATCCCCAAATGTTAGAGTCAGAGCCCAAGGAAACATATTGAGAACAGCTTTTGGGGATAAAGTAGGTGTGTGGAGAGGCACAGAAAAGATACTCAGTATAGATCCACAGGTGCACTCACTTGAGAGCACACACACATGTGTGTGTATCAAACCATTAAATATTACAAGCCACTTATTAAGAAACTTTGTTCAGCAAGAGAGATTTGAAAGCAATTTTACTTTGTTTTGTAGTCATTTTTTTCTAAGTATTTCACATATGGTCTTTAATACATACACAGCAATAAAGACTTTTTTTTGCATCTAAAGCAACAAAGTTAAGATTGATATGCAAGAAAAGGGGAGGGATGAAGACATAATCCCAAGCTGGGATGGATTTTCCTGAACCTTATTGAAGCCTGCTTGACTCTCAGTAGCTCATGCAGTTTGAAGCACTTTGTAGCAAAAGAAACCAAACAAAAAGAAAAGCTTAGAGTTAAGAAGTACATTGTGAGAAACTTCCCAAACACTGCAGAAGCAGAAGGAATGAGAAATAAGGACTCAAAAGCTGTTGCCACTTAACCTCAAGTCGTGAGACAGAATATACTCTCTTTTAGCAAGTGGATAGATTCATAGAAAGGCTATAGATTCCAGGACAGCAAAGAGTTCAGAGTCTTGTCGAAGACAGGGAATTTACTCATTTATATTAGCACTGGACTCTAAATACAGGTTGATATCAATTTTTGAATGATATTCTTAGAAAATCTTTTGATTGTGTGTATAGATGGCAGAAATGTGAAATGTTTAAATGTGAGTTCAAATATCCAATTGTATCCATGATTTATAGAACACACTTACAGAACAGACTGTCCACCAGCATGAGAAATGGTGTGAATTAACCTCTGTCAAATAAGAAGTCTATCAGAGATAAAGCCTGTTTGTTCGTCTGTCAGGAGTGAAACTTGGTTTTATTTATCACAAATCCAAGATTATCTTTTTTTTTTGTCTGTTGTGAGGCTTGAGTTCTGCTCCTGGGCCCTGTCCCTCAACGCTTCAGCTCAAGGCAAGCATTCTACCACTTGAGCTACAGAGCCACTTCCAGTTTTCTCGTGGTTAATTGGAGATCAGAGTCTCAAGGACTTTTCTTCCTGGGCTGGCTTTGAATTGCAATCCTCAGGTCTCAGCATCCTGAGTAGCTAGGATTCCAGGCATGAACCATCTGTGCCCGGCCAAGATGATCTTATCCTAAGTGTGACTTGGACACACTTGTCCTTCATGAATGAAGAGCATGTGTAGGTTTACTTATTGCTTTCATTCTTTCATTCTTTATTGGTTAGCCTTACAGGGTTTCAGTTCATCACGTCAGTTTATGAGTACGTATGTCATTCTCTGTAATAATTCTCCCCCCTTCCTTTCTTATCCCTGGTTCCATATTCACCTAGTTACATAACTTCATTTTCCCACTCTTCCTCTCTTCATTCATCTACCCAACTCCATATAACACTGCCCCCACCCCCTGGCCACACACATACATAGACCTTAATCTAACTCCCACATAACACACTCTCCCCAAAGCCACAAGTTTCACTTTCCTGGTATTCCTTTGTGTTAGTCTGTAAATTAGTTGTTCAAGGAAGTTAAACCATTGGAATTCTCCCCTGCATATACCACCATTTAGTTAATACATGTGTAAGGATGCAGTTGACTACATGTATGTTTATATAAGCAGATTTCAAATTGTGTAATTCTGCGTGACCAGCATTTCGGAAGTATTATTAAATGTAGGAGTTAGAGAAGACTTCCTCAAGCAATGATGTTGAAGTCAATAGGCAACAGAAGGATTAGGGTTGCATATTGGTTAAGCCAAGCATCTGTGAACTCAGGAACTAGATAGCATGGGATGGAATCTTTCCTCCCTTCCTCACACGCGCCATTCCTCTGTGACAGGGTAACATAGTCGTAATAAGAACATCCCCTACAGAGGGCTTGTAAGAAGACAACAAGTTTAAACATAGACTTGAGTATTGAGAACAATCTCACCGGAAGCACTGTGAGTTCTTGCTACTATTAAATAAGTCTAAGAGTTGTGGGGAGAATTGTGCTCCAAAGGGTGGGTGAGCACCATGAGTTAGGGCCCTGAGGAAGGTGAATGACAGATCATGGAAAAACCAGAACATATAGCTGATGACAGCTCATTCAAGGAGGGGTTTTGAAAAAACGGTACATTTTAGAATATTGCCCAAAGGAGAGATGTGAGGGAATATAAGACCCTTGATTAAAGATGTCCAAGAGAAACAGATTTGAAATTTATAAAGACAATTTTCACCCAAACTGTGAACTTCTGTCACTGGGTAAGGGTATTTGAAGAACCCTATGTTGACATTGTTGTAATAATCCAGAGTAGAGATAGCAAAATAGGTCAGACTGTGACATGGTAAATGAGATATATGTCAGTAGGTTTCCAATTGACTTCTCAGTTCCAGTGTTTGTTTAAAAAATTAGGTAATATATTGACTAGGTTTAAATTCCGCCTAGAATACTGATCATTTACATTCTACCACTCTACATAATGAAAGCACCTAAACCACAAAGACCAACTGAATTCTCACCCAGCATTCGATTTTAATCCCGCATTATTTAACAAAATTTTTAGTTGTTGTTCTGCTATTATTATTTGATTCCTTATCTCCTGAGCACACTAGGAAATTTACCTGTTTCCCAACCATCCACATGTTTGAGGAGTATTGATTTCCTAGGGCTACCATAGTAACAAATGATCACTGATGGAATGTCTTAAAATGATACAAATATATGCTAATGGACAGAGTCACAGGTGCAAAATGGGGCTGAAGGAATTAATGAGTTTCTTGGCAAGGTTATTTTTTTTCCAATTCCCATGGTTTCTCCCTCACCCATTTTCCTAGACTCCAGGGCACACATAGTTTTGATTTCTGCTTCCTTCACATTTCTGGATCTGACCCTTCTGCCACTCAGGACTCCACTTAGGACCCTTGTGGGATGGCAGTGGGCATTTGGGATAACCTTTCTCTCTCTCAAGATCTTTGACTTCATCACCTGTGAAAGGTCCCTTTGTGGTGAATAGTGACATGTCTTGGAGTTTGGGGTTTGGGACATGGTCGTCTGGGATGGGAAGTGTTGTTGTCACCACACAAGAGGTGTCAGAACTCAGTGGAAGAATCCTGAGAAGCAGCCATTCACAGTAGAGTAGCATCACGGTATAAACTCACATCTCATCTCCAGCCAGGACTTGTAATTTTCATCTTCTGAAGGGATCTCACAACACAAGCGACATGCTCACATGGACAGCTCACCTGTTTCCACCTTGAAAAACCATGGACAGATCTCCAGAGCTAGAGAGTATGTGCCTTCGCCCCCCAGCATTGCTTACACACCTTTGTGTTGCTGGTAACTTTTATGTTAACACAAATGTGGGTTGCTCAATATATGTGTGGGACAAATTGTTGGCTCTGGCTCATGGACATATTGAAATAATACTTTCATTTTTGGCCCACTGGAAGTGTATTGCTGCACCCACCAGATTTTCTTCTTACCAGTGTGTATGCGTGTAGACCTATCTGGAAATGTCTGTCATTCATCCAGCACTGTTTAGGTGTCATTTTCTTGATAAGGAACACATCTGTCCACCTACCAAAGATCTAGTCATTTTTTTTTTTACAAAGCTTCTGATCTCAGACAACTTGTGTCTACTATAATTGGCTCAGTCAGAGAAATACAGCGTAAGCATATACACATACCTCAAAGACACCTACAATTCATCATTAAAGTTTATTATACTCATTGCTGTCAACTGCTTTTGTTGCTTTTAATGGATCCAAACTTTATGCCATATACTTCAATGTATCTTTTTCTTCTTATTTTTTTTGGGGGGGGGGTCTGGTCGTGGGGCCTGAACTCTGGGTCTGGGTGCTGTCCCTCAGCTTTTCAGCTCAAAGCTAACGCTCTACCACTTGAGCCACAGCGCCACTTCTGGCTTTTTTCTTTTTTTCTTATGTGGTACTGAGGAATCGAACCCAGGGACTCAGGCATGCAAGGCAAACTCTCTACCACTGAGCCACCTTCCCAACCCCACTTCAATGTATTTTATTCAATTTTTTTTGATTTAACGCATGATCACCATCAGCTCTTATAAGTTTATTATCACTGTTCTTTTAAACACTTTCAAGTTGAGGCTAAGAAATGCTTTCATTCTGACTTGTTTGCCTCTGTAGTTAGGAAAAGGTTTTTCTAGAGTCAGCAATTCTGCATTTCTGTGTTCAGTGATCAAGAGCCTTTTAAGTGGAACACATCGCATTGTGATTCTAGTAAGGAGCACAATTTTGAGTAATAAGTGACTCTAAAACATTTACAAGTCACAGAAATGCACCTTGGAGCAAAAGATAACCTAATGCAGGGTTTCACACAATTGAGCAGAAACTACTCTGTATGACTGCAGCCTGCATTTCCTCCAACTGCTTCAATGTAGATCTGAAAATCTGGCTACTGAGAAATGAATTCCAGCTTCACCTCCCCTTAACCACTAATTCTGTACACACCCCATCTTCTCTCTTCTGCTTAGTCACATTTGGGAGACTTAGGGGTCATCTCATAAGTGCATGTTAACTACTCCAACCAATTCTCACATGCAACCACAGGGAAATCTGTTGATTCTGTTAAGTTCTGCTAGGCTGCTCTGATCATTTCACCAGACAGTACCATAGACTCTGGTAGCAGTTTTTTTTTTCCTGTCTTTTTTTTTAAACACACAACCTTGCTATAGTATTTGCAAATGCTTTTTCTTTAGGGACTCTGTAGTTTCCTAGAATATACATAAAAGAACCATGAAAAACTGATATAGAAATGTATTCTCCTACAGTTGTGCATGCTATAAGTCTGAGATCAAGTTGTTGGCAGAAGCATGTTTCTTTAAGGGCTCGCCTAGGGAGAAGGTTTTCTTTCATGTTACCTTTCAATAGTCACAGGCAATCCCTGGTGTCCCTTTGCTTGTGGCTGCATGACTCCAATCACCGCCTCTGCTGGCATGTGTGTGGCCTTCTTTCTGTGCCCATATGTCAGTGCCCAAACCTCCTATTGCTTATAAAACTACCACCACTCAGATGAGCTCTTATCATCTATGAACTCATCTTGACTTGAAAATGTCTGTGAAGACCCTGTTTCCATTGGAAATCCACATTCACAGCTGGGAAGGGTTTTCACTTGAATATCCTTGGGAGAGAACCGCAACTCAGCCCAAGGTAAAGATCATGCAGTGTGAACCAATTCTCCAGTGCCAATGCCATGATGTCCTCCTGGGCATCTCTACTTCTCCTGCATTCCCAACCTCCCTGCCTACAGAGCATCAATCACTCACCCTCAGCCAACTCTTTGAGAAGCAGTTCTGCCACTAGCAAGTAGATGCCTTTTACAATCCAGAGCTGTGTGGGGATAAGGGGCAAAGGATAGAACGCTGTCTGACTCTTATCTAAATGAGTCTGCAGTGGAAGAAGAGAAGCAGTGTTGCTCAGGCCTGAGAGCCTCGTATAGACACGGGCATAACGTGGTTTCTTTCTCTTTTCCCTCTAGTCTTTATTCTGCTGAGGCTGTAAGTGTGAATGTGATCGAATGGATGGATGGAGATGGATCAAGGGCAAAGATTTAGAGGAAAAGATAAACATAAGTAAGCATGTACAAAAATTCCCACTTTCTGCTTTGATGGTTTCAAAACTAGATCCAAATTCTCTTCAAATGTATATATATTGCATATATTATATTATAAAATATATTATATATGATATATTTTATTATACATATATTATAACTTATATTATTTATTTTATATAATATATGTATATTATATTCATTTTTTTGGTGATGGGATATTTTCCAGGAATAGCTTCAATGTCTCTCCCAAACTGACTCTGATTGAGCTTTCCTGTCACATGTTTCTTCTTGCTGTTTGCTGAGTAATTAGTGACTAGCCTTCAACCTTCTGGATTGTTTTATATCAAACTATCATATGTAGCTCTTTTGCTTTAAGTGCTTAAAGACAGGTAATGTCTTGTTTTGAAGATGAAAGTCCAGTTTCAGACAGCACTCAGATATTTTTGTCGTGATTTTTCTTTTATTTTCAACAATGCCTCCTGGTTTTTCCCTGGTTGGGGTTATACCACAATTCTCCTATGTCTACCTCCCACTATGAATATTAATAAGAAAATCAGTATTAAGGAATAGCATTTTCCCTAATAATTATTTCTTAATATTACTATTATTTAGAATACTAATAGTACTATTAAATATTATTTATAAAATTAATTTCATTACTACTATTTACTTATCAATGTGAAATTATATTAGTATGAAAATACAGCATTTTTATATTTGTATAAAATAAATATGTACATATAATATGCTATAGTTTTAGATTACAGCAGTTTGCCCTAATAAACATACTTCAAATGTACAAGCATAGAACCCAGACTGATCTTGTTAACCTAATAATTTTCATACTTAACTTCTTACAAAGGTAATTTTTATATTTTGATTTTTTCCACTAACCTTTTCAGACTATAAAAACGTTATACAAGTTTTGTTTCTTTTAAATGTATAAATAGCCAGTAAACAAAATATAGCTTCAATTCCTTAAAGAAGCATATGTGGGAATAACGTATCCATGTGAAAAATGATTGGGGAAGATCCTGTGTGTTTGTATTCGGGTTTACGGTTGGATTTAGGGGCGCAGCTTCTTAAAAACGTGCCAGTTCCATCATTAGAAATGGAAACGCTTTACATCTTCCCGTGTGATGCATATATTGTTATGCTCACCACTGAGTGTCATGCCTTGCTGACTTTCCATCTGGGTTTGGGTGCAAATATTTTTATAGATGCACGCATAAATCTTCTGACCTCAGGCCCAATTTATCGGCATTAGCATGTGCTCTCACTCTCTAACATGCTGAAGGAGGCGATTTATGCTAGGTAATTTGTAAGATCCGGATTAGATATAGATTCAGGGCTAGACATGTCTCTGTGGGGTAATATATGTCCCCATTCTGCTGCTCCCTTTTTTGTGCTCTTTAATTTTTCTACATGGGTTAAATGAGGCCAAGGCATAACACTGGACAGCTATATTTGCTTGACATGATTACTATTTTAGTAGCTGTCTCTTTTATTTATGACTGGTGTTTGTGTGCCTAGTCCTATTTTTTCCCCCTTAACTGTTTTGAGTTGACATCATTTGTCTCAGGCAGCAGCTGAAAGAAAGCCCAGATCCTCAGTTTCCCCATTCCATACCCATCCCAGAAGACTGCTGTGCAGCAACTCACACGTGTGACACTGGTCCAGTTTTCCCTTTTATTTTTCACTCTGATGGGCACCAGTGATGTTGTGGGAAATGTTTGTAAGTCTTGACTTTCTGGCAAATATTTGGTGAGATTCTAGTTCTTACAGAGTAACTGAGGCTCAAATTCAACTTGAATAGAGGTATTCCTTATGGAGTGGTTAACCTGTAAGGTAGACAATGCACATTTTCCTCACGTTTCATGTGAGGGTTCGCTAGTTGACAAATTACTTTATACATTGCTGAGAGATGCATTTTGTAAACTAATACTGAGAAGGATCTCTGAAAGGCCTACAGTATCTGCTATTTTCTAACTCAAATGAATTGTAAATTCCTATGATTATATCCATCTGCTGATGATGTTTGTAACTTTCCATGGAACATTGATTTTTAAATCTTTAAACTGATAGCCAAATTCTTATTCAAATTTCAGATACTCATGATGCTTACAGGAAAAATGGCAAATTCTACTTACTACAAAGATAAACAGCCCACATTCTAGCATTTTGTTGTGCCTTTGTAAATTTCTAAGATACAGTGTAAGGCATTTTCATAATAAAATATTAAAATATTTAGGCTTTTTTTTGTTTTTGTTCATGTGGCTTGAGCTCTGGGCCTAGGCACTGTCCCTGAGCTCTTCAGTTTAAAGTGAGTGCTCTACAACTTGAGCTACACCACTTCTGGTTTTCTCATGGACTTTCCTGTCTGGGTTGGCATTTAACTGTGATCCTCATTCCTGAGTAACTAGAATTACAGGCGTGAACCATCTGTACCCAGCTAAAATATGCAGTTTTGTCTATACAAATATCTTTATTATCTCGAGTTTCTTAGTGGGGATTTTTTCTTTTTTCTGTATGTCTGTAGAAGTTTTTGAACATCATTCCAGATTTTGAGATGGGTTAGGAGGAGAAGAACAGTGAAAAGAAACTTTTACTTTGCAAAGTGCATGAGGTCTTCACACCAAATATGAAGGAAGATGATTATCCAGTAATATAAGTAACGGTTGAAATCCCCCCAAAATAATTAGGATGAATTCTGTGACTCTTGCCTGAAGATCATCACTGGAAGACTAGTTCACAGTCCAGAATGAAAAAGCTAATAGGAAATACCTTCAAATAAACCTCCCACCACCATGCCTGTTAAGTTCACTTGTTCACTGACTTATTCTGGCTGAGCTGATCAGAAGACAAGGAAACACTATGCAAGGGTGACTTCCAGGAAAATGATTCACAATGAAAATAAATGAAGGTCTATGTTCAAGCCAAGAAAACATTTGCTCAGCTGGAAAGTCAGCCAACTGGAATCTGTACCTGCCTGCTCATCCCAACACTCTGTCCTGGATTCATCTTGTACTCTATTAAATGATGTCAGTGGCAGAGATGTTAATTCTAAGGTAGCTTTATGACAGTTGTACAATTATGCAAACTTTCTTGCAAAATCGCAAACTCTTCCCGCTCTTGAAAAGCTCTATTTTTTTATTTCTTTGTTTTGTGCGTTTATTATTTCTAATCTCTCCTTTCTTCATCATGATTCATGAACAAATGAGCTATGAAAAGCAGACCAACAGGCATCCTCTTCTACGAGGATCCAGGGAAGCTGCTTTGAGGGAGGAAGAGAGCGAGAATATTCCGCAGTCTAAACCATTGCTCTTGCGTGTCTTTCTGTTCTAAGAGGATGTGGTCAATTCTTTGTGGCATTTACCTTAGGTTTAGCATTTATCTTGGGTTTAGTATTAATGTGGATGAGTTCTCTTTGTTTTTCTCTTTTATTGTCAGTCTACTCTCCGTCTTATTTTCTTTATTCCCTCTCCGCTTCTTTACTCTTCGCCTTTCATCTCCTCTTTCTCACACTCTCTCATTCCCTGTTCTCTACTCCTTCAGTTTTCATTCCTTTTCTTTATCTACTCCTTATCTCTTTTGTCCTTAGATCTGTGCACCTCATCTCTTATCCTTATCAAAAGATACATAGAAGCAGTCATCATAAAGATTCACAAAACAAAAACTAGCAGAACACTCCAGAAAGCAAGGAATGATGCATTGCTTAGTGGTACTTGATGATTTTCTCAGTCTTCCCACAATCCAAGAGTACTGTACCCTCTATATGTACAAAAATTTTTCCTCAATCCTTAGTCTCCTGAACGTTGCAGTATCTGAAGCTGGTGGTGTCTTCCTTCTTTTTCAAATCATGTTCCCCAAGCTCTGAGATGTGGGTTCATCCCCACTTATGTATCAGGAAGCCTCTCAAACCTTAGTTTTCTGTAACAGTAGAATTCAACTAGTTTACTTTATGCCAAGGATCTAGGGAAGACAAGTACTGAGTTTAGTATGATCGTAACAGTTACTCAAAAACTTCAGGAGAATAAAGGTTTGTATAAACTAAGCTTTTATCAGTAATGGATGATCAACTCTGAATTTACAACTCCTATACATGTATATTTAATGATAGAACCTTAATGGTCGGTAGTGCCTTGTGTATTTTATACCTTCTAAGGAATTAAAGATTCATCAGATTTTGGCCTGCAGATCTATTTTCTTCTCACTGAATATTATATTCTCTATTAACATCATGACTTCAACTAGAGGTTCTATGTTAATAATGACAAGGTCTAAGGCTTCTTCCTTTACTACTCCCTTTACTATTCTCCCCTTGCTATTTGTTTAGCTTTACTGCATTTCATATCTTCACTTTGAAACACTTGCTGAGCATGGGGTTATATGAGCACATGCCTACTCCTTTGCTCACCAGAATCATTCTGTAGGAAACAAATCTATACTTAACCCCTGTAAGTTTTGGTTTATTAGTAATAAACATAGGAAATGATGTTTCTAATGCAGGAGGAATCATGTGGAGCACCTATCAATAGCATGTCAGTAACATTACTCAGAAGTGATTAATTCTAGTCTAGTTGTTTCTAGTTTGCTCCTATCTGTCCAGCCATCTTCTGAGCAGCAATTGGAAGAAACATTGTAGTCTGTTTTTAGTATATACCTTGAACATCTTTTGAGAGAATTTATCACCAGATGCTGCTTAAATTAATAAATATACTCTTGGGAGCTACTACTTCATATAAAATATTCTTTTTGTAAACCCCTTACCTAATATTTTCTTTTGTCCTTTTTTCTTTTATATTTAATACCTTACAGCAGGTAACAATTAACTGTACTATGTCTTGTATCTCAATTAATGGAGTAAAGGTTTTTACCTTCCAATAAATAAAGTCGAGTTAAGACCTCTGGTTAACTCACCAGAACCCAAATAAGCATGGGACACTATTTTAAACTAGTGTTTACGTGATTACTGTGTTGTTTAGGCTTCTTTATTTTAATATAATTAAGTCCATATGGCTTATTTATAATTGGTTGAATTTAATTTCCCAATTTATATGGCTAAAATGTATGGACATTCTTTATAAACATATAGTTATTTACTAAGATAAATATTACCTTGCCATATACTCATACAATGTCATCTAATACACAACTTCCATAGTCCATATTTGCCTCTTCCTCTCTACTTATATGATTTTTAAAATTTTCAGTATCACTGCTCCATCATTTCTTAAATCTAGCAGTAACATCAAATTCACTGGACTACATTACATCTTTTTCTTTCCTCTAAAACCATTTTCCTGAGCTCTCCTTCTCCTTCTTTCTTCTTGATTCATGAAATCATGTCTGGAATGTTCTCACCAACTTTTTCCCTCCTATCATTTATAACTCCACCAGAGATGCCACCCTGTAATATAAAGAGAACTTAGATTTAGTTGTGTCACACACAAAGAAGGTTTTTGTCCTGATCATTGGTATACTATTGTGTTAGCTTTAGCAGGTGTCTAAAAGCCTCCATAATCTCACTTACTATAATTACAGAACCAAATCACAGTGATTTTTCATAGTATTCATTTTGTTAATATTTCATACTTCAATCTTATTTTGGACTTTCTATGTAGCATTCTGCATGATAATTCAGTTATTGTTTGAGGCCAAACTCAAATATGATCCTTTTTTCAATTATGCATCATTGTTAAAATCAATTCATAGTTTTCTCAATTTTTTGTTTCAATGACCCTTCAAATATATCTCTATTATGGAAAGTTTATTAGGGAAAATATGTAAATACACAACTGTGTAACTAGATTGAGACAAACTTAATGGTTACAGCCTTCACAGTGCCTAAAGCAGTGTTTTGTGCAAATAAATACACAGTAAATATCTATGGAATTCATTAAATGGAATCACTTACATAATGCCATTATAAACAGTGTAGGTGATAAATCTCTATAACACTGACTAATTCTGTATTATCCTAGGGATTTCCTTTGTTTAGTAAGGCTAGGTAAATTCTGTACACCTTGTACTTGGGGTAATTTATCATACTTATTAGTGGGTTTAGAGCATGAACTTATGTTCTTATTCTCATCTATTGTAAAGGATAATTTGGTTCAATATAGGTAAATGCATTGCCTTGCACATAGTAGTGGACAAATATATAATACATATGTATACATACATAGCTATGCACATATACATATATTAACATATACATACATGTACATAAATATGTATGTATGCATATGACCCTGATTGTGTATGCGTATGTATTGAAATTAAATTTAACTTCTACATATAAGAGGAAATATGTTTTTGTCTCAGTGACATATAAGAAAGTGGCATTTTTGTGTGTATACATAAGTATGTATTTATGTATGTGTATATGCATATATATAAATATATACACAAACTTACTAAAGTATAAAACAGAGGGGTGAACTTCTTGGAGTAACCCCTTTGAAAAATTAACAGACAAATTAACAGACATTTTCAAAAAATAAACATCAGGAAGCTAAATGATGTCTCATCACTACATAGTTAAATAATCACTGTAGCAAAGCAAGTGTTTCCATTTCAGATATTTGATGCTAATGTATGTTTGTTTGGTATGGCCCTTGTACTTTTTTCTCTTGAGTTAGAGTTAACAGGTGTTTTTTATACTCCCACTTAATCTCTCATTTTTCTGAGATCTATATTTTTCCAGTTTTGTTCTGTTCAGAATATTTAGCACATTGCTTTACACACAGTAAGGGGATAATAATTCAGTTTTTTCCATAATTATTTTATTTTTTGTGTCATTCTAACGGAAGGTATGATAGGATCCAATCCCATTCTTTTAAAGGCAGTGAAAAGAAGATGTTGTGTGAGGTCAGTTTCATAATATAGCAGTATATAAGTGGTTCTGAAAATAGTCACTAAACAGTCTTTGAAAGAATCTTATTTCCTTTTGATCTGCAAGTTTGACCTACTATGATTGTTCATGAATTTAGTTTTTGAAAATCTTTGATTCCATCTACCTTGATTCTAGAGGTGATTGTTGGATTATTACTAAGAAAATACCTTTATAGAATGCATTTTTCTCTATTTTAAAATTCCATGCATGAACTAATTCATCAGTGGCCTGATGTTTTTGGAGTCATACCCTTTGGCACAAAATGCTAGTTTGGTAAATGTAACCAGCAAATTCAAACATAAAAATTTCCCAATAGTTGTACATATGGCCATTCATTTCATCCATACTCATAATGTGCAAGGTGTATACAATAGTTTCACAGCTTTTGTCACCCATTCCAATAACTTTCTAAATTGTCAATTCCAAAACATATCTAAACACACCTGCTAAACACTTTAAATTCTTTAAATGTCTGCACCACTGGTATCTATTTTCCAGAACTAGTTTTTGAATAAGTGCAACGCACTTTTCTTAAATTTCAATAGGATGTGGCATCCGCATCTTCTTCAGCTAGAAGTCTTTTAAAGCATGAAACAGTACTCCGTTTTCTTAAATGAAGAAAAGTACTTTCAGAATTCTTAATCAATGATGCAGGTTCCATAGTTTAAACACAATAGTAGAAAATAACCGTATGCCATATCCAATCTTATTACACAACCTTTTGATTTGTCCCTTTCTTCTACTCCCATTCTAATAATTTCTCGTTCTAGTTTTTTTTTCTCCTGTGAAAATGTTTAACCTGAACTAAATTTGTTAAGCTCAGTGACATATATTGTATCTGAGAAACATCCATTCTTGTTTAAAATGTGAAGATAAAATAAATAATGTCTTTCCTCCTAATATTAGCAGTGTCAACTGTTTAATCGGTAATACAATTAGCATTGCAACATGCTTACATGAAAAAGAACTAATGGATTTTAGTCAGTAAACAGTTTACAATATGGCTTGTCAGTGAGCATGATTACCACATTTGCAAATTAATTGAGAATCTGAAAACACTAGAGGATTCATTAAAGTCCATATTTAAATGTTTTATAAAATCATTATCAGTTTACATAAGCTGTGAGAGGGACCAGGTTCTACCACCAGCATCACAAAACAAAGATTATAAAGGCAGATGTGCCAGTGGCTTCCAATTGCATTAGCAGAGTTTGCAGCTTCCTTTAGTGTTTTCTAAGGTTATATCAAATCCTTAAAGGGTAAGTTAAGGCTCGTAAAAAAGTGCTGTTTAAAATTTAATGTGTAGGCCGTGCATTAATGTTTACTGCTTAAAGGTTTCACACATATCTAAGTAACCATTATTGGGAAAGCTATCATTTTAAATTGCTCTATGCTCATCACAATTATTATCAATAAAGAATTAATGATGGGCTGGTAGCATAGTTGAAGTGGTAGAGTATTTCCTTAAGAAGTATAAGACCCTAAATTCAACCCCAGATACTGCCAAATAAAACAAAATGGTACACATAAATATATGAATGAGAGATGGTCTGCTAGGTATTATATTTAACTCAAGAAGAGATGGAAAAGGAAAGGAACCAATTCATGAGTTTTAAATTAATATAAATAAATAACTCCATACATGTTAAGGCATAAATGTAACTAGGATGATACACATTTTAGAAAGATTAGTGAGACATTTGAAAGATTTTTAAACTTTTTTGATGGATTTTCTTTTCACTAGCTTCCTTAATTTTTAATATATGTTTTTAAAAGCCATTTATTTATTTATTACTGTTTTTTTCTAAACAATAATTCAGTTATTTTCAGGTTAGGCCATATTTAGCTGACATTTCCCTTTGCTCAATTATGGCATATTCTTTCAAGTCATTTTACACCAACTCAGCAGAACTCAAGGAGACTCAAAGGTTAATACATTGCAGACCTTGCAGGTTGAAACACATCAGCATGTAAATGACTGATGTATTTATGTCTGTCTGAAACTAAGATCAAGAAGTAGGTATATGTACTATTAATCATACGCCAATTACTCAGATTATACTTGAATTTTAACCTATGATTCTTATTTTTTTAATTATTTTTGTTTACTATTATTATTATTATTATGTGTTGGGGATTGAACTCATGATATTCTACTACTTGAGCTATAATCAAACTTTTTTCTTTAGATCTTGTCTAGGAGGAAGCTTTCACCAGTCCCTATGCTCAAGGTAGCCTAGAACTCATTCATGGTCTTCTTTCTTATACCCCCTAGTGCCCCTGTAACTTATTTTACAAAGTATACTTGAATTAGCTATAATTAATTTCACAGTCACTAATGTTGTACGGTTTCAACTCTTTCACTAAGACAGACTCTTCTCAACCACTTCGTAATGTATTAAAATAGAATCTTTCTGGCTTCATTTCCTGCATCTCCTGGCCATTGAAGAACCCATCTCCTGCTACTTGTCTCAATGAGTTTGTCCCTATCTCATTCCATCTCTTCATTCCTCATTACCTTCTGCTGCTATCTTCTCCTTGGCAATACTCAGTCTGTAACAGTCTAGCCATCTTTCTCTTTCCTAGGCTGGGGAAACCTGCTTGATACAGCCTCATATGCTTTGAAATGATATTCCTTATACACTTGTTAGTGTGACTTTGCTTATGCTCTAATGCAACTCACTGTAGTTCTTAAACTTAATCTATGGCTCATTATTTTAAGTTGTTGGGAAGGGATGAAAAAATGAATTGTCTTCTTTCTATAAAGTTAAATGAATATTGCTATGACTCATATGGGGCATGGGATAACACACTGACATGTCTTTCATGAGCCACTAATTCTTCCAAATCTCATGAGTAAATATCTATACAATTCTTATATCTCAGGCACCTGTTATTTGTCCTTGAGTTAAAATCATTATGCTATATTAGTGTTTACATCTTTCTCCATTACTAATCCTTATCCACATAGTAATGATTCCCAAGTTGGAAACTAACTTCAGATTTCCAGTCCCATTTCCAACCCAGTCCATTCTCATTCTCAGTACACAACCTGATGTACTTGAATGAGACAATAAATGCCAATGAAAATGAAATTAAGAAACAAAATAGGAGTTTAGGATAACCCCTGGACGGAATGTGAGCTGATAATAGAATGCGTCAGTATTACAACTTATAAACTAACCCCATTGAAGGAGGAGGTGTAAACTAACCCCACTGAAGGAGGAGGTGGAATGATAATAGTATTGTCTCAACTAACTTGAGAAGTGAGTGAAGTCTGAAAGACTAAACACAAGAGCAAACAAGCAAGGGTGATAGACATGGCTGGATGAATTAAGCAGTCAAATAGACTTAGGACTCAGACAAGTCCTGGCAATTGGCCATTAGTGACTCATTTATGATCATTAAAATATGTATTCTGATATTGCATATGTGTATTTGCAAACTATAGCTCGTCTGTTCTTAATACAAAATGTGCTGCATCTTTCTTATTGTAAATAAGAATGTTTTTTACCATTCTTTTTCAAGCAAATATTTAATTCTTGAAGAGTATCTTCTCATATTTTAACCTCTAGAGTCACACATTTTCCAATCAGTCATTTCAGAAGTGTCAACATTTTCTTGTGTGTTATGTGGGCTTCTGGTTCTTCAACTTTTAATTTTTCATTCCTCAGTAACTTACCAAATAAATTAAATCCTATCATAATGTCTTAAGTTCTACATAACAGTGACTGTATTATAAACAGAAATCGCTTGTTCTTGATGACAAAATTTGTCATGCCATGTATTAATGCAATTTGCAAGAATTAGTGGATCCAGTGAGCTGTGAGTTATGCAGTTCCGCTCTCAAGATCAGAAGTAGTAACCTTTATTTATAAAGGAAGACTCAAGTGCCATCCCTTCACAAAAGCCTAATTCAATGAGCTATATATTATAACCGTGCCACATTGCTCTTGTATTGGCTAAGAACGATGACATAGAAATATGGCGGATTTTTCTGCACATCTTCTCTGATCAATGGAGATAATTTCCTCAGGGAGCTATAGGGTCTTGCACTCTTTGCCATCAATATGTCTTCTACAGTCTCTGGAATGATTAAACTCTAAATGTTTCATTTTTTCCAGATTATACCTACTCCTCCCTCTGGTGACTAAGGAGGACAGAATAGAAAATTACCTTAAATTTAATTCTCTCTGCTGAGTTTCTACACTATGTTTCTTTCTTGCTTATAAAATCCTGTTTTCTAATATTGTGCAGAATGCATGTGGTCCATTGTGTGTTTTTAAGCTTAAATTTTGATGCTGTTACATCATCATATGTGTATTTGGGTGGGAGTGCACATGTGTGTATGTGTGTGTGGGTATATATATATATATATATATATATATATTCTGCAAGCAATGATCAGATAAACTCTATTTTCTATCTCAAACTATATATTTATAATTAATTAATTGACTGCTATGTATAGGAAATTATTTGGAATTGGAATTTAACAAGATTAGATGAAAATTCTGGAGCAGTTAAAAGAGTCATTGCACAGATAGAAATTTCTTTTAGATACCTTCCCTGAATGTTTCATGGAAATACACTTATAGGTAGCACTTCAGAATTACTGGATTTAAAAAGTTTTTTTTTTAGCTAGGTGCTGGTGGCTCACACATATAATCCTAGCTATGCAGGAGGCTGAGATCTGAGGATCGCAGCTCGAAGCCAGAACGGGCAGAAAAGTCTGTGAGTCTTATGTCTAATAAACTACTCAAAAAGCCAGAAGTGGCTGTGTGACTCAAGTGGTAGAGTGCTATCCTTTTTTCTTTTATTGGGGGGGGGGGGGGGGGCGTGTCTGGTCATGGGGCCTGAACTCTGGGCCTGGGCGCTGTCCCTCAGCTCTTCGGCTCACGGCTAGCACTCTACCACTTGAGCCACAGCGCCACTTCCGGCTTTTTTCTTTTTTGCTTATGTGGTGCTGAGGAATCGAAATCAGGGCCTCATGCATGCAAGGCAAGCGCTCTACCACTGAGCCACCTTCCCAGCCCAAGAGTGCTAGCCTTGAGCACCAAGAGGCTCAGGGACAATGCCCAGGTCTTGAGTCCAAGCCCCAGGACTGGCAAAAATGTTTTGCTTTACCAGGACCTGAGAAGCAAAAACTTCTCACTTTTGCTCAGCTTTCTTGCTCACAACTGGTATTTTATCATTTGATCCACACCTTCAGTTAGGCTTTTTGCTTATTATTTGGAAATGCAGTCTTGCAGACTTTTCTGCCCAGATTGGCATCAAGCCATGATCCTTCAGGTTTCAGTCTCCTGAATATCCCAGATGACAGGGATGGTCTTTGGTGCTCGGCTGTTTTGCTTTTTGAACATTTTTTAAAAATTTTATTTTATTGTTAAGGTACTGTACAGATGGGTTAGTTACAGTTACATGAGTAAGGCAATGAGTACATTTCTTGTCAAAAATTATTACCATCTCCTTTGTTATTTTCCCACCGTCCCTTCTCTCCTTCCTTCCCGACTTCCCTCACTCCTCCCCGACTTCCCTCAGTCCTCCCCAACCCCCCTCCCCCACAAAGTTTTTTTTTTTTTTTGTCAGTCGTGGGGCTTGAACTCTGGGCCTGGGCACTGTCCCTCAGCTCTTCAGCTCAAGGCCAGCGCTCTACCACTTGAGCTACAGTGCCACTTCCGGTTTTCTGGTGGTTTATTGGAGATAGGAGTCTCACGGTCTCTCCTGCCCGGGCTGGCTTTGAACTGCGATCCTCAGATCTCAGCCTCCTGAGTAGCTAGGATTACAGGCATGAGCCACCAGCGCCCGGCTACAAAGTTTTAAAGTTCATTTCCAATGTAGTCTTGCGGATATCATTGTTGCAATGGGTCATCCTGTGTCCTTGTTTCAGCGTTTTGTTATTCCTATTCCCTTCCCCAAATTAGACAAATGTATTTACAAGATGCAGGGTACCAAAATTAAGTACAGTGACAAGACTGGATATACCATCGGGGAAAAGATCATACAAAGGAAACAAAAAATTCACCTAGTACATTAAGAACAACAGCAACAAAGAAAGACTCTGTGTCTATATTTTGGGGATCATTTCACTTAGCACCATCTAATATGGTCATATGTACATAGCTTTGGAGCTTTTCTGCTCATCTGATAAAATAATCCTAGACATATACTAATTACTGCAAATGAGGGAAACTATGGGACCTATATTTCTTGGAGTCTGGCTTACTTCACTTAATACATCTTTTCCAAGTCTTTCCATTTCCTAACAAATGGGATGGTGTCATTCTTTCTGATGGAGGCAAATTCTATTGTACATATGTATACATATATACATATATATATATATATATATCACATTTTCTTGATCCATTCATCTACTTAGGAGCATCTGGGCTGGCTCCATATCTTAACTATGGTGAATAATACTGCAATAAACACAGTTGTGCTGGTAGCTTTAGTAAAAACAACAAAGTCAGCTAATAACAAGGTCTGACCCAAATCCTCAGAGTAGTGTGCAGAGACCATAAAACCTTGTAGAGAATATTGTATGTGAGTTCAGAGGATGACTCCCAGTGCTTCCTTGTAATTGCAGGTTTGCCATGTAGTGTTAAGTTTTCTCTTCTGTTTCCATGACCGTGTCTAAGTGATAACTTCATCATTAATTATTGGCCAAAAGTTAATCCTCAGGAGGGCTGCCAAAATGACCACCTCATTACCCTGATGGTACATAGCTGCTTTCCTATGATTTATACTCTTCTTGGATTATATTTTCTCTACTAATTAATGTTATCTACTATAAAGACGAAGTGGTATCGGCTGTGGATACATTGTCCCAGTTCCAGTGGTAGCAGTGATGACTGCTCTCTGTGAAGAAGGGATGCTGAATCTAACTGGTGCCATCTTGGGAATGTGATAGATGATAGGGTATTGCATTTAACTGGCGCCATCTTGTCTTCATGGTAGAGGCAAGAAGACCCACCTCCCAGGCGATGAGCATGCCTGAATTCCTAGAGAAAGGGGTGGGGACTTGGACAATAGGTTACTGGACCTGCAGGTCCTCAGTTGTGAACTCTCCAGCTCCCTGTGACCCTGCCCCCTGACCTGACACTATTTAAGGCCAGACCAGCTCAGAAGCAGGAATGCCATGCCACATGTCTCTCTTGTCGGCTCATGTCCTGTCTCCTGCCTCTCTTCTGGCCAACATGATGTCCCACTTCAGCTCTCCATTGGAGATGGGTATTGTTTTTCTGCTCTCGTGGCTCAGTTTTCTGATAGGGCTAAGTGTATTGATGGCAGGGCTGCAGGTCTTTGGTACAAGAGTCTGCCTGTGGTCACTGGCCTTCTAAAAAAGACTCCTGATTTGACCTCTCAAAATGTGGCTTCTCTGTTTTCTCACTGTATAACAACTAGACTTGGGTATGATGCAAGCATTTCTCACTGGAACATAACGAACACTCTATGACCCGAAGGTTGATTGTCAGGGCATTCTCTAGCCTATGTATGACTTAACTTATTTACTTTGACTTGTACAATTCTCAGTGTAGCTATGAAGTAGATATATTTCTTGAATTTTTTTTATTATCTTTAAGCAATTGCAGTTTATGAATACATTGCATCTTGATCAATGAAATCCCTTCCAGAATTCTCATCTACCTCTCCCTCACACACCCTTTCCCTTCCTCTTCTTTAGTTTTAGGTTATCTATTGAATTGTTTTGCCAGTTAACAAAGCAGTTTCTGTAAAGAATGCCTCTTGATCTGTGTCAACGCTTGAACATCTTTACCTCTCTTCCCTTCTCTCTCACTTCTGTGATATATGCAATCAGTTTTTGCCTGCATTCTCCCCTCTTCTATCTTTCATTCTTCTATCCCTCTCCCCTTGTCCCTCTCCTTTTGCAAGTACCCATTTTCTGGTACTTATTTTGTTGAGCTTTGACTTAATCTTTTTAAGAATTATACTAAGTAGTATTTATTTATTTATTTATATTTGATGGTTCTGGGGCCTGGACTCTGGGCCTGGGCACCGTCCCTGAGCTCTTTTGGTTCAAGGCTAGTGCACTAACCCTTGAGCCACAGCTCCACTTCTAGCTTTTTCTGTGATTAAATGGAGATAAGAGTCTCACAGACTTTTCCTCACCTGGCTGGCTTTGACTCACTAGCCTCAGGTTTCAGCCTCCTGAGTAGCTAGGATTTCATGTATTAGCCGCCAGTACCTGGCTCTAAGTAGATATTTTAAAATCCCCCTCCGTTTCAAAGAGTTTTTGGAGATTCACCGGAAGATAATCAGATAATGCCCAAACCTGTAAATATGTTTAAAATGTCTTGAGGGAATTCTGCTTTTAACACATGTTTGGTAAGTCATCATGCTATTCAATTGCATCCAGCTGTAGGAAGTCACAGGACAACCATGAAATATCACATCTGATGAACTCGTATACCCAGAGTTGGATATATTTTGAGATTTTTTTTTCGTTTCTTTTTTTCCCCCATCTTGGAATTATCATTATTAGCTATCTCTTCCTGAAGACATTATTCATGTCCTTGTCTTCTCATGATGTTCTCTTGTCTTGAAGCAAGCTGAGTTGTCCCCCTTTACATCTCTACAGTTCATTCTTTATAAGACTAACATGGTATTCATCACAACATTGATGATAAGTTCATAAGCTATTCTCTACAAGCTTTTACGCTCCCTATTGTTAGTGTTATATATGGACTTTCTTATCAATGGTAAGTAAGTATGTCAAGACAAAAGAACATCATGAGAAGACAAAGATATGAATAATGTCTTCAGGAACAGACATCTAATAATAATAATAATTTCAGAATGGGGAGAAAAACAAAAAAAATGAAAAAAAAATCTCAAAATATATCAAACTTCAGATGCTAGTTCATGAGAGTGAGATTTCATGGTTATCTTTTGACTTCTTACAGTGGGATGCAATTGAATAGCATGATAGCTTATGAAAAATAAATTTTAATAGCAGGGTTTCCTCAAGACATTTTAAGCATACGTAGCACTAGTGTCTGCAGTAAACAGTAGTTTCCTTTTATTTGAAATGAATTTACTCTCTCCAATAACATAAAAATAGTGAATTTTAAGGTCATACTTTTAGAATAATAGCTCTGGAATTTTTAACAATTGCTTTTTAAGGGAAAAAAAGGCAAAAGAAATATAATGAGATGAGTAAGGTTGTTAAAGAGAAGATGAAAACTTAGCTGATTGAGAAACAAACACAATTATAGACTGTCATGTTTGCATTGGTGATACCAAGTAAAGTATCCTTAGTCATTAATAAAACAAATTGGAAGAAGTCTGATTGCAGAACCATTAACTTAATCAGAGGTATTGTTTCTCTTTTAGTATAATGAAACAATGATAAAACCAAATTCACAAATTCAAAACCATCATTCCCCTATTATTTCCAATAATGCCATTGCACTGTAATGTAATATTATTCAGGAATTTTGAATGCATCTGAGAAAGACTATACAATAATAATAAAATGCTACACAAAATTTTAATCAAATTGATGTGGGAAAAATTTTACTGTGTAAGCAAACTCCAAGATGTAGATAATATAAAACTATGCACATAATTTTCAAATATGCTTAGTTTTGAATCTTCAAAAAGAATACTTTACAAAAAACTTCTAGAAGATAAAAAGTGTGTGTTCAGAAAAAGAAGCATTTGTACTTTAATAAACACAAGCAACAGATTTTCTTCTTCAGTTCTTTTTTCCTTCAACTGTGGAACTATTTATTAATGTCTTTTAAACCCCTAAAAATGTGAAGAAAATTCAATAAGCATGTGCACAGAATCCTTTAAAATAGGCTGACTTAATACATTTTTGTTTGAAGCTTAGGCAGTATATCAAATAGGCTCAGCTATTGATCTCTGTTATTAAATACTGCAGCATGCATAATATCTTCCATTTCAATGTGCATCCATGAAGATTGTGAGACTGTATTTTACTACACCTCTAGCTGTCCATCTATCAATTACTTATTTAAAGCAATGATAAACTTACATTTTGATTTACTGTTAGCCTATCAGGGTAAACATTCTCAGTACATAAAATTTCTATCAGAAGCACTTGTAATAAAAACAATAAGTTATTTTCTCTTTTGATGTCAGTTCCCAGCAAAGAAGATGTCATTTAAAGAGTAGCCTGATCATATCACCTCTGATAAGCCAGAAGGAGCTATTTAATGCATGAGTTGAGAAGTACAAGAAGGTTTTCAATATCAGAGGAGCAATTAAGAAATAAAACATTTGCTGTTTCCTTCCATTTCTTCTGATACTATTTGTATTACAGCAAATAAATAAGTATTTAGGAGAGACAATACCATGAAGACTTGGAAACCAAAAACAGCCAAGAGATTGGCAATATTAATATAGCAAAATATTTTAAGGACATTATGGCACAGATCATGTAGCTTCACGTGAATCTTTGTAAAATGAGTTGCAAAGAAATAACCTGTGCTGTGTGTTGGTTCTGATGTTTGGGAAATATGTTTCACCTTGAAAAGACCGGAAATCTACTCTGTTGATTGACACCTTAAGTGGTAGAGAAGGATAGCTAATTTTATCACAGTTTCTTTCAAAATTCATTTAAAAATAATTCTTCAGGCTTCCTGCAAGTTTTGTGTAGAATTAAAAATGCAAAATGTCTGACCTGGATGTGAATATTTTTCCCTAGACACTCCAAGAAAGAGAAATGGTACTTCCAATACTCTTTTTGTAAAAAGGAAAAAAAAGTATTTTATTATCCTTAAGTAGTTGTACAAGGGAATTACCATTCAACAAAACAGTTTGTGACCCCAGTAGGTCCTGATTGATGTCACCGCCTTCAACATTCTCATGACTTCTCCCAACTGCCCCCCTTTCTCTCACTTTTTTTATTTTTAGGTCATGTATTGACTTTTTACCAAGTAGTTTACATATACCATTCATCTTGACCTGCGTCCTTCTCCACCCTCCTTGGACCCACTCCTTCCCTAATTTTTCTCAATTCTGTGGCACCTACAATGCATTCTTGCCTGCATTCTCCCCTTCAACCCTTCATCCTTCTCCCCTTCTCCTCTTGTCCCATCCCCTCCCTTGCAAGTTCCCATTTCCTGGTACCTGGTTTGTTGGACTCTGAGTTAGTCTTTCTAAGGAATTATGCTTTTTGACTAAATATCGTCTACAATATTTCTGTTAACCCAGTTGTAATTTTATCAAATGAATTAAATATGATTCCTGTCTCTGCCTGCCTCTGTGACTTTGTGGTGACTCCCTTCAGAAAGGGAAATTTGGGCCAAAAACATGGAAGAAAAGAACTTTTCCTATGATAATGAGCCGTCTAACATTGGTAATATCAAAAGATTGCTTGCTCTGGGATGAACTGCAATTTCCCCAATGGCCACTGACCACCTCAGAGTCAGGGTTTACATTTAGTTGCAAGGTGGCTCCCACTGATGTCCTCACCACCAATGCACCAGTGCCCAGGCTTCTCAGACACCCCCCAACCCTGGCTTGATCATTGGCAACATCATAAACTACGTATTTGCCGCAATCCACTAGCAATAAAAAACTAATAAACTGTTACTCTTTTTTATTATTAGGCTAGTTTGAATTCTCTCTCTTTCTTCCCCCAACATTTAAGTATCTGTACATGCTTCAATTACAGAGCATGTAATTAATTACTTCAGGTTGGGAATTGGCTCAGATTTCAGTGCCAGTCCTGGATAAGAACATGTGTTCTTGGACCAGGCAACTTCAGCCAAGAAATCTCTAGAAAGCATAGTTAGCAAAGGGGACTCCATAACAGGGCTGTCTTTTCAGAAAGGGAATAGGAAACAGAGGAGACAAGGGGTGAGAAGAACACAGAAATTTAATGACCTGATACTGTTCTACTTCATAGGTATTATAAAATTCACAGGATGTATATCAGGACAAACAAAACAGGCTTAATGCAGACAAAATAACTCCTATTGTCCTACATTGTCGGTCTTCCCTTTGCTCAATATGTCTAAATTAGTTGAAAAATGCTGCTGTATTAAATGTAAACATAATGTTTACTTAAAGCTATCATGGACTATCTTCATCTGCAGGCATATCAAGACAGTCTGAGGAAGAGCACAGATGCTCAGATTATAAACCATTAACTCCATAAACTATGGCCTTCATTTCTTTGTTTCTTTGTTCTTCTTTGCCTGTTTTCCCTCCTCTTTTCAACTGTTTTATTCTTTCCTCAATATTCCCTTTACCCTATCCTTCTTAATTGATAGATATTACTACCATCCATAACATATCAAATTATCTAATGGAAAAGGCAATAAAAGAAAGACAAGCTACAAAAACAATCTAGCACTTTTAACACAAGTATGCAAATGAACTGTGTACTATGCAAATGAACTGTGTACTAAGAGTAAGAGACATTAGCATACCACGGCAAGCACACTTAAGCACCATTTCAACACACAATGAAAACACTTAAAACAACTATTTTTAGAACAAATCAAAAGGCATTTTATGACATGTTATTTAAAATACTGAGAATACAATTTCAAGTTATCCCTTTAGTCTGAACTACCTTGCCAGGCACTTGGACATTTGGTTTTGGTTTTGTTTTTTGTTCTGGTTCTGGGGCTTGAACTTGGGGTCTGGGAGCTGTTGCTAAGCATTTTTGCTCAAGGCTATAATTGAATCACGTCTCTATTCCCACTCTTTTCCTGATGCGTAATTGGAGAGAAGAGTCTCACAGACTTTCCTGCCCAAGCTGGCTTTGAACCCTAATCCTCAGCTCTTAGGCTCTTGAACATTTAAGAAAAACATACTGGGAATCATTGAGATACATGGATGCAAGATTTTGTAGAAGTTAAGGGTACAATTTCTATGACTATCATCATATCTTTTTAGCGAAATGACAAATGATAAGCAGAGCTGTGTAAAGGATATAAAGTCTAGAAGCAGATAATTGATAAGCAAGGCTTAGGTACAGGTTTGCAAATAAATATATACAATAAAAAACTGGAGCACAGAAGAAAGGTAAGTAAAATAGTAAAAGTACAATGGCACCTTGTCAGACTGAAGGTTGGTCATCTATCTTAAAGGAAAAATGTGACATAAGGAAAAGTATGTATTCCACGTTTCTGCAAGTAGACCTTCAGATTCAACCCTTACACCAGAAGACATAACATAAAGAAGAGTATGCTAGCAGCACCCAGTAACCATGGCATTTGAGAACATGAAATTAAATGGCAGTGATTCCAGATAAGAAAGTACTTAAAGCTTACTGTCTTTTTTGTGTTTTCTCCATAAGTTTTCTCATATCAGCTTCCCTCCTTTTTTGTTTGTTTGTTTTGTTTTGCTGCTGATCCTGTTGCTTGAACTAAGAACTGGACACTGACCTTTAGCTTTTTTTGCTCAAAGCTAGTGCTCAAAGCTCCACTTCCAACATTTTTTGCTAGTTAATTGGAGATAAGAGTCTCATTTACTTTCCTGCCTGGGCTGGCTTTGAACCTTCATCCTCAAATCTCAGATTCCTAGAATTACAGGTATGAGCCACCCGTGCCCAGTTTGCCTTTCCTCTTTAATATATCACATTTATTTTGTTCATTCAAAAATCTAAGTTAAATGGATCAAATATGTTGTTCTCTAATCTTTAGAAGCACATTTTTCCTTTACTATGCTGATTTTTAGATTTGATTTGCTTTGGTCCTTCTGTACCCAGAAATATCTCTATTAGGGTACAGATCTTGAGGAAAAGAATTTAAAAATACTTGAGGTAAACATTTTTTATAAGTGCACAAAAATCAGTGACACATACTTTGCCTGGCATGAATCACCAGACACAATATTGGGATTATGTCAAAGGAATTTCATGTAAGTGCAAACTGCTGAAGGGTGTGTGAACAGTGAACATTTCTATGAGAATCCATTACTCCAGAGAAGCTGAGCCTCTAATGTTCTTTGTTTCTTCTTCTGATGACAACTGGGAGAGGTCTGATCATTACTGAGCTCTGTGTGATATTCCCTGTCATGTCTCATTTCCTCACAAAGCGGTACCATAACTCCACGTTCCACTTTCATCTCAGCAGATAAATCTGCCTCTGTTTCTCACTCATCTTGTATTTCATTCTCTATCTATAAACACATGAAGTCATCATCTCTCTTCTTTCCTTGTCTACAAACTACCATTTGTACCTTTGGCCTTTATCTTATATTTGAGAATCAGGAGACATTTCAATGGGCATGTTTTGCCTTTATTCCTTGGATCTTTCCCAAGATAATCCATTCATATTACTAATAGAAATGACAGGACATTCTCATGCTAATTCTATTCATTTGTCTATCTATCTATCTATCTTCTATCTGTCATCCTTTCTCTCTCTTTTTTTTTTTTTTGCAAAATGGGGTATGATATTAAAGTTTGTATTTGACATGCAAGTGGGCTATCTTTTGAGCCATGCCCCCAGTCATTTTCTGTGTTCATAACTTTTGGGGATAAACCTTACTTTTTTTTTTGCCTGGGTAAGTAATCCTCCTACTGTCAGGACTGGGGTATTACAGTCCCAAGAACATGACAGTTCAGTAATTGAACGCTCTTACTATGAGTGATATTTTCATTACCCATTGCATGCAAGGTTTCTCGATTAGCTCTGAAAGCAAAAATCACCTGTATTTAATTCACAAAATAGTAATGATGATGTCTAACATTTCATCAATACTCTTGCTCACGTTTATAGTATTAGTCACACACGGTGCCTGATAAATTCTTGCTCCAGTGGAACATAAATTTGTCCTGTTCGAGTGCTTTCAGCTTTGCAGTGTGAAGCTTCTCAAAGAAATAAAAGGAACTGTGATCTAGCATAAATAGCTTAAACATTGAATTTTTTTAGTTTGAGATTTTCAGTAAAGCTATTTTAACTCTGAAACAGGGTTACTCTCTTATAACACTGACGTGTTAGTCTCTATCTTCAGGGATAGTTAGTATACACATACGTAATTAACTGGTAAGTCAATACTAATGAAGGAAAGATAATGAACGACATTATTATCATTAGCATATTCCTCATTTTTGTGTACTTACCATTGTCTATTAGCCACACTCACAGAAAACACACTACCAATAAAATTAGAAACACATAAAGATGTATGTGTGTTTAAACATACACATCACTTCTAGTGTGAAATACCCGTATTTCAGAGGGAGGTACAATGATATAAAGATGCTTTAGAAGTGGATCTGTGAATCTATTCCATGGCTTAGCATTCTAAAAGTAAATGATGCTTATAAGTTGGTCTTTGCTAATTTTAAGTCAATGTGTATTTAATAGATCTGACTCTTCTCCCAAGTGCCTGAGGCAAAGTTTCAGTCAAAAACCAGACTTTGTCCTTGGCTAAAAATAAAATGAAGGTGCTTGTTGGGCACCAGCAGCTCATGTTTATAATCCCAGAAATTTAGGAAGTGGAAAGCCAGAAGTTTGCATTTTGAGCATAGCCCGGACAAAACAGAAACAAGACAGAGTCACAACCAAGAGTGTGGATCAGTGGTGCATACCTGTCATCCTATGTGCAGGCTATGGTTTGGAAGGTCAGGGTTCCAAACCAGTCTAGGCAAAAAAATCAAAAAGCTTGGGTGATTTTTAACCTGTTTTTTGGCTGTTTTTTTTTTTAAATTAGGAATAAAATGTCTTGGTACATAGCTGTTCTTCAGAATGGACTCCTGTGTGAATCACAATGATGGAAAGAAACAAGGCTCTATAAAAAGCATTAAAGGTGATCAATTCTCAGCCAGAGCATCCAGGAAGCAGCGTAGTTCACGATGTCAATAAAAACATAACCACGTCTCAAAGGACTCACAGGATTTTCCTTTGTTACTTGTGGTCAACAAATCTACATGAAGGGCTTCCCTAGAGACAGAAAGCGTGTCCACAGTGCTTCAGAATTACCTGTTTCAGAGGTGGGTGAGCTGTTTTTATTCCAATTATTCCAAACCAATAAGCAGTGTGGAGCTAAAGTTTAATTTCTACATGTGGTATTTTCGTTCTGAAATATCTATCATGCTATGTGTGCAGAGATTACAGAGAGCAAGTACTTGGCAGCATGCGGCGGAGGGGGGGGGGGCGGGGGGGGGTAATCTTTAAAACTTCACGTTTTTTCCTCTCATCATCCCTTATGACAGTTGTAAACTTAGATTCCATGGCAGGAGCCAATTCCACACCGTTTGCAAACAGGAAAATGGCCGTATGTGGTTTCACTTTGATTCTCTCCCAGATTGGACTGGAGAAAGTAGGATGATTAAACATAGGTTGGAATGGTCTAAGAAAGGTAAGTATAATGAATGGCTAAATTTTGCATCAGGCTCTCAGAGAAATACAATCCTTGATGTACTGGAGCTCTCTCCCTACAGAAAAGATGCCTCATGGAAGAATGAGATTTATCCTCTAGGTACAAGATTCAAGTAAGTACCCTTTATGAGGGATTTTTAGAACTCTAGCAAATCTTGAATGATTTGTGATATCTCAGAACCTCATTTTGCTTTCCAACTGCAAAAAATGAGAAACAAGTGTATGTAACTTCTCGGTCCATCTCTGTATTTTTCCAAATATTAATAAAAGGATTATGATAATTGATCAAGATACATTACATCCATAAATTTCTTTGTTGAATGGCAAATCCTTTGTACAGCTACCTAAAGATAATGAAAATATGTAAAAGAAGGGATTTTTCCCAATAACACAGCTGACACAATGAGAAAAATAAGTGAGGATGAAGAGGAAACAGTAATTTGGGGATCTGATGCGATTGCCTAAGTCTGATCGACATCAGTTCTGAGTATCAAATTAATACGATTCTTCCATGAGTTGGTGTCTCTTTAGGGTTGAATTAAATCAGTACTTCTTTTACTTGTAACCAGAGAATTAGAGAGGAGACATGGGAGACTAGGAAAGATACTTCTACAAGAGAGGATCATAAGAATCTGGGAAGAATGGATTTTTAATTCATTTATTTATCCAACAAATACTCATTGAGACTCCTTTTTGCCTTTTAATGAACTTGATGTTAAATTCCTGGTATAAAAAAAAAAACCACAAAAGAGATTTCTGTACCTCATCAATATCAGCAGGAGAGTATGGCACATTGAAACATGTATGTGCTTTTGTCTGTTTTTATTGTTTTAGAAGTACATACTGGGGACTGAACCACCCAGGAGATTGAACTCATGGCCTTGAACTTCTTGAACCATACAAATCGTCTTACAATTCAGCCTCAGCTCTAGCATTTTTGCTTTGGTTATTTTTCAGACAGGACCTTCCTCATTTTTTTGTGCCTAGGTCTTGATCCTCTTGCCTGAGTCTCCCAGACAGCTAAGATTTCAGACATGTACTCCTAAACCCAGATTCATTTGTTGAAATGAGGTTTGCTTTTTTTTTTTTGCCTATGATGACCTTAATCTTCAATCTTTAGTCCTTCTGATCTCTACTTTCTGAGTAGCGGGAAATACAGGAGTGAAAACAACGGAATTACCCATTCAAGCAAGGTAGGTAACTTCTCTAGTATTCAGCTGCCAACTAAAAAGTATTTAAAAAGTGTTTAAGTGGGATTATTAAGGAGAGGAAATAAGGATGGTCAGAAGGAGAAGACTCAATGCAATGCTGTTCCAGATAAGATAATCAAGGAAGACTTGTCAGAGGAGGAGATGTTATACTCAACCTGAAGGATGAAGAAAATGAGGGATCGTGGGGAAGAGAGAGAGGGAGAAGACATTGTATGGGGATGGGGATGTGTTGAAGATGACATGTACACATAAACATATCAAAAAAGGTACACAGAGCCCTCATTGTGGTAGCGTTGAATTCTATGAGAGTAGGTTTTTGAAATCCTCTTGAAGAGCTCATACTTAGTTGTCCAGAGCTGTAAACAATTTATTTCAGCCTGATGTTACCCTTGCTACATTAGAATTTTTCTCAGAGTTTACTTGAATAATCTGTTGACCTACTACAGTAAGTCCTGTGAGTCTTTTGTGGCTGCTTAGGACTGTCTTGAGGTCTCCGAGAAACTCACCTCTCACACAGAACTCTCTCAAACCCAGAAAAACTGTGGTTTTAAGTTTGTAATGGCAGGAATTTTCTCCCTGTCTACCTCACTGTGTACCTTAGACCAATTCCACACAGATTTTGGTGAAATGGTTTCATTTAGTCTTTCAACCTTGCATAATTCCTCTGGGTACTAGTATTGTATTTCCAATGTATTCTGAAATTGTACAGTCTGGGTTTCTGCTGCATTGGTTACAGTGAAACGAGAGAGAGAGAGAGAGAGAGAGAGAGAGAGAGAGAGAGAGAGAGAGAGAGAGAGAGAGAGGAGAGAGAAATGTATATCATCCCCAAGTAAGCTCATATCCACATTTTCTCTTTTAACCTGTTTTTGCAGAGCAAGCAAGTAAATTCCTGCCTTGAAATCATTTTGTGTGAGGTTTAGATCTTGACAAGTGCTGAGTCATAACATCAAAACGGTTTTCCCATGTTGACTGTAAGATAAATCAGATTGCCTCCTTGGTTGTGGTATTGATTCTGCATTAATCATGCAATTCCTTGCACATTATAGCACCTTTTCTGAGGCGCATGAGCCTGATATTTCTTCCATGACAATGAGGTGGAGATGTGAGTTTAACTAGATAGGAATGTCTCTTGTCTACAAATCACCAATTCGGTGGACAACAGTGCTGTTGTTTTCTTGTTTGCTGTAGGATTCGCTTTATTTGTACATTGAAGCCACAATTTCAGTATGCTAAAGTTACTTTTTAAATTATAGCATAACACTTGTTACTGCAAACCAGCAATTCAGTTGATTTTCTAAATTAGTTATGTAGATGGAATGGAAAATCATTTCAGTTCGCTATGCCCTACCACACTTTGTTTTGTTTTGGTTTCTATAGTCATAAAGGAAGATGAATCTAGGTTTTCATTATAAATTTGGCACTTATAAAATTAACATTCAACACTTAATAAAAAGAAAGTTTCATTTTTGAGGTCTGACATTTAATCTTATACTTGTTCTTTTGTCCGTCATGGGGCTTGAACTCTGGGCCTGGGCACTGTCCCTCAGCTCTTCAGCCCTAGGCTAGCTCTCTACCACTTGAGCCACTTGAGCACCCACTCCCGGCTTTTTCTGTTTATGTGGTGCTAAGGAATCGAACCCAGAGCCTCATGCATAGGAGACAAGCACTTTACCACTGAGCCACCCTCCCAGCCCCCTAATCTTATACATTTTTAATGAGCTGTTTTGGGAAGGGTGAAATACTTGATCAATATTATCCTACTTTTTAGGTTTGCATATTATTATTGTTATTGTTATTATTATTAATATTGCCAGTCATGGGGCTTGAATTCAGGGGCTAGGCACTGTCCCTGAACTCTTTTGTTCTGGTCAGTTCTCTACTACTTTAACCCACAACTCAATTTCTGGTTTTCTGGTGGTTAATTGGAGATGAGAGTCTCATGGATTTTCCAGTCTGGGCTGGCTTTGAACCGTGATCCTCAGATCTCATCCTCCAGAGTAGCAAGGATTATAGGCGCGAGCATTAAACTTCTGGCTTAAAACACTGTATATTATTATGATAAGTAGAGCCATACTTACAAATTTGAAAAGAAATCAAAAGTAACTAAAGCATAAGGAAGAGCAAGCTTTTTAAAAAAATCAGAAAGTCACAAGAGATTGCCTCTTTTGCTAAAAATCTAAAGTAAGCCAAGCAATGCACAAGAATCCTAGTTGTTCTATCAGAGAGTTCCAAATACAAATGCAGCATGAGCTAAACTCCAGAAAACTGTAAGTTTCTTTTTTTATAATGAAGGATCTCTATATACCTTTGGCAGAATGAACATAGTCTGAGGAATATGCCATTAACTGAGTAGAAAGAAACAAAATAAAATATAAAAAGTGTTAAAAATGCTTTTGATGTACTGCTTTTTTGACGTACATGACAAAATGAGATTTCTAGGGGACCCCAGAGAGTGAACACTAACTAGTTCCTCACTAATTTTTTTGGATTGTATGAAAAGATTGAGGAGTAGGTAAGCCTCAAGAACGGTGTCTCTGGTTTTGTGTAGCTTCCCATAACTACCGTGAGACAATCTTCCGAAGACATGAACAGAATATGATACCTGATATTAATCCTAGGGCACAATGAAGTTCATAAGACTTAGGAACAACAAAGGTGGGTGCAACATATTAGATACAAGCATTTTTTTCTAGGTATAAATCATCTGAAGCTCTTTCCTCAGAACAACAACTTGTAGTAACTTTTAGAAAGCTACATATAGGAGAGACTTCTTCAAACACAGGAATGAGTACTTACAAGATATCCACAGCTCTCATCCAAATAATTTATGGTAGATAGCCATTCGATTCAAGTTCAAGGTCCTTATTGGAGTTTATATGACCATGAAATATAGAGTCCATAATCATAGTAACAATAATGATAATAAAGAAGAATAGCCAAAGTGTTAAAATAAGTTCTTTGGGGGAGGTTGTGGGTGTGGCTAATAAGGATTTCTGTTTCTTTCTAAGTGACTATATAGTTTAGGCCTGCTATCACAAGTGGATCGTACTTTTACAATGGAGGAAGTCTTCACGAATACATTTTGCATTTACATGATAATCTCTTCTTGACCACATTATGAACAGAAATATAAAGAATAACAGTAATCATGAACAACCATTACTACATGCTTCTAAGGGTCATCAAATATTCTGCCACTCCTCTAATTCCCAGTGAACATGTTTCGAGACAGTTTTTTGTTTTCTCCATTGTCTATTATCGATCTCAGTTCCTTAGTCTTATTCTTCCTTCCTTTGAGTATAAGAAACAGAGACTTAGCCTAAATCTTATATTAAAAGTTAGGCAAAGTTCTGACTCTTGGTTTCCACCTAGAAATTCTGCATTCAAGAGGATATTCACGCGAATCATCTACAAACTGAAATTTTCCAGAAGACAGACTCTGTGCATTCCTCAACAGCACCTCATATGACCAGCCTGGACAGCACAACCACAGGTGTCAGGTCATCGGTTGTTTTTCTGGAAACTTCCCTGTTCACTACCACTTCCTATATTATCACCCATGGCCATGTGAAAACACAAAGTAGTATACCAGATATTAAATATAGAAGAAAAGAGTAATTTTAGATCATATGTTAATCATATCACATTTCTAGATACTATTTAAGACAAGTGCCAGGTCTGACACCAAATATCAGCTAATCATTTACACTCCTTTGCCTTGTCTAACTTGCTGAAATATTTAGTTGCTCTCCCAAACATGGTATTTTTTCCTAGTTCTTCTCTATTAAACATGAATGGATTTAGTACTTAGAGTTTTGTCTTCTTTGAGAGGCTCCTTTTGGTATCTCCAAACCCCACTCATGTTAATTCCTCTATAAATGCTTCCTTTATTTGTCCTTACCCTTAACCCTAGTAATGAGATGCTTTCATGTATAATCTCCCTTGGCAATCTGCATTTGTTTTATGTACTGCACATATACATACACATTTACTATTCATGTATTTTTAGTTTTGTATGCCTGACAAAATATGGAGTCTTAATAAAATACGGATTTAGAAACCATCGCTATTTTTGAGAATCCGTTAGTTTTAGTTTTAATTGTTCTTTTGTCAGTCATGGGAGTTGAACTCAGGGCCTGGGTACTATCCATGAGCTTTTATGCTCAAGGCAAGAGCTCTACCACTTTGAGCCTTATAGTTCCACTTTCAGTTGTCTGGTGGTTCTTTGGAAATAAGTCTCTTGAACTTTCCTGCCTGGGCTGGCTTTGAATTGTGGTCCTCAGATCTCAGCCTCCTAAGTTGCTAGGATTACAGGTGTGAGCAAACAACACCTGGATAAATCAGTCAGTTTATAAATGATTATAAATAACTCATACCAAGTACCCAACTCTTGTCAATCATCACCCTCACACTACACACAAATTTGATTTTAAATTTTAGCTTCATGCATTCATATTATTTAGATATGCCCATCTTCTTTTTATTTCTTTGGGTATTTTAATGTTGTCTGAGACATGGTTTGACTACATACTACAAGGTGGGTCTAGAGTTCATGATTCTCCTGCTTCAGTCTCCTGGTTACAGAGAGTGTTGAGATTACAGAGTGATCTGTGCTTGGCTAAGTATTGTATGATTCACAATGTTGTCTTTCTTACTGAATAATCATTCTTGAAAAATAACATGCATTTTCTGTAAGCACTGCAATTGTCATAATGAGGTTGCTAAAATAAATTGCTTGATAGAGTTACTCAAGTTTCCTATAACATTCTGATTTTTCCAAATACTAAGCACTGAAATTTTCAGCTATCATTGCAGATTAGCCTATATTTAGAAGAGTTTTCTGTCACTATAAACATAAATGCCTGTAAACAAATGCAATAGCAAAGGTCGATTATATTGTAGAACCTATATATCATTCTAGTCACACATCATCACTGGAAATCTGTGTTTTGAAGGGAACATATAAAACCTATGTGAAGATGGCATGGGGTGTAATGGGGTTTGTTCAAAGAATCATAACTGATATGATGCACATGAAAGATTTATTATAGAATTTAGCCCACATGCAACTCTGAGAACTGTGCAAAGGTCTCCAGAACACTGTTGCCTTTTGTCCTGAGAATCTGAAGTTCTTATAGAGCAAAAACTTTGGTCATCAGGAAAAGTTGGCATGAACCAAGAGTGAGTATAAACTGGTAAGTCTGAAGACAACCTGAAGCTGGATTTGTCCTCACGTTCTTTGCTGCCGATGATAGGATGATGATCAGAAACTCCCATGCCATAGAAGTTAACATGAGGCTCTCTCAGAACTCGTAGAAGCTGAAGATGTTGCTCTGATGAGGCCCAAAGATCTACAGGCCCACTTGCTGTATTGTCCCAATGAGTAAGCCTCTGGGCAGAGAACATCTGTATAATAGTGTTCGGTCCTTTATTCTCATTTTTACCTATAATGGCCATTCCCTCTCTTTAGCCACATTACTTTGTTTTATGGAAAATCATTACCTGGAATTTGACACAGAAAGATTTTTCTGGGAAATTGCTTTAGCTTAGATAAGTTCACTTAACAGTAGATGACTGCACACATAGAGAATAATGGACACTGAACTAACAAAGGAAGAAACAAACTCAAAAAAATAATCTCAATAAATAAAATATATTTACTGGTAACAACATGTACTAGGAAAAATGCTTTAGTATTAAAATGCATCTTACAAAACCTTTCAGCATTCAAAATCCAGTCATTGGTCCATGCAATGCAATAAATCATTATGGTCAATTAGATAATTCCACATCAGTTTATTTTAATGCAGTTGCTTCACAAAGTTGACCCTCCTATTTCTTTATAGGCTTATCCATCTAACTAATCAATAATAAACATATATTAAAGACTGCGAATGCACTTCCACTTCCATTAATTGTATATTGTTCTATATTGTATTGTATTGAATTATTGTATATTATTCTATTATGTTATTCTATGTTATGCTATGGTAATAGCATCCCTTGAAGACAATAGGATGTAATGTGTTTAATAGATTGCAAAGTGAAAAAGGTCATATCCTGTGGAATATTCAAAGGATGAAAAAGAGAATTAAAAAACACGCTCATAATCAATTGCATTTTTGTTAATTCATTAAAGTCATTGTTTCTGAAATCAGAGATGTGAAATAGGAACACAAAAAGATGACCTTAACATAGAACTACAGAAGACTGTAATGTTGATAATAATAAAATACTACAATTTATTGAGAGAGACAAAGTTGATACACCTGAGCAATCCCAAACCCTGCAAATAGAACAATTGTTCTCAATCTAAAATTTTAATATCAGTGGTTATGTTATGTATGATTCTCTTCAGAGTTTCCCTTGGAGATTTATGACATCCCTGCTATTATCCCTTGAAAAATGTAATGAGATTTAGCTGTAATACAGGATTGCATTTCAAAAAGGATGAAGCTTTATCTTAGTCATTCCTCATCTTTTTAGATTTCCATTGGGATTCCGAGTCAAGATGGTTGCCAGCCTACCTCGTATGCAAATGTGTGTCTGCCCCTGGCTGATGAGCTCAAGAGAGGGAGTCATTTCTCTGCATCTCTTTTCACTGCTGGTTGATAAATTCACTAAGCTTGTTTCAAAGGCCTGGGTTGTGCTAGACACCACGCAGGGTCCTGCAAATGACAATCCCAACATTCAGGGCTCCTGTGCTAGAGGACTTATAGTTAGGCAAAGTGAGCAGATTAATCAACGTTTATAGTATGGTGAGAATGACAGGGAACATGTTAGAGGAGACATGTTAGAGCATATGGTAGAAACATGAAGAGGCAGATCAAGGATAGTAAAGTTGTGAAGAAATAGATCTATAATACAATCAGGCTGAAGATTGCATCTCCAAACATAACATCTAGCCTATAGAAAGGCACACTTTAAGAAGCAATGGCCAGGAAACAGACAGTTTGGTGAAACTGGTGTTTGTGTATGGAAGAGAGGTTTGGGAGGAGAGGATCACAGTACAAACCTAGGCTAGAATTAAAGAAGGTATCCCATGAAGCTCTCATGTAACACTTGATGGCATGAAATCATGGTTGAATTTAAAGAATGGTTCACAGGGAATTGTTCTCCGCTCTCACCCCCCACTGAGAAGTACAACTTAATAATTACAGCACATAAATCACAAACAGCACTTGAGATTCTCATTTATCTTTTCCTGTCTTTCCCCATCGTGGCTTTAAAGGGGTCAGAAGTGATAGGATGGGCAGTAAAGATAAAGTTCCTATCCCAAAGGGCCTTATGATCTAGCATGGAAAAAATATGCATACCCAAAACTCCCGAAGTCAAGACATGGTTGACTCTCTATAAACCCTAAAGGTATTTAGTAATGAAATGTCTCCTGGAGACAGTCTTAAGTACTCAAGCACAGTGGATGGTCATTTCTTTGAGCCTTTCTGTAATTCTAAGGCAATTAGTCTATTTTAATAGGGGTTAAAGAGTCCAACATGTTAGGGGAGTTGAAGTAAATCCGAGGATCATCTCTTGATATATCACTCAGAGTTTTTGTCTCGTTACTGGTATGGACATGAAATTATAAAATCTATAGAGCTTTCAAGTTTGGTAGAGCATGTATTCATTGTACTAAGGGGCAGGCTTACATTTCTACGAGATAAAACACAAAGTAGTGATTGTCAGGCAGGGTTACGTTAAATAGTTCAGCCTTATAAATTTTTATATAGCTGGACCTTTAGAGGTGATGAGGCACTTGTAAGTAGGAAGCAAACTCCATGCTCTATAGACCTGGAAATTCTTCCCTTTCAATCAGTCTGATACATTGGAGGGGAATGTGAACCCCAGTTCAAACTCCAGTGAGATTTTACAAGCCACTTTGGCAAACTTGGCTTTGTTCTTTTCTGGAAAATATATTTCTAGGTTTAAATTTGGTACACTATCAAAACCAAACTAAGATGACTGCCTTCCTTGCTTTCTACTCTATCTTCTAGCACTTAGTGGATGAAGTGTCAATAAAAATTGTTCATTATGAATAAAATCAGGACTCTTTTTTTTATAAAGGTAAGTTAGGATTAAATAATATATGGAAGGTGAAAAGTGCTCAGACGTTACTCAGATCTCCTAAGATCATAGAAAACCCTTTGGTCTCTCTGGACATCTCTTCTTTCTTCTTTTTCATTCAGAGTTCACTTCCTTTTCTTTGACTTAGATGGTTGGTTAATAGGATATTGGTAAACACCAGGAGAAGAGGATTCCTGGGAGTTTGTGTTATTAGACTGTATCAGTGCTAGTTCACACTAAAATGTAAGTTATCTTGAATTCTGAGAACAATATATCATGTAAACTGTCATTAAAAAATCAGTAATCTTAAACTTAGAAGGTCATGAATTAGAGTCCAATCTGGATTACATATTGAGTTCCCACGTCATACCTAAGTCAACAAAATTAAAAAGCAGAAGTCAGACATTTTCAAAACTCATTACTCTTTTTTTATTTCTATATTTTTCTAGGGCCCCAACATCGCTTAAGCTTATTACATCTAACATAATGGGAGTTCTATATAGGGATCTGATTCTGTACATCTCTTTTCCAGTTTCATACTTCAACAGACTATTTGCATTATCAAGGTGAAAATGATCATAGACATGGCAGAAATGTATGCTGCACATTGAAACAAGTTATTCCCCCCAATGGAAAAAAATAGAACATTAGAAAATGTGCTGACAAGACTGCACCTTGTCTGAATTTCAATAGGATCAGGATTCCCATGACCCCAGAACTGGAATAAGGGATCAGTATGCCAAACTGTACCAACAATGTGCTTTGTACTATGGTCCAGATTTCCTCCTGGGACTCTGAGCTTTTAGAGCATGTTAAGGAGAAAGTATGGTCATGACCTGTCTCCAGTAAAAACCTTGCATATGTAGCCTACAATGAGCTCCTCTGGTATAGAGTACTGAAAAACTACTTCTCATATCTAGCAAATGTTGAGCCTGGTATAATACTGTAGCTACCAACAGGACATTGCATGTCTTAAGTCAAAAGAATATATATCCATATATATATATATATATATATATATATATGTACATACACACATATATTCACAAATACACACATATACATAAAGATAGGAAATGTCATCAGTCACTATACTTACTTGAGTGTGGCTCTGAAGATTTACACCTGCCTTCCTATTTGATACTTTGCAAGTTTAAAATGTACACAGTTAAGAGATATCTAATAGCAAGTAAGTCCTGTATATTTAAGGTGTACAATGTGATACTTTGGCATATGTACTAATTGTGAAATAATTTGCATCATCACGCTAATGAATATTCTCCCCCCCCCCCCCCCGCAGAGCTTATTTTAACAATTTTACTCTGTGTGCTAGAGATTCCAGTAAATTCTCTGAACATCTTCAACTTTTGATGGTGCAGCACAGTTGGGAACTTCTGGTTACAGGTTAATACATGCATATGTGTCCCTCCATAAGATATTCTTGGTTATTTTCAATCAGGGACACAGTATACCTCTTTTAATATATTTACAGTATAATGAATTTATGAGAATTCTTGCTATAAATATTCTTAAAGGCTAAACATTAAAATAGTGTGAGTATAGAAGTTGGCATGCATAATTCATTGATAGCAAGATATTATGCAAGTTCCATGCTCTAGAGAATGGTTACATAAAATTTTAATGAAAGTTTTTCCAACCTAAAACTCATCTATGCTCCTAAGTAACATAGGAGAATATCACTTTTCTTGTAGGTGGTTCTGGGTAGCTAAATCACAGATTGTTGAAGAGATATGTTCATTAAGTTCTTAGACTTTCAGGAAAACTAGGCTGTGTTTCCATTAACTTGTACGTCCACTTTGTGATTCTTTTAAACTTGTATTGCTTAAAAGGGTGAAAAATAGTATTTTGCAAAGAGGCCACCTGAATGCATTATATTAGTATTGGAAAAAAAACTGGTACATATAGCATATAGCAACATATCTAATATCTAATAAGACATATAGCAACGTATCTACTACTGGCTAGATTCTATATATAAATCACTTACGCAGAAAAGAATAAGATATACTGTTTCGAGTCACTGTTCTTTAAATTTCAAAAAAGGAACTGGGACCGGACGCAGGTGGCTCACGCCTGTAATCCTCCTGCTTAGGAGACTGAGGTGTGAGGATCGTGGTTCAAAGCCAGCCCAGGCAGGAAAGTCTGTGAGATTCTTTTTTAAAATACATTTTTATTATAAAAATAGTGTACAGAGGTGTTACAGTTACATGAGTAAGGTAATAAGTACATTTCCTATCGAGAATTGTTACCTCCTCCTTTGTTTTTTCCTTACCATCCTTTCCCTCCCCAACTTCCTAAGTCTTCCCTCCCTCCCCCTCACAAATTGTAAAGTTCATTTTCAACATAGTGTCTTGTATATATCATTGTTACAATAAGATGACCTGTGTCCCTATTGAAGCATTTTGTTTTTTTCCGTTCCCCTCCCCAAATTAGAAAAGTGTATATACAAGATGCAGGACACCGGAATCAAATACAGTGAACACAGGGGTTATACCATGACGGAAGAACATACAAAAGAAACAAAAAATCACATAATACATTATAAGTATGTTAAAAACAATAGCAAGAAAGAAAAAACCACTTGTGTCCCTGTCTTGATGTTCATTTTGCTTAACATCATCTTATATGGTCAAATGTACATAGCTTTTGACCTTTTCTGCTTGTCCTAGACAAATACTTGTTATTGCAAATAAGGGAAACCATGGGACCTATGTTTCCTTGGGCCGGGCTTACTTCACTTAATATAATTTTTATCTCGAATTAACCACTAGAAAACTGGAAGTGGTACTGTGGCTCAAGTGGTAGAGCACTAGCCAAGAGCTGAAGAGCTCAGGAACAGCGACCAGGCCCAGAGTTCAAGTCCTATGACAAATACACACACACACATGTTTGCATACATCTTTCCCCAACTCGAAATTTGCTAGAAAGGTGGCTACTCTCCTCCTCCTTACTTGGTCTTCATTACTTAATTCCTGATAGGTTCTTGATAAATGAATGGAAAAATAAATCCAACACAGTGTGTTTTAAAAGTGCTTCAAAAAGTCCCCCAGAATTATGTATGTCTTGTTGAGACATTTTATTACAGTTGACCTTATTCTTTCAAGTATTCAACTCTCCATTAGTTAGAGGGATTATTTGTTCTCTGATACAGATTAGGACCAAGTTTTCCTAACGAGAGGTCATCTCACAAAATCAGGTTTTTGTATTAATTTGTATTATGTATTAATTTCTCTACAAATGAGAGAAACTTTAGTCTTAGAAGTCTTCCTTTCCAATTGGTACTCTGATAAGCCCGTTCTGGGATTCCTCCTCATCTAGTGATAGGTAGAAATCATCAGTACCTTGAAAATCTAAGAACAGTTTAAACATTTAAATTTATCAAAACATCATGCTCAGAAGACCTTGATAAATGATGGCAAATTTGTAGATTAATGCCTGAAAGTTTGGGATCAGCATTGATATATATCCACATTGCTCTAAATTAGCTGTAAATATTAGGTGAAAAAAGTTATTCTAGGTACTATATCCTGTGAACTATTTATTGAAGAATATATGGGGCAGTTGAATATGTGTAATCAAAGCAGAGAATTTCCTTTGAATTTTCCTGTAGAGGGATATAAAGAAGATACATTGTTGGAAATTACAGAATCAGGCTGGATTTCATTTTCTTTGCTTTATACTTGTGTTGACATCTATCAGGATTTTGCAACTTTGGCAAAGATGAACAAAAGCAATAAACTTTACCGCACAATATTCAGTAAGTGTCTAAGAAAGGTGGCAGCTAGACAAACAGCTACAGCTTTCTCAGATAAATTTTAGCTTAACTCTTGTTGATTATGAATCAATGAGACTGGTAATTATATTGTTACCTTTCTGTGGGGAGCCTTGGACTCTGTTCTCCGTCTGTCTGTGGCTGTATTAGCTTTTGGTTGTATTAGCTACTTAGGATCCCCAAAGTTCTTTTTCCTTCCTTCTTAAATTTTTAAAATAGTGTTTGTGTAGTTGATATGCAGACAGGTTACAGTTATATGAATTATTTGTTATGGAAGAGAACAGAATAGAAATAGTCCGAACTCGATCATCAACAGGCCAGGAGTGTTGATTGAGGAACCTCCTGTGGGTTTGGAGGTAGAGCCAGATAGTTGGGACAGGAACTGGGTTTTTATATGACATCTGAGCAAGGAGTCAAAGGCTCATAAAAAAAGCCACAGGTCAAGGGAAGTGGGGGCTTTTCAGTTGGGCCCACAACAGGATGTGGATTGCTTTGATAGCATCAAACAAGTTTTCACATTCTTGGGATTTTGCCTGACAGTCTGTATGGACCTGGGACTACAGGGTGTGTGTGTGTGGGAGCGGGGGAGGTCAATCCTTCATCATGTACTACCACTACAATTCTTTCAAAACAACCTTGATATTCCACCTCACTCCAGTTAAAATGGTCATTATCAGAAAAACTAACAATTACAAATGCCAGCGGGGATGTGGCCCCAAAGGAACCCTATGACACTGTTGGTGGGATTGTAAACGTGTCCAACCACTCTGGAAAGCAGTGTAGAAAGTCCTTAAAAGACTAAACATAGTGTTTGCCTACGACCCAGCAATTCCACTCCTGAGCATTTTAATGGACCCCAAACAAGTCCAAACTGAAGTTTCCAATGTTCCGAAGACATCTTGGGCTGTTTCAGCTGTTGTCAAACTGAACCTAGACCTCATTTGTGAAAGCTGTGTCAAAGTAGACTGTGTACTTTAGAGGGCTTTGTTTAGCTGACTTTCTTAAAGAACACATCTATCATCAAGAGAAGCATAAATAATTCTCAGAATTGCACAAATACATTATGCTTCCATCCAACTGTGAATGCTTTTTTGGTAGTGTTCTGGAACAAATCAGGTTATAAAACATCGATAAACTACACACGGAAAAATTAAAATTTTAAATATTTATGCTTCCCAAAGCCAGTTGAAGCATGAGACAGTCAGGCTGGAGATTTCTGGTATGAGAAATAAAACTGATATGTCGGATTTGGTGACAGATCACTTATCATTTCAATTATATGTACGTTATTTTGGCAGTTTATTCTCATGTGTAGCACTATTTTTTTCCTCTCTGTAATAGTAGTTTTGAGGCCAGGCTATTTGCACTAACAAGGCACATCATAATGGAAGCACTGAGTACTACAAAGCAAACAAATGTCTAATGGCCAAGGGATTCGGGCTGGGTCCAAGTTGACAGTTCAATTATCCAAACAGGTTACAAATGATTGCATTGAAGACAAATACTTTTCCCTTTGCGAATTCTACTCAATAAGACAAAAAAACAAGTGTTGAAGCAAAGATGTTCTTTCTCTGTAGATAATTATGTTTCTCCAAAATATGATGCATACTCTGTTCTTCACATGGATTTAAAGAATTGAGAGGATCCAAGTTTGGGTATATTTTCAAAAAGACCAAGTTAGAGCCAGACTGGTGGCTCATGACTGTAATCCTAGCTATTCAAGAGGCTGAGAGCTGAGAATTGCGGTTCAAAGCCAGCCCTGGCAGGAAAATGATCTCCAACTAACCACCAGAAAAACTGAAAGTGGCATTGTGCCTCAAAGTAGTAGAGCACTAGCCTTGAGCATAAAGAGCTCAGGGAAGGTGTGCAAGCCCAGAGTTCAAGCCCCACAACCAAACAACAACAACCACACAAGTATGATCAGCTTATTTTAAGAGTAAGTTACAAAGGTTAAGAATACAGTAACTTGTTCCAAGATTCTATGCCACGCTTGGAGTTCTCACATGGAAGATCTTCCCTATGTCTATTGTGATGTGTGAGTGCAGTGATTGTATTTTTCTTTGTGTATATGTGTGAATTAGCTATTACCAAATGACTTTTAGGCTAATTGCTATTTATAATTCCTTATTAAGGAAATGCATGTGTGTTAGGATGTAGCTCAGTGAGCGAATGCCTACTTGGCATACATCAGGACCTGTGTTATTCCTTAAACTGAAAATCTGTTCTTGTTTAGGGGAATTTTGTGGCTATTGTTACTTTTCATTTGGAAGAAGACTGCCTTCAAAAAGAAAATCATCATATGGTTCAATATGGGAGAAAACTCTGTCCCTTTCATGGTTTCATAAACATATGGATGTTCAAATTATATCATAGAATTTATGGAGCATCAAGGATAAAGGCTCATGACTTGTCAATGAGGGCATTTTTTGGAGCCAAAGGAATCTTGTTCTCCAAAGGAATTGCATAGGTTTGGATAATTTGCTTAACATTGTTAAATTTACTTTTGTTTGTCTGTGATGTAGCACTGGTAATATTAGCATTACAGCTCACAGGAATAAATAATGTTTCATCGTTATGGGACACAATGTCAAAATATCATAAGTGATTTGTTGAACTAGGAGCAAGTGAACTTCACAGTCGTATTTTAGCTATGGGGGTCTGAATGATGCAAACTCCATTTTTTTTCTTTCTTTATTTTTGTCATGGAGCTTGAATTCAGGACCTGGGTGAGGTCCCCGAGCATTTTTTGTTTTGTTTTTTCTTCACAAGGTGAGCACTGAACCACTTGAGCCACAGAGGCACTTCTGGTTTTCTGGTGGTTAATTGGAGATTAGAGTCTTATAGACTTTTCTGCCCAGGCTGGCTTTAAACAGAGATTCTCAGATCTCAGCCACCTGAGTACCTAGGGTTACAGGCCTGCGCCACCAGCTTCCTGTTTCCATTTTGTTCAATGGGCAGCCATTTGTTGTACAGAGTGCTAGTCCCGGGCTGCTGCCTCAATGGAAACAAAATATTTCAGGAGCAACTGAGGATCAATGAATAAAATCTAGTTTGGTTCCCACACTGGGAAAGTGCTGCCCAGTGAAGGTAAAGACAGGGAAGGGTCCTGGAAGTGAAGAAGGACGTCCAGACGAACGTGCTGAACATTTGATAATCCCAGTCCATTTGGGGAGGGAACTGTGAAAAATATACTTCTTGGAAACAAACCTGTTTAAAATAGAGGTCCAGGGGTCGTGTTGACAATTAAAATTGCAGAACCAGAAAATACATGGGCAAAATTGGAAAATTTTATAAATAATTTGGCTCTAAATTTCAGCATTGGTTATGACATATATATATATATTGCTAATTTAAATATATTCTCGGAAAAGAAAAAATAACATTTCACTTTATGACAAATACATCAATTAAAACCACAAAGAGGTGAGTTTTTATCTGGGCAAATGGAAGCAAAACATGCTGATTTTGTGTGGACAATGCAAGTGTTGAAAAGCTATGTTTCTGCTTTCCGATCTTTACACGGCATGCCTGATCTTTTATGTACAAGCTGTGAAAATATGACTGCAAATAAGCTGAAATCTCTTCCCTTTCATCAAAAATTTCCCATTTTTCTCCACTGCCTAATGTCTAGTAACACTGTCCTATTCTCTGTCATTATATGGTCAACTATTTTTCATTTTAAATCCAACTATATATGAGATCACACAGTATTTACCTCTCTGTGACTAGATTGTATAACTTAGCATAAAGTCCTTCAGATTCATCAATACTGTTGCAAATACAAGCTTAACTTACTCTGAAAGATTTAATAATATTCCATGTTATACAAATACATGTACATATCCATGCAACATATAGAATATAGACATCCATATATACATATACTACACTTAACTCATTCATATATTGGTGCAGAATTAGGTTGCTGTGAGCACTGTTACTAAAAATGTGAGAGTGTAGATGCCTCTTTGAGATTCTGGTTTTAATTTCTTTGACTATGTACCCAGACCTTGGACTTCTAGATTACAGTGCTATTTACATTTTTAATTTTCTGAGGTATCCCTATAATGTTTTCCATGATGGCTATAGTAATTTACATTTCCACCACCCGCAACCAAGAGTTCCTTTATCTCCACATCCTAACCAATGTGTTTGTCTTTAGTCTTTTATAATAAAGATATCCTAATAGGTGTGAACATCATTCATTGTGGTATAGATTTGCATTTCCCTGATAATAAAGCTATTATCCATCTGTGTGTGTCTAGCAGAAACATCTTTATTCAGTTTCTTTGCTAATTTCTGAGTGTAAAATTGTTGTTGAGTTCTTTATATATTTTAAATTTTAACCTCTCATTAGACATATGGTTTGCAAATATTTTCTTTTAGACCCTCTGCTGTTTTTTCATTTTTTTGTTTCCTTTGCTTCACAAGAATATTTTAGGTTGGTATAGTTTTAATTTTGTTTTGTTGCCTATGTTTGGTGTCAACTTCAAATCTTTATTGCTGAGACCAATATTAACCAGTGGTTGCAAGACCAATTTCAACCAGTAGCACCCCTGAGTTTTTATGACTAGTTACTTTTATTTTAGTCATGACTATTTTTATTTCATTCTTAACTAGTTACCTTAGTTATTACTAGATACACTTTAATCATGAATAGTTATTTTTATTTTCTTTTATTGTTTAAATTGTAATTTTCATGGGTATAAGTACTATGAGTTAGCTGCCTTGTTCATCTAAATTTATTAGGGTGTTAAGTTTTATAAAATAATTATATGTATTGTATATGGTTCTTATCTATTAGGGTTATTTTCTATTTCAAACAGCAGAAGTCAGTATTCTACAGGATTGGCCTAAATTTCAAATGAAATAGAGTATGAAAACAAGCTTAATAGATGTTTAAGAAAAATATATGACTTATACTCCTGGGACTGTTCTTAATTTCTTCTGTTCAATTTTTGTCCATATGAAAGACTCAGTTATTACAATAATAAAAGAAATTTAACTTGTGGGATAAGATATGACTCAAAGCTCTCCAGAATAATTCCATTCTGTTTCTGATTTTTACATTTGTATTTCACAGTTCAATTTCTTCCCAGGACTTGTGCTAATGACATTTTTTAAGCCATAATTAAAAGTAAAATACTTATTGCTTTAGTGATTATCTCTTTTCTTCTCTGGAGCATTTGCGGAGGATACATACAAATGAAACCTCTTCCTCAGTCACCTACTTAGATATAGTATAACATCATTTGGTATCTAGGCCATTGTGCAAAATCAATTAGATTATCTGCTTGTTACCTGTAATTTAGATAATTACACTGTATGATGAGGCATTTTCAATTGAATACCAGTTTAAATTCCCATTCAGATATTTCTGACAGTCAGTGCTTGCTTAGACCTACGTACCTATTTCTGAAATTTTATCAGAGATCCAATGAGGAACAATACAAACTTCATATATTCTTTTTTTGGGGGGAGAGGGTCCGGTCGTGGGGCCTGAACTCTGGGCCTGGGCGCTGTCCCTCAGCTCTTCAGCTCAAGGCTAGCACTCTACCACTTGAGCCACAGCGCCACTTCCGGCTTTTTTCTTTTTGCTTATGTGGTGCTGAGGAATCAAACCCAGGGCCTCAGGCATGCAAGGCAAGCGCTCTACCACTGAGCCACCTTCCCAGCCCTACTTCATATATTCTTAAGACTAAATTCTATGGGTTTTGCTTGAACCTTTGTTTTTCAGTGGGATTAGCTATTTCCATGTAACTACCTAATCATATGTTTTTCTAATGAAATGCCTTAAAAAAATCCTTTGAATTTAGGCAAGCAAGAGAGATAAACTTTAGAAGAAAAACCACACTAACAGACCTAGGTCTGCTGATGCTACCAGAATGCTAAAGGACCTTGATCTCCTGATATCTTACTTTGTCCTTAAATGTTTATGTTTATTCATGTACATGTTCAGATATGAACAAGATGCACCTATGCCCAGCTGAATTTCTGTTCATATTTGATAATATTGAGGACCCAGAAAAATCAGAATCTTTTCTCTCTTTCAAAGTGACTTTTGCTATGTAATCTCTGTATCTCCGCATATTGTTTAGGAATGACAAGAAAGGAAGGAAAGTCCCAGGCAAACATAGTGTAGTGTTTCAGTAAATTTGAATATTTCGCAGGAACACTTTTGAAAAAAAAATTTGATGGGTTGTGGGGCTTGAACTCTGTGCCTGTCCCTGAGCTCAAGGCAAGCACTCTAACTACTTGAGCCACAGCACCACTTCCAGTTTTCTGGTGGTTAATTGGAGATAAGAGTCTTACAGACTTTTCCTACTCAGGTTGGCTTTAAACCATTATCTTCAGATCTCAGCCTCCTGAGTAGCTAGGATTACAGGGGTGAGCCACCAGTACCTGCCCTTTTATAGAGTTTTGGTAAATGTTGAGTTGGCAAATTCGTGTTGGATATTAAATAATCACATTTCCATTCCTACCATTTTGTTTTGTAAAACACAATATGTTTTTCTTATGGAAAGAGATGTGAAGGAATGTTCAATAGCTTTAGCAAATCAAAACTGCTCTAAGATTCCATTTTGCTCTAGTCAGAATGGCAGTCGTCAAGAAAATAACAATGTGAGATGTGAAATTAAAAGAACTTCAAAACAAAGTTGGTGGGAATTTAAAAGAGTATAACCACTGAGGAAATTAGTGTGGAAGTTCCTCAAAATAATAAAAATAAATCTTTCCTTTGATCCTCCCATAACATCTTTGGGCATATACACTGAAGAATGTAAATCAGTATACAAGAAAGACAGCTGCATATCTGTGTTTATGACAGCTTTCTTCCTAATAGCCAAACTGTGGAATCAGAGCAGGTGTCTGAGCACAAAAACATTTATGGTTCAATATCTACCTGTACCTATAGTTACAAATTCCTATAGATAGATATGGATGACATAGATATATAAATATAATTGTATGTATATGATAGTTTTACTATCATATTATTTACTATTTGCAATCATACCATGTCATCATACACAGTTGCATAACTCATAATGTTACTCTACCATAAGGGAAACTAATATGACATTTGCAGCAAAGTAGAAAAAGCTGGAAATAATGAAGATGAGTAAAATAAAGTTCAAAGAGCTAAATATTGCATATTTCCACTAAATTGCAGGATATTGACTTAAAAGATGTGCATGTATATATATATATATATATACATTTATATATGTACACATATAGAGAGAGCATATTTGTAACTGTGAGAAAGCTTGGGGAAAACAAGAGACAGGGACAACAAAGAAGAGATTGATAGAAGATAAATAATATCACAATACATGGAACTATGTATGAAAAACTATTGGCCAATAAGGGAACAGGAAGGTCAGACTGAGACAGCAATAGATGAGGTTAATCTACCTAAATTATAGTACTTGCATGGGTGAATTACCAAAAGAAAAAATAAGAACGTAACGCAATGACACTTGGATAGATGAAAGTCAGAGCTCTGTTATTTATATCAGTTCTGAATATGGAACACTTGACCACAGGGGCAGGAGAAGAGCAAGCTGGATCTAGAAGAGGTAATTGTCATATGAAGATGCATCAAGGTTTCATCAGCCTCCCTGAGGAAATATAATTTCAGTGATGTGTGGCTGCGGGAGCTTTAAGCACAGAGGCTTTCCTACTCATCCACTACTTAGTCCTGCAGCCAGCCCAGCGTGTGCACAGTTGTTCCACAGTGTGAGAAACAAGACATAAACAAACCAAACATGCCCAGGATGTGAATTTAATTATTTGTTCAAAGAAAGGAATGAAGTAGCTTTTGGTCTGGGCTCCATCTGGTATTTAAAAGCAAAAAAGAAAATAAAAACAACCAAACAAACTTGATCCACCTGCCATTCCCACAGCTCTCATGAAATTGTTGTTGTCTGGCTATCCGTTCTGAGACAATACATCAGAAAGGAAAGAAGCCAACTCAGGACAGTCTTAGGTGAATGCTATGGCCAGTGAACTCATCCAGTGCAGACAAGGATCAGAAAGGTAGCCATGAGAGAGTCTTGGCATGTAGATATAGTCATCATTGAATCCATATCAATACTGACTTCTTGCTAACAACGTCCAGTCAATGCCCTAGATCTCGACTAACATGTTGGCAGTTCTTCCTCTTTTAAAGAGATAAAAGGTTAGACAATATTGCGTGAGAATTACCTCTTTTTTTCCCATAATTTAAGAAAACAAAAGAGACTCTAAAACATTGCCTGCACATTCATTGAACCAAGAGCCCAGGAAGAATGCTTTTGTAGCCACATTGCCTTTAATGATCAATAACGTTGTATAGGATTGAAGGTGTCATGGTAACAAATCCTAAGGATTATGCTGAAGTTTTAGGATGTCAAGACCCACTCATGCGGTTTTCAAGGCCTTTCATCATGTAAGTCTCTATTGCATCTGTTTTCTCTTGTCCAGATACCTATACATCATCTATGCTGACTCTATATTAGACTAGGAGGCTTTGAAGCTCTGTGTAACTCATTTTATTGACATCAAATATGTACTTGATAATAAACTATTTTAAAGAAATAGGGTGTAATAGATAGTATTCAAAGGTTATACAGAGTATCAATTTGATTAGTCTGCATAGTGTAATGAAGTATTTGACCATGGTGGAATGTAAGGTGAGCTGAGCTCACAGCCTAAAGTACACATGAATTCTGTGTTCTTTTTTTAAACTCAAGGTCAATGTAAAAACAAAATTTTAACCATGGAAGAGATATAAGTCTATCTCAGTAAGACAGCGCTGACTGCTACAGGAAAGTTTCTGGGTAGATGGCAAAATGAAATTAAAGACAAGTTATTAGGCTGTTGATGTTATAGACACTTAGAGGTGTTAGTGACCCACATTAAGTTCAGAGAAGGAGAAATGGGCACTATTGGGTAGATGCAACAGGCAGTGATAAAACAAAAAGCACTACAAGATTTTTTTTTGATGTATTCGAAAGGAATGGCAAATTGGGAATGGCAACAGGGTTGACTCACATTAGCAAATGCCTCACATGAAAGAAAACCAGGAGATTATTCATACAGAACTCCAAGAAACACGTGCATTTCCTGGATTTTGGAATGTCTGTCTTTGTTTCACATTCTGGATAATTTTTTCCTGTCCTCTCCATTCTAATCAAGCATCAGTTGTCTTAGGGTGCATCCTTTAAAGCTCTAGGCACATAATCTATTGTCACCCCTCCGTACCATTCACCAAAGAACATCACCATTATTGGCTTCATGTTTACTCATTATTAGTCTTGTGAGTTTCTTGACAATGGGTACTGTGTCTCTTCTCTGTCTGACCCACTGTACAATTCAAGTTACTGGATGATGGACAAATAGAAGTTTAAAGGTGAGAGGAAAGAAGAGAGAAAGGGAAAACTAAATAGGTAATTCTCTCTAGTAAACAACCAAAGGTTTCTTTATCACTCCATTTACTATGCATAGAGTAAAGCTCTCTGCTCCCACCTACAAGTTTCTTTCCTTCCCATTTGTATCTCAAGGATGAGATTTATTTTATCCTATGGTTGTATTATCTTCTGGATTAAAACAATCCAGGTTTGGGATAGAGAGAGAAAGGATGGGAAGGGATGGTAAGGGGAAAAAAGGAGGAGGCAACAATGCTTGATAAGAAATGTACTCATTACCTTGCTCATGTAACTGTAGCCCCTCTCTATGGTATTTTCACAATAAAAAAAGAGAAAGGATGGGATAAGCAAATCAGTCACCCATAATTTGAGAGTGAGATGTATCTCTGGTTACACACAATTGACTGCATGAACTAGAGACATCCAGTATCAAAACATGTCAGTTTCGGTAGTGTAGCAAAAATGATAGATGTTGATCACTAGCAATCTGTTGATACCCAGGAAGTCAAAAAAATGAAGACAAGAAGAGAGAAGAAAGGAAAATAAGCTATTGACTACAATTAGACAGAAGGAAATATTCCTAGTTTTTAATAAGTTCTGTGACAAACATTCTAAGAATATCTCTGTTTTTGAGATCCAAATCAAAACTGTGCACTGTAACGAAAGCAGACAATATAGCTTTTATATCAGTGTGTAAATCACATCACTATGTGAGTGTTTCCATGGTATTATATACTTCTTCAACTATTTTATTCCTTCAAGGTGCTCTTGCATGCATAATTCCTTTGAGTCAAGATATCATGTGAGTTTTTTTGTTATTTTTTTTTAATTCTGGTAGAGGTTAGAATAAAAATCTCAGTATAGAGAGTCATTTTTTAGTGGCATTGTTACAGATTACTTATTATTCACTAATGTTATATTGGTTTATGCAATGCAGAGATGAATGTACATCTGCTTAAAACTCATAACCTGGTCTTCCTTTGGCAGTCATTTAATGTGGTATAGCGGTGCCTAGAATTTGTAGTATGGGTTTTATAGGAAAATAAATCTAGGTCTCAGGAGATACCCTTAGTAGGCAAAATATTCCATTAGTTATCCAGTTGTATTTATATACTTCAACAGATTTGTTTTGCACATTTATTTTTAAACATAAAATTAGGTTTCCTCGCTTGATTTTTTACAGCCAAATTAGCATATTCATACCACTGAAGGAAGGCATAATGTTCTTATTATTGAAACTATGCATCTGGAAGTTTCATGTTAGTAAATATGTCTTAATGTGTATTCATGAACTCTAACAGGCAGTAACATTGCATAATCTGAAACCACCCAAGATTTGAACAGATGAGCATGCTAAAGGGAATATATAAATCTCAAACCTAAATCAGGTAATTTACATTCATTCCACAACCTAAGAGCTTTAGGTAATTGACATGGAATAACCCATTAAAGTCATTCTTATGATTTCCAATTAATTTAAAAGATCCACACTTTCTTCATCTTATTTACCATGCAGATTATTTTGAGGATAAACATCTTGAGAAAACATAGATAGATCAAGAAAGTTGCCACTGGTAAGCTGTAATTCCCAATGTCAGTCTTCATTGTAGAACTTTTAGTAATTGTAACTACATGTGAAGCATTTTATAGGATCACATAAAAACCAGGGTCACTGGTATTACAAAATTTGAAAAATACACTTGATAAAATATCTATTTCACGTTGGTAGATTATAGCTACAATCTAAGAATTATGGTAGGAATAATACAGAATTATGAGCCAAAATTAACTTTCACATTATTGTATTTGATTTCATGCAAGATATTTGCCTGTGATTTGCATGCAAAGTTTGTCTATCATGCTGTTTTTTAATTCTTATGCCTTATTGTATACCAATTTATTCTAACATTATAACGTACCTCAATGAACAATTTTTTCCTATGAGACGTTTGAGTAAAATAAGGGCTATCAGAGTTTCAAATTTGGGGTAAATATTGTCTGTTAAGTAATCAGCACTTGGCACCTGTGTATCGAAAGGGAGAAGTTGTGACAATTTAATGATTCTATTCAATTTATGAAAGTATAAGGAAGATCAAGTTCAAATCTGCTTTGGTTGTGAACTCTGCATTTACTTGTAATGATATTTAAGAAAAATTGTGAATTTTCATTTGTCTATTTTGGAGAAATATGTTATATTCATATCTGTTTTCTCAAGAACAAGTTTATCAATTGCTGCACAACAGTTGCTGAAAAGATACTGCAAAATGTTTAGATTACCTAATAGAAAGCAATGTTTGCAGTTGTTTTGTAATCTCTAAATTGGCACCACACTGCTCCATTTTTGCTACTATGATTATTTGGTGACCTCCTCAAAAAAAGAGAAAGTTTAACATATTTGATATGAAAGTTATGCTGTTTGCTTTCTACCATCAGAATGAAATGCCTGAGATAATAAATGTATGAAGAGGAAACGATTATTTTTAGCTCACACTTTGCAACTTTCCAGTTTAGATTGGTCAGCTCCAGAATAAGGTCTGTGGCAAGGTGGCATTACATAGTGAGAATACTTCATTATATGGCAATAAGCAAGACAGATTATGAGAAAGGCATGGGTCCCAAATTTCCTTTGAGGAGCATGCATCCCTGAACTAAACCCCCACCACACGCACACACTTGACTGTACTTTTAAAGATTCCATCATCTAATAATGCCACCTTGGGGACCATGCTTTGACTTATAGACTTTTTAGGGGACAGTCAACATCCACATAATAGCAATGACAGAAACCCAAGATTAATTAGATTGTCCAAAAGAAAAGTTTCTTATTATTAGCTAAATAAAGCACCTCTGTGATGTAAAACACTCAGAGATTCAATAGACATGAGTCTCGGGTACAATTGGGACATACTCAATTCTATTCAAATCTCTTTCTTTCTTCTTTCCTTTTCTTTCTTTTTATTTTCTTTCTTTCCTTCCCTCCCTTCCTCCCTCCCTCCCTTGTCCTTCCTCCCTCCCTCCCTTGCCCTTCCTCCCTCCCTCCCTTGCCCTCCCTCCCTCCTTTCCTTTCCTTTCCTTTCCTTTCCCTTCCTTCCTTCCTTCCTTCCTTCCTTCCTTCCTTCCTTCCTTCCTTCCTTCCTTCCTTCCTTCCTTCCTTTCTTTCTTTCTTTCTTTCCTTCTTTCTTTCTTTTTCTTTGACATTATTAGGGCTTTAACTCAGGTCCTGGATACTATCCTTTAACTTTTTCACACAAGGCTGGAACTCTACTACTTGAACCACACCTCTACTTTCAGCATTTATGTGGCTTTTAATTGGAGATAAGAGACTGATGGACTTTCCTGCCCAGGTTGGCTTCAAACTGAAATACTAAGACCTCAGCCTCATAAGTGGCTAAGATAACAGGTGGGAGCCACCAGCATCCAGACATTCAAAATCATTTTAAAAAAATCTCTTTCAAAATCATATTTTCTACCTTTTGAATCCATGTGTCTCCCTCAGTCTACCTGGTTTCTATCAGTAGCCAAGCCATCATTGAACTCATATGATAAACTGGCTTTATTTTTTTTTAGGGCTAATGGCCAGTTTTGAGAAAGGTCAGGTTTGTCCAGCTGGAATCAAGTGTCTAGCTCTGAACCAGTGTTGTCAGTTAAGGGTCATGGACACGTTTTGACAAGAGCTGTGGTTAGCATAATCATTCACAGAACTGCACTTTGCATAGTAATAAATTTGGTGAGTGGTTCAGCCATCCGAAAATTATTTAATGAAAATCATTTTCTGTGCTTGGGATGAAGTCTAGACCATTGTACATGTCAAACAATCATCCATCCCCCTGAAAGCCATTTATTAAGTGGATCAATTTTCAAATTGGTTGATTTCTGTGAAATTCACCAAATATTCTAATTATCAAAAGTATTGCCAGCATATTTGATAGATCATTGAACAGCTTTAGTAAAAGTAAAAATGCATACTTCTATTCACAGACACTGAAATGTGTATATATTACACAGTTATATGTGTACTTGTTAATGTTTGTATCTGTTAATGCTATTTGTAAAAGTACACATTTGCTAATGCTAATTGTAAATTTAGCTACAAGTTATTGCCCCAAAATCACCAATTGTAGCTGACATGCCTGAAATTTGAAAGTAAAATATGGCACAAAAAAGTCTCTAAGAGCTATGAAAAGTAGCTCATTGTAAAATCCTGACAGTTTGGTTTTCTAACAAGAAGCAACAGGAAACATCAACTTGTTAGCTATTAGAAGAAAGATTCAATATTAAAGGTTGAAAGTGTCCCAGGGAGGAAGCCACGAATGGATGCCCTCAAGGGGTAGCAGTAATGGATTCTATGAATAGACTTAAACTTGGAGGTGTCAGGAGCAAACACATCCCATAATAAATAGTGGCAAGTAATTTCTACATGTAGCAAATGAGCTGTGAACCCCACTTGCAAGAATCCAGGAGCTGATGTAGATGACAAAATCAAAATAGAAGTGTTTTTTTTTTTAATTTTGTTTTAATGATGTGAATCTGAAAAATACACACAGAAAGAAACATTGCTTTTAGAACATGTAACTTACCTGGCAAAAGAAGTAAACCCCTGTAGATATAATTAGTATTTTAATACCATTATTCTACATTTCATAGTAGCAACCTACATTGTATACTCTTGTTGAGCTTTTATGATATTCTTATTAATGTTTCTAAATTATTCTGCTTATTTGCTAAAATTAGTTACTAGATTTCATAAATGAATTATATCTATCATTTAGCAAAAAATGTTCACCAACCAGATTGGGTTTGGACAGAGATAATATGATGTAAACTGATTTTTAATCATTTAATTTGGAAAACTTATTTTTAGTAAGTGGACTTCGTTTCATGGCTAGATGAGGACAATTTGAATTCTCATGGGTTTATCTACACAGAGGTCTGGAGTCATTCCCGTGTTAGATTACAAGCTGACAACATTTCAGGTAGCCTGGAATCTAATTTAGCAGCTCTCCCTTCTTTATTTGTAGTCGAAGACCATTACAATGTCACTAAACTAAAAATGCCCTGTTTGGGGATGCTATTGTTCAAAAGAGCTAAAATGAACTGAGTACTTCATGTTTTGTGATGCATTTCTCCTCTTTAGAGCTGATCTAGTTTTTAGCTCTATGCCTATTTAGATTCAGTTGCTAACTCATGTCAGAAGCCTTCCAATCACACAGGAAAAAAAAAGCCATCTTTTTTTTTTTTCTTCAAGAAGTCCTATAGCTTTTCCTGTTTGCTTAAAAAATTGGCAAAGTCAAGAATCTGCTAAGGTTTAGCATGGAGACAGTTGTTCAAAGCAACCTTAAAATATCAGAAAGGCAGTCATGGTTTCTATTTTTCTTGCAAAATTTTTAATTCTTGTCTATGGGCATTCTGCTGGAATATGACTTCCAATAGTTATGTGAGCATCATTTTTGAGATGATAGAACATTACCCACCGAAAACCCCAAATTCTATTTGAAAATGAACCCCAGGGAAGGCTAGCCTAAAATCCACATCGACTAAACCTCATTGGTACTTCAACTTGGTCCAAAGGGTATTATTATTGGTACTGACTCCCACCGGATCTGTCTGTGACCCAGGCCCCAACATGGGATCAGATCGCACCGTGGAAAGAGCTACAACACTGTATTCCCTCCTCACTTTCCGCATTAACTACAGTCCACTCTTAACATCATGTGAAGTAGATAACCAGCAGATACCCTTGCTTTAAATATTGGTTCCCTCATTGTTTCACATAATATTTTCTTAGCTTTAGAATCTGTGTCCATGCGTTATTTTTGTATGTGATGCAAAGGTAAGTTTTATGCATATGATTTTATATTCCATATTCAAACCTATTAGGTTGCTTCTAGGTATTTCTAGATGGCAAGAGCGATGGAATCACCTAGCGATGCCTCGTCAGAAGTACCAAAGCGATAGACTATAAAGAACAATGGTTGAGAATTTGTGGGTGATGGAAAATTCCTCCGTGTGGAATAGGTTTAAATATACCAGCCTTGGCATCAGGCCATCTGACATTGAAAAGGTGACTTAAAGGTAAGGGTGCCAAATAAGCGTAAGAAGCATGTCAACTCATGAGGTTATTACAAAGATGACTGCTGTGTCTGTTATATGCACACTCTCAGTAAGTGTAAGCTATTGTAAATATCATAAACCAGTTCCTAACTGAACACATAGAGAATTCATTCACCTTCCGAAGATAGAATCAGATGGAGTGAAAACATTGGGCCTGAAAGACATCAGAGTTTCAAGGGAAAATGAATAACACTCATTACAAAGGAGATTCTAGAATGGGCATAGGCATGACATTTTCTTTTTGGTCGGTCGTGGGGTTTGAACTCTGGGCCTGGGCACTGTCCCTCAGCTCTTCAGCTTAAGGCAAGCGCTCTACCACTGGAGCCACAGCACCATTTCCAGTTTTCTGGCAGTTTATTGGCGATAAGAGTCACGGATTTTCCTGCCTGGGCTGGTTTTGAATCGCGATCCTCAGATCTCAGCTTCCTGAGTAGCTAGGATTACAGTTGTCAGCCATAGGCACCCCGCTAGGCATGACAATTTTTTTACTGTATACTAGTCCGGAGTCCATAGAGTCTCTGGGAATTTTCAGGGTTTCTGGTCACCCCATTTGAAAGATAGGCAATGCCCAGTGACGGCAACCATGCAGCATTTTGAAATATCCTGGAGAGTCTTCTCTGCTTAGAAAATCATGGTTTATCACAGAAGAGAAGATATCTGGTAGGCTTGTAGCTGTAAAATGATGGTCTATACTCCTTTATAATTCAATTCTACCCCTAATTTAGTGCAGCCAAGAAAATTACTTGCATATATTTTTTTTCCTGGAGACTATCACCAGGAATGACATATAATAGGATTCAATAAGTTTTTGCTGAATGAATTAATGCTGAATCCTCACTTCCTCTTGGCAATCAATATTTTAATTACATCGGCGGCAGCTATGGTTAATTCACGAAACACTAAGGGGGAGAAGCACATTGCCCAGGAAGAAAATATAGAACAGACTACAACGAGGAGCCCTATGGATGCCATCAGGTGGATATATTGGGCTCTCTTTGCCTCTGTGTGTGTATTTTAAGGAATACAAACAGTATTGTCTCACACCTCCTGCTACATTTTGTTTGTACTTGTTTTTCAACAGCTCACAGTTTTGAAGCTAAACTATCGGTGCCTATTTTGGCCATTATTCTTTTTAACCTTCCTCATTTCTTCAATGAGCCTGTATTTGTAGAACATATACCATAAGCCAGCTAACCGTACTGCCATGTGCTGAAGTGATCATGATAAACCATATGCTTCCAATGTTGCTGTTGGGGGAGATAAAAGGAAGTAGAATAATATTCAATGCCTGTCTCTGTGAAACTTCTTGAAAATTTTGAAAAAAAACTTTATTGTAAAGAGGATGTACAGTTACCTAAGTCAGGGAATGAGCACATTTCTTTTTGAACAGTGTTACCCTCTCCCTCATTTTCTCTCACCTTTTCCCCTCCCCCACCCATTCCCTGCCAAGTAGTAATGTTCATTTCGAAGATGGTGATGAACATGACATTGGGTTGACTTTTGTAGGCATGATCCATTGTAAATCATCTCCATAATCAATTCTTCAGAAATATTTAGTGTCAGTTTTTACTCAGAAATTTGCCACGATATAACCCCCGAGGTAAATTTTATTCATCATTCTAAATACAACACATCTCATGACCCTACCCCCTCCAACCTGTGTGCAAGTGGTTACAACAGAAATGAAGAATAGTGAAGATAGATAAAACAATCGACGAGGACTTGGCAAGTAAGTTCCGGATCTGTAGCTGTTATTCTGCTCCATAAATTAACAAGCTCCACTCTTCCGCACAGAGTATTTGGCTGAAGGAATCGAATGCACCCTCCTCTAATGAAGATTGGCCAAGATGGCCTGAATTTTCTCCCAGCGTGAACTACATTTCAGATCACGCCTCCAACTCCTCTGCTATCCCTCTTATTACCCAATGGCTTCCCTCCTAAATTTGAATGTTTATTTGAGAAACCTGGAAATTTGTTCTCTGCTACTTTGAGATATAAAAGGGAAAAAAAAACTGTTAAAATGTGTTGCCAACATGATAAGCCAGGAACACTTCTCACTTTCTGAACTGAACTACCAAAGAGGATAGTGACTTTGTCTTCTAGACTTTGAAAGGTAGTGGGAGGCTAAGGTCCTCTTTGAACTACCTGACTCCACATTGTATAAGCAGTTGGTACCATTAAGTTAAGATAAAATTGATTTTTCCTCTTGTTAATTCAATTAGCAATTACACACCTACAAAGCTGCCAAAGATTCAAACTCCCCAGCTTTCTCTCTTCCTCTGCTCTGATTTCATTCCTTCACTTGCCTGAAGAACATCTCCTTTTTCTATTCAAATTTGTTCAATACAGTTTTTGTTTAGATGCCCTTTCAGTAATGATACATTTGAATAGATATTTGTTGGGCAAAAAAAAGCAGTACACTCTTGGATCTTAGCATATAAAGTCTTTCAATTGGTTAAAATAAGAGATATCACTTCATTCATTTCAGCAGAATGCAATATGCTTCTAAAAGTTAAAACACTTTAAAGTTACTAAGCAATTAGCCCATCCCAAATGAACATACTGGTTCTGTGTCTGATTAAAGATATGGAGTGAACTAAATATTTTAACTTTGAACTTTGATGACTGTGTTTGTAAAGTTCTCTCTCCTAGCTTTTTCTGGATTACAAAACTTAACCAATATGTTTAGCCAAGAGAGTAGTTTCCAAAAAAACATATCCTGCATTCATTTGAATTTTGATGAAACTGTTAGGTGACAAAATACTACTTGATAATGTTTAAAGACTCTGCTTGGAAAGGAAGCCTAAATGCATTGTCTCATGCTAAAAGGCCAAATTAAGACAGACACAAGACAATCTCTGGCAACAATAAGCAAATGAACTCATAAAAAATTTTTTATGCCAATTTGTATATCCAAGTGAAAATTAGTTATTCTGTCTTCTACCTTCTTACTTAATTATGTCATCAGTTTGGATGATTCTGTACATGGCTGTGTTTCTTGGACTGGGAAGTCAGATGATCTCTAATATTATTTGCTCCTTTAAAATCTTAAAGCTCTAAAAGAACTGTTTAGTTTGTCTTGAATTATGAAGTCTGTGAAAGGAGGACAATTATCAGCATAAACACATTTTAAACAATATACCAAATATATTCTGATCAAAGAAAAATCATCTCTAGGCTTTGTTCATGGAAAAGAGAAATTAATAATGCACTGCTTTCCTTGAGAGTTCTGAACCGTTTCACTTTCTTGAATTTTATCTCCCAGGACAACTTCCAATGAAAAAAAAGTAACTTTGAACTCTAGCATCACAAAACATATGATTTCAGTTCTCTAATGGTCAATGCATTCTAACACAGAGGAGATGTGTTTGAACATCCCCTTCAAATCTACATCAAACATGGATGGCTTGTTTGAGGGTTTCAACAAATATCCCAAACATATGTTTCCCTATTTGACATATGTCCACTGCCTTTACAGTTTTGAAGCAGCGTAATACATCTTTCTCGAATTCACTTCATCAACAGGATGAGAAAGAGGAAAGAGCCTCAAAAGATCCTCAAATCAAAAATCTCTACTCTGTGAGGAAATGTACTTGCAGAAGCAAAGCAACAATGAGATATGGAATAAACCATGTGTGCATCCAAATTACAGGTACTTGTGATTTCACTGTATGGACCCTTCTACTGGAGACCCATAGGCCTTGTGAAGCTCATCTCTGTTTCTGTCTTTTGGATACCTACTTAGCTAATTGGATCACGCATATACTCCCAAATTTAATGTAGTACTGATACAAAGCCTTACAGGTTGCATCATAAATGTCCCTTGGAAACCCATGAGTTAAAGACATAATCCCAATTCAGTACTATGGAAGGAGGTGGAATCTTTAGTTGGTAAGGACCGGAAGGTGTTTTGAGTCAATAAGGGCATATTCTTGAAAGGTTGTGTAACCCTCCCCTTTTCTCTCTCTCTCTCTCTCTCTCTCTCTCTCTCTCTCTCTCTCTCTCTCTCTCTCTCTCTCTCTCTCTCTCTCTATCTCTCTCTCTTTCTCTCATCATGTGATTAGGCTAGTTGCCTCAGATATTTTGTTATAAAAACAGGAATTTGCCATTACTTCACACTTAAATTATGACACACAGTCATTAAAAATGATAACAATGACCTCTAAACCCAAAGACTCAACAAAACCTATGAATGATATTCTTAACAAGTACATGTAAGATTACACTTTTAAAGCATCCAACCTAATTAAGAGCATCAGTATTCTTTATGAGACTAGTGGTGTCTAGCCAGAGTTTAGATCATGGTGACAAAGTGGGTCAGGAAGCAATCATAGTGTAACTGAAGCTTTATTTAGGTGACTTGTTGATTTCTATAGGCTACTGGAACAAAGATATTTATGTCGAGTATAATTTCTTGTGCTCATTTCTGTTTAAGAGCACATAGTGGGAAGAATTTTGGTACTCATAATCTTTACCTCCAGTGCTACTCTCATGAATTTATAAAAGAGGGACTTGTATCATCAATATTATTAATTCCTTCTCCCTAAAATTGAACGATTACCCTAGCTTATCTTAGTAGACCTATTATAATCATATGAACTCTTCAAAGAATTTCCTCTAGTTGGTAGAAGAAGTCAGATTCCTAGAATATAAACTCAATATGTGCTTGCTAGCATACAAATAAAAGGAGCCTAAACTTGATAATGATAGGGAACTGAATTCCTCCAAACTTATGAGTTTGAGAAAATATTCTCTAGAATTTCCAAAAAACAACCCATGTTATTGGAACCCAGGACGAATTCCTGCCCAGAGGAGGTAGACTTGTTTTGACTTGTAATCCTTCAAAATGTGAGAGAATAAATGCATGTTGTTTGAAGCCAGAAAGTTTCTGAAGATCTTATGTTAGCCATAGAAAAGTAATATCCCCACAAGTAATTTTACAATGATGCAACAAGGTTTGAGATGTTTGGCTCTGGATGAATTTGACATTAAAAAAATGACAGCATATAAGGATTTTAACTTATAATCTAACTATGAATTCATCTATAAGTTACCTTCCAGAAAAGACTGATAGACACCATTGCTGAAGTAAATATTTTTTGTGTTTTATATCCGGGAATATGACAGAAACTGTAATATGTCTTCGCTGAATATACCATGATGTTTTACTTATGCATTAAAGATTAAGCCAGACTGTCTTTGATTGGTGGATACTTTGGAATTCAATCTTAATATAGAGCCTTTATGCTCCTTCTGAGAATGAACAAATTAAACTTGGTCTTCAATGTGTTGTTTCTGTATACCTCACCAATATAGAACAGGTGATGTGACCATAACTCTTCTACCAGAAGCAATTGGGAAAGAATTTGAAATTTTTTTCAATGTTTCGCAGTGTAGTAAGCTCTAGATATATAACTCAGAAATACATCCTCTTTTACTTTGAAAGGTTATATGTCATAACTGAACACTAATGGTAATTTCAGTAATCATTTAAAGATCTGCTTTTTAAATATTTTCTTTTGTTTTGTTTTTGGGGCTTGAACACTGGGCTTGGGTGCTATCCCTGAGCTCTTTAGCTCAAGACAAGAACTCTACCACCTGAACCTCAGCACCACTTCCGGTTTTCTGATAGTTAGTTGGAGATAAGTGTCTCACAGACTTTCCTTGCCCGGATTGGCTTTGAACTGTGATCCTCAGATCTCTGCCTCCTGAGTAGCTAGGATTACAGGCATGCGCCACTAGTACCCAGCTCAGAGTTTCTGACCTTAAAATGTTACATGAAGACCATTAATCTATTCTGAGTTGATTTTTTAATGCAGAGTGAGAATTAGGATTTATAGTTAGTCTTTTACATGTAGAGAATCAGTCTTCCTAGCACCATTTGTTGCTGTCTTTTCCAGTGTATATTTTCTGGCTCCTTTGTCAAAAATGAAATAGCTGTAGATCTGTGTGTTTTTGTGCCAGTATAATGCTGTTTTTGTTACTATGGTTCTGTAGTATAATTCAAATGCATGTATTACAAAACTTCTCCCATTGCTTTTTTTGCTCATGATTGCTCTTTTTGCTTATGATGGCTTTTGCCTTTTATAGTTCTGCAAGTATTTTGAATTAATCCTTTTCTATTGCCCTGAGAAAGTTGAATATAGAGGTGGCTCTTACTAATATATCCATTTTCATAATACTGACTGACAAGTCATACACATGAAGTCTTTCCATGTTCTTGAATCTTCTCATTGTTTTTCCTTCAGGTTTATTATTTGCCTTGTAGAGCTCGTTCAGCTCTTTGGTTAATGAAATTCCTTAGGCATTTTAATTTTTGAAGCTAGTATAATGGAATTTTTTATATAATGGAATTTATTTTCTATTTATTTATTTTAATTTAGATTTATTGATTTCCATATGTTGAACTTCTTGCATGCTTGGAATGAAACCAACTTAATCATAATGTATGATTGTTTTTATGTGCTATTGGACTAATGACACAAATAAAAGACAATCCACAGAGCAAGAGAAAATCTTTGCCAGCTTTCCATGTGATAGAGAACTAATATCCAGAATTTGTAAAGATCTCAAGAAACTAAACACTAAAAATTAAAATAATCTCATTAGTAAGTAGGAAAATAGATGAACTGACAGTTCCCAGAAAAAATTTAAATGACTGAAATATATATATATGAAAAAGGAAAAGCAAATAAAAGCCTCATTCATATTATTATTTGCCTTAGTCACAGCATCAGACACCACAAATTTAAAAAGCAACCATAACTATTGGGGAAAAGGAGCCTCATACACGGTGGCTGGTTTTGTAAACTAGTGTAACCGCAATGGAAGTCATCAAAAGCTAACAGGGACTCACTTAATAACACTTCACTGTGGACTGTACATGAAAAACTACAAATCAACATTCCAGAGAGATACTTTCACACTCTTTTTAGAAAAAAAAATCACAAAAGTGTCTGTAATAGCCAAGACATGGAATCAGCCGAGTGTTCCCACCCCAGTGAATGGATACAGGAAAAAATGATATAGATACACACAAAGGATATTATTCAGGCAAAAAGAAGATGTCATCGGCCAGAAAATGGATCTCATTATGTTGAGAGATTATAAGTACAGGAGGCCAAATATTGCATATTCTCACAAATATGCCAAATATATAAATAAATAATAATCATGTTTTACTACTCAGGAGGCTGATATCTGAGGATCACGGTTCAAAGCCAGCATGGACAGGAAAGTCCATAAAACTTTTATCTCCAATAAACCACCAGGAAACTGGAAGTGGTGCTGTGGCTCAAGTGATAGAGTGCTAGCCTTGAGTTGAAAAGGTGACAGATAGTGCCCAGGTCCAGAGTTCAAGCCTCATGACCAAAACAATAATAACAATGATGATGATGATGATGATGATGATGATGATGATGATGATGACACATGAGTATAAGCATATGACTGAGAGGAAGAACTGGTAGGTAGGGGAAGAGAAAAGAAAGAGTGCGTTGATGAAAAGGATTTAAGTCAGAATTTGACTACTAATGTATGCTAACAAAATGATAAACAGGCTGAAATAACATTATCTCTGTGCCTATTTTCCTATTTATATACCTACTCTGGGGGAGTAGAAGATCAAACTGATAATGGAAAAAACCCAGTACAGAGAGAAAGAAAGAGAGAGAGAGAGAGACAGAGACAGAAACAGAGACAGAGACAGAGAGACAGAGACAGAGAAAGAGAGAGAGAACATATATAAGAAAAGGCTTATTTCAGTTCACAGGAATGCAGTTTTCAACCTCCTGATTTATTGACGCCATTATTTCAGGAATCTGGTATGTGTGTGATGGGGGCTGGGGAGATCTGATAGGGAACAAAGGAGTAGAGTCTCATGCAGAGTAAATTGCTCCTTACATGGTCAGAAAGTAACCAAGAAGGAATGGACAGATTGGAGCCGCCAAATCTCTTCCTCTGCAACCACCCCGTGGCCCAAGGACCTTCTCCACAAAGCCCACTTCTTAAAGACCCCACCACATCCTCATAGTGATACCCCGAGTCTTTAATGTATGCAGGCATGAGGGAGACACAGACAAACCTCAGTGGTATTACAGCAAGTTTTCACCAATGAAAAGAATTATTTAGAAACAGGATGTCCCAAAGCATTCAGAGAATAGATAGCAAATGTATTGGGCTAGTGAAGAAAATACATTCAGTGTAGGGTAGGGAACAGGAGAAGAAACTGGACATTTTGAAGTTGATCATTGAAGTTGTCATGGCATGTAAATTCCTTTAGGGCTTTGTATTTTTTTATTTTATTTTATTTTTTTTGCATATTTTAGGCAAGATGGTCCTTTTGGTGGTGGTGGTTGTTTTTGTTGTCGGTGGTGAGACTTGAACCCTGGGCCTGGGGGCTGTCCGTCAGCTCTTCAGCTCAAGGTGAGCACTCTACCACTTGAGCCACAGCGCCACTTCTGGTTTTCTGGTGATTAACTGGAGATAAGAGTCTCACAGACTTTCCTGCCTGGGCTGGCATTGAGCCACAATCCTCAGATCTCAGCCTCCTGAGTAGCCAGGATTACAGGTGTGAGCCCCTGGCCCCCTGCTAGATGGTCCCATTTCTATGTGAGAAATATTGCTCTGTCTTGGGTGTCTAAGAAATGTTGGAGCCATGGAAAGGAATAGAAGCAAGAAGACCAGTGTAGAGTCTATTCGGAGAACTGAGGGTGGGGGGGGGAGGGGGAAAGAGCAACTGGATAACATCCATGGGAATGGAGATTGACGGAGGAGATAAAATCATCACAGATGTAGAGCAATTTGTTGGAGGGATATCTAGGTGTGGAAGGATTACCCTCCAGAGGCAAACAATCAAGTTGATGAATCTAGAGTTGGAGGGCTCATAGTAATTGGTACACCAAGAACGAAGTTAGTGTGGTATTGAACTGGTCCTCTGCTTCAATCTATCCCCTGAGAACAGCTGGTGTGTAAGGGCATCTGGAAGTTAATAACTGAACGCATGAGCTATATTTACATCTAAATTATATTTTAGTTCAGAATTTTTTAAAAAAAGGGAAGATATTTTTATTGTTCCTGGCAATAGTGCTATATTTTGCCTTCACTGTCGAGTTGTGGAGAGAAAAACAGAGCGTTAGCGAAAAGAAAAAGAAATTAAATGGCTCTGTTGTGATATCTTTTCTGCAGTTTATTATTTTTTCTCGTACCAAATTTCATTCTATGTATGAGGATCCTATGAACCACAAAAAGAAACGTAGCAAGATTTAATATCCTTCTTCCCGTTAGGAATTCATTTACTGATAAAATGGCTATTCTGTCAAGAATTATCATCATAAAAAGAGATATCAAAAGAATCACTTTCTCTTTTCCCTTTTCCTGCAAATTATTTCTGCCGTTTCTCTCTTCTCCTCTGACTCAAACAATCCTTGCAGTCTGTGGAAGACAGGAATCTCACCATTGAAGGTCTTCGTACCTTGACTTGTTAACCTATTGTGCTGAGCTGTTTAAATATTTATAATGGGATTTTTAGACATGAAAGAATCAGCGCTCTCTGCAAAAGAATATAGGTTCCCTGTTTTGAAGGATGTGAAGTACAGAAAGGATGCAGATAAGTAGAGGAACACCAGTGGTTCCCCGACAATGCAGTGATAAAGAAGGGATTTGAGCCGGGCTGCCCAGTGAATTCTGTCTCATGGTGCTTAGATAATTGGTCAACCTGGTCAGACAATAGCTGTTTTAGTTTATATTGCAAATTATTCTTGCTGCAGCATCTCTATTATAGCTGAGGCTTTATCACTGGGAGTTTTATTTTGTCTGTTATTAATATTGTTACTAAAACTTCCTTTTGTTTATATTTGCTATCTTGCTCCTAACTGCCTATTTCATTTTTTTTTTAAAGATTCTGTGAATCTTTAAGAAGTAACTCTTCTAGGCAGCACATAGGGAGGATTTTAAAAAATCCAATCTAAGGGAATGTATGGTTGCAACTCACGGTTAACATTTGTTATGGTAAGTATATTTAGATATTTTTACAAGTTTTTCCTGCTCTGCTTAGATAAAAAAAACACTTTATCCCTTATTTCTCTAAAAAATATATTTATTTTTCCTGGCAAATTTGAGGTACTATATTTAATACTTCCATTCATTTTATGTGTATCTTATTCTGCACATTTCTAAGAAGCCCCAAAAGGTTTTGTACTTATCTAGACCTCCCCTCTAGATATAGAACTCAATTTTCAACACACTTAACACCCTACCCTATGTTCTTTTAAAAAATTGTTTTCTAAAAATTTTACGTGCAAAGTTGGTTATTTTTTATACTTAACATTGAATTAACTATACAAATTTATTTCATTAAAAGTGTATTTGTTTTGTTTCCTTGGTACTAGGGTTTGAACTCAGGGCCTTGTGGTCACTAAGTAGGTAATCTACCATTGGAGTCAAACTCTCAAGATTTTTTACTTTCTTTTAGTTTACAGTGAAGTTTGTTCAGGCAAGCTCCAGACTTTGATATTTTTAATTACACCCCTGCCCCCAACACATACCCTCAGTATCATTGAAGTTATAGGCCTGAACCAAGATCTCTAGATTTGTTTTCCCAGATGGAGACTTCAGTTTTACTCAGGTTGGTCTTGAACCATGTTCCTTCCTATATCTGTCTTTTTAGTAGCTGAGATTATAGTTATATATCACCATCCTCAGCCCTAGGTTAGTAATTTTATTTTATTTTTTGCATTTGGTACTATATAATTCACAAAGAGATTTCTCAAGAAGCAGTAACTATCCATTGTTCCAGTTGTCAAATGGCTTAAGACACCTTATCTGAGACAATAAGCTATAAATTAGTATTTTTATTACTTCATTTTCTTGTAATGGATTCCTCCATGTAACATTTTCCTTTTATGTTCAAGATAATCTTGCAATACTTCTTTCAAGAAAGCCTATAGTTGATAATATCTTAATAATTTTCCTACATTTCCATCACATTGGCAGAGAGTAATGAGAGCTATGAATAACATAAATCACCTTCTGTTTTAAATAACTCAACTCATAGACATTTTGATACAAGTGTACATTGTGTGATGGTCAAATCAGGGTAGGCATCTACCTGTACTTTTTCATTTCTTTGTGAAGACATTAAAAGTTATTTCTTCTAGGCTTTTTTAAAATAAGAGTTTGATTAAAATTCCCTCCTTATAACCTTTGAAGAATAGTTAGATGAACTGTCGAATTCTAAACTGACATTTTGGTTCACTCATTCTGAAGATATTTTTCTCACTCTCTTCCTGGCTTACATTATTGATAAGTCCCTCATTTGTCATCCCTGCAGATGCAATTTGCTTTTATCTACTAGTTTTTAAGACTTTAGGTTTTAACTCTAATATTATATTGCTTTGCAACAATCTATAGCTATATATTTCTTTTAAGTTATCCTACTTAACATTCAGGAAGATTCAGCTCTTTTAGCATGTGAATTCTTACTTCCATACTCCTTCAAGATTTCTTCTCAGCTTTGGGTCTCTGTTCTCTTTTTACTGAAAACCAAGTGAAGAAGTATTGGGGCACAAACACTATTCTCTCTGCTTCTGAACAATGTTTCATCTTTTTAAACTATTCTATTTACATTCTGGATGAGTTCCTCAGCACTGCTTTCCAGTAAGAATGACTTATAATTGTTTCTGCTTATATATTCCTGTTCTTTTATGTTTCATTTCTCTTTTCTTTCTTTTTTTTCAACAGTACTGGGGCTGAAACTTAGAACTTCCTGCTTTCTAGGCAAGTGGTAGACCACTTGAGCCACAGCCACAGTCTGGTCATGGGGCTTGAACTCTGGGCCTGGGCACTGTCCCTCAGCTCAAGGCTAGCGCTCTACCACTTGAGCCACAGTGCCACTTCTGGCTTTTTTTTTCTGCTTATGTGGTGCTGAGGAACCAAACCCAGGGCCTCATGCATGCAAGGCAAATGATCTATCACCGAGCCACCTTCCCAGCCCGCAGCCTCATTTCTTTATGTGTTGATGTTTTTTGATGGGGGAGTCTCATGTTTTGTTACCAGGAATGTTCTGGACTATGATTTCCCTACCTATGCCTCCTTCATTGATGAGACCAGTGGTGTTCGTCAACACACCTGCTCATATAGTTTTTAATTAATCACTCATCTTTGCAGTTGCTAAGTAATAGCCTTTCATTTACATCTTCAGAAAGGATCACTAGGGCTCAATAGCTATGTGCATATGATCATGAAAAATGAGGCTGATCAAACTCAACTCCAAGTAAAGGAAGCAAGAGGATTTTTATTGCAGTTTGCAGTTCTTTCTTTTTTCTTCTTTCCTTTTTCCTTTGGTTTACCATCTGTCACTTTTTAATTTCTGTACCCTTTGCCTTGTATATAATTTTATCTAATTTGGCGAGAGGAAGAGGAAGCACAGAAACATGGGACAAAGAGTGCAGCAATTCAGCAGTGAAACCCATTAGATACTATGTTGGGAGGGGAGGGATGTTGGGAGGGGATGGATATCTGGAGGGGAAAAACTGGGAGAGAATGATGAAGGGGGGTGACACTTTCAAAAGGAAACGTGCTCATTTCCTGACTCGTGTAACTGTAACCCATCTCTCGGCACATCATCTAAATTTTAACATCTAAAAAGAATGAATTTTAAAATTTGAATTTCAGGATCAACATCCTCCCTCTCCTCATCATGCTTCCTTTGTAATACATTTCTCTTTGTCTTGTTCATGGAGTAGCCTTTGTATAAGCCATGGATGTTGCATCACCAGATTTTGTTGGAGCAGCTTTGGAGACCTGACCTATGAGAGTAACAGAATATGTGAGACCCGTTACTGAAATTTCAAGGTGCTTGTCCCAAGTAGGAGAGGTCAGAAGGCATTGCATGCTTCTTATCAGCTCCTTAGAAGACAGCTTACCATAAAAAATTAATTCTGTTAATAAATCTACGTTACACTTGTATTTTAGGCTTCTTTTGTCAGAGGGGAACCCTAGCACGTCTGATTTCATGACTTGATTCCTATTTCTACCAAATGCGAGCCCTAATTATTCTCAGATTATTTTTTCAAGTATGCTTTCACAGGTCCACTAATCTGAACTTCAATAACATTCCAGTTTTAATGCATTTTTATCTCCATACAGTTGGCCACTTCCTCGAAATACATGTGAGAGGGAGTACGCTATCACTAACTTCCAAAGATCTGAATTAAGGATCCTGGACAATGACTTGTATTCTTATGTCTAAAGCAACTATTACTTTCTGTAGACTCCAGCACATCCTTTGCTAGTTTGGTTATCTATCTGCTTATGTAGCCATCCCTTGGCTTACATTTTCTACTTTTTGACTGAAAAGGAGTCAGGGATTTAGTAGCATCTGACTTTCTTAGTTGACCTGGAAAAATCCCAACAGAAAAGCTTAGAAAAGCACTCATGCGTGTGTATGCATGCGTACATAGGCACACAGAAACACACACACACACACACACGCACACACATACACACACAAGCTGATAACTAACAATAAGATACAGTGAATAGGAAAAACATAAGATAAATGAGAAAGAACTTGCTCCTGACTATAAATTATGTTGGTGCCTTTGTGTGTGGGAGGGGATTATTTATTTATTTATTTTCGCATTTGCTTTTGTTATATGGGAATGTGCACTTCTAAAAGCAATAGTTCCTTTAATCAGGCACAATACCTTGGATGAACCGGAGGAAGGAGAACAAAGCTGGTGATTGAATTCGCACAATTTTCATAATACTGTTTTCCTTCACTGAACTGTCAGTTGGCAAAGGTAGAAAGTGCAGATTGCTAATCCATGATTAACTCCTCAGTGGCCTGGCATATTCCTCCATCTTGAGGAAGTTGAAACAGAAATCCCAAACTACCTGGAATACTGCGACATTGTGTTCAGAAATCAAGAGGGATTTCCAAGTGAAAAATTTACGGGTAGAGGAATCTTAGTAGAGTGGCAGAAGTTTATAAGGAAAACAGAAATTATAAACAGATCTCAACCACAGTTCTTATCCAAGCTTATAGATTTTTATATATTAGACAGAAGGGGTCCAGGATCATATATCACAGTTAACAAACAGAAAAACATAAAAATAAACATTTCATTGTCACACAGTTTGTTTTCCCCTAGGCCTACTTAAATTGTTCGATTCCGGAGGGAGAGTAAAAGCCCATTTTTAATATCCATGTGCATGTTCCTTCCTTAATAGTTTTCTTTTACTTTACACCTAATTCTTTCTTATTTATCTTGCCTCCTGTGAATTTTTTCAATGCACATTTATCTATCTATCTATCTATCTGTCTGTCTGTCTGTCTGTCTGTCTATGTAGTTTGTAGTTTGAGGTTTGCTGTAAAATGGAACAAGAAAGATTGGGAGTTCCTACCCACCCCCAGTCAAGCACAATCTTTCCTCCTATTAACATCCCATCCTTCAGTGTGATTGTTGTTATCATCACTGAAAGAGCACCCACATAGCTTATCACCCACACTCTGTAGTTTAGGGTCAGTCTTGACGCTGTGAAGTTGGTCAGTGTGTGGTGACCTGCATCCACCACTGGTGTGTCCTATGGAATAGCACTGAGCACAGAGGAGATAGCTAGTAGGATTAAGTTTCTTTCCCCTTAATAAAGCAAAGCAGCAATTAAATTTCAACACTGGAATCCTTGGAGAGCACTCTGGGACTAGATCCAAACCACGGTAAACTCAATTCCTGCAGTGCTGGTAAAAGTTTAACACCAGTAGGTGGGAAGATAGGCAGCAATGGGAGAGAAGAAAGAGGAGGAAAGAAATGTGCAATTGTTAATGAAACTATATGACTTGTACAAAACCACCTTCAACCCAGAATTGCAAAGAGATGAAAGCTATAAGGTAAGTGTTACAAGGGTTTTGTTCTGTGTTTTGTTTTTTTTCTTTTTCGTTTTCTTTTTCTTTTGGCTTGAGCTCAGGACCTGCGTGCTGTCCCTAAGCTTTACTTTGCTCAAGGTTAGCACTCTATCACTTGAGCCACAGGTCCACCTCTAGCTTTTTGGTGGTTAATTGGAGATAAGTCACATGGACTTTCATACCCAGGCTGGGTTCAACCTGTGATCCTCAGATCTCAGCCTCCCAAGTAGCTAGGATTATAGGCATGAAACACTGACACTCAGCTTGATTACTGAATTTTATTTTTGATCTAGTACTGGGGCTTGAACTCAGGACCTTGAGTCATCATTTGGCTTTTTCTTTTTTGCCCACAGCTAGCTATCTACCACATACACCAGCCACACTTCCACATGTAGGGTTTTACATTTTTGTAATAGAAGGCAGACATTTTGGAAGATTATGACATATGCACAGAGGTTGTCAAGAATGGAAAATAAGCTTTCACAGAGATGTGACTGGACTCTGTGTGGTTAATGATTGATCATCTGTGTTGACTTTTACCTTAAACTTTCTATATCCAGGAGAGGACTTAGCAAAGTCCTTTAGGCAATCTAGGTCTTTGTTTTAAAAAACAAAAATCATGCATCTGTATTTTTTCTGGACTCTAGAAGAGTCAGATTTTCTCTAAATCGTTCCACCCAATGAAGAACAATGCTATACAACATTAGTGAGTTCTCAAGGCAGAATGTACCACGAGGCAAATGTCTCAAGAGCATGTTGATACCTTTATAGACAAAAGGAAGAGTCAGAAATCTGGCCTGCAAGTACCTCATTAATTGCCATAGTGATTTCAGGTTCAATGACAGATAGCCCTTGAAATGGATGATATTTTTCTAGTTCTCCAATCTCTGTTTCTCAGGGTTTGGGGAGCTTTAATGAATGCTGACTGATATTTTTCTCCTTGTGGCAGATATTTCCTATCAGATTTCCCACTGCAGCATCTTGATTATTTCTGTTTTGAGGCTTCATTCTCCAAATTGCTTTTTGGGGCGGGGATCTGCAAAGAGATAAAAGTAGAGTTTGTAATCTCACGGAGTGATTCGGGGATTAGAGGCAGGGCATGGAGTTGTTTGCTTATATCCTGCTTTAGCTTGTCATATGAAATGCTTCCAAAAGCCCAAAATAAGCAGCATGGCAGAGAATCCTCAGCTCTGCATGAGCCATTGAACAGCAAATGCTGCTGCTTTACCTCTGACCTAAACATTGAACTTGCAGAACAAGGATTTATTATTATTATTATTATTATTATTATTATTATTTTGCTAAGCTTTGAACTCAGGACCTCACATTTGAGAGGCAGCCACTTTGCTCTGCATCTAGCCCCTCTTTTTTCTTTAGTTATTGTTCATGTAGGGTCTCAAGATTTTGCTCCTAGACTAGCTTGGACTGTGGTTCTGCTATTATTGGCCACCCACATGTAGATGGGATATCATGCCATAAACCACCACAATCAGTTCATTGAACAGTTTATCAGGTCTTTCTTGCTAACTTTTCTCTTGGGGTTGATTTGACCCACAATGCTTCTAATCTTTGCCTACAGAAGAGCTGGGATTACTGGCAATAGTCACCATGCCGTAGTACAGGCAGGATTCTTAATACAGGTGAAGATTGCTATCAGCTGGGGAGCTTTATAATGCTGAAGTTTCATTATTAAATATCCTCTGGGCCTTAGGTAATACCCAAACATATTATAGGTGATGTATAAATATATTATATAATATACAATTTAAATACATTTACATATAATATATAAACATATTATATATTGTTACACGTATGTATGTGTGTGTGTGTGTGTGCGTGTGTGTGTGTGTGTGTGTGTGTGTGTGTGTGTGTGTGTGTGTGTATTCTGGGGCTTGAACTTAGGGACTGGGCCACTGTCCCTGAGTATTTTTGCTCAAGGCTAGTGATCTACTACTTTGAGCCACAGCTTCACATCAAGGTTTTTGGAGGGTAATGAAGAATTTTATGGACTTTCCTGCCCAGGCTGGCTTTGTACAGTGATCCTCATCCTCAGATCTCAGCCTTCTGACAGACATAAGCCATTGATACCCATCAATACATTAAAAAAAGAAAGAAAGAAAAGTTAGGTGGTTCTGCTAGCAGTAAAGAAAGAGCCTACCAATAAAGAATGGTTTTGATGAGTAAATTAAAGCCCCTTAGAGAGGTCTACAAAGTATCTTCTCTGATCCACACTTCAAGTAATGCCTCTGAAGTTCACTAAGTGAAGACCTTCTATAATATAAAGAATGAACTAAAAGTATTCCATACTGTTTCAGATTGGAGAAGTGCTACACAGCTCATAGTAGGTGAAGTTCTTCAGAATCTGACATTTTCCCATTGTAGAAAACTGCATACAAGATTTCTTCATGAACCTCTCCATAACAGGACTTGAAAAAAAAAAAGTAGATATATTTAAAATCACTTTTGATATTCTGCCATTCACCTTAACATTGAACTTGGTATGAGTGTGGTGTATGTATCTAAGGGGCTTTGGGCCAACAGTAATTTGCATGCCAGCTCCCTTGATGCTCACAGAGGTCAAAGCTCCGGAAGGTTTACTCTATAGGTCTGACTGCACTGAAATACAGATGAGCTTTTTGGCCCTGGGGATGTGAAGCATAGCATTCAGAGTGGTTATGTTCTGCTCCAAGGTTCATTGTCTGGCTGGCTCTCATTCTAGACTGAACCCTTTTGACTATATCAGGGCATTGTCAGTGGTTCAACAAAATCATACTGGTCTTTTGAGGTTGTCATATTTTCCTAATGCTCCCCATCTGGATATCTATCTTGGAGACTATCTTTTACAATTTTGCCACTTTTCCTTCCTCACCTGGTCTGCCTGTCTCAAACGCAGCATCTGGTCATTCAGGTGTTAAGTAAAGCATACACAGGAGTCTAGCTTTAGGGATTTCCCTTGGGGGCAATTGAGAATGACATCTATTTTTAATTCTTCTCTAAAGCCACAGGAAATAGGAGTATTTCAGCCAGAAGAGAGTTCTAAATCCTTCCTGGTTCTTTTCCTGATGTGAGAATGGGAAATCACCCTCTTTCTCCCCACCTGAGAGAAAGAAACATTTTAGTTTATCTCTGAAGCCAAATGGAGACTGAATCACTTCTTTTTTTTTCTATTCTCTTTTTTACTTTTTCCTTCCTTCTTTTTTCTTTTTTCAATTCTATTGGAAAATGGAGAGAGGTCTCTAAGCAGTATATTTTCCCAGGGAAAGGCTTTAGCTAACACAAAAAGCACACTTCATTTACATGCAATCTAAGGGCTACTTTCTTTCTGCTGCTAATTGGTGTGTGGTCCATTAACATCCAGAATCCAGGAGCAGCCCAACTCCCGAGCAGTCACTTATAGAACCATTGCCTGGGGGAAATGCAAATTTCCACCCTGCTCTGTAGAGTAATGAAACTGTCGGAAGAGTAATGAACTGAGGACTTGTACATACACTGTCGTTAAAAAAATGAATTTTAATTGAGTTCCAGATTCCTAAGATCTCTGTTAATTTAATCTTTGTTCAGCTCAGTTTATCTGTAAGATATCTGAATAAACTCTTAGGTTTTACAAGGGTTTTACAAATAGGTTTTACAGCAGTGTGTGCAGGCATCCTTGACTCTCCCCCTTCTTTCTAGTGTGTCTGATCTTGTAGTTTACTTTTTAAATTTTATTTTATTTTTTAAATTGCAATATGTACAAACTACAGTATTACCATGAGGTCCTGAAGGATATATAATCCCCTTTTGGAAGATTGGGCTTTCCTTGAACAATAAAATAAATTTAATCCTAAAACCTCTTAGAACTAGCCTCTGAGTGTGTGGAGAACTGTAAGATTATTAGGGGTTTCTAGTTTCTGGCTTTGCATTACTTGATATTTCAATTAATTTACAGTCTTATGCCCTCCCCTGAAAGCATTACATGTGCATATTTATGTTTCTATCTTTTCCAGATTTAAGATAATATTTATTCATAGTTCTTTAAGATAATACCTATTTATTGATATTATTGATTGATTGATTGATTTTTAGCAGCATTGGTATTACTACTTTGAACTTGTTTGTGTGGCCCTTTAACATTTAAGCTATACTTTCAGGTCAGCATTTTGCTGGTTCATTAGAGTTGGAGTTTCAAAACCTTTTCTGCCTGGGCTGGCTTTGAACAGTGGTCCCAGGATCTCAGCCTCCTTAGTAGTTAAGAGTACTGGTACCCTGGTTAAATTGATGCTTTGATAACTATTTACATCATGAAATAATCACCACGCAAGTTAATTTAAAATATCTAACATATCACTAGATTATCATTCTCTTGTGATGAGAACAATAAAGCCCTACTTTTTAAAGCCTGATACAAGTGTTAATCACCAAATCAATATAGATTAGACTACCAGTTCTTCTTTTATTTTGTATCACTGAAACTTTCTGTTCTTTCACTCACTTCTCACTTTCCTTTCTTCCAGCTCTGTCAGTCACCGAAAGTCTCTTACCTAGACTCTTTTAAATTTACATGAAAGAAAGAACACGTATTACATACTTCTGTACATCTAGCTTATTTTAGGTAGCAAAATGTACTCCATTTCCATCCTTTTCACAAATGGCAGGATTTCCTTATTTAAGGTTGAATAATATTTCCTGTTTCATTCACTTGTTGATTGACACTATGGTTGTTTGTATATCCTGGCCATTGTGAATGAATATAGAATGAAAATATCTCTTGGACACACTGATTTTATATTGTTTGGTTACATATTCAGGCTGAGATTGCTGAATCATATGTATTTATTCACTCATTTTGTATTCTTTTTTTTCACTTTGAATGGATAATTCCAAAAGACTTATAGTTGAATTTGCTGATTATTTTCTTCTGCTGTTGAAGGTCTCAATTTTATTACTCATGTAATTCACCATATTCTTCAGTTCAGAATTTCTGTTTTTTTTTCCATTTCTGTCTCTGTTGAACTTCCTTGTTTGTCGTGCTCCATTTTAATGATTTCTGTAAAGTTTTATTTTTTGCTTTTTTGTATTCTCTTAGGGTTTGGTGGTTCCTGTTTTTTGTTTGTTTTTAATTTGTTAATGTGAAAATACCGTACAGAGGGGTTACAATTACATGGGCAAGGTAATGAGTACATTTCTTATCAAGCATTGTTGCCTCCTCCTTTGTTTCCCCTTCCCATCCCTTCCCATCTCCCCCCATCTCCTCCTCGCCCCCCCTTCCCTCCACCCTCCCACACACACACCCCGCACCGAAGTTGTAAAGTTCATTTTTCAACATAACATCTTGTATATCTCATTGTTGCAATGGGTCTACCTGTATCCTTATTTAAACAATTTGTTTTTTCCCTTCCCTTCCACAAATTATACCAACATCAAATACAGTGAAAGCAGGGATTATACCGTGGGGGAGAGACATACAAAGCAACAAAGAAATATCTTATTAATGTGTTAGACAAAATAGCAAGAAAGAAAAAACATTTGAGTCTTTAATTTAGGGTTCATTTCGCTTAACATCAACTTATCTGACCATTTCTGCTTTTTGCAGACATATACTAGTTATTGCAAATAAGGGAAACCATGGGACATATGTTTCTTTGGGCCTGGCTTACTTCACTTAATAGAATTTTTTCCAAGTCTTTCCATTTCCTAACAAATGGGGCAATGTCATTCTTTCTGATGGAGGCATAGAATTCCATTGTGTATATATACCACATTTTCTGGATCCATTCATTTACTGAGGGGCATCTGGGTTGGTTCCATATCTTAGCTATGGTAAATAATGCTGCAATAAACATAGTCGTGCTGGTAGCTTTAGCATGGTCTTGTTTGTGATCATTTGTGTAAATGCCCAAAAGTGGGATTGCTGGGTCATAGGGGAGCTCTATGGGAGTCTTTTGAGGAACCTCCATACTGCTTTCCAAAGTGGTTGAACAAGTTTACACTCCTGCCAACAATGCACTAAGGTTCCCTTCTGTCCACATGCCCTCTAGCATCTGTTATTATTAGTTCTTGATTATAGCCATTCTAACTGGGGTGAAGTGGTATCTCAATGTTGTTTTGATTTGCAATTCTTTTATGACTAGAGAGGTTGAGCATTTTTTTGACAAATATAAGGGATTCCTCATAGCTACCATTTCTTTGGGTTCTATCTCCTGAATTGTATTTTCTCCTTTTTCATTCCTATAGTTTTTCATTTGTGTTTGGAATTTGAAGAAGTCTTTCTCCTGGATTTTGTGGACTGGCTTTGATAGAAAAAGACTCTCACCCATGGATGAAAGGGTGATAATCAGTTCTATTGTTCAGTGGCATATGGTCCAGTATGGGCATGCACAGGTGGTGCTGGGCACCAGCTAGAAGTGAAGGGAATCATGGTGCTGGTATCAGCCCTGAGAGGGGAAAAAAACTGAAGGCCTAACCTCTAGACATGAGCTCTAAAAATTTCTCTCATCTGTAGATAGCATTCACGAAGACCTTTGGGTCCTCTGTGTTAATGTATGTAGTTGTCCAGTTAGGTGATAGTGAATACTGCATATGTTTTCTGTGGTGTGGTGAAGGCTGATAGAAATCTCCCTCTTTCTTATTCCGCAATGAGAAAACTTATAGCTGAATGATTTTTTTCTGTGCAGAGCTCAACTGTACCAGTATAGAATATGAGGGAAACACATGTAAACATGATTTCTACCTTTATATATGCTGTCATCTTTGTTGCTGTTGTTTTGAGAGGGGTGTGTGTGTGTGTGTGTGTGTGTGTGTGTGTGTGTGTGTGTGTGTGTGTGTGTGTGTGCGCGCGTGCATTTTGGCCTTTTAGTTTCTGCAACTTCTTATTTATTTGTTTATTATTATTATTATTTATTTTTTGTTGGTTGTGGGGCTTGAACTCTGGGCCTGGACGCTGTCCCTCAGCTCTTCAGCTCAAGGCTAACCCTCTACCACTTGAGCCACAGAGCCACTTCTGGTTTTCTGGTGTTTAATTGGAGATAAGAGTTTGATGGACTTTCCTGCCCGGGCTGGCTTTAAACTGTGCTCCTCAGACCAGCATCCTGAGTAGCTAGGATTACGGGTGTGAGCCACTGGCACCCAGCCATTTGTTATTTTTAAGTAGGTGTACAAAGGGGTCTCAATTCAAATGTCAATTTATGAGTGCAATGCATCTTGCTGAATGTCACCTCTTTCCCTATTCTCATCTCTATCCTAACACAATCCACCCTCTCAAGTTACCTATCATATGAGCTTTTATTACTTCCTAACTATTTTCTGGAGCATTTCCAGAGATAATTTTGTTCATAGGTTGTTAAATTCTTGCTGGAACTTCGGCAAGTGGCCAAGGACCTATTAATTTGCCATCTTCCTGGTATTACTTGTCAGGTCAGTCTTAGATAATAAGAGTCATTACTGACTCTATTACTCAACCAAATAAAAGTCTATATAATATGGGGAATGTTCTCAAGTGTGAAGCCCTATCCAAGAGTTTATATTCAGAATATTTGTCAGTAACAGTGTTTGTGACTTTGAACTAGTCAATTAATATGAATAACCATCTATCATTGCTGATACGATAGGATTATTATCATTAAGTACGATGCCATGTTTATAGGATCTACCACATAATCAAACATATGACAAGAGTTGAATGAATGGTAGAGTGTACTAGCATTTTCATAACTAGATGGATAATATGGCAATACATTTCTTAAAATATGAGGAGCAGATATACTATTATTTCTATGACTTTAAAACATTTTTGCATCAAGAAGTGATGATTGATTGGAAAGGTTTTAGAAGGAACTTTTTGAGATGACAAGTGAATTCCATGTCTAGATTGAGGGATTTTTGAGAATTGGTTTGTATTTTGAACTGAGTCCATTACTTATGTGAAAGTTCACTGATGTGTAATTTACTTATCCTACACTTAGCTATGTGCCTTTTGAAAGTAGTTTATTATCACATAATTGTTCTGACTTCAGAGTCTTCTTAAATGTAAATGTGACCATTGCAATAAAAGTGATGTATTTTTGTGCATATAAAAATAGAGAAGTTGGACGTTAATGTCCATGCCTATATTTGTAAGAAAGTAGCAAATTTAAAATTATAACTTGTAGTTTGTCATAATTGAACTGCACTTTCATTGTAATGGATTTGATAAACAATTTTAAACTCACAACCAAAAGAATCACTCTTAAAGAAGGTGTCTTCTATACCCCAAAGCACAGATAATATCATGCTACATGATCTAATTTGCAAAAATAACATTAGATGCTAGACACTGGTGACTCATGCTTGTAAACCCAGCTACTCAGAAGGCTGAAATCTGAGGATTGAGACTCTTGTCTCTAATAATCCACCAAAAAGCTATAAGTAAAGTTGTGGTTCAACTGGTAGAGCACTTAAGCAAAAAAAACTCAGGGACAGTATCCAGTCCCTGATTTCAAGCCCCAGAACCAGCACTAAATAAGTAATACATAAATAAAAATAAAAATATGTGTATATATATATATTCCATATACATTCAGTAATGTGCTATCACTGTTACATCTTAATTTTTAGATTTAATATTTTTAAACTTTATATATTTACATTTTTAATGTTTGCTGGAAATTTCATACTTTAATAACTGTACAACTTTTGAATAATATTGTATATTGGCACTTAGAACTGTTTCTACTTTGATTTGTTTATAATAAAATTCTTTCGTAAAACATTCAATACAACTACTAGATGCAAATGTCTTCCCATTTTCCAACTTTTGGTAGCTATACTTAAATGATCTTTCTGGAAATTTCTAGTTGCACATGTTTCTTCCTAAAGTGAATCAGAGGCAATTTTATGCTTGTCAACGGTGAACACTAAAATGAGACTCAAGAAAGGATGAGGAGTAGAATGTGCTGGGCACCAGGGAATATGCTTGGTGGGAGACCTTCCTTTCACTAAAGAAGATATTAGGAAATTTGAGGGATAGTGATTTAGAGGTGAGACTTAGTAAAATGCACAGGGGAGTCATTGGTTTACTCCTCTATTAGTAGGGAATATAACGAACTTTTGTCATCTCTGAGCAACCTCTTTTCCTGTTCTACTCCACAGTCTTTTTGTTCAACTGCATGGTTTCTAGCTAATTTCAGATGTCCCTTTGCAAGAAAAGCAGCAGCATCACTTATATCACACATGGCAATTGTGTTCACTATAACTATGTGGTTTTAAAGTCTATTGGCACTGAAATAAATGCAGGCCCTGATTCCATTTGGTTGCGTGTGATATCATATCATCAATCCTTTTACCCAAGAGCACTGTCTTCCAGGGACTCCTTCCTGTTCTTTGAGGTGATGATTATACAAGTGTATTTGCCCAGGATGCATAGGAAACTTTGAAAATGTATCCATTTGATTGTCATGTTTCATTATTTGAAATTTTACATCCTGGGTACATGATAATCCTACCCCTTCTTCTTCATGTCTAGAGGTCATAATTACTGCATTTCTAAAGTAACCCCTTTCATTGTCCATGACCTCTATCTTCTAAATCTACAAAAAACGATTTTTTTACAAAAGCAAGGACTTGAAGGAAGAATGAAGAAAGTAGATATATCCACATAAAGATTATCTGTCTCTCCCCTCATAAGACTTACTCAAGAGGAAAGGAAAATGTCATCAGAGTAATCAATTGTGAGAAGAGCCCCTTGTGTCTGTAAATGTGTTGAAGGTGACAGCCGAGGCCCCTTCCCTGAGGACTCTACTAGCCACCAGGAAGAGTCAACAAAGGATGAATGTCAGTCTGGGTTTTGGCACTGGTTCACACAGGTGGAAAAGACACCCACTCCCTCCTTTTGGTATTGTAGCATCACAATGTGATCATAAATGAGAAAGAACCAACTTGCCTGATGTATGTCAGCTTAGATTTCCGTGGTGGTCATTGATCTAGCCAGTGTGTGATGCCAAGCACATGGGTATCATTCTTGGCTGCTTAATCTCATGCAACCTGGGGAGAAAAAAAATTGCACACAGATCAGCAAAGATAAAAGAATAGTCCGATCAGTGTGCTGTTCTGTGGGGTCGGCATAGATAGTATTTTTTTTCTGGGTAGAAAACAAATCAATATTTGTTCATTATAAAAGAGCTGACCAGGGCTGAGGTTGGAGATCAGTAACTCAGCACCTGCTAGCCATGGGGAAGGCTTGGATTTGATTCCAAGTACCATGAAAAAACGCAGATGCCAGTAAATATAATTTAAAAAGGTGTCAGTGCTGAGCGCACAGCTGAGGGTTAAGGTGTAAGAGAATTTTGAAAACCATTGCTAATATCTTCATTTGAATCTTATCCAATGGATTCTGTAAGGTGTTCACATTAAGAAAAGCTGAGAGAAGAGTGCATGGAACTGCTCTGACTTTAACTTGGAAAATCTCTCTAAATTCATAATCATCCCAAATTCAATGCTTACAAAGCATTTCTATGTTTACTTCTTTACCAGTTCTTTCTGCCAATTCATTTTCTGCAAAGGAAGAGGAGCATTGGTGTCTCTATATGATTTAATAGTTGTTTTACAAGTGAGACAGAAAAGCAAAAAAAAAGAAATCAAATTTAAATCAAATTCCTTGACAGTTAATATCAACTTTCTTTCTCCAGTGAGTTTGTGGCCTCATCTTAAAATTAGTAAATCATATGTGGATGAAGGTAGAATTCATGAGAGGAAAAAATAATGATGAGAGACCTGAAATCTCAGAAAATAAAAAATAAGAGGGCAAATTCATCTTCTTGATCACCGGCGAAATATTCCAGCCTTAGAGGTAGACATTTGGAGTAGGGTCCAATAAATGGAAGGTTGCAAATGGAGTTTTAGAGATCTTTTATGTGTCTAGGTTTGTCCTTGCCATTGATTTATTTATGCTTCTAAATACAAGGTCATTTTTCATAACATTTCATATCAAATGGAAGAGTTGGCATATTAGATTCTATGTGCACATAAAGAGATACCTATAGTTAGATGACTGTTTGTAGACAGATAGACCGACAGATAGAGAGACAGACAGATACACATACTTGCAACTGTTTCCTTGGGACAATGGAGTTTAAGAAACTAACTACTCTACAGGCTTGGAGTTAACATAAGGGATTGGAATAATTTTACCCATCCTCCCTGAATATGGACAACTGAAACCCGCTATCCATTCCATTTATTATAGCTTTTCTACTGGGTTGACCACCTGTTCTCTAGTTTAATTGTCATTAAGGTTTATCTGTGATTACTTCATGAGGCATGAGACGCACAATTACTTTTTGATGGTATGAGACAGCTAGACCACGGTTATTATGCCGGCACCTAAGATCTCATGAGATTCTATTTGTTTTAAATTAAATCTTTTGTTGACTTTTAAAATCTAGAAAACTAAAAGCTCCTGTCTTTCTAGGACGGAGGTGGCCCAATGTCACCCCCTGCTAGCTGAGTTTTAACTAACAGTGTGAATGTATCTCATTTTCTGTCTCTGACTTCCCAGTTGAACATGATTTTCAGTGACTGCTGCAAATCTATCACCTTGAGTTTTCCTCCATTTTCTTTCTCCTTTCTTATCCAAAATTCACACAAAACTCCATCTTTAATTCCTAGTGGTTTTCAAGATACAGCTCAACTATAGACTTACTTTGGGCAGGGGAGCATTATTTAATAGATCACCACTTCCTGAGTCATGAAACCCTGATCTTCAACTATATAAGATGCTGCACAGCAAGTAGAACACCCTCATTCTTCCATTGTTCCTTCTGTTACAATAGTGGAAACAATGACTTTATAGACTTCTTGTATGCTTTAAAATAGATAGACATCTTGTTAAGTGCTTTGCTTTGATAAGTGGTCCATGGATTTCTACTTCTTCTTGATTTTGTAATTTTTAGTGAAATAAAGTTTCCTGTTTTAAGCATGCCAGTTTACAAACACAATGCAGCTTAAAAGATGTCACCTCTTCCATTGTTATTCCCATCTCTCAGTTTCTCACTGTAGGCTCTTGTTCTACAACAAAGTATTCTATATTTTTGTAGAGAGCAACAAAGTTGCAGTGCTGCAAAAGGAGTAACAAATTACAAATAATCCTGTCACACACAACCCTCACATTTCCTCTGTGACACATCCATCTGTAGCCTGTCTATAACTCTGTATATAATATGAGTATGAATATATCCATACTATGTTCATATGTTTATGGCTTCTATTGTCATGATAGAACCATTTTTTTAACTTAACATTTTAGAAATTGTAAGATTCAGTCCCCAAAATCTTATAGTGTTCCTACAGAAATGGGTTAGTTCATCTTTCCTTTAAGTTCTTACTTTTAATTTCAGTTGCCTATACTTGAGAAACTTATTTTGACCCTACTTCTTTAGAATAATAACTTCCTATGTCTTTCTCTTGAATGTGTAGCATCTGTAGATTTTCTTTCTTTTTGAGTGCTCATATTCAAATCAGGTAAGGAGACCAGTTGACATTTTCACATAATTGCTAAGTTCCTCAGGCAAGAAGACAAATATAACACATTCCCCTTGGGTCACTGAAACATTTCCCTGGGTGTTCATCCCTCCAGGGTATGGAGATGGACTCTCTAACCTTCTTGTTAACCAGCAACAAATCCTTCCTAGTCACTGGGCAGGTAGTCACTGGGTTTTTGACATGTTGAACCCTTTTGAGTTTCTGGCTGGGTAGAAACTCAGAAAACTGTTGCTTCATCTTTCCTTCTCCTCCTCTCTCAATAGCCTCTGCTCATAAGGGTCAGCTTATTTCTGTGGAGGAAAAGAGAGTATGTGGGTTAAGAAATTAGTGTTTTTATTATGGCAGGATAAGATGTTTGAGACAGAATGGGCAGAGCCAAAAGAGACCTGTTGCCACCATGTGGAAAGTTCCAACCTTAAGTGCCAAGGCTATCCTGTAAATGTGTTGTCAATTACTTAAGTATTTTGACCTTTCATGGTTCTATTTATAACATGGAGACAGTCACACGCACCTCCTAAGGTTGTTATATGCACCCTGTGGACCTCATATGCTAGTTCTTCAGAACAAATTGTGTTAGCCGGTATTTAGTACCTTAATACATAAAAATTCTCCATGAATATTTACAAAATCACCCATTGCATACTTGATATTTTTCCTACTGCAGATTCATGTAGGTAATTTTAAAGATAGAAAAGTCAATAATCACATGGTAGAGTCAGACATTTCCAACAACAGGTGATACATACATAGCATGGGATATTGCATACACATAAATAAAATCATATCATTTGCAGAAAAAATATGGATTGTTTATTTTTGCTCATAAGGAGCAAGCTATGTTGAGGAAGGTTGGTTCAATGGGAGGGGAGGATGGCTAATATCGGAGGTTAATGAAGATGTATATTGGTCAAAATACTTTGTTTGAAATAATAATAGTTTGTATAAAAACAGAACAATTTAACTTGGTGAAAATTTGGGGGAAGGGGGAGGTGGTACAGAGAGGGATAGAAAGGGTGTGGTCAAGCCAGATATATTGTATGCATGTATAAAAATGTTATATTGAACCCTCATCTTACAGCTAACATATGCAAATTAGGAAAGTACGTGACCAGCTCAGGGAACGTTATCATTATTTATAAAACCATTGCCTTAGTTGTAAATAGCTAAAAGTATTCTAAGGAATATACTACAATGGTTATTATAAAATAGTAACTACCTCATGTCCTTTATTTTTTTCCACATTATTTCAATTTAAAATTCCAACTGTCTAGTCATTCTTTCAAATCTTGGCTACATCTATTCACACACCTTGACTATTTGGGTTTTCTCTTGGATTCTTTTTTTTATCCTAAGCAACTCACGATTTGACATAATATCTTTTTTATATATGGAGGACATTTACTTTTTTTCTCTCTCTAACATAATCAGGTCAAGCAAGTATTTTTCTTTTGCTTAGCAACGTTTCTTTTTATGAGAATTAGGATAGTCTTTCATAACATCTGTAACATGATCATACTTATAAGTGAAAAATGGTTTAAATTCTCTTTTTGTCATCAAAATAATTCAGTCACAGATAAAGGAATACGGTTTATATTTTATTAGTAGCATGTCATCATCACCATCATCACTTCCTCACCAATGTATATGTGAATAGAATAAACCCAAAATCAATTCAAGTACTTACTAGACAACACAGAGACTCAATTGGTTCCTTGTGTCTTGTATATACATTTTTCTAATTTGGGAGGGGAAAGAAATAACAAAATGCTGAAATAAGGATACAGGACGATCCACTGTAACAACAAGATGTACAAGACACTATGTTGAAAATGAACTTTACAACTTTGGGGTGGGAGGAGGAAGGAGTTGGGGAGGTGGGAAGGGAAGGGATGGTAGTGGAAAAACAAAGGAGAGATAACAATGCTCAGTAGGAAATGTACTCATTACCTTACTCGTGTAACTGTCACCCATCTGTAAAGTATCTTTACAATAAAAATAGGTTTTAAAAACTCCTAAATATGTGCTGGCTCACACCAGTGTTCATACTTTTCTCATGAAGCTAAATAATTCAAAACAGGGAATATGGTTATAATATAAATCTTTTGTATTCACATTTTACCTTTGGAAAACCACTATAGAGAAACAGATGATACCTATCTGTATCAGGTAAATAGATTTGTGCTTGTGATGCTGTCATGGTAGATGTGATCTTTGTTTACCATTGTGAAAAATTTGTGTGTGTGTGTGTGTGTGTGTGTGTGTGTGCGTGCGTGCGTGTGTGTGTGTCAATTGTGGGGCTTGAACTCAGGGCCTGGAAGCTGTCCGTGAGCTCTTTTCACTCAGGACTATCCCTTTACCACTTTGAATCACTGCAACACTTTCAGTCTTTGAACGGTTAATTGGAGATAAAGGTCTCAGCTGGATTTTTCTTCTCCTGAGTAGCTAGGATTACAGGCATGAACCAGTGGCACCTGGCCTAGAATAACTTTATTTTTTTTAATATCATGAGTATATATCTAGTTTCTTCATTTGTTTCCACTTCTTTTTGAGATCTACTTTTGAAAAATAACTCAAGCCCTATAACCTCTCTGTATATCACCTTGACATTAAAAACAGAGAGAGAAACACATCTTAAAAATAGTAACAGCTAAGTAAGCCACTTCCCTTTAAGCAAAACTAGGGGAGTAAGAACAAATCTGAGCCGGGGGGCAGGTGCCTCACGCTTGTAATCCTAGCTACTCAGGAGGCTGAGATCTGAGGATCCCGGTTCAAAGCCAGGCCCGGGCAAGAAAGTCCGTGAAACTTATCTCCAATAAAGACTCAGAAAACCAGAAGTAATGCTGTAGCTCAAGTGGTAGAGCGCTGAGGGACAATGCTCAGGCCCAGAGTTCAAGCCCCACAACTGACCAAAAAACAAACAAAAAGAACAAATCTGTTGTTAGAAACACAGACACATCTTATATCTTGGATTGGGCCTGAAAGAAATTAGTTTGTGAACTGATGCAAATTGTCATGTCTGACTGTGTTATCTCCAGTTTTGTATGAGAACCTCAAATTTAAAGATAGTAAGACAATATCCTAACTGTGAGAACTTAGTGTGTTGACCTCAGTATTTACTCATATCTTAAATCTTGAGGATAAATATGCTTAAAGGTGTTGCAATGCCTTGTTGTTAAGTATGTAGTAGGACTAAGCCTGGAGAAGTAGTACCCAGTGGGACAATAGTTTCATGGGTCTCTTCAGAGCCCATAAAACAAAGGGCATTAAGAAACACTGATTTGGGAATAAAGATAAGGAATTGTATTGCCAAGATGAATTGGGTATATTAAGGCTAGCCAGCCATTGGCTTATATTCCAGTGGAAAAATGTCTACACCAGAATATGCGAGGAAGAATGAGTAGTGTTTTTATTTAATAAGCTGTGATGATTAAATTTGTGTTTCAGAAAGCTTGATTCAGTTAGTAGCTTGTTCAAAGAATCCAAATTTTCAATTTGCCTGTGTCTTAAAACATACCAATTTAGTTACTCTCTTTTTATCCAACATATGTTCAGAGATGGATTATATACAATGGCAGTGCTTATTCACAAATAGATCCTCATCATAATGTGATGTTTGACTCATCACATTAAATTGGGATCACTGATTGCATTCTATTTATCTTCTATACTAAACTGGAAATAATTAACACAGTTAGACATGATAGTTTGAATCAGTTCACAAAATAATTTCTTCCAGGCCCCATCTAAGAAGTAAGGAAGATGTGTCTGTGTTTCTCACAACAGATTTGTTCTTATTTCCCTAGTTTTGCTTAAAGGAATGCAACTTACTTAGCTGTTATTATTTTCAAAAATGCATTTCTCTAGCACTTACAATACCTAAAATGCCATGTCATTAAACTTTTCATGAAAATTAATGGTAAGAATAAAAAACATGTCTCAGAGGGTATGAACTAACATTTACTAAGGCAAATTAATTATCTTATTTATAGGGGCAAGCTGAGCAACATATATATTCAATTGGGATACAAATCTACACATTAAATTAGCATGTTCGCACTAGTGATGCAAGCCTAATCATTAAAAGAAGGATAATTATGCAAGTAGCAGGGGGCTGGTGGCTTGCAACTGTAATCCTAACTATTCAGGAGGCTGAGATCAGAGGATCAAAGTTCTAAACTGTCCTAGGAAGGAAAGTCTGTGAGCCTTTTATCTCCAATTAACCAGCAAAAACCCCCAAGTGGAGGTATGGCTCAAGAGATAAAGTGCCAGCCTTGGGCAGAAAATGTGAAAGGATAGCATCTACCCCTTAAGATTAAGTCCAAGTGCCAAAAGAAAAAGAAAGATGGTTATCACCATTTACTTAGTCAGAAGAATGGGAAGTGAGGCTCAGAGCTCACTTTACTCATTGGAGCTTCTTTCATTGGATCAAGTCACATGAAGAAACAAGCAGTAAGCTCTTAGGAGGAATGGTAAGTAGTAGTTATGCATTTCCCAAGACATGAAACCCAGTCAAGTTGATGATCTGGAAAAAAGACACCGTGACTCAGAAGCTCCTCTACCTCCTGTAGGGGCTGCCATGAATCTTGGAACTGATGAGAACCTCTTTTCCTGAGTGTGCATATGGGAGTTATTTAAAGCAATGATAAATGATAGATTCATAGTTCATCAGTGGAGATAATGTCAATTTTTCAGTGAGTATTTACTGCATCCTGGTACCAGAAGTGTTTAAACGTGTTGTATTATTAAAATTTGGGCTCTTGCCAAGTATTTTGAATAAATCTTCACTCATGCTAATCTAATTATGAAGATGCTAAAAAAAAAAAAAGTAAGTTTTCATGAATACTTTGATGACTTGAGGGAACTGAGCTAGTTTACTCTCTATTTCTAATAGCAAAGAGTAGTTCCTGAACAGCCTCAGCAGATTATCTACATCAGGTCATACATAACAAAGGCTCTGTGCTCTATGCACTCTGGATTCAGATGCCTTGTGATTTTCTTTCTGTGAGGCAATAGGGTCTAGATGCCTGTGATCCAGTCCTATGTGAGATGCTCAATTAAATTTATCTAGCAAATATGCACTCTATGTTCTTGAGGCTCCCAGGTAAAACTGACTCCCGGTTATGTGAACATCCACCCAAGAATGTCTTACAACCACCAGTTATACAGACCTTTGATGGATCAGAGATGCCAATTGACAAAGGGCGAAAGTAACCCATCCTCTACTTCTCTTCTATTTCTCAGAGAGAGAAAAACCTGCTTTGGTATCGAAGTGCCCCGGATAAAACTAATTTTCAAGCTTAGATTATGGCTGAACATCATCCAAAATTAATTTTATAAGTAAGGAGACAGACTCTAAGATGTGGGCCCTAGAAGGAAATAGTTTGGTTTGGGCCTCCAGAAAAACTTAAGAAAACATCCCTACCAGAAAAAAAGAAAATGTCTTAAAGCAGCCTACATCAGTAAATTGGTTCTTTTGTATACTCATTGATTTTATTAAACACCAGGAAAGACTTTTGATTGATATGACACTCAACAATCAACATTCAACATTCCCTACTTTGGAAAGCAGTACTTGGCTTCAGACACTCTTCCACTTAGGAAAAAATAAGGTTCTTAAGAATTCTGCTTGCATGGTGGAATTCTCACACTAGAATGCTACTAGGAGTAGCTTCAAATGCACAAATCTATAAACATTGGCAATTTTTGGCTCCTGCTGCTAAATATTTACTGAGCAACCAGTCAAATTACCTTTGTAGACAACTAAGTGCAAACTCTCTTCCACAGGAGGATTTAATGAGTCAGAGCTGATGTGTGTAGGTAATGATGCATACATGATGTATTTCAGGCAAAGTCTTAAGTTCTTAAGGCTTGGAAACTAAATTTACATGTGGAAATCCTAGGTTCTTCCAGGTTGAGAATTTGGATAACACTACATAGCAGAAATCTTGTTTGTTGTTAGAGCATGCATATATTTTTATATTTAACCATTTTGACTTTTTTTAAATACACAGGTATATACCAAGACAGAATAGAAGAGAATAGAAAGATATTTTTCCAAAAGTATCCACAATAAATCCTTTTATTCTTTTTTGAGGGGGGAGGGGGGCGGTCCGGTCATGGGGCCTGAACTCTGGGCCTGGGCACGGTCCCTCAGCTCTTCAAGCTCAAGACTAGCGCTCTACCACTTGAGCCACAGCGCCACTTCTGGCTTTTTTTCCCTGCTTATGTGGTGCTGAGGAATCGAACCCAGGGTCTCATGCATGCAAGGCAAGCGCTCTACCACTGAGCCACCTTCCCAGCCCAATCCTTTTATTCTTTAAGGACAAACTTTTATCTAGAGACTCCTACATTAATTTATAGAACACAGAAGGGAATCTGGGGCTGTGTGGTACCAGTTCTGGTGGAACGCATTGGTCTTCCTGTATTCTTATGTTGAGCACTTACATTTTCATGTCTTTTCCTTCTTCATTGTCTATGTATCTATTATTCTTATGGGATGTGTTATGATCTAGGTAAATTCTGCCCCACTGCTATCCACAGATACCTTAGAGAGTCAGGAAAGTACACTTCTAAATCTAATTCAGTGTGGTTGGTGCCAGCTTGTTTCTGAATAGGAGATAGTGAGAAATCATAGGAAAGTAATGTAAGTCAACATGAAGGTGTCAGAACACCAAAGGTGAGTTCATCTAATCATGTATCCAATGAACGTCACACTTTTAAGGAAGCCTGACATGTACCTAGATAGGTAAGCAGTACAGACAAAGACAGAAAGAGGTACATAAGATACACAGGTGGTAGGTAGCACATTGCTGTGTGCACATCCAAATTGTATACATGACTCCCTGAGATTTGTGAATAGTGTGTTCTGTATTGTAATATATTGCTTGCTGCTTTGCTTCACCTTGTGTTGTTTTTCAATTGTTCTTAATTACTGTACTGGCAACCAAAGGAAGATTAAAGAAAGAGAGGTAGAGGAAAGATGAAAAAGAGAGTAAAGAGAAAAATAGAAACAGAGAAAGAGGAGAGAAGGAGAAGATGAGTGTAAATATACACTTTTCTGGAAATGAATATGCCAACTATATTCCTTGAGTATTTATTTATTCATTGTAGTTATGCAAGTATTTGATAGATACCAGCAAGTATTTGTTTTACTCTCTGTTAAACACTATGGTAAGAACTTAGAAATAAAAGGTAAGTAAGCCAAGTTTCTACCTGTGTGTAACCACGTGGTGTTATTTGGCAGTTGACTTAGTTCCTAGCTACACTACTCATTCCCATGTTAGTGCTTCAAGTATTTCTGCTTTGTTGACATAAATTCATAGCACATTTTGTTTCATAATAGCAGCATAAATCACATTTTAAACCCTCTTGAAAGGAGAAAGCAAAATTCAACACTGGAAAGAAAAGGAGTGAGATGTGACAAGCAGGAAGTAGCAGAGGAATAGAGAACATTTTAGAATGCTTTCCCCTGAATCTGGATAAGAGTTCAATAGGAATTAAACTCCTTTTTTGTAAGTGCTCTGTGGGGAATTTTGAAAGACCATCTAAGCTATGTTCAACTTGGCAGCTGTTGACGTTTTCAGATTTTTATTTAGACAAGGACAAAACCTGTAAAACCCTTGGCACAATTTTCTATTTTGTCGCCTTTCTGAACTTGTGGATCCCCATACCTGTATTCTGTTACTTAATGGTTTTATTATTTTCCATACTGGATGGGAATTTGGACCTCAGATTACGTAGTGATTTCTAGTTTCCCTCAACAAATGGGCAGGGGCGGGGGGTGGGGGGCAGGGGGTAATCCTGAGATTAATACAAGGCTTCTCTCATAGATAGAGCTTCTTTTCAGAAGTTAAGCTACCGGTTTTCAGCCAGGGACATTTGGCATATGATGTCAGCTAGTACTGATGTGTATGTTGCCATGGGAAAATCTTCTAGATTTATTGAACTTCCAGTCAGGCCTGTAAATGCTTTAGAAGTGTAGACCACATGAATTCAAAGTCCTTAGCAAGCCCTAAGGTCAGATGTCCCCAGTCTGGAAGACACATGTTATCTTGCAGTGGGTAATTTCATCTCCTAGGAGATACTTGCCTTCATCTGGAAAATTTTTTGGTGGCCATAAATTTGGGATTTGGTGGCATCTTCGATAGGGAAGACGGTTAAACATCCCCTAGTCCACTCTCAACAAAGAGTTGGTAATTCCAAAGTCAATAGGACCAAACTTGAAAAATACTAATATAAGAAAGAGATTCACAGTTGGTGAAGAAATATTTTATTTATTTTTTCTGAGTAACTCTAAAGGAATTTGTGCAGCATGAAAACATATTGAATGCACTTCTATATAAAGGAGAAGGATCAGAGGTATTTCTACTTTATTTTATGAGTGAATTAAAAGTTTGGGCTGTGACATTCCATCTTAAAAGGCAATTTGTATCTTACAAAAATTTACTTTTAAGAGGAGATGATTTAGTACCAATTGTTTTACTGTCTGTTTTCCTCGCTAATTGCATTGTTAGCTGAACTACAAGAGTCTCTGATTGAATAAAAAGACACAAAATGTTGTAATAAGAATATAATCAATAATTCAAGGTATAGCTCTTACAAAATTAGAAGAAATCAGGGAAGGGGTGAGTTGGGAGGGATGGGTGAGAATGTCAAAAGGGGTGACATTGGTCATGATGTGTTACACACAAGGTTTTTTTTGAATGGCATCTCCTTTGTACAACTACTTAAAGATAATAAAAATATATTTAAAAAACAAATTGCAATGAATCAGCATGTTTTTGAAACCTAAATCCTCTAGATTTTTTTAAATGGAAAATTTCATTACAGGTGGGTGCTATTGGGGAATTATTTTCTGTTGGGAAATGTCAAAATCATAAGACCATTTCAATTTTTGGAAGGTTCAAACCAATAGTAGCTGTAAGTGCAAAACACATTTTGATTATTCCATTTATTTATCTATTTGGGTGGGATGATTTTCTGAATATTAATGAAATTCTAATCAATGAGAAAAGGATGCATGTTGGTAAACGTTTTGCAAAATCTTTTACTAGTAAACTTAAACAAGTAATCTATGAATAAGAAAATCATTGTAATCTCATATCTAAGGAGCCAATTAGGGTTTTTGTGAAGATTAATGGAAGTATCAAGTTTATAACTAGAGTATATGGCTTGCTTTATGTCTTTATGTACAAAACTGTCTATATTATTACTTAATATAACTGTCTAGTAATTTATTACAATTTTTTTGGGGGGTCTGGTCGTGGGCCTGAACTCTGGGTCTGGGTGCTGTCCCTCAGCTCTTCAGCTCAAGGCTAACACCCTACCACTTGAGCCACACACTACTTCCAGCTTTTTCTGCTTATGTGGTGCTGAGGAATCAAACCCAGGGCCTCATGCATGCAAGGCAAGCACTCTACCACTGAGCCACCATCCCAACCCCATTTATTACAATTTTTGTAAGCCAATTCATGATATGCTGTGAGAAAAGATGGTATTGTACTACATATATGAACTTTAAGCTATTTTCACTTAGTATTTGTATTTCAGGGTTTTAACTTTCATATTTTAATGTATTAATAACCTTCAATTACATGGTTATACAATAATGTAACTCTCTTTTGAACTTTATGTCAGTTCTAATTTTGTTGCATTAAATACTATTATGAATAAAACCCTTCTCTGTGTGTGCAATTATGGCTTTATTAAAGATTACCTGAAATAAAGTTATGGGATCAAATACATTAAAATTTTGAATACTTAACTGCTTTAGGAGATCGTTTTGTGAACTAATCATGGGAATAAGATAAAATAATTGAATACAATATATTTTTGTCTACCAAAAATTTTCAGATGTTATGTACAAGATATTAACTGTGATCTTTTCTGTGTATTCTGTGTATGGCAGTTTGACAAAAGGGATATATTTTATGAAAGTAATTTTTTTTCTTCAACAACAAGTTGTATTATAACACTTGTTCTCAGAATCAAGTATCATAACATCTTACAGTTACTTTTATGATACTTGTGGATTTTATATAATAGGTAGTTAACTGCAAGGATAGATGGATGGAAGGATGGATGGAGAGTTGGAGAGATAGCATAACACCTGGCATTAAGTTAGCCTTCTGAGCTGCTTCCAAGAAAAGATTTGCAAAGACAGAATCAGGAAATAGTTCAATGATTGAAGATAGTCTGCAAATAATTAGAATTATTTCCCTTCACATAGATTTTAGTTATTTGGTTAACAGGTGAGAATTAGTCTATGGTATTTATACCATATATTTATTTTATGAAAATATTTTTTCTGTTATACCACTTGTCCTCAGACTCAAGTAACATAATATGTTGCAGTTAACATGAAGATCCTGATGGATTTTGATATGATAGATAGGTTGCTAAATGTAAAGATAAAAATTTTGAATCAGGAAAACATGGGATCTCATTGTAAATTCCATCATATAACATACTTTAAAGTTTGTGAAACCATAGGCTAAAGAAACATCTGTCTACTTTTTAACATAAAAGCAAATAAAATAATCAAGGAAAGTGTTCCTATGAAATGCTAGTGTTAACAGAATAATATTTAGACAATGACACAGTTTTGTTTGGAGGAAAGAAGTAATTGAGTAACTTTGTGAGGCACAAATATAAATATGCAATATTTATATTTTACTGAAAACTTGTTCCTCATTTCAAGTTACAGATTAATGCATGCACTTATGCTTCTAAAATTATTACCAAATGACAAAAATGATCACTAACTTCCTCAAAAGTTGTTACTGTACTTAAATATTTTAAAATAATTCTAAAGTTGTGAAGTTTGAACCTCTCAAAGTTCTGAATATATAACACTGAATATAATACATGTGTGATTTCTAGATTTAATCAGGCTGGTAATAAACAAGGGCCTGTTTTGAGGTTTCTATTTATAGATTAAGAACAAACCAGGAAGACATTAATGGAATAAGACACAGGTGGTTTTAATTTTTCAACTGATAAATTGTCATTCAAATGACGATTGAATGTTTTTTGCACCTGTCTTCTGTTACAAGAAGAACAGAAGAAATAAGTCTACTTTCAAATACAAGGATAGACCTCTAACTTCTCCCATAAGTATTTAAAAGGATCCACAGTTAAGAAAGATTGGAGTGATTAATGACAAAACTAAACTATATAGCATCAGAGTTGCAAACTATTTAGGCTGACTGCTTTACTTCATATTCTACATTGTTTTGAATTTCTTGGACTTAACTGCTTTTGATTAATGTTTCGCACCATGTATGTTATGTACATAGCTATATTTTCTGATCGTTTCTTCAGGAAATGCAATTTTTCTTTTCTTATAGTTTAGCAGTTACACAAAGGGAAATGCATTTTATCTTCATTTTTACAGTCAAATTAAATCTGCACATAATATAATGATGTAAATACTCCAAAAAGTATTATGGAAAGCCATTATTCCCATTGTCTAGTAAAAGACTAGTGCTTTCACGCTTTCCATAGTTATTTGGATATTTATGTTCATATCTCTGGGAAAGAGGTTTGATGGATGCTAACTATCTTCTTTCTTAGACCTGTACAGAGGCTTGAACTCAGGACCTCGTGTTCTCCATTCCTTTTTTTTTCCCCAGTCAAGGCTGGTGCTCTACTACCTGAACCACAACTTCACTTCTGGGTTTTTGCTGTTTAATTAAATATGACTCTTCAGGATTTCCCTACCCAGTCTGGCTTTGAACCGCAATCTGCATATCTCAACCTCCTGAGTAGTTGGAAGTAGAGTCCTGAGCAGACAGCACAAAGCTAGAATAAAACATTTGTAAATAAGAGGATATTTTAGCTGCAACCTAGAATGACATATTTGCACACTAAGAGAATGAATCATATTCTCATCAGTGAGAAGCCTGAGATGTTTAATTCCTCAGATAAATGTTCTTCATCTTTCCCAGCATAAACTCAGCATTTTGTTGAATTTGTGGCGATATTTTCATGCAAATGTTCGTAAAACTCATTAAGCATATCTTTCCTTTTTCGTTGCCTCGCTTCTCACCTCTATTCCTTTTCCCTCCCTCCATTTTCTCCCCTCATGCTCCCTTCCTTTCCTTCCTCATTCCCCTCATTCCCTCCTTTAATCCATCCTTCCTTTTGCCCTTCCTTCCTCCATCTATTCTTCCATCCTTTTTTTTCCCTTTCTTTCTTTCTTTCTTTCTTTCTTACTTTCTTTCTTTCTTTCTTTCTTTCCTTCTTTCCTTCTTTCTTTCTTTCTTTCTTTCTTTCTTTCTTTCTTTCTTTCTTTCTTTCTTTCTTTCTTTCTTTCTTTCTTTCTTCCTTCCTTCCTTTCTTTCTTTCCTTGCTTCCATCTTTCCTTCCTTCTTTCCTTCCCCTCTCTTTTCTTCCTTCCCTCCTCTCTCCATTCTTTCTTCCCTCTTCCCCACCCTTTTCCTCCCTTCTTTGCTCCCCCTTCCTTTTACCTCCTTCTTTCTCCCTTTTCTTTCTTCCTTTCTACCTTCCTTCTCTCCCTCCCTTTCTTTTCTCTCCCATCTTTCCCCTCCTGTCTCCTTTCCTTACTTCCCTCCTATCCGTACTGTGTCACTTCCTTCTTTGCTTCACAAGAAATTTTAAAAACCTACTGTGACCTACATTTCAGCCAACCAAATGGAACCCATAAGGGAGAAATATATGAATTGATAAATAAATACACGCATGAAGCTCCTAAAATATGAGGAAAACAGTAGAATATATTCACACGACATGCTAGTCTTTTCTAGAAGTTGTATTACTTGTATTACTGATGACTAACAACGTTTTTCTACACAGTGAACAATCATCACATCTTTGGTGACTACGTACATATGTTGAATCCATATGTTCGTATTCCAAATTATGAAAAATATTTGATTTTGCATCAAACAATCTAATTAAAATGATCTTGGCTTTTGCACGCACTTCTTGAAGAGTTACAATTTTAATTCTTCTGTGGGTTATGCCTGTTAACATCTGTTTTAGCCTGCCATGCTGTTCCTTGTATAATATGATTGGAACACAACACATGACACCACTTACAACAATTACGCCTTTGTCATATCTTACATATGTTCAGTGGGGACGAGGAGTGAAGAGGATGTGAACACCTCATTAATTCACAGAAAAGATTGCTTTCAACCTGTGTTTCAATTCCCAAACTCCTCAAGCAAATTGCTTCCCAGCTATAACATTCTGCAGGGCTGACAGTGTCATGCCCAGTTTAACAGTAGATAGATAAACGTGATTAAAGAGTGCTCTAAATGGAATTGCACCGCGTTGGGAAGTGTGCTAGTCAATACACAGGCAGAGTATAATTATTACAGAACATTTTACCATCTCTATTCACACTGTTGTTTTTTCAGCCAGCACTGAGTACTTGAAATATATAACTACTAAGTCTCTGGTTTCTTGAGAATTCACTAACCCCTTCACCCCTTCATTCCCATGTACAAGCACAATGAACAGGAAAGATGTACCAAATATAGTTAGAAGAAGGATCAAACATGTCTTTAGGCTAATTAGATTTATGGTGGCTTTCTTTTGGTTTGAAAATGGCGATATGTTTCCTCTAATTAGTCTTGGGTTTTGTGCTGTGTGTACTTTGGAAATAGAAAGAGGTATTTCTCTAAACAGACATTTTTTTAAAATTGCAGCTAGTTTGTACTTCATTATAGAGTTGCCTATTTTGGCAGCACATAGCTTTGAAAGAAAATGAAATTATTTTTGCTGTATTTATCTAGCAATGTCAAATACATCCCCAGTGATTATCAACATCCTGGGAAGATATCAATAAATTCTTTGCTAATTTTAAATTTTGCTTAAAATGTACATGAATGCTTTAATTTCTTCAAATATAAAATTAGATAGACATTAATTATCTTCCTGAAAAAGATAGAATTAATTGATAATATTTTGTTGTCATATGTTTGCTATACATTTTTATTTTCCAGTAATTTAGAACTACTTTCTTTCTACCAATGATTTTACTTTCTCTTCAAGAAAAAGAAATCACAAAAAGTGTTAAAAAATTCTGGATTAAATAACATGTTTGAACTGTCTGTGAGCATCAGCACCATATATATGTATACCCATACACACACACATATATACACAAATATATATGGCTTACAGCATGACAGTAACATAGTTTGATTGCTTTTGATTTACTAGGCTGAAAATTTCTAGCTTTCCCATCTGTGTGTTTTAAGCAATCTAGTATAATCCTGACACATAGAAGAAGACTCTTTAAAAAATTTTTTTTCTTGTAAAGATGCTGTACAGAGAGGTTACAGTTCTATAAATAATGAATACATTTGTTATTAGTCTTTATTACCCCCTCTTTTGTTTTTCTCCTTAAAGCACATTTGTTGTACAAATGTGCAAGGAAAGACTAATGAAATTACCAAGAAAGACTATTAAAATGATTAAATCTATTAGGTTAAAATAAAGCATCTGATATTTTCTTTGACTATGAAAACAATTTCAGCTTTGGAAGATTATTTTTACCACCAACTGATGAAACCTGTTAGTAAACCTGCCATAATAATTGAATGAGTCAGTAATGGGTTAACGTGAGAATATAACAACAAATAATATAGTTATAAATGATGTTAATAATGTTAGTAATATAAATATTAATCATGTACACTTGCAAATTGACTCTCTCTTACCAATATTCCTAATTTAGACTTTTGAACACTGTTGGGTTCTTTCATTCAGGCATACACGTTTAGAGTCATAACATACAATTCTTGCCATAAAATAACTATTTTCAGTTACTCATAATGGCAGCCAGATTAAAGAACAAGAGAAGGCCAAACAGATATGGTAAGATTTGCTTTGCTGTTCAGCCATCCTTTTGCCTCTTGATGAAAAATATACTTTATGACTATCTATGTAACATCCAGAAGTGATGTCAGGATTCTGCAGCTAAAAGGCTAAAATAATATTTTCACTGGAAAAATAAATGTTATAAGATTAGGGTCATCTGGCCTTTAATTTGTCTCAGGCCTTCTGCCTTCTCTTCTAGCTTGAATAGGGACTGTGCATCTTACAGGTTGCTGATGAATCTCCTTTCGTCATGTTTGATTGTCTCTGTGCTATTTGATACACAGTCTCTCAATTATTTTTCTCCCTTCACTTAAATTAGTAGGTATTTCACTTCTCACATTTATTCTATAAATACATTCGTAAAAATTAGATACAATTATGGACCTGTGTATATAGTATCCTCATGACAAAAATGTGATCATGTAAATATATGCTTCCTCTGAGCTTATCTGATAGAACTGGGACTGTCTCTTCAAAGGGTCTTCTGAGAGATAGCTCTACACACGAGACGTCACGGTGGAGACAAAAGGAAAAACAGGCATGGCAGCATTCATATATAATCCCGGCACCAAGGGGACAGCGATGGAAGAGTAACAAGATCACAAAATCAGCTCTACAAGATCAACACCACATGGGTGACACAGTAATCTTCTGGCTCAACAAAAGATGGAAAACAAGGGATTTAGCTCGATGAGTCGAGCATGCTAGCTAGCATCCCCAAGCCTTGAGTTCAATCCCAGCACTATCAGACTCTTGCACATATCTGATCCTATTTATACCTAATATTAGTAAATTATATGTGCTCATTGTGTGTGTCCAGCAAATACAGAGGAAGTGCTACCACCTTTTACCCGGTTTTTAAATGTTTATTATCCTTTCCAAACTTTCTTCAGGATAGCGAGTGCTCTTGTCCCTTTGAGGGCTGATCTTCCTATTGGCAAGGGTAAGACCACTCTAATTTTTTTTTTAAGTTTTATTAAAAGGTGATGTATAAAGGAGTTAAAGTTACGTAAGTCAGGTTGTTTCTGAGTAGTTTCTTGGAGATAAGAGTCTCACAGACTTTCCTGCTTGGGCTGGCTTTGAACTACAATTCTCATATCTCAGGCTCCTGAGTAGCTAGGATTATAGGCATGAGCCACTGGCACCTGGCTAATTTTACATATTTTTAAGTAGTAACGTTCATGTCTGATATAAAACAAATTATATCCATGGAAATTGAGTCATTATAAATTTATTATAGAGAAAGGTCTAGATTACAACTATTTTCTTTCCATAAGAAGAAGAAAATCCCAAACTCTTTAAAACGGTATAACAGCATGGTTAGGTAACTGAGAATTTCTTTCCTTCTTCCCTCGAGGACCTAAAACAACTCAACAGACACCATCCTTTTGGTTACTATAAATTATTGGGAAACTTCAGTATCAAGGTCATCCATAAATGTACGGGTTCCAAAGATGAAAGGTTGTTCTGACTTAATCTTCTCCCTTGACAGGATCTATAAGGCTGAGATATCTGACCACATATCCTTGAATTAGTTGACATGATAGGACACTGATTCTGGAAGCTAGGAATTATCTGGGTGCAAGGTCAATTAAAAACAAAAGCAAAGCCCTGTCCCCAGGGCTTTCCTGATTATTAGAGTCAACCTGAAAATTGTAATGGATCAGAAATATTGATTCCTATCACCTTTTCATTTATGGCTCTGTATCGGCTCCGTTAGAGAAACTGTGGTGTGTCTTAAGGTTGATCATGACAGCGATTTTTCTGCAGCTGTTCTTCCAGGTGTGGCATTATTATGAGGGCAGATAGATCAATTAGTTTGCAAGTAGCTATTGACCTGACAAATACACGTTCCCCCATTTCAGTAAGGTCAACAGCAGCAGCAGCAGAAGATTGCTTTTCCCCTACCAGCCCAGCAGTAAAAATGTGATTGCTTGCTTGAAGGTTATACAACCTGTGGACAGGACAATTTTCACATCTTTAAAGCTAGTCTTTGAGTAGGTAAAATGATATCTCAATATGTAGGCAAATTAGGGAAAAAATGGCATCACTGACAGGATTAATCACCACACTCTGCCCCAGAGTACATGGGGACAATATAATATGGTATAAATTTTGATCTGACTTTTTCTAGAGTTGGCTCGATTCCAGGGAACAGAACTGGGTGAGATGATGAGTACTTGTTTGTACTTCCATTCAGCTCAGAGACTTTGTGCAGTGCATGAAGGCCACAGAACCAGCTATGACAAACCAAGTTATTTATTACCATTCATCTCCACTTCTGGCTTTTTGGTGGTTAATTGGAGATAGAAATCTCAGGGACTTTTCTGTCTGAGCTGTCTTTGAATGGGGATGCTCAGGCTTTGTTTCCATGTATTTAAATTCAATCATTCTTTTTTTTTTTTATTTGGGAATTTTTGTTCATTTATGTTTATCATAATAGTTGTACATTTGAATCTCAAACTCTTGGCCTAACACATAGTTTTCTATGCATGTGATCATGTCTCCTTATTATTATCCCGCGGATTCTATATTATTTTTTTTAATGTTTGGATGTGTCATCAACATTGCATCATTACCTTTTAATTAGTGGTATCAATTAATTATTTAATTAATTGGTATCAAACTCAGGGTGCTAGGCATGTCAGACTATTCCTTTACCACTGAGAAACATGTCCAGAAACAGTACTTTGTAGCTAAATTTTAAAAAAAATATGGATATGGGTAAGTTCTTTCATTTTACTTTCATGTCCTCCATTATTTTTTATATCTCCTGAGATTTCAAGGACTGTATGTACTACTTTTTTTTACTATATCTTTTTTGTTTCATTATCTGTCTTCAATCTTCTATCCTCATATCTCCAAATGTTACGGCCTAAATCATATTCCTTTCCAAGTTCGTCTGGTGAGATCCTAACCACTAGTAATTCATAGTCTGAGTGTATAGGAAAATCAAGTCTTTTAATGAGTAATTCAATGATAATGAATTCATGTGTATGAATATGACATTTACTCTAACAAAAGAAATTTGGATATGTGTCTACAGAGAGGAAAATGTACGTGAAGACACTGAAAAACAAGGCCTTGAATAAACTAAGGAGCAAATCTTAGAGAAAGCAAATCCTGATAATATCTTTACATTAGGTCTTGATCATCCAGCATTTCCAGGAAAAAAAATATAGTGCTGTTGTTTATGTGTTAACCTGATGTGAAAAATTTGCAAGCATAGTTTATTTTCATAATTTTATTTTCAACAACAGCCAATTTGCAATAAAATGTCCTTTAGTTTTTAAGTTTTGGGGTTTTTTTTTGTCAGTCATGGGCATTAACTCTGGGCCTGGGCGCTGTCTCTCAGCTCTTCAGCTCAAGGCTAGCGCTCTACCACTTGAGCCACAGCACCTCTTGTAGTTTTTAAATTATTCATATTATTCAATTTTGGAATTTCCATTTTATATGTACCTCCATTTTTATATGCCTTTCAGTTCTGTAAAGGAATTATTTTTCTTTAAAACTTTAAATATATTAATCTGAATTATCTGAAGAATCTGATACAGTTGTGGAAGAGTTCTCTCTAACAGCCTTTGCTAGATTTTCACTGGAATAATGTCATCAAATGAATTACCATTATGTAATAAGTATATTTACATGTTAGTGTCTCCTTTGAGCTGATATTAATTTTCTGCCCTCTATTTTACAGTTTAATTATTTATTTGTATGAATGTATAAATATATATACACACATAGCTACATACATAAAATGTATGCACTTATTGTTTTATAGTCCATGCTTCTAATTAGGTATGTCAACTTCATAATAAGGAATATAAAGAATCAGATAGAAACAAATTCAGATCATTTATAATAGATCTATTGTATAGTCATCTGAAGTGTATGTCTTACTGCTGAAGGTGAAAGGAAATTTTTGTCATTGGACAGATTTACATTATGTTGATGACTAGTAAGTTTAAATATCTTTGTAAGTTTGTTACCTATTTCCGTTTCATTCTCTCACCATATTTCCTCCTTTTGCTATGAAATTTTGCTACTACCCTGTAAATCTAATTACAGGACAAAATGTTCTAGAATATTGGGTGAACCTCTAAGTGTTTTCTCCCAAGTTCTCTATTGCACACAGAAAGAACATGTATGATGGTGTTCAAATTACGATGCATACTTTCAAAAAGAATAATAGCCTTAGAAAAGAATGTGGTATCCCTCAAAGTCAGCCATGAAAAAAGTCATTTATTTTTATTGTATTTGTATAGATGATATACATTTAGATCATTTGTTGTGGTAACATGAAAAATAAATATTCCCTGAACAATTCTTTTTACTATTGCAGTTAAAACCTAATTGTCACATAAACAATTTTTCACAAAAAATAAAAATAGTGACTAGGAAGAATTAGTAAAGTATTTATTTATCTTTAAGTTAATTATTCTGCAACATTTTCATTTTTTGATAGGACCTGACTGAAATAGTCAAATGTACATTAGGTGGCTTAGAAACCGATCTCAAATATAACACTCCTACACATCACCTGCTTAAGTTAGCATTTTGTGGAATACTAGGTGGCAGTTTCTGTTAAGTATGAATTCCCAAGAGGTGATTACTTTGTGCTTGGCTTTGCATGAATAATAATCTTAAATTGTTAGATTTCACTTCAAATTTACGGAAATGAAATGAAAAGAAAGGCATATTTTCTTGGTCATAATTTATATTTTATGTGGATTATGAATTGTTCATTCCAACAAACAATGACCCAATTTTCCATGATGGAAATCCCCTAGAGTATTCCTGCAATCATGTGAATAAGATCGCATTCATTCTTCATGTAGCATAGAAATTACACTATGGTGTAAATGAACTTATTGTGGATAACTTGTAGCTTCTATTAGTCCATGTCAGAACACTGTCAAGATGTATTTGGCAAATCTTCCCAGATAATTGGTAAACAGAACAGCTAATTACATTGGGGATCATCACAATGTGAAAATATGTAAATCTAATTACAGGACAAAATGTTCTAGAATATTGGGTGAACCTCTAAGTGTTTTCTCCCAAGTTCTCTATTGCACACAGAAAGAACATGTATGATGGTGTTCAAATTACGATGCATACTTTCAAAAAGAATAATAGCCTTAGAAAAGAATGTGGTATCCCTCAAAGTCAGCCATGAAAAAAGTCATTTATTTTTATTGTATTTGTATAGATGATATACAGAGAGGTTATAGTTATATGAATCAGGTACAATTCTTTTTTAAAGTTGTATTTGCAAGGTGATGTCCAAAGGGGTTCCAGTTACATACAAAAGGTAACAAGTACATTTCTTGTCAAACTTAATACCCCTTCCCTCATTTTTCTCCCACTTTTCCTCCCATCAATCATCAATTCATTTCCAACATATGGTCTTGTGAGTATCTCTGTTGCATTGGTTTGAACAATGCAACAGACAGAATTCTTTTTGAACCATGTCTCAGCTTCCATCACTCTCCCCCAATCCTTCCCTTCCAACCCCACCCATAAGATATCCAGTTCAGGGGGGAGATGGGAAGGGATGGGAAGGGGAAACAAAGAAGGAAGCAACAATGCTTGATAAGAAATGTACTCATTATCTTGCTCATGTAATTGTAATCCCTCTGTACGGTATTTTCACAATAATAAAAAAATATTGAATCTTCCCATATAAAAATCAAGCTGGATGTATGCTCATCCTCTCCTCTTACATGTCAGGAATTATCTCAGCAGGTGCAGTTTGGTGACATTTGATCCACTTTCCATGTTTCAAATAAAATTAGCTGGGAAACTCTGCCAACAATACAGCAGCCATTCCTCTTTCCTTGCAGCCAAAACAAATCTTAGCACTATCTACCTAAATCAATAAGGAAATAAATGTATTTTGAAAGGCAAAAAAAAGATGTCCAGTTCATTTTCCATGTACTGTCTAGTGAGAATCACTTTTGTATTTGTTCATCCTTATTCCACATTTTTATTTTTGTTTGTTTGTTTGTATTTTTTTTTTTTTTGGTTAGTTGTGGAGCTTGAACTTTGGGCCTGGACACTGTCCCTCAGCTCTTTAGCTCAAGGCTAGTGCTCTACCACATGAGCCATAGCACCACTTCCTGTTTTCTGGCGGGTTTTTTATTGGAGATAAGAGTCTCACAGACTTTCCTACCCAGGCTGGCTTTGAACCGTGATCCTCAGATCTCAGCTTCCTGAGTAGCTAGGATTACAAGTGTGAGCCACTGGAGCCTGGCCTTGTTTCACCTTTATGTACTCTCCTTTGCCCTCCCAAACACATACAAACTAGCAAACAAGACAATATCATTCTTTCTGATGGATAAGTGGAAATCCATTCTATAAGTAGATACCACATTTTCTTGATCCCTTTGTCCACTGAGGGACATCTGGGTTGATTCCATATTTTGGCTATGGTAAACAATGCTGCAATGAATATGGTTGTGCTGGTGGCTTTAGCTCTTAGCTGAATAAGCTATCTTTTTCAGAAAGACAGGTGGCTGTGTTTCTGAAGATCTTGAAGCTGACCACTATGTGTGACGTTTTTAGTACTGGGAGGGAGGGAATGGTAATAATCAAGAAGAACAAATTACTTGGTGGAGATATCATTGTGTGTTGAGTTGAAGCATTTTTTCATTTCACAATAAGTATCATAAGTGATATGTGAGAGGAATAAGCTACTGAGCAAGAAGATATACAAAATACCCATCAAAGATGCTGGTTATTTGGTGTGGGATTGTATGCCTCTAATCCTAGCATACTGCAAGAGAAGGCAGAAGGACCCTGACTTTCAGAAAAGCCTAAACTGAGACCTTGTCTCAAAAAGAAAAAGATGCCAGTAAATTTAAAAGTTGTCAAATTCTGAATCTATAAGACTTTGCATGTTAATATTACAATTTACATAGTGTGAAGTGAGAGTTAGGGTAAGAAATATTTGGAATTAGTATGGGTTGAAGTCACTAGTCACTCCTTGTGCACTGGCCAAAGAGTTTTGTGGGCAGCTAAAACATTGTAGTTCAAAACATGAGACTTTATTGGGAAACATTGAGCCTGTAAGCAGCTTCAGGTTATCCTTGGGGTTATTTTTTGATAATGGTGCTTGTGGGTATCTTCACATTTCTGGGAAGATGACTAATGGTTTTCAATATTATATATTTAAAGTGACTCTTCCTCAAAATATACAAAAAACAATTCCTGGTTGTAAAATGACCTATTTCCCTTGGTCTCTAAAGACATTACCAAGAATGATATTATATTGTCTCTGTCTCTCTGTCTCTCTCACTGTCTCTCTGTCTCTGTTTCTGTTTCTGTCTCTCTGTCTCTGTCTCTGTCTCTGTCTCTGTCTCTCTCTCTCTCTCTCTCTCTCTCACACACACACACAAGCTCCAATAATCCTCCAAATACCCTTGAGGAGAAAGTCATGGCTCATAACCTCCTTGATCTCTGTTGCAGTGTATTCAGAGGTGAAGGTACGCCTTGATCGTAGCATATTTTGAAGTTACTTCTCTACAAATGCATTGCTTTGGTCCAGAGAGGAGAGAAGTGATACGGATTTGCCATGTGAGTGTGTCTGTGTGTCTGCGATCGTATATCTTTGTTAGTTTCTCTTTTATGATTACAGACACATCTATCTTCTCCTTAAACTGGTTTCTGTGAAACATGCGGTTATATGTTTATGTTTCCTTCTCTCTATATGTCCATCTGTCTATTTACATTTTTGTTCTTGTTTCAGCGTCATTTATTGAAATGATGAATCTTCATTGAATTGCTTTTCTTCCCCTTTGTCAAAAATAACTGTGTGGCCAGGCACTGGTAGCTCACACCTGTAATCTGAGCTACTTAAGAGGCTGGGATCTGAAGATAGGGGCTCCAAGTCTGCCAGGGCAGGAAAGTCCTTGAGACTCTTAAGTCCAATCAACTACTCAGAAAAAGCGAGAAGTGGTGCTGTGGCTCAAGTGATAGAGCGCTAGCCTTGAGCATAAAGGAGCTCAGGGACAGTACATAGGCTTTGAATTCAAGCCCTAGTTCCAGGTAAAAACAAAACAAAACAAAACAAAAATAACAAAAAGCCTGTGTTTATATTTTGTGTGTCTATTTCTGAGCTTTCTGTTTTGTTCCAATGATCTATGTCTTAACTGTTGTTGTAATCGATGCCCTATAAACTTGATTATAATTTATGCTTTAATGTGCATCGTGGGAAATGCCTAAAGCATCCCATGTGTCAGGCTTTCTGCTGAGGTCCTTTGTAGATACAAACGGAAACATTCATTCATATCTTTTTCTTGTAGGGATTTTTCTGGCTGAGCCTACCTTGGTTATTGTGCTGCCTGCATTGGTCCAGGGTTATTCTTCTCTCCACACTAGTAATGGATCTTGCATCCAAGTTCTAAAAGCCCTTCTTGACCTGAGTTAACAAATATCTGTGTCTCCATTTAAAAATATGTTTCAAGCCTCAAACTGAAATATTCCTCTGCCATTCAGGTAGATCCACCTTGATATTGTAAATTTTATATATATTATTTATTTATTTATTTATTTTATTTTTTTGGATCCAGTCATGGGGCCTGAACTCTGGGCCTGGACGCTGTCCCTCAGCTCTTCAGCTCAAGGCTAGCGCTCTACCATTTGAGCCTCAGCGCCACTTCCGGCTTTTTTCTTTTTTTGCTTATGTGGTGCTGAGGACTCGAACCAAGGGCCTCATGCATGCAAGGCAAGCACTCTACCACTGAGCCACCTTCCTAGCCCCAAATTTTATATTTTTATAATATAATAAATTTTCAATTTTATAATTCAGCAAATCAGCCTCGATTGAGCCTAACTTCTCTTCTACGTTATTTTGTGAGAGCGAGAAACCAATCTACGTTTTTGAAATAGTAAACATACTCACGTAGCTTTTTTTTTTATTTGCACATTTTGCTTTTTAAAAAAAAATATATTAGAGAAATGGAGGCTTCTTGAAACTTCAAGAGATGGTTCATCCATATCTCAGTTTTCAAATTTTAATGACACTTGTGCTTTAACAGTTTTGGAGTATTTTGTCATAACATGCTAACTGCTTTTAAATTTGGCATAATGAAGTTCAAGACATTCCCTTGTGAAAACAGTTTTGCAATAAATATACACTATGTCGGAAATGAAAATCTTCCCCAAAGATTTTATAGTCAGGTTTACTGTAAAAGACAAACAAACAACTCTTCTGTTCTTGTGGGAGCAGTGGGAAATTGAATAATAGAATATATTGCAGCATGCCTCACCTCCTCTTGCCCATGTTTTCATAATATTAAATAACTTGCCAGGCACTGGTGGCTCAGTCTTGTAATCCTAGCTAGAAAGGAGGTTGAGATCTGAGGATCTCAGTTCGAAGCCAACCCCAGCAGCAAAGTCTCCATGACACTTTTATTATCTCCAATTAACCACTCAAAATCCAGAAATGTCATTGTGGTTCAAAGTGTAGAGCACTACCCCTGAGCAAAAGAGCCCAAGACAGGTTCAGGCCCTGAGTTCAAGCAGAAATTTAGGAAATTTAGTTGTCAAAATATGTAGCAAAATAGGTAATACACGCCTCCCTCCCTCTTATTTTCCATGTGCTTTATAAGGCAAACATTTAAAATAAGTTTCTCTATGTAAAAAAAATAAACCAAAGCTCATTTGGAACTCATTGAAATAAAAGAGCAGTTGGCATTACTAGCAAGTTCTTTTCATTGATTTTTGTTTTGGTGGTTTCAAATTAGGACATTTTTAGGATGGAGATTTTAATTTAATTTACTTTTTGTTATCTTTAATAGTTGTACACAAGAGTTTAACTTCAACACATGGGTTTATTATGAGTATAATGCATCTTGGCAAATATCATCCCTTTCAGCATTCTCTCTCATTTCTCCCAACCCCACCAATTCCCCACAAGTTTCCATTTGCACATATGTGTGTTGATTATTTTGATAATAATGGCCAGGCCCACCTTTGCTGTCTCTGATTGTCCTTCCCACTTATGAACAGGTTAGTTAGCTTCCATTGGCACCTACATTCAAAAATTATTTACTGAGTGCCATACACTAGAAATACAAAAGTAAAGAGAAAAGAGAGAAACTCTCATCTAACTATATAACAATCTATGAAAGAAGAACATAGGTCACAATCCACTCCAGTTTTTAAATAATGATATCTACATTGTACATAGGTTCTAAAGTTCCCTGGAGAAAGTCAGCAAGTTTATCAAAGGCAATATTTTTTTTACCTGAGCATTAGAGTTTGAGCAAGTATTTTTTAATGCAAAATGAAAAGCAATTCTTTGATGCAGAAGGTGGACAAGTTAAAAGTAATGAAGGTACAGAACATGATAGCTTCTGCTTGTGATCCTAGTTTCACAGGAGGCTGAGATTTGAAGGATTCTTGTTCAAAGCCAGCCCAGGGAGAAACCTTTGTGAAACTTTTATCTCCAGACTAATCTGCAAAGTGCAAGATTAGAAGTTAAGAGAGTTCCAACCCAGTAACAGAGATCAACGAGACATGAGGCCTTGAATTCAATTCCCAGTAAAACCGACAACAAGAAAAGTGTATGGAGAAACTGGCTTGTCTTGTCATAAAAATGGAATAGGAATAGTTTGGTGTTATTGAAGGGAAATGGTCAAAAGAGGTAGGGGAGAGAGGAGGGACTAACCTGACGTGGAGTGAGGAAGTTGTAGAAATATATAGGAATCAATCTTTCAGGAAGTGAGGAATATTAAACATTTGAGTAGAGACACATTTTGACTAAATGGTAGAATTATCAGCTGGTAACAAGAATGTTATAAAAAAATAAATAAATAAAAGAGTCAGGCGTCAGTGGCTCACACCTGTAATCCTAGCTACTCAGGAGGCTGAGATCTGAGGATCACGGTTCAAAGCCAGCCAAGGCAGGAAAGTCCATGAGACTCTTATCTCCAATAAAGCACTAGAAAATGGGAAGTGGTGCTGTGGATCAAGTGGAAGAGCGCTTGCCTTGAGCTGTAAGAACTCAGGGACAGCACCCAAGCCCAGGGTTCAAGCCCCACCACTGACAAAACAAAACAAACAAAAACAGGAGGTCAACACGATGTTACTACATAAATGTTTTGCTTTTTATTATTATCACTGTAATAGTACATGAAAGTAATAGTATAAAAAGGAAGGATTCATTTTGGCTTTTTCAGTCTATCACAGTAGAAGGGAGCTGATGGTTGTTTGAAAATAGAGAGCCAGGTGCTGGTGGCTCACGCCTGTAATCCTAGCTACTCAGGAGGCTGAGATCTGAGGACTGCAGTTGAAAGCCAGCCCAGGAATGAAAGTCCATGAGACTCTTATCGCCAATAAACCACCAGAAAAATGGAAGTGGCGCTGTGGTTCAAGTGGTAGAGTGCTAGCCTTGAGCTGAAGAGCTGAGGGACAGCGCCCAGGCCCAGAGTTCAAGCCCCACAACTGACCAAAAAATGATAATAATAATAGAGAGCAATAAAAAGAAGGGAGAGGAGAGAGAGATTAGTAACAGGCCTGGATATATATATATATATATATACATATATATATATGTATATATATATATGTATATATATATATATATCCCCTAAGGACACAACCCTAGTGACTATTTCCTCTAGCTAAACCTCAGCACTGAAAGTTTCTCCTGCCTCCCAGTAATATTATCAAATTACAAATCTGTAATTTTCCCATGCACAGTCATGGAGAAAGAGCCCCCCGGGGTCCAGGTACTTTAGCAAAACTCCCTGTCTAAACACTGCACGGGAGAAGTCTTGAACTGCATTGTGTACTAAAACACATACTCCTATTTGGAAGATGTGTTGAAATTTAAACCCTAAGACTTCAAAGTTAAATATGAAAAAATTCAAATGAACTCCGTGTGGAAATAAATCAAGACCATTCAGATAAAAATAAAGGCAGGTCATTTATTTATAGATATTAAAACATGTATGCATGTTAAATCACACATCTTTGGTACCTGCTCAAAGGAACAAAGGGGAAAGATTTACAATGTTAAAAATAGTTTTAGTTGTTGTCATTGGGGGAGAGTGAGGTAGGGCCGCCAGAGGTGGGGAATTCTATGTGGTTTTGGCTCTCTAGTTAGTTCTAAATTGCAAACAAAAGTAAGCATTAGGGAAGCTGGCAAGTGCTAGCTGTCCTTGTCTGATCTTTGCAGGTGTGGTAGTTTGGCTTTCGGGATGGGCCAGTACAAACGATTTCAATGAATGTTTCACTGCCATAGATGGTCCATAAATTTTCCTTTTGTGTATTGAATTCCTAAAGATACATCTTCTTTCTGGGTTCCAGGGAATCGAATCTAGGGTCAAGAATGATAAACAGATAGTCTAATTCTGAGCTACACCCACAGTCCAAGATACTTATGGAGTAATGCACTTGTCAAACACTTAACAATTATTAAATTATTTTCTATGTATTTGTGATGCATAGCACTATGAAATATTTCCTATAAAATGATGAATGTATATCAGTTGTATGAATTGATTTATACTATGTGTAATAAATTATTAGTAAATGTGGAACAATATTTTTATAGTATACTCATTGGGCAAAATTAATATCTTCAGACATTTATCACTTTTCTAACAGAACATTTAAAGAACAAAAATACTCAAAATCATTTATTCTAGCTTCTTGTACATAATCAACATCTATAGTCTTACTGCAGTGGTATACAGCATGTTGGAACTTGTTGTTTCTAATCTACCTGCAGCTTAGCATCCATTGATTCAAGTTTCTCCAGCCCTCCATTCCTGCTCCCACTCTCCCCAGTCTCCGGAAATGACCATTCCATGATCTTTTCTGATAATCATTTTTTGGGGTTTTTTCCCACATTTACTTTGTATCTTGTTCTGTCTTTGTGTTCCCAAATCATTTCAATCAATACAATCGTTGCCTGCTGTATGCAGGGTGTCTCAAACTTCAGGTTTTCTTTTTTTATACGGATAAGGATCATGCCACCGTGTATGTGTAGTGCACACATATCCATTTTATTGTTCAGTTTCTCATCCATCTCCCATCTCTTTAAAACCATACCTTGGTCTAATGCCAAGATATACATGGCACAGAGGCTAATTATAGCATAAGAGAACCTATGGTAATCAGGGACAAATAATTAAATTCTGTTTGCAACTGTAGGCCCCAAAGTTTTAAATTATTTATTTTGAAAAATAAAATAGCTCGCCTCTAATCTAAAGGTACTTTACCTTGTAATTAAAACCAGAATAACGTTTCCTGAGTAGATTTGAAGAGCATGAAAAGGAAGATGATAAAATTTCTTTCTTTACATCTATTCTACCTTTTATTCCCTTTCACCTATGTGATTTTTCAATAGTAGAGCTCAAGGGAGCATAGAGTGTTCAATTCTTTGTAAAGAACCATTTCTCATTTCCTGAGTCCGATGTAGAATTAAAGCAGGAAAGAAAGAAAAATGAGCTGACTGCCCTTTCCAAAAACAGCATGACCTGTCTTCATTGCATGAATAATTGTTCAGAGTGTCAAGGGAACCTGAACATTTCATCCACTGCAGGAGAAACTTCCTGGAGGTGCTTACTAAATTGTCTTAACTCTGAATTAATCTCGCCAAAATTGGAAGTAAACTTTTAATGTAGCGAGAGTTCTTTCTATTTTTCTTAACACTCACATTCCTTTGATCATCAATTTTAAAATGTGTATATGAATTCCTTCCCACACTTAGCCAAAATATCAATATGTTCATGAAAAACCTACAAACATGCCTGGTATTAAGTTCAAGGGCTGAAGAAATATAACACAGGTTCTAGCCCTTGAGGTATATAAAGCATGAAGATGGTAAAGCGGAGGGAATGGTAGCTGAAGGTACAATCTATTTGTAAGAAAAATAATATAAGAAGATATAATACCCATTAATCACTACAGAAAACTATATTTTATATAGTTTTTTCTGTTTTATATATTTTATATTTTAAAGATCATACAGATAATGTTGGACTTTTTGCATATGTGTGTATATATATGTATGTATGTGTGTGTGTGTGTGTGTGTGTGTGTGTGTGTGTGTGTGTGTGTGTGTGTGCGTGTGTATGCATTCCTGCTTTGAGGAAAAATCTAGTGAAAAGAATACCAAAATTTCTCTTTTCCTATTTAGTAACATTATTTTATTTTGTCCCATCCATATAGTTCAAAAATAAGAAATGTGTATTGAATTTATAAGTGAACATATGCATTGAATAATATTTCTAGCCAAACCTTTGACTGCCTATATTATACACACATTTCATTTAATTTTTATGCAAACATGATTACTATCACATATGAAACACGCCTAAGTCACAGGAAAAATAACACATAATTCAGAAATACATTTACATAAAAACTAGACCAATATATATGGTTAGAGTTTAGAATATTGGTATAAGGATGGCAAATGATTACAATGTGACAAAGATTTCTGGAATCTGGAAAAGCTCCACTTCTTGATTTAGATGGGGGTTAATCGGCAATTTCAACTGGCTGGTCTTTCATTTCACTGCAAACTTAAGATGCTTAGCCATTCCAGTCTGGTTTTTTTTATATGTGTTTTTTATTGTGAAAATACTGTACAGAGGGGTTACAGTTACATGAGCAAGGTAATGAGTACATCTCTTATCAAGCATCGTTGTCTTCTCTGTTTTTCCTACCACCCTTCCCTCCCACTTCCACAATTACACGCCCCCCCCCTGCCTAAATTGTAAAGCTAGTTGTTCAACAGTGTCTTGTACATCTCATTGTTAAATGGGTCAAACTGTATCCCTCTTTAAACATTTTGTTTTTTCCCTTCCTCTACCTGATTATACCAACATCAAATACAGTGAAAACAGGGGTTATACCATGGGGGAGGAATATACAAAGCAACAAAAAAAATCATATAGTACATTGTAAATACATTAGAAATAATAGTAAGAAAGAAAAAAAAACACTTGTGTCCCTATCTTGGGGTTCATTTCACTTAACATCATCTTATCTGGTCATATGTACATAGCGTTTGACCTTTTCTGCTTTTCCCAGACATACACTAGTTATTGCAAATAAGGGAAACCATGGGTTTTATGTTTCTTTGGGCCTGGCTTCCTTCACTTAATATAATTTTTTCCAAGTCTTTCCATTTCCTAACAAATGGGTGAAGTCATTCTTTCTGATGGAGGCATAGAATTCCTGTGTGTGTGTGTGTGTGTGTGTGTATACCACATTTTCTTAATCCATTCATCTACTGAGGTGCATCTGGGTTGGTTCCATATCTTAGCTATGGTAAATAATGCTGCAATAAACATAGTTGTGCTGGAAAAATAGAATGGAAGAAAGACAGCCTCTTCCGTAAATGGTGCTGGCAAAATTGGTTAATCACCTGTAGAAAACTAACGCTAGATCCTTATATATCACCCTGTACCAGAATCAACTCCAAATGGATCAAAGACCTTGGAGTCAAAGCAAACACCCTGAAAACATTGCAGGAAAGAATAGGAAAAGCTCTTTGTGTCCTTGGCACAAGCTAAAATTTTCTTAATAGAGACCTAAAAACACAACAAATCAAAGAAAGGTTGGACAAATGGGATTGCATGAAGCTGCAGAGATTCTGCATGGCAAAGGACATAGCTAGCAAGAGCAATAGAAAGCCCACAAATTGGGAGATCTTCACTAGCCATATAACAGATAAGGCTCTCATATCTAAAATATACTTGGAACTCAAAAAATTAAATCCCCCTACAACAAATCCTCAAAGAAACTGCCTGGTTAATAAGTGGGCTCCATTCTGTCCTATATTGGAGCATAAACAGTGAAAACATACATTGCCCATGATTGAAATCTATTCTGTTCATAGCTTTGACCAAGTTTTAACATGAATTTCACTTCTAGAAACTGTTTCGCTAAGTTTTACATCCTTTCAACCTTCTTTTCTTTTTTAATTTAAGCATCTAGCAAATACTGAGCTGTTTGTCTTTCTTTTAGCCAATCCATTCTTCCCCAGTTTCAGAAGGCAGGTTTCTATGCTTATTCTTGTGGGTAAAACTCTATGACCTGATAATAGCTTTTGTTTAAAATACTTTACTACAATCTTTCATTGCCAGGTAATGAACTATGATTCAACCTTCAGTATGATAATTCCTCTTAGGTCTTGCCCACCAGTGATCCACAATTAATGGATCATGTCCCAGATATTAACTTCCCACTGCATTAATACCTGTGGCATATAATTCCTGCTATTTTCCTGCTATTTATGCATTTTTCCATTTTTGTAACTAGGCTTAGGATCCTATTACTTAGCTATAACTGTTCCTTCCACATCCTCACTAGGCTGATATATATGTACAGGTATAAATTGTACTAAATATAATTAGTTCATCATTAATAGCTGAATTACGTGCTTGCTTGCAGATATATTTTATTCACTGATGACGGTTGGAATAGAGCATGGCTTTTTATGTCTTTTTAGGCAGCAATTGCAAATTGAAACCTGTATCTGATCACATATATAAAAATCACTCGCCCATCATTTTGACACATAATGAAAGTAGTCACTCATACTATATCAAAATGGACTATTAAAGATATAATGTACCCGCGATATAAATGAAGAGAAATTTAAGGCTACTACTTTATGTAGTTGAAAGAATGGGTGTTGTATAAAACCCGGCACTGGGACAAGGAGTTTGCCCAAAGAGGAAGCAAACGTAAGAACAAGCTGATGTCAGAAGAGCCAGTTATGGAAGAGATGCATCCCAGCCCTTGATTCCTTCTAGTCTCCATCTAGACCCTGCATTTAATTGCTTCTACTTGTCAGAGACAATGAAAGGAAGAGAAGAAGCCACGGAGACAATAGGTCCACCTCTCCTCTCCTATTTTCTGAACCAATTGGAGGTAGTTTCCCCTGACCAGACAGAGTAGAAGCCAACTTTCTGGAGAATTCATGTGATGTGATCCACAAATATCCAATCTCTCTCTTCACAAAGCAAGGTACACACGCTACAGATGAGAAACGGATAGCAACCATCACAGTCATTGTACATGAAGCCCGTGTTTTGTAATCACCAAATAATTGCAGGAAGGTATCTCCTTTTTCTTTTCTTTTCAAATCAGAAAAGTCATTCAACTTCAAGGTATCTGGACTGGAACTTTGAAAGGCAATTCCAGAGTTGTTTAAGCTGATGAAAATATTTTTCATATAAGTGAATGCAAGGAGTTATTCATAACTACTCCTACTATATAGAGTAGACGATGCCAAGGGCTCTGCCTACAATATGTTTGCTTATATATTATTACTAATTGAAGAACTACGGGGTTGATAGCCTTACTGTCTTCATTCTTCTTTTAGACAAAGAAAGGGACTCACGGTACGGTGATAATCATTTCCTTAAGTCTCACTAGGTAACACTGTTTAAACTTCAAAGTTCTGCCCTTTACCATTAGACAAGCTTAGAAGGGGGGAATTAATATTATTTAAGCAAAAACTGGTCTTAGAATTGTGCAGGACACACTGTATATTTAATAGAGAAAAAAATGTAAGGCTATGTCAATGCATTACCCTTCTACAGAACTGTCTTTTCTTTCTTGAAAAATGTCTCTCCCTTGAGGTAAGCCACAGGGTATTTCAGCAATGTAGCCTAAACAATGAGGTTTAGTCTTCTGTTTTAGTGCAAAACAGAGGACTAAAAGGTTAAATAAATCCCTATCCACTAGATGAAGAAATAGTGACAGGTTCTGCAAAGAGATACAAATGTGTTTCCTGAGAGGAAGAGAACACACTGACTTCGTACAACTTAAGTATGCCTCAAGGAAACAAATTTGAAGTTTAGCCTCTAAAGTTATTTTCTAAGTAAGTACTTGGCCTACTCTTCTGCTCCATTTGCTCTAGGATAAATCTTTGTAAATTTGTTCAGAGCAATTATCTTTGTTTAATTTTATGTCCAGAAAAACTGATCCTGTAAATGAAACAAAAAAAACCTGATGTTTTTGTTCATATCAATGCCTTAAACAAAAGTCCATTTCACTTCATGTCTACAGAATAAACAGACATAATTGAAAAGTAATGAATGAATCTTGACTGCCTCCATGGAGAAGTCAGCATTATTAGCAATGTGGGGGTGGAGGATGAGGGGGAACAGAACTCTTAAAAAAAAACGCACAATGTCAGCAATTGTGTAATGTAAAATTGTATATTGTATTTGGCAATTTATACATGAGGTTAAGGGTAAAATTGTCTTCATCAGCAGAAAATCAAGAAAAGTGACTTTTTTAGTGACAGGTGCTCAATATTGTAAGGCACAGTGAAGTTGGAAACCTAAGCCTTTCCCCCAGGTGTTGCTAGGAAACTCAGACTGTCAGTCAATGTAATTGACATAAAGAGAAAATAAAATCTATTCTAATAAAATGCCTGAGAGTCAGTGTTAATAAAACATGGCCGAGAAGTCCAGAGAGTTTACAAATATCCCAAATGCAACCCCACTAAAAAGTAAATTATTGTTGTTCGTGCATGAGTTTCATCACTTAAGGGGTTTCCTACAGAATTTTGCAGTTTAACATGTTGATTCCATTCAGAAGGAGCAGTTAATATGTCATGAGATAGAATGAAAACCATGATGTCATGCTAAGTGAACCCAAAGGACTCTTCCAGGCCTTTTGATTTCAAAGGAGTCTTTCAGGTGAAACAGAAATAGCAATACACTTTGAAGACACTCCTGGGTTTTCATCGGCACTGAGTGGCACAGACCATGTTGCTGATTTTCTTATATGTTAAAAGGCATGTTTCCAAATGTTTTTAGATTATCCACTGCTTTGGCACTGGAAAATAGCCATTCCCAAATTTCTCTCTTCGTGAATAGCATTTTCCTGCTTTATGTTATTCTTTAATAAACATTTTGTTGGATGTATGTGTTACAACTTGCCAAAGAATTTCCTCCCATTTTATTAATGTTTAGTATATACTATCCATTATGTATCTTGTAGATGCATGATCTCCCTTAAAATTTATAGCTCTTCTAATTATAATAAAAGGTCTGAGAAACTCAAATTGAATATTTTATAAATGCTAAGTGGAGTAAGTCAGGCCCAGAGACAAAGGGTCCATGTGGTCCCTTTTATGTGGAAGCTAGATGTTAAGTTACAAACTCATACAAAAAGACACTGAGTGGTATGCAAGTATACACAAATATATTATCCAAAATATGGTAGATTCAAGGGCGATTTCAAATAATTTAATTCCTTAGAACGCCAAAAATCAGAGCTTCACAAAATAAAACACCAGGACTCAGATACTCAAAAGGAGAGGGTTGGGATCAAGGTGAAAAGAGTAGATGAATGAAGAGGGGAAAATGCAGAAAAGAATCCAATATATATCATACAAAATTAAGAAGAGTGAAGGAAGGGCTGGGTACAATGTGGGTGGGTGAGAATGTTGCAAAGGGAAGTAGCGCTGTGGTAGAGCACTAGTCATGAGCTGAAGACCTCAGGGATAGTGCCCAGGCCCAGAGTTCAAGCCCCATGACCAAAGAGGGAGAGAGAGAGAGAGAGAGACAGACAGACAGACAGACAGACAGACAAAGACAGAGACAGAGGCAGAGAGAGACAGAGACAGACAGAGACAGAGAGAAAACGTTGCAAAGGGTGACATTGATCAAGATATATTGTGTCATAAACTGATTTATTAAAAGGCATCTCCTCTGTACAACTATTGAACAATAACGGTTAATTTTTTAAAAGGAACTGAAAATAATATTTAATCAAGTACTATAAACAATTTATAATAGAATGAGAAAGTGTCAAGATTGGAGATGACAGACAACTAAATGTAATACGGAGTTAGATCTCAGAGAAAGAAAGTAAAGTGTTTGACACAGTCAACAAAATTAAAAGGACATTAGTATTCAGCTTGTTAAATTTGATTTCTTAGGGTCACAACTGTTAGATATCTCCATTGTAAGTCTTCTGATTTTTATACTGTCTTTGTTAAAATGTCACAGCATCTTGAAGTGATTTTGTACAATCCATATTTTCTCTAATTTAAAGGAAAGTCTGACAGAGATTCTTGGAAAATTAGTAGGCAATTTTTTAACATAATTTTTAAATAAGTTTTTTATTGTGAAAATACTGTACAGAGGGGTTACAGTTACATGAGCAAGGTAATGAGTACATTTCTTATCCAGCATTGTTGCCTCCTCCTTTGTTTTTCCCCTACCATCCCATCCCTCCCACCTCCTCAACTACACCCCCCACCCTCCCACCCCCGCCTAAATTGTGAAGTTGATTTTTTGACATAGTGTCTTGTACATCCATTGTTGCAATGGGTCGTCTGTATGCCTATTTAAATATTTTGTTTTTTCCCTTCCCCTCCCCAAATTATACCAACATCAAATACAGTAAAAACAGGGGTTATACCATGGGCGAGGGACATACAAAGCAACAAAAAAATCAGATGGTACCTTATAAATACGTTAGAAACAACAGCAAGAAAGACAAAAAAAACACTTGTGTCCTAATTTTGCAGTTCATTTCGCTTAATATCATCTTATCTGTGCTCTATGGGCCACCTGCATGTACTAAGTCAAAGGCAAGGAGAATTTCAACCATGCCATTTACCTCTTCATTGTCACTGTGTTCTCTTTGCTACACACATTTATTATTGCTTCTAACATATTAAGATATTTCTTTGTTGCTTTGTATGTCCCTTCACCCCGGTATAACTTCTGTTTTCACTGTGTTTGATGTTGGTATAATTTGTGGAGGAGAAGGGAAAAAACAAATTGTTTAAACAAGGATACAGGTGGACCCATTGCAACAATGAGATAGATGTATAACACGTTATGTTTAATATAATTGTTTAATGTTTGCTTCAGAATACCTACATCGCCGTTGATCAATGTCTACAAAATGTCTGTTCATCATGGTAAGCATGTAACATATACTATAATCAAAATGATCTTTCATGGAGTGTTCAGTTCATATTTATTTCAATGCCAGTGTAGTTAGAGTATAGGAGTTTCAGGAGCAACCATCTTATTTCTTGATACCGTTTTCACGATGCTGGTCTAAATTTGGTACCTGTCTTCTTTTGAAATCCATTTGAATTGCTTTTTTTAAATTAAAATTTTAGTATTAATTGTGCAAAACAGTGTATTAAATTATGGTGTGTTGATCCATGTATAGAAATTACACTAAAAGGTTTTATTTATAAAAATGAGCCAGCATGCTCAGCTAAAATCCATATGAAGAATAAATAAGGAATATTTGTGAACAGTTTTATCATGAGTTCCAGGCTAATTCATATTTTCTTCTTATTCTTATTTCTCTTGACTTTCATGGATAGATGCTTCCAAGTTAGGTAAGGTTGATCATTCTTTTTCCTAGCTGATGGAGGTACAGAAATGGTAGTTGAGTACTTGTTACTTGGTTTTGTTGACAGGGGAGAAATGGGTATTTTTGCAAAAGATTTGCTGGCCAGAAAGGAAAGCAAGATTTAATTTAATTCCAGATTTCCATGGTGGCCAAAAATAAAATAGAAATATAGAAAGGGAATAGTAGTATAGGAAAGGAGAATAGCCTAGCAGTTAGAGTCAAAAGAATGAATTCTAGCTCTGATCTCAGCATTTAGTATTCGGTTGGCTTTAGGAAAATCATTTGTTAAACTTAATTTTATATTAGTGGTTTCCTTTCCATTCTAGTTATTGTATAATTGTAGTTATTAAATTTAAATCTCATAATTGCTAAATTATTATTTAAACCTGATCATTATTTTTTAATATCCATGATTATTAAATTAAAAATAGATAAAATACTGGAATATTATTTTTCCAACAATCTCTCAATAACTTTGATAAATGCATCTCATCTCCATGTATTAATTATTTTTCCATAGATATTTGATTATTCTCAATGTATGAGGAATAAAATAAATAGAACTTTTAATGTAAAATGAACACTGATATTTTATTATAATATAGAAAAGAAGAATTCTATTATGTGTAAATGTGGAAAATAATATAAATATAATTTACAACAATGCTACAACAATTTCTAGTTTCAATTAATGCAATGAACATCAAATATCTAAGATCATCATCTAGTTATAACAAAGTACGTTAAACATGACTACATAGATTCATTACTTTCTATTCAGTGTAAGAATCAGAAATACTTACAAATACACTGGCATTTTGTGAAAAATTATAACAAGAAAATTCTGACTAATATATTTCTTTCACTTTGCATACCAATAGATTTTTTGGACATAGAAAAGCCTCAGTAGGTACTTAATTAATAAATTAATTAATATATATTATTCTAAGAAATAGTTTGACCAACATAGAACATTATATTTAAGTTGTAAACATTTCTAGATGATCAGATACATTCATTAATACTTCTACATTGTTTCATAATTATCCATGGCTTATTCCTACTGGGTCATAATTGGCATTGTGTCCACAAAACACACCTGTAATGTTTTAGTTGTAATAACAAACACTAAAATCAGCATGCAGATATTTCACATTTAAAAAATAAATGAACTCACTGGAGTGCTGGTGACTCACCCCTGTAATCCTATCTATATGGAAGGCTGAGATCTGAGGATCCTGGTTAGAAGCCAGAGCAGGAAAGTCTGTGAGATTCTTATCTCCAATTAACCACCAAGAGGAGCTAAGTTTCAAGTGGTAGAATGCTAGCCATGAGCAGAAAAATAAATAAATAAATAAATAACCTCAGATACAGTACTCAGGCTCTGAGTTCAGGCCCCAGGACCAGCACAAAAATTTATATATATATATATATATATATATAGAGAGAGAGAGAGAGAGAGAGAGAATGAGAGAGAGAGAGAGGTATATATATATAAACTTATGTAGTGGCAATTAATCATTGATGTCAAGCAATGTGAGTTTCTTTTTTCCTCCTAAGTAATTTAGAATATAAATTTCCCTCTGGATTTTAAAAGCATTGAGATACTATATTGAAAAAAATATCAACTCAGCTTGGGAAAAGAATGACACACTTCATATAGCTTGAGAAGAAATGGCCATGGACTAATGTAGTTTTCTTTCAATTTATTACAATTCAACCTGTATGCTATCAAGGGGAAAAAATGAAATATGAAGGTAATTAGAAGGCACAATTCTAGCAAAGCAGAAAAGCTGAAGTGATATTTATAAAGCACCAAAATATCTTGAAAGCAAAATATAGAGACAAGGAAATCAGAAAGTACAATTACTAGTATTTTAATTTCTCAAAAATATTGTTTGGATATCACTTTTATGAAATGATTTTATATGAAGTTATCAGATATGTAGGGCTGATAAAAACTGTAAGTGTATTGCCTTCATTCATACATATATATGCTGTGTAAATACAGAAGTTATATAAAGCTTTACGTTTGGATTGGTCATGATCTCTTTTTACATTCCATAAATACTATTGTCTAAAGAGTCTACTTGGAATTTTAGAAATATCCTGTCACAGAATATTCCCATTTCTTTATTAATTGGGAAACTCACTTAGAAATACTGTGATTTTTCAGATGAACACAGCATCCAAAAACATAGATATTACAATCAATTCTAGATTCCAGTTGTGTTTTCCTTTAGAAGAAAGCAATATTTGCACAATATAGATGGACACACAAACACATGCACATATTTACACACACAATTTTTTGCATGACTGTTGAACATAGCCTAGTGATTATGAGAATAAGCAGTTCAATGACTTCAGATACTGGGTAATTGCGATGTCACATGTAATTGTGTGTGTGTGTGTGTGTGTGTGTGTGTGTGTGTGTGTGTGTGTGTGTGTGCATGTGTATAGCCTTCCTGGGGCTTGAACTCAGGGCCTGTACATCATCCCTGATGATGTACTCAAGCCTGTCACTCTACTACTTGAGCCACAGCTCCACTTCTGGATTTTTTCATCCTTAATTGGAAATAAAAGTCTCCTGGGTTTTTCTACTTAGGCTGAATTTGAACACTAGACCTCAGATCTTGGCTCCTGAGTAGCTAGGATTATAGGCGTGAGTCACTGATACCAGCTCGTGGAATCATTCTGTGAGTGCCTGTGTCCACTTTCGTTAACCCAGAGGTCTCTCTCTCTCTCTATATATAATATATATGTATATATAATATATGTATACATAATATATGTATATATTTTATAGGTGTATATAATATATATGCATACACGTGTATAAATAATATATATGTATATATAATATTTATGTATATATAATATATGTATATACATATATATGTATATGTAATATATGTATATATAATATATATGTATATACATATATATAATATAGGTATATGTAATATACATGTATATATAATATAATGTATATAATATACATGTATATATAGTATAATGTATATATAACATACATGTATATATAATATAGATGTATATATAATATATATCTCCAAGTTATTGAAGGAAGTGATACATTTGAACATAACAAGAAACCACTCTATAATGATAACTTTCATCATCACCACCACCACCCCTTGCTGTAGAAAAGTTATATAACCTTTCTGAACTGTCATGACCTTCTTGATAAGGTGACAAATTTTGCACAATTATAATGCACTAAATGTAAGAGTTTCAACAGAATTAATGAGGCAAGTTAGAGGACCTATTTCTCCCTGGGACGCTGCAAGCACGCTGATGAAGGACTTTTAAATAGTGTGAAACCTCTGTTGGTATTGGTGATGAAGATAACATTTTTTAATAGTATTTACTTTTTCTTTATAGTTGCTAATTTGGCTGGATACTAACACAGGCAGAAAGTACATGAGAATAAGACTCTTTAGCACACCCACTTCCCACAAAAAAAAAAAGCTGGAAGTGGAGCTGTAGCCCAAATGGTAAAATACTAGCAGTTAGCAAAAGAAGCTCAGGGAGAGTGCTCAAGCCCTTTGTCCATGCCCCAATTGGCTAAAATGTTGTTGGGAGCTGGGATGATTCGACTTTCTGACTGGTAGTTGTCGGTTAAACCTTTCTTTGGTGTTCCAGCTACTTGGAGTGAGTGACTACCAGCTAAACATCCAGATGACCACCCTAATAACCACACTAGCTTCTTCCAATACTCCGTAATGCTGTAAGAATTTTACATGGAAACCATGTCTGCTTCTGGCTGAAGCACAGGCTTTTGGTACCCTGGTATTGAATATACATTTATTTGAATTACGGAAGGGAAGGGGAACAACAGAATGGTGAGACAGAGGACAAAAGGAAAACCAACACCACAGTGAAAGACACAAGACAATATGTTGAAAAGTATCTGTTCAACTTGGGGGAGTTATGGGGTTGGGGAGGGAAAGTAGGAGAAAATTGAGGGAAGGGGTAGCAAGGTTGGTAAGAAATGTACTCATTACCTTACTTATGTAACTAAAACTCCTCTGTACATCACTTGGATAATAAGAAAGAAATGTCTTATTTTTTTTTTAAAGAATGTTACATGGAAACCTTGCCTGCTTCCTGGTGAATCACAGGGTCTGGTTCCCAAAGGCATTTCCCCAGCTGTAACCATTTCAATATCTTGAGCAGGACTTTTGACAGCATAAGTATTAGAAAACTTTAGCCTAGAGCAATTACCACGCAGGCCAGAAAGTAACCATTCCCCTGATGGCCCAACAGGTCTCTGATTTGTGCAAGCACAGACCTTCATTTGCATGATGTTTTGCCAGGATGATGCAGACACCCTTACCATTCTTTATAATCAGAGGGAAATAGGTGTATCAATAAGCCCTAAACACAGGACTTATACTTTTTTTTCACAAAAATCAGTGCAAAATGAATCAGAACTTTAACTATAATATGGAGAATTATAAAACTTCTGGAAGATTATGCCAAAGAAAATCTTTGTTATGTAATATTTATTAATGAGGTTTTTAATACAGCATCAGACTGGGCACCAGTGGCTTATGCCTGTAATCCTAGCACTCAGGAGGCTGAGATCTGAGGATCAAGGTTTGAAGCCAGCCCAAGCAGGAAACTCTGTGAGTCTCTTATCTCCAAGAAACTACTCAGAAAAAGCCAGAAATGATGCTGCGGCTCAAGCACTAGGGTTGAGCAAAAATAAGCTCAGGGACAGCAATCAGGCCCAGAGTTCAAGCACCATAACCAGCAGAAACGAGCATACAAACAGCATCAAATATATGATCCAGGGTATATTTCAGTGGTAGCGTGCTTCTTTATCAAGCATGAGGTCCTGGGTTTTATCTCCAGTACTACCTATGCTCTAAGTAGATGATCTATCAAAGAAAAAAGTAAGATTGGACTTTTTGACTTTATTAGTACTAATAAATTCCTGCTTTTTAGAAGATAATGTTAAGAGAGAACAGGTACCAAATTAAAAATCTCATCAGACCTTCTTTTTAAATGGGAGAAAGTTGATTCCTCAAAGAAATTAAAATTAAATAGGGCAAAACTCCACTCAAGATCACTTGCACAACTCAGCTTGCTTCAAAGGTCTATACAGTCTTTCCCTTATTTGTTTATATTTTTCTTCTTGATACACTTGTTATCTTGTGGTTCTTCCAAATTAGACTCTACTGCATGTACATCAAACATGTCTACATATTTTAAAAGTAATTTACCTGTCCCTGTTCTTTATTTCCTTCGTAAATGCTCACGATTTTGTAATTTGTCTTACAAAAATCACTCAATTCTTAGGTCCAGCATGCATTTTATTTCTCAAAAAAATATCCCACCTTGGAATGTGGGTGAATGGTAGAGTGTTTGCTGATGTTTGCCTAGCATGCATGGAGCCCTGGGTTCTAGTCCTCAGGAAAACAAACAAACAAACAGAAGCAGCACTGTGGCTCAAGTGGTAGAGCACTAGACTTGAACAAAAGAAGCTCAGGGTCAGTGCCCAGGTTCTGAGTTGAAGCCCCAAGACAGGCAAAAAAAAAAAAAAAAAAAAATCCTGTAGTTGTCTTTTGTTTGTTTGTTTTGTTTACTTTCTTTTTTTTCTAGATTCTCTCAATTTAAATTTCTTGCTCCCCATACCTTCTTTGGCTATTAACATGCTTACATCTGTGTTGGAATCATCATCACAGTATTATTTTACAATTACTCACTACTCAAGGTTTTAAAAGGTAAAAGGCTAACATATAGTTCCTGCCTTTTTCATCCTTAAATATTCACTTTGTCCTAAGTCTTAGCACTAGTTAAGTCCTGTTCTTTAGGACAGTGCACTGTATGTTCCTACTTTCTTGTCCTAGATTTTTCTATCATCTTGATCTAGCTGTAACAATCTTCATGGGATGTAGGCATGTATAACCTAGAGATATAGGAGATGCCTGTTGGAAACCCCTGCTTTATTGGAGATGAAAAGTAAACCATTCTGGCCTCTATTACGTGGAAGGGGGCATATTTCACATGGCTCTTCTGAAGGTTGGAAGAACAATTGTCAACTTTCAGTACAGTGTGATACTTTCTATTGCTTTTTTATGGGCTTTACTATCTACTCCAATTCCATAACCTATCACTTGCTTATCAAATATATTTCCTAAATTCGGTCCTTTGTCCTTGAATATGATTTCTGGGAAGTCCTGACAAAATACTTCATGAATATTTTATTCATAACTCTCTTTTTCATAAGGAAATTTGTACTCCCTGCTTATTTTATTGAACTCTCTTATTTTATCTTCTTACAACCTTTGAAACCCAAATGATTTTTGATTATATTTAATTGACAATATATAACTATCATTCATTTAGCACTGTAGTGTTTCAGACTCTTTAAACCACTTAAAGTTTAAAACGATTGATAAATGAGAAACCCCATGATGAATTCTTTTGTAAGGCTATGAAATCTCTTCCATTGTGAGTAATTACATTCTAATTTAACTCTATTCTGGTTCTGGGGTTTTTATTTTTTATATTCATATAGTTTTAGAAATGTATAGGTATTGTGTACATTAAGATGCTAAAATTACATTGCAAGTATGCCATTGAGAGAGAAAATTATATATAATGTTATAATTTATACTTTAATTATATAATATATATGATGTATCACAATATAGTATAAATATAATAATCACATAATATGTTACAAATATGTTATATACCTATACATTAAAATTAAAATATATTGTATATGTTGAAATAGATTATATGGTAATCATGTTATATGATTGCATAATTTTAATATAAATAAGTATGTATCTTAGAAATATAATTATATAAACTCAATTATATATTTTAATTACATATATGTATCTATAGAACTCATATATAGATACATATATATATATCTATAGAACTCATATATAGATACATATACACATATACATATATATATATATGTATATATATATATATATTACTTAAAGAGTCTATGACCAGGATTGTTTTTGCCTCTGTATTCTCTCTGCATCCTTGGAGATTCAAGATCAAATATAAGAACTGGAAGTTGCTGGTTTACTATAAAGAAAATAAGTCATTAGGCATGCCAGATCATCTCAGTTGGGTGCTTACATAGAAAAGAAAGATCCTAAATTGGAGAAAGAGGGCCCTCACCCACAGTCAGGGAGCGATGTCTGCTAAAGTTCTAGGCCTTTAGCACCAGAGGAAAGCAGCCAAATGACCTGGAGCTTGGCAGCTGTACTGGAGGAGGAGAGAATGCTAACACCAGTTAGGAAAGCCACTGCACTACTACTGCCATTGCACTATTGATATTCCTGTCACTGACAGGAGGTCAAAATGTCTTTGTTTATGAAGTATTCACAGAAGAATACTCTGTGTTATATTTTCCAGTCCACCACTGCAGAATACTTGTGGGTTTTGCAAACAAGACATACATTTGTTTTATGGATGGGCCTCTATCATAACACTGATAACACTATGCTCTAATTATTGGTTTTTAACCAACAGACAGCGGACTCCTTAAGGACTGGTGCTGAATTTTGCATATCATTATCTCTTCACACTGGACACAGAGGTTGTGCTGAAAATAGGTATTTGCATTAATGGAGAAAACTAAATTTTGGTTTGCAACCTGCATTCTCAAATATTCTAGAGTAATGATACTCCTTTGTTAATTGGCTGCAGAAACTATGGGAGTCCAATGACATATTCATAGAGGCTCATAATCACTGGATTTGCATTTGTTTTTTCTCAAAGTTTCATATTTATATACATATGTGTGTGTGTTGGGAGGTATACACAACTGAACTACAGTTCCATTGCTGTTTTCCCCAAAGTAAGAAAATTCATCCAAAAAAAATCATTTGCCTGGGTAAATACATTCAGCGGATAATAGAACCATATATCTTCTTTAATTCTTTACCTGTTTCATTTCAGATTTTGTATTTTTATTACCTAAATGGTTATATTTCATTTCTGATAGAACCATTCATTTTCATTCAGAATTAAAATCTCTAACTGAGATCATCAAGTAAAAATAAAGTGATTATCACTTGAAGCAAACTCATTTTGAAAAGTGTCATTTTCCTGAGAAAGTTCAACTGATAGACCAGAGAATCATGATCTACCAAATTGGTTATTCCTTAATGACTATGCTGCTCAAAAGAGAGTATGACTATGAATTGGAAACATTGTGAGATTTAATATTAGCTTTTGTAGGATCAATGATTTGTGTGTGTATGAAAATGTGTATGTATGATTTATTATGACTTGTCCTAGCTATGCGATTTCTCAACTGGGCAAGAATATCAGGTATTAATGTATGAAACCTAATATTTCATAATCTGATATTGTATACTGATGGATTTTGCAGTTCTTCTTTAACAATATTTCTTAAATGATCATCTGCAGATGATTAATAACTAAATCACATGGAAATATTTGCTTAAAATTTTCATAGTGAACCTCAACTTGAAACAACCCACGTAGCTCAAATGTCTACCTTTTAGGAACTATTAACATGGAAGAAAGAACAGCAAATCCTCCTAGTTGTCTAATTACATTCTGACTACTCAAAACAGAACAAGAATCAATGAGGCCCAGAGAGAAGAAGTATGAATGAAGCCTTGAAATTGGGTAAGGATTTTCAGATCATATTATTCATAAAGGATGCTTACAATAAAAGAAAAATGGATAGAGCAAATTTGTGTACTTATGAACATATATATAAGTGCAGTCTTAACCATCCTGAATAATTACATAAATATAAACTGGATTTTGGCATATAAAATAATTTCCCAAATATTGCTGCATACTTGAAAATTGTCTTTCAGATAAACAAGAGGATATGAGATCTATACTACAAATCCATGAAATTCACAACTTTATTCTTCTTACATCACGACATATTATCAGCTACCCAGGGGTGATTTGGAGTAGAAGGCAAAGAATAAAGTGCCATTCTAAGTAAGATTGTAGAATAGATAGAGATAGATATATTGGAGAGCAATGGTACTGAGAGTAGTATATTTGGGGGAGAAGGTGGTCCTGGGGCCTGAACTCAAGGCCTGGGTACCACTTGAGCCACAACTTCACTTCCACTCTCTGCGCACGTGCACACACACACACACACACACACACACACACACACACACACACACACACACACACACACCGCACACACACAGGACATACCAGTGGAAAATACTCCAGTAAATGTTATGAACGAAAATGGGCTTTCCTAGTCTGCCTTCTTGTTCTTCAGTTTGTAAATCTCATCTCATAGCCTCGTGTTACCAAATGCCCTTTACCTGTACTTCAGTCATTGTTCAAGCTCAGAGCCTTAACAGAGAATTCTCACCCTGACCTTGACCCTGCTCTAAACATCCTGTCTATCTACATTCTTGAACTCTGTGCAGAAGGTAGAGTGTCTTAAGATAAATGGCTGTTGAGGTATTCCTTGTAGGATATTGCACAAAAACCAATAAGGATGCTTATGTCACCTCTGCTGTAGGGATCTTTCAGCTACAGAATAAACCATGGGTAGCACGCATCTCCAATTGATTCACTGGGTCCACACAGAGGAGATTCTGGCCATTGTTGATTGTATTGTTTAAGAGTTCTCAGATAAAGTAGAGAAGTTAAGAATATTACATAATAAGAAAGAAGATTAAAGATTCCCCAAGTGGAAAATAGCTCTGCAAATAAATACATGGGCCCCTAAAAGAAGTATTATATTTAGGGAGAGGAAACATTTGAAAGATATAGCTAATTATAAGTAAGCCTAATGTGTAGCCATTTTGGAAAGAGGATGTGTTGTGCTTGATATCTTTGGTTAAACCATGAGTCAGAAGTAGTCAATGATGTGGGTTCTCATTGGCCAAACTCATGGTTTATGATGGTGATTTTAAATGTCTAACAAGGACAGGATTATAGAGTAATTATTAAAGGAAGAGTTCTTTGGGGAGTAATCAATTTGTAATGTTTGATGTTTATAGGTTATTAGGTTGGTAAAAGCAAACAGTAGATTATCCACAAGTTGAGAATTTCAAAATAACACTACCTTACAAAGCTTTTGTATGTCTGGGTCTATCACTTCTTATTATGTTGTACAGAGTTCCCAGACTGAGAGAGCCCTGGGAACAATTTTCCGTTTCCAGAAAACTTCCTTTGCACAGTGTTTCACAGATGGGTGTTTGCATTCTATAGAGGCTGCATTAGATTCATTTCTGCAACCCAGCAGACGTCTAATAACACAGAGCTATGCTTCCCACAAATTACGACATCATGCTACAGAAAGCTCAGAGCTACACTTAGTAATCGGCACAGAATAGAAGGAGCTCAGCTACATATCTGAGTTTCTACACTGAGTTTGGAATTAAGAATGGTTTTATTCTGGTAAATAAAGATGGCTATCAATATGAGCTAGACTGGACTGGGGGGGGAGAGAGAGAGAGAGACAGAGAGAGAGAGAGTGGGAGGGAGAGAGAGAGAGAAAGTGGGAGGGAGAGAGAGAGAGAGAGAGAATAAGACTTGTCCTTGGGATAACAACCAGTATCTCTACCCTTTTGCTTTCCTCATATCCCTAAACTAAAACAAGCCGGTTAAATAGCTGAGAATAAGCAATGCAGAACCAGATGGAGCCCTGCATTTGACAACACGGTTGGCAGTAGGGGGCGACCATAGTATTGGGATAGTAACAAAAGTTACCACTAGATATTTATAGGAAGTTCTAAAGGACAAAGGGAATTTAAGGTAAAAGAATAAAATTCTGTTCTATAACCATAAAGTTTCTGGAGTTTAAACTTAAGACCAGGGCCCTCTTTTAGCATTGTCACTCATGGTTGGTGCTCTACCACTTGAGCCACATCTCTACTTCCAGCCTTCTGCTAGTTACTTGGAGATAAGAGTCTCTCAGATTTGTCTTACCTGGCCGGCTTCACACCTGGACCCTCAGATCTTAGCTACTTCAGTATCTGGGATTATAGCCACAAGCTATTGGGGCCTGGTGACCTCAAGATTGTTGTTTTGTTTCATTTTGCTTTTGTTTTGTTTTGAGTGTTTTTTTTTTTTTTTGGCAAACTCTTATAACTGGAGAGGATTAAATACATCTTGCTTTCCATCACCCAAAGTTCTATTTGCAGACTGTACATTGGCATGTGAAAATTTATGTGACATTTCAACAAGGTTTTTTTTTAAGGTAGATTGTGTCTAAAGGGGAGACTTCTGTAGCAAGTGTTAGGGCAAGGAATAATGACTCATGAGCTCCACTGAGACCTAAAACAGAATAATCAAAAAAAAAAAAGTTGCGTTATTTCAGAGGCTAAACAAGTAGAGGAGCCATTAACTAATGTCTTGATTGATGTCATTCATGTGATTGAGATTAGGTTTCAGATGTTAGGGAAAGAAATCTTAGAGAACCTTTGGCAGACCTGGGATAATAGCAAGATATCTTGAAAATAAAGCTTGCAGCTATTAAAAATCTTTGTAGTCAATGGCATCCATCAAGTACCATATTAGATGACTCTATCAGCGAGAGGCAGAGAGAAAATGGAAGATGAGAAGACAGAATGATACTGCGAAGTCATGGCTCTGACAACGTTTACCTTTTACTAGAAACTGGGAACAGAAAATATAGAAGAGTTAGCTGCTTTGGGAACAGTTATCAGCGATAGCAATGTGTTCCTTACATGCAGACATATAAGTTCCTAGGAGACCAATATAATTTAAATTCTTGAGAGTGTTTTGTTTCTGCCTTCATAATAACATACATATAAATGTTTAGACAAAATAATACGTGCAAAGCATCTGTCCAGGTATATTTGGATTCGGGCTTCTTAAATGATACCAAAAGACCGTGTAAAACATTATGAAGATATACAGTCAGGTTTGTAACATAGATTTGTTTGGTCTCTGTCAACATATTGCAAGATCTCTACGGCAAAAGGCTAGTTTAAAATTTTCATTATTGAAATGCTGATACGATGCACATTTTAATGATCTGGCATGTTATTAATTACTAGGAGCATGAAATTTCTTAACATCACAGCAATGGGACTTCCGTACCTTGTTGATTGAGTTCTGAAGTTGGAAATGAAATACATGGTCATCACTATCTTGTCCAACTACAAAAGGAACGGTAAGTAAAATAATTTCAAAGCAAGCTAGAAAGGGAGGTAGGCATGCCACTTCAATCCTCTAACCCCAATTACACAACAGAGGTGGTTTGAACCTGGCCTTGGACAAAGAGCAGAAGATTACCTGAAAAACAACTTGAAGCAAAAAAAGACCAGGAGCATGACTCAAGTGGTAGAACACTTGCCAAACATCCTAGGTCCTAAATTCAAACCCCAGTAACCTCAAAGAGAGAGAAAAAATAGACATAATAGGTGTGGGTATTATGAAAAGAATTAGGAATTACAGCAGAACAAATTAGTAGGCTGGTGGCCAAATTTGCAAGATTTGCTGTAAACTAGAAATAAAGAACATGTAGAAAGCTGTACCATTGCATAAAACCAAAATGGAGACTTCTAAAAGAAAAGAAAGGAAATTAGTAGATGACACTGAAATGTCAAAAAGCAAACCCTAGACCTAATTAATAATTTCATGTTGTTTCCTAAATGTATGTTGGTGGTGTATGTAGGCATTTATAGAATGAGCTTGATGTGCACCTTTGGACATATTCTCATTTGTGAAAAATTTAATGAAACAAATTAATTATTATAGACACAGAAAAACCATCACACCCAGGTGGTAGGTCTGTAACGTAGGCACTCTTTATCTTATTTATTGGATTTCATTACTATAATTAAGTCATTATGAAGCATTAATGTGACTATGTTCATTTCATTTTCATTACTCTTGAGCATATAGAACAATTTTGTGTGTGTGTGTGTGTGTGTGTGTGTGTCTGTGTGTGTGTGTGTGTGTGTGTGTGTGTGTGTGTGTGTGAGTGACTGAGTGTGGCTAGAGCCAAGTGGGTACAATTTACCTGAACATGCCTTTGTTGGGGTCATGTAACCACATTGCCTGATTTTAAACATGAGCACACACGCTTGTAATTAGAGTGCAGCTCATTTTCTATATGTGGCCAGGTCACTTTGGGGAGCCTAAGATAGAAGAGAGCTGAGCAGGAGGTGAATTCTGGAGCACATTAGATTATTCGACTCTGGAAGTTTAGTTTAGTTTCTCACTTTTTCCTTTTCCTTTGCTCTTGCTGCAAGGTATTCTTATGTAACTCAAGCTGCTCTTGAAGTTGTGTTCTTCCTATCTCAACCTACCGAGTGCTGGGCTTATAGGCATGTACCATGGTACCCAACCATTTCCTCATTCATAAAAAAGGATGTTTCATTCATAAAAAAGGATGTTTAAGGGAGATTTTAACTCATGGAAGAATCTAACATGACTTTTTTCAGCAAGTAAACACAATCTTAACACTTTGTTCATATCATGTTTTGGAAAGGTGACTTGACTCGAGACTGAAAATTTTGCTTGTGGGATTTTAATCGCCAAATTAATCAAATTAACATTTTAGCTACAAACACATGCACGTGCGCACACACACACACACACACACATACACACACATACATACATTGACAATCTGGTTACACACACATACACACATTGCATATTCATGTTTTATGTGTATGTGCCTCCTTATAATATTGTTCCAAAGTGAGTCTTTTTTTTATCGCCAGCCTTGAAGTAGATACAAGTTTTATTTGAAAAAGGAAGCTCAGATGGCAAATGTGAGCATTTTATGCTTCCAACATAAAATCTCAATGAATTTATACTTCACACAAATGATTGGATTTTCATAATGACATAAAATTGGATATATGTATTACAATCCTGAGTTAGCTCTGGTAGTGAGAGTTGTACTTAAAGTGTTATTTTATTTAACATTACCATGGATTAAATAGGCATCTTTTTGGTGTGTTTCCACAGCATGTAAATCAATACAACAAATACTCAGGTAAATCAACTAAGTACAAGAAAGGAGACACACACACAATAATTAAATCCTCTCTCCTCTCCCTTCCTTCTTTTCTTCCTCCTTCTTCTGCCCCTGTCTTGTGTGAATGAGTGTGTGTGTGTGTATGTGTGTGTGTGTGTGTATGTGTGTGTGTCTCAGTCTTGGTACTTAGAATTTAACTAGGTAGCCCAAGTTAGCCTTGAACTTAACAATCTTTCAGATTCATCCTCCCAAATGCTGAGATTTCAGGTGTACACAACCATACTTTCTCAAACACTGAAGGAGAATCTTCTGGGTGTCATGGTTCATATAAGTTCCTTGTTATATATGGTGAGAAATGTCAACATTTCTTAAAATAATGTTAACATGATTTTTTGCAAATACTGGGGTTTAAGCTGAGTGCCGCCCAATCAGTTAACCAGTATTCTGTTATGCAAAACATATCCTTTTTGCTTTAGTTCATTTTCAAATGGAGACTTGCTTTATGGCCAGGGCTGAACTAAGATTACATTTCTCCTACCTATATACCTCTTGCATACCTGGGATCACAGGTTTAAACCACCACAGCTGACATTATTTGTTGAGATGAGGTCTCAATAAAATTTTCCCTAGACTGGACTAAAATTGTAATCCTCCTATCCACCTCCAATATAGCTGATATTACAGGTGGCAGCCACCACCTTTAACTTTTAAAATATTAGAGAGTTAGGGATGATTTAAAACTTCTCTGAGTTAAGTATTGAATATGTTTCAGACACCTTCCGTGAATCAAGTGTATCCCTCTCAAATCAATTGGCAATGTAGTTGAAAATGTGTTTTTTTTTTTCTTTAGGGTTGTGTCTGTGATTATAGATATTAATATTAACTCAAGGAAGTATCATTAGGAAACATTTAAAACACCACTTTAAGTAAATTAATAGCAATGGAATATGGATGTAAAAGAAAAAATTGTCCAGGAAAGAATCAGAGAGGTAGCCTAAGAAGGAATACTAAACAGAGAAGAAGATTGGAGGATGTGTGTGTGTGTGTGTGTGTGTGTGTGTGTGTGTGTGTGTGTGTGTGTGTGTGTGTGTGTGTCTGAAACCCATCAAACACCATTCATAAAGGGGGAGAAGGAAGGAATTGGAATATGATGTAAGGCATGGATTTATTCAAAGTGTACAATGTGTATGTATGGAACTATCACCTTGATATCTCCTCCTCATTTTACATGTGTATACTAGCTGAAAGGCAAATAAATAAAAATTTAAAATTGGTAAATTTGATAATGAATTCAAGAACTTGAGGCCCTGAAAAATACAGAAATTTTGTCCCACTTGTATTTTAACACTTTAAATGCCATTATGTTATCCAGCTTATTCACTTGTAATTTTGTCAGAGATATCTTAAAGCAATTCATGTGCACACTCAACAATACTTAATGTCACCCTCCTTTTGTTGCTTTGAGATTATTTTTTCACTGTAAGTAGCAAGATGTCACACTACAGCAGAAAAAATACAAAAGGAAAAAGAGCATTTCTGTTTGGCACTTCAAGGCAATTTGTGAAGTCACAGGTTCATCATATAAATAATGGCTTGCGAGACTTGATCCTTGGAGTTCCATAAAAATAAATCGTTTTTCAATCGTTAGTGAGGAGGCATTCGTTAAGAGAAAGAATTCTCAATGTGGGGCTTGAGTTCAGTGTTGCATGAGAATATTTCTGGAGGTACACAAAAGACATGGCTACTATTTCAATACCTGACTTGATTTTGAATTATCTTTGAAAGCCTTAATACTAATTATTTTGCTTATGTCGTTTAGGTGATGCTTTTGATTGATAAAAATGGCCACTGGTCCATTGTTGCATATCCTTAGACTGTTGACAATAACTATACAATTTCAAGCTACTTGACTTCAAGGAAAAGTGCCAAACCACCAGAGAATTAGACTCAAGGTGAGGGTAATATATATATAAGTGTCATAACAATAAAATGCCTCAGACCTGCTATTTAATCACAAGAGATATATGTGATTCCTTACTATCTTCTTTAAAAGGAAGCTCCTGTTTACTCAGGACTTACGTTTTGCATGCATGAATGATATATCCATGTCTATTTTGAGATTTTTTCCCTTTTTTTTGAATAGTGAGTTGTGGTTTAGGTTTGATGGTGAAGGGATGAATTTGAAAATGTATCCATGAGTTACTAAGTAAATAGAAAGAGACCTTCATACTTCCCACAAATGCACTACAAAATGTATCATGTATCAGTGCCTTCTAGAGTGACAGGAAATTTCCACAATGGGATATCCTTAATATAGCTGACCTTGCCTAGGGTATTATGAGGAATTCTTTATCACAGTTTGAAGGATAGGAAAGCTGTTGCATTCTGAGCCTGGACATTAAGAACAGTCTGACGCATTTATATTACCTCTCTGATCTGACATTACTTGAAAAACTAGAAAATAACTTGCCTGCTTTTCCACAGAGATCTCTCCAGTTGCCCCCAAATCATTGTTTTACACCAGACACTGGTGTCAGCCTGGAGTGAATTAAGTATAGAGTTGCATGCATCCTTGGTTTTAATCCCTAGATATAGATCTGTAACCAGTCTCCCCTAGTGTTAACATCATCCTCCACTCCTTCATTGCCCTATTTCCTTTATGACTAATTCCCTGTGACCGTGAATAAAAAAAAAAAAAAACAAAGTGAAATGCACAAAGAGGTGGAATGAACTTTGTCTTGTTGCCTTTGAAGAAAAATCACAGATAAATCCACTGAAATACATAAGAGTTGGAAGTTTCACTTCCAATGGTGAAATAAATGTTAATCTCATTTTTTCCCTCACCTTTGCAGGTATCTGGGAGAGAAGATGATATGGAAAATAAATGGAATCCAATTCATCATTCCACCTAAGTTGTTGATTGTCCTGGTAAGAAATTAGGATTAGAATAATAGGTTTGGAATGTTTTCCATGTTGATGTACGATTACTTCATTTCTTTTGAGGAATTTTTTTTGGGGAAAATGTCTGTCTAGGTTGTCAGATCTTTCTACTTTCTAAGCTGTGTTTTGAGGCATTTCAAGTTCACTGCATTAGATTGATTAGTGGACAGGGTGCATATGGTAAGATCTAATTCTGTGCACTCTAGATTATGCAATTATTTAAATTTTTGTTTCAACCTTAAATTAATGTGACTTCACTTTCTTCTCCACTGAGAGGTTTATGAATCTCCTGGTTTGGACTACAAAAACTGCACAAATTTGAACTTCAGGGGAGGGAGTATAAACTAGGATCTAGGTTAAACCGTACAGTAGTGGAAATGAGATTTAAACTGATAAAGACAGATACTACACTTGATCTTAGCCAAAAGGTTGAGAAGGGATGGAAATGAGATTTAAAGGCATCAAAATAAACCTCTCATTTTAAAACAACTGTCTTAGAAAGATAGGGAGCATACCCCATACTGTAAATACAACCAGAATTTTTTTTTATTTTAGATTCTTAGTGAGGAAAACATGAGAATAATTATAAATGTTAAGACAGCAGCAGAGTTGATGTGTAGGTATATTTTCTTCTTATTCTAACTCAATACTGTGCTTTGTTTTAGTTTAAGAATGTTATGCCCCTGTATATTTAAATGCTACATTTTCAGTAGTTAGATAAAGATTCCACAGACTCAATACTCCCCCCCCCCCCACCAAATGTGCATATTCTAGTAAATCAGTCATTCTCCTACATTGGGCACTGAGATGGGTAATCAGATAGTTGTGCTTCTTTGGGGGAAAGTCTATGCCCTGGATCAGTGTTTGTGAGCTGGGAATTAATGACATTTCCCCCCTGAGAAGGCCTAGTTAGAACAAAGTTAGAATGAAGGTGGACAGATACAATTTTTAATGACTATTTTTTAAAACGATTAAAATTAGGAAGACAATGATGATTGAATTCTCATCCAAGTAAATCAAGAAAATAAAACAAAGTAGAATTATTGCAGAGATTAATGGAGAAATTTTTGCAAAGTGAGATAGAGAAGAACGTATATATTTAAATTCCCAGGGCACGCACTCTGTGTGTGTGTGTATCTCTCTCTCTCTCTCTCTCTCTCTCTCTCTGTATGTATGTATGTATATATATATATATATATATATATATATATATATACATACATATATATATATATATATATATATATATATGTCTCTCTATATTCCCCCGTCCTGCCCCTCTGTAGCATCCTGTCTGGACTTAGAAGGGCCAGATTACTTCCAGGTTCCCAGCTTACGACAGCAAGAATCTTTTTCTATTTCTTACCTTGACTGCACATTGTAGTCAAGGCTGAAGGAAGCTGAGTGTCTAAGAGGAATTTCTTCAGACAACAAAGTCTCTATGTTTCAAGATTTCAATAAAGGGTAGCCATCATTCAAAAACAGTCCATTCTTTAAGAACATAAGTGTAGGAGGGAAAAACTTGGAGAGCGTGAAGGAAGGGGTGACATTGTCCAAAAAGGACCTGACTTATGTAACTGTAACCCCTCTGTCCATCGTCTTTATAATAGCAATACAAAATTTTAAAGAAGAATAAGATATGCCAGTGAGAAAAAGCAGCTATTTCTTCCCCTGATGGGGCCCCTGGAGCCTGGTGTAGTGGGAAAGTGCAGGTCTGGCGGGCGGGCTGGCCTGGTACTCCATGTTGGTTTGTGGGAGGAGCTGGGCTGAGATTACAGACAGGTGCAACAGTTCCCCTACCTAAGCGCTCATTTCTTTGCGCCCATGTCATTGTTCTGTAATAAAATCATGTGGATTCCTCAAAAAAAAAAAAGAATAATATATTTATCAGCAATTCATCCTTTGGGAGCCTCAAACTTCACAATATATTTTGTAGTGATTCTATAGGAGTGTCCTATTGGTCAAATGCAATGTATAGAACTAATTTATTGGGACTGAGTCATTTTGCAAGCGATTTGGAAATAATTTTCTCATTTTTAAAGTCAGAGCATTTTCAAATATGTAGATGAGTGTCAGGCACTTTGTGAGAAATGGGTGTTGGTGTACTCATGTTTGCATATGTTAAGAATTAATATCACTAAGGTCCATGCTGTGTGTTTAGCCATTAACCCATCATTTGTAAATATAACCTGTTTCTCTCATTATGTTAATTTAACTTCTAGCTACTTGGGCCTTTAGTCAAAAACTCCAAACTTATCAGTCTATGTTTTTTTCATTTATTTTAAAATAGCTGTTACAACTTGATCTCTCGAAGGATAAGATATGACTATTAAATCTAGTATAGATCACAGACTAAACACTCAGTTCAAAACTAATAAGATGCTGTGCTAGTTGATGGCTTGGCTTTGGGCCTCAGATCTATGACACACATCACTATGCTATATTGGTAAGATTCTATCCTGCACCAACTTCAAATACCTCATCTGTGAAATGGGAAGCTATTGAGTATTATTGTCATTAACACATTCAGATGAGGGTTTAAAACTACCACTGGAAGTCTGTAATCCAATTTAATGCTTGAAATTTTTTCAGAGGGGCTGGGAAGGTGGCTCAGTGTTAGAGTGCTTGCCTCGCATGCATGAGGCCCTGGGTTTGATTTCCCATCACCACATAAGCAGGAAAAGAAGGAAGTGGCCCTGTGGCTCAAGTGGTAGAGCTCCAGCCTTGAACTGAAGAGCTCAGGGACAGCGCCCAGGCCCAGAGTTCAGGCCCCACAACTGCCAAAAAGAAAAAAGAAAAAAAAAAGAACAGGGGTTTGTTCTCATTGTATTTGATGTCAGTGCCCTGCATCTTGTATATACACTTCTCTGATTTGGAGAGGGGAAGGGAAAAAACAAAATGCTTAAATAGGGATACAGGTTTACCCATTGAAACAATGAGATGTACAAGACACTATGTTGAAAAATGAACTTTACAATTTAGGTGCGGGGGAGTATATTTGTGGAGGTGGGGAGGGAAGGGATGGTAGGGGAAAAAACAAAGGAGGAGGCAACGATGCTTGATAGGAAATGTGCTCATTATCTTGCTCATGTAACCCTTCTATACAGTATTTTTACAATAAAAAACATATTAAAGAAAAAAGAAAAATTTTCAGAAAGGTACCTGACACCTCATAAACACTAATAGGAAGAAAAGGTCTAAAGCTTTTTTTTTTTTTGATGAACTATATAAAGCAAGTTTACAATGCCAATATACCTGGAAAAGTCAGTAACAAGATAAACTTATTCTAACATCTGTCTTTCCAACCAGAATAAAGGAAACAAACCATATAAGACTCCATCAGAGCTGAGTGCTGGGGACTCACACCTGTCATCCTATCTACTCAGCATGCTGAGACCTGAGCATGGTGGTTTGAAGCCAGCCCAGGCAGGAAATTCTGTGAGACTCTCATCTCCAATAAACTACTCTGGAAAACCCACCAGTGGTGCTGTGGTTCAAGTGGTAGAAAGCCAGCCTCAATACAAAATGGCTCAGGGATAGCCCTCAGGCCCTGAATTAAAAAAAAAAAAAAGACTGTTTCAGTGTCAAAAAATCTTTTTAATTAGGAGAGTTATTAAATTGTTTAGTCAAATAAATATTATTGAGTGTTTGCGACTGAGTACTGAGATACTTATTTTCATAATGTTCTGAAATTGAAGCCATGTCTATGTGACAAATCTAAATTCAATTATATTTTTAAAAGAGAAACAACAGGGATCAGACTGGAATCAATAAAGCAGTGATCTGCAACATATTCAATTTTGGAACTGACAAAATACAAAGAATCCAACCTTTATTATTCCAACAACCAGGCAGCCAGCCTCCTTGCCCTTTCCTTAGTTTGACAGCAACAGGCAACCCAACTCAAGTGAAATGGCCATTATAGGGACTAATATTCTGCCAGCCCCATGGAGGTGAGAAATGGAACTACACTCAAAAATTGTTCTTGCTTACTCAGAGTGGGGATACAGTCATCACGGACTGAATATTATCTGAAGAGATCCACACCAAGAGCCTTCTAGAAAATGCTGGACTGCAAAATGGATGCATAGAGATTCTAGAAAAAAATCAGTGGCAAATGATTTGATTGAGGAGCTCCATCTGAATGCAGTCTGCAAACTCTATTGTCACCTCTTATTAAACTGATTATGGCAATAATGATAATGCTAGCAGCAGCACAATTAGCTGGGAAAATAGTCAAGGGACCTTCTTTAAATCCATGGCCAAGCTTGTATTCTGGACACTACCTTCTTTTGCTGGATCTTATTTATGGTCCTCCTTCAAGGAAGTAGATGATTCAGTAGACAAAGTAAGATCATGTGCAGAAAAAATATACATCGTGAACATAATTCTAACATTTCGAGCACTTTGTAAGTCCTAGGTGTCATGATCTGTGTTCTTTCTATCTACTATTCTCATTATCATTAGTGATTTTTCCCCCTGCTTTTTGAGACAGGACCACATTTAATAGTACCGCCACATATTTACAAACTTCCTGTGCACTTTCCTGAATCCTTGGATTACATATGCAGTGCTGTGCTATGAAGCTTGGCATATTTTCAATATTATGTTCTATTTTAAAGTTTATGACAGTAAGGCACATGTAGCTCCTACCTATAATGTTAGCTACCCAAGAGACTGAGATATGAGACCCAAAATGTTGAGACTTTCCAATCTCCAATTAAGTAGCAGAAAGACAGAAGTGGATGAGTTCAAGTGATACAGCACCAGCCATGAGCGAAAAACCTGACCCCCCGAAACATGAAGCCTTGAGTTCAAGCCCCTGTATTAACACCTCATGGTGTTAATGGGAACTAGGGATTACTATCAACTTTATTTTATGGGTGAGGAAATCTGACACCTCGCTGGATATAATCTGATACTATGCCACAGCCTCTCAACCACTGTTCATACAATTACATAATTTAAGCATTTTTCTCAAAGAAAAATTCAACCAAGGGCTGTAGAGAATTACAAAGAAGTGAAGTAACTTGTTCATCTGAAGCTGAAACCCTAAAACTGATTGCCTACACAAAATCCAATATCCTTGCCTGGTATCAAGTAACTACATAACTATCATAGTAGCTACAGAAAACTTCAAAACAGACCTAGGCTTCTGTTCAGCATCCACAATCTGAAATCGTGAATGACTCTAGTGTGAAAGCAGGGGGCCTAGCCTCCAACAAGTGAGAAATCTCCAGTAAAGGCGGAAAGGATGGAGGTTTTAAATGAAGGGAAGCGTTCAGTATTCTTTGTAGTTACACCAGAATAAAAGCACCTAGAGAAGACAGAGAACCTAGCTTGTTCCAAAAGCCAAGGAGAATTGAAGGCTCTGTCTTTATACTTTTTAAAAAAGAAATATCCTACAAAATTTAGCTGGATAGTAGACCTAACGAAAAGCTTGTATAATAACTAAGTATGCTTAAAAAAAAACTCATGATTGAAATACAGTTTGGGGCTAGACAGCACAAACGTACCCCAAATCCAGGTGAGAATTGCCACTAAACATACTCTACCCCCAATGTGCTGAGAGGTTTTGAAGGTTGTTTGATCAATATATCCAGGCATTCTGTACTATGGCTCAGTACCCAGCATATGACAGAACATATGTTGCCTGAGAATTTTCTGTTCAGAATGGGTGCTAAGGTAATCTTCTTCCACAATGCAGTCATGGACTAGGTGTCACGGACTAACTAAATATAGTTTCCACATGTGTTCAGCTTGAATTTCATCACTATTCAATTACACTACTTTAAAAAGCCCAGAGCCATTTAAAAGTACAAGTGACCTATAATCTGTTAATATTTGGACCACGCATCTATGAAAACAAAAAATCACAGATGAAAATAATAGGCCATGTCATTCTCCTTTTCCTGTCATGTTTGTTGCCAAAAATTCAAACCAGAATCTGTAATTTGCAATTGTACATATTCTGGTGATCTGGTGGTCTGATGGTGATTTGGGAATGCTATCCTTTGCTTTTAAATTTTAAAACAAGGTGCTGGAAATGTGGCTTAGTGGTAGAGTGCTTGCCTGTCATGCATCGATTCCTCGATACCACAAAAACAAACAAAAATAAATAATAATTTTTTAAACATCACTCTGTAGTGAGAGTTATTTTCCAGTTTCATGTTGAACTTGTGGAATCCGATTGCTAACCAAGAAATCTGAAATATGAACAGAAAGCATTTATAAAGAGATGGAAAATTCCAGAAGACAGATCAGGAAGCTGATGAGTGGATTATTAGTGGATTGACACAGTGATTCAGATGTGGAGGGAAAGAAAAACACTCAAGAGACACATACCATCTCAGTAGAAAGACACACCCTACCTGGATGGCTTCTCTGAGCCAGCCTCTTCCTAAGAATTGGAGTTGTAAAAATGAATGCTATGTGCAGGCCTAATGGGAAGCTTTAGCTCTGTGTCCCCTGAATCCATTTGTTTCTCCAAGTGAAGATCTGCAAAATCCTCTTTCATTTCCCAGCTTTATTATTTGTTGGGAAATGAAAACTTGGCATTTGATTCTACGCTAACTTCCAACTGGAGTTCCGTCTAGCTCTCTAAATTACTTGGCACTGAGGAAGTTGGTGCTGCCAAAAAAATGAATGGCTCAATATTTGCAGTGAAGCACATCAGCAAGTCCAGATTGAATGTTGCGATCATTTGGATCCAGACAGTGTGAATCACCTGGACCTGAGAGGAAACCACTTATGACAAAAGATAATAGACTGGAAAATTCAGAGAGAAAGAGAGGTTACTATTACCAAAGCTGATAGACGTGGAAATTTCAGACAGACAGAGAGACATGGGGCGGGGAGAAAGCGAGAGAGAATGAGAATGGGTTATTCTAAGGAGCTTTAAATATAAGTACACTACAGTCAGATACAATTTCTGTGCTCACTCTTAATTATCCTGTCCAAATTTTCCACGTAGGAGTAGGGTTGTGAGAAAAGGGGGAGGAGGATAAAAGGGGTAACATCAATCAAAATTTGTAATATGGATCAAGGAAATGTGGTATATACACACAATGGAGTTTTACTCATCCATTAGACTGATATTGTACCGTTTGTACGGAAATAAAAAGACAGGGAAAATTATGTTAAATGAATGAAATCAGGATCAGAGAGACAAAGGATTCATATTTTCAATTATGTGTGGAAGCTAGATTTAACTTAAAATCTCATAATTAAATATGTGTATTGGTATGCAAGTGTACACTGATTACTTGAAATATGATAGATTAAAGGAATGACTCTAATAGTGTACTTGAAAGAGGTAGGGTGGAGTCAAGGGGAAAAGAGTAGATGAATGAAGAGGAGAAGGAGAAAGTACAAATAAGAATCTGATGATAATATCCTCCAAAATTAAGAAGCAAGGAAGGAAGGAAGGTAGGAAAGAAAGAAGGAAGGAAAGAAAGAAAGAAGGAAGAAAGGAAGGAAGGAAAGAAGGAAGGAAGGAAAGAAAAAAGGAAGGAAGGAAGGAAAGAAGGAAGGAAGGAAGGTAGGAAAGAAAGAAAGAAGGAAGGAACGAACGAACGAACAAAGGAAGGAAGAAAGAAAGACAGAAAGAAGGAAAGAAGGAAAAGAAACAGAGAATGTGTTCCTATGAATTGTGAGCATTCAAACTGGAAACTCCACATGAAATAGAAGAAAAAGTCATCTAGAATTCACAAGGACTTCTGTGAGCTATTTCCCTCTTTGTTTTTCAAGTTTTTAATTGGAAAACACTATGTGGATATGTTTATGAGGTACGAAATGATGGGCATTACTTCTCAAAGAGAATGAAGTCATGTGATGGTGGATGACCTGTTGTTCTAGATTACATTTCATTCACATTTGTTGGATGTCCGACATTTGATTGAATGCTACTATTGGCAGTTGTATTTAATTAAACTGAGTTGCAGTGTATAAACATCAACACAGAATTTATCGTTTCTGCAAGGCTTACTGCTCTTATTATATGAAGTACATGTGGAATGAAAATGGTCCTCACTTTAATATCTAATCAAGCACAAATACCAGTCACTCTACATGAGGGGCTTCATATATTCCCATTAAGGAAAGTACACATAGTACACACTAATAGAGCAAAATACATCCAGATACTCATGGCTAGGGGTATTTAATTTCGTCTCAGAAGGCATGGGTTGGAGGTGCATTTTGCTGCTGAAGTTTTTGTCATTTAGTATTTCCTTTTCCAAAACCTCTGGATATGGTACCATAAAATGCATGAATCCACCAGGTCACAACTCAAAAGTAAGTGGAAAATATGGAGGTATTTCCCAAGAAATAGAAGCTGAACAAGACACCTGCAAGAAGTATTCAGCTCATTCACATTCCTGTCGTATGAGGTTAGCATTCCTGGTATAAAAGACTGGTTGGGATATTTGCAGTATTTCTTTCTTACCATTCCTTTACTGCCATTCCTTTCTTTTTACCATTTCTTAGGGACCTGCCAGAAAAGCTACTGTATCCTAGATAGGAAATATGATTTCCCAGATAACCTAAGAAAAACATGCTTCTGCTTGAATCCTTAGGAGACCTTCTATCAGCTTATTTAACCCAAGTACTTATTTATCCCTGATTTATCAAAAGATTACATGTTTTCTCCTACAGTCAATAACAAAGCATAGCAAGAGCAAAAATATTATTTGTGCTTCATCATTCATCAAGCAATTTGCATGCACTCTAGCATTTACTCCTCATCAAACAATATGGGATCAATAATGCTTCTCTATCTTCCGGGCATATTTGGGGAATAAGCACCAAATATTGTCCACAATTTATACCAGAATTTAGATCAAAGTTTTGAGCTCATGCCTTGCAACTCCAGGGCATTCGATTTCATGTTCTATACTTGATTGAAACCCATCTTTGAGATGTGGTTCTTTATATTAAACTCTATGTATTTATGCATCACAATGAATCTCAAGCTTTAGACAACCTAGTGTTATCTAAGGGGGAAAGATCAGCTTTTCACTATGATCACTATGGTCAAATGATCTTGCTGAAAGCAACCAAACTACTTGATTAACATTAAAAGAGTTGATGCATGAAATCAAAGACCTAATTCAAGGATAGGGATATTTTACGTTCACCTTTAGAAAGGTTCAATATCATTAACATATTACTTCTTCCAAACAATCTATAGATTCAACACAGTCTCTGAGTCTTAGCAAGACAATTTACAGATATTACAAAACATTTGACAGTTTACATAGGAAAAAAAACCAAAAGACTCATAGTAGTTCTTTCATATCAAAGATGCACAAAGCTGGAAGACTGGCACTATGAAGTCTCACACTACAGTAGTCAAGAAATGCAATGTTACTCAACACAGGGAGGAAGGGGTACAGAAGTAAACCCACACAAATACATGGACAAAGAAACATTGACGTTCATAAGGAAATATAGTCTATCAACAAATAGTACTCTTATGACTGGGCATTCATAAAAGGAAGGAAGGAAGGAAGAGAGGGAGGGAGGGAGGGAGAGAGGGAGGGAGGGAGGGAGGGAGAGAAGGATGGAACTGTGGGTAGATATTCTTTATTTTTAAATCAGTATAAAATACATACAATTAGATTAGTCACAGTTGTTCAGATTGGTGGTACTCAGACCTTAGAGCAAGGGAGACCCAAGGGGCGGGGGGTAAGGGTATAAAGGAGGAAAGGAAGAAAGAAGGAGGGAGGAATAGAGGAAAGGAAGGAGAGAGAGAGACATTGGATCTAGACACAGATCTTACATCCTTCATGAAAATATTAACTCAAAATTGATCAGCAATATAAACTATAAAATGCCTAAAGAGTAACACAAGAGCAAATCTTTGGCAATGGCTTGCTAGATATAACAGTGAAGCAGAAATCATGAAAGAAAATAAATTGGCAAGTTGGGCTTTATCACCGTGAACAAGTTCTGTCCTGTGAAAGAAGCTGAGAAGAGAATAAGGCTGAGCCTGAGACTGGGAGAAAGCATGTCCAAAACATGTATCTGATAAGTGATCGTATAACACATCAAGTAGGAACTCATACAAAATACACTTCAAAGCTGAGCACAAATTCTGTATACCTAACACATCACAATATCAATACCAAATAAAAGATGTCAAAATTTATGTATCCCTGGGGAATTGTAAGTTAAAACTTCCATGAGTATTACGCATCTGTTAGAAGGGCATAAAAAGCTATGTAAAACTGCAGACTCGTGAACCATATCATTTTAAAGACAGTTTTTCACTATCTTACAAAGTTAAACGTACAAAATTAAACATGATCCAGCAATCAAGTCCCTTGGCATTTTTCCCAACTGCATTGAAAACCTTCAGCCTGACAAATAGGTGCCCAGGAATGTTTATAGCAGATTTAGTGACAGTTGACCAAAGTTGAAAGCAGTCAAAATATCCTTCAGGAGGTAAATGCATGCATAGAAAAACTCTGCTACCATCATTATAAAAGGGAATATCATCCCACAATTCAGAGAGAAAGAGAGAGAATAAAAAATATTGAAAAATTGGAAGTCACATTGTCAGAGAAATAACCCTATCTGCAAAGGCTTTATATTATATTACTTTATCTCTAGGACATCCTAGAGTATTCAAAACTGTGGAGGCAGTATGAAACCAGCAATTGGCAAGGTCTAGTTAGGAAAGAATGGTTGAAGATATTCAGCAGGAGCCTGTAAGGTTATGTGCATATCTGTGCTCAAACAAAACACATACAGCACCTAAAATGTGCATGTGAATCCTAATGTGGACTTCAGTTATCATACCAATATTGGCTTTTGATCAACATATTACGTTAGTGTAAAATTTTGGTAACAGGATCCAACTCAGGTGGGAGATGTGAAGGGCTTTATATTTTCCATTTTTCTATAAACTTAAAACTGCTCAAAGTATAGTCTATGAATTGCACATGTGCACACACACACACACACACACACACACGCAGAATTGTTCATCCAATAATGACACACTGGGTGAACTGAGACAGACAAGCTCCTAGGAGAAGAGAATTTGCCAGCATTCTAAGAAAGATGTGATAAGTGAGACCCTCATGTCATCTATCAGTTAGGTTAGCAGATTCTACAGGTTCTGGGAAAGTTCAGTATCACCTTTTATGTGCTGGTTATGAAGGAGATAATTGTGTGAAGTTCATTAACCTCCATAGTGATAGTTTCTGAAATTATGTGTATGGTATCATGCTTCAATACAATATTTACAAAGAAACATTCACTTATGAAGCAGACCAAGATTCTAGGATCTTGATTAGCTCTAAGGAGAAAAAAAAAGACACATCATGCATGTGCAGTTTTACTGTTACCTGTAAAACTTCGTTTCAATTTTGTCTAATTCATATGTGTCTGAATTTAAAAAAAAATACTTGAGACTCAAATAAATTCACAGTTCTTTTTAAAAAATTGTTTCCTGACTTTTTGAATAAACTGTTTATAATGTCAACAATATTTAAACAACTAGTGAGCACAATTCAAAAGCACTGAGAAGTATATACTGTCTGAAATGCTTGCTACAATCCCAAGCCACGACCTCAGGCTATCTCATTAAAACTCAAGAACCTTCCTGTCTGTGTATTTAGTGAGTTAGAGGAAGGCTTAACATCTATCACCTTTATTCCTGCCCAGAAATGAAGAAGAACTCCAAGCCTCAGGCAAATATTTGAACCAGCACTGCCCCCCGCCCCCACCCCCGAAAAAAAGGTTGGATCATATTTAGAATTTCTACAACTCATCTTATCTGTTCTTAGTCTAGATGTGTGGTGAGGAGAGAAGAAGGTCTCCAGGGAGCTGGGTGTACAGGTGCTTTCTGGGGAGGAGAAAGAAATCATCAAGTTGCTAGAGAAATCCCAGAAAAGCTGACCTTTTCCTTGGGAATGATTTCTGTGGGGCAGGTCTTAGTGACTTGGAAAGGAGAAAGTGTCATACAAATGCAAATGATGAAATTACTAAATTGGCTGCTTCTACCACTGCTTGCCCTCCTCTTTCCCTTCTGGGAGCCCCATTAATGCTGCTCACATTATTGGACTGCAAATTGAAGAATTAGAATCAAAATGGCACTTTCCCATGGGTCAGTTGTAACCATACTCAGAATACACAAAACCTCATGTCTGCCTGCCGCCCCCTCCCCCGCCCCCCAAACACACCTCCCCTTAACTCCCTGCACTCAGATACACTCATGCTCTTTAAAAAAGTCACCTTTGGAGAATTGATCTTCTCTCCAGTAACACTGACTTTGGTGTGCAAAAGCAAACAAAGACATTTCCAACAAGCAGAGAGCTGTGCCGATAGCCAGGCACCTGGGGATTTATTACATTATCCTGATCATCTTGGATATTGGAACTCCACAGCCAAGGACCCTTTTATTTGTTTATTTATTTATTTATTTTTAATCTGGAAAGCCTTTTAAACCTCATGCAGACTGAAAGAGACACACAAATAGACTTCATTACAATTGTCTCCTCAGGTTCATACCTATTAGCTGATACATTGCCAGGGGAATTTCATCAAACAAGTCTGAAAGTCCCTATGGGCAATTTGGGGTTGCATAGTTACCCTGCAATACAATTCCTTTAGGGTCACATTTGCATAACAATGGGATGGCTACAGACTGCCTGTTGGAATTATGCCGGAAGTGGACCATGAGAGGGCAGTCTTTTCCTAGCTTGCTTTAGAGAGCCAGGTCCACCATTAAAAAGTTAGGGCTAGGAAGTTATTCTATCTCAGTTTGCTTATTTCTCTACAACTTGAGAAACAGCAAATTTTCATATATTCCTTCTTGAGTTTATCCATTCATGTACTGAATAAATATTTATGAAGCAACTATTATATTTGGGAATGGTGGGACTGAGGACAGCCCTGAACAAAAGAGACAGGCCTCATGCCCTTAGAGTTTTCATGGACATCACAGAGAAAATCGTTTCATTCACAACTACAAACCGTGGTAATCGACCTATGGAATGTAATTAAAGGAAACACAGAGGTTAGATTTTTAGATATTACTCCTGTAGCTCTGTCACTAGTACGAGTCAGGATTAAATCCTGAAAAGAACATCTGGTTGGATAAATTGCATAAAATGTCTTGAATCTTTCCACTAACTAAAATGGTTATAGTGACAAAAAAAAAAAAAAAAAAAAAAAAAACTAAACAAGACAAAACCTTCCCCAAGTTGGTGCTACATTTCACCAAGGAACATTGTTTTTAGGAAGAAAGCAAAAGTAATGCAAATTTCACATATTTATAAATGCCACAAAGGAAACTAAAGGACGTCAAAGGATACTGGTTTGTGTGGGAATTGTCTGTGTAGAGGAAGAAGAGAAGCCTTACTTAGGAAGCTACTGGCTACACAGATAATTTGGTGTGAATAGATTTAAAGGGGAAGGCATTCTGAGCAGACTGAACAGCATGAAGAAAGGTTTGGGGTCTGGATGGACCTCCTTGTGTTAGGAAACCCTGCAGAATAGTTTGGTTTCCACTAAGTGAGTAAAAGGGAATGGGAGGAGATGAGTTTAGAGGAAGAGCAAGTTGATAAAGCCAAGCTCTGAAATCTTGTGATAAGAAAAGTAAAACTTTTACATTGCAACTAAAATAACAATGCTCAATGGGCAAATGGATCAAGAAAATGTGACACACATACATATACACAACAGATTTTTTTTTCCACAAGGATAGAATAATCTACTTAATATACATAATTTACTTTCTTTTTTTTTCAAATTCTTTATTGTGATTAAGTGATTAAATAAATTTCCCAAATTTCAGAGTATTGTGGAATAGTGATGCTTAGTTAGTCACAAACACATTTTCACTTTCATGAGGCAATACACAACAGAATTGTATTCATTCCTTAGAAAGAATAATATTGGTTCAATACCTATTATTTAATTATTTTTATTTAAAAAAATCTTTATTAAACAGAAGGGTAACATTTCCGTAAGTCAAGCAGAAAGCACATTTCCCTTTGACAAGGTCACCCCTTCCCTTGCTCTCTCCCAAGTTTTCCCTTCCAATCCCATCCACAAATTGTGTAGTTCATTTTCAACCTGGTGTCCAGTGAGAACCATTGCTGCATTTGTTTACCATGCATATGTGATCATCTTTTTTATTCTGAGGGAACGTAAACTCCTTTTACAATGCCTGAAAAAAAAAGAAAGTTATGACATTGTACTATTTGTAAAGAAATGGAAAGAGCTAGAAAAAATTATGTCAAGGAAAGCAAGTCAGGACCAGAGAAACAATGGATGCATATTTTCCTTTATATGGGGAAGCTAGATTTAGCTTATATATTTATAAGTAAATACGTGGGGTGGTATGCAACTGTCTACAAATGTATTAACTGTAATGTGGTAGACTCAAGGGAGAATTCCAATAGTGTAACTCCTTAGAAAGGCAAAATCAAAAGTTCAGTGAAATAAAACACCAGGAAGTGGGTACTGGACAAGAGTGGGGTGGAGTCAAGGAGGAAGGAGCAGACAAGGAAAAAGGAGAAGAGGGAGAGAAAGCAAGCAAGAATTCAATGCGTATCCTATAAAATTAAGAAGAGTGAAGGGAGGCGTGCGTAGCAGGGATGGATGAGAATGTTGAAAGGGGTAACACTGATCAAGATATACTGTATTCAAAAACTGCTTCGTTAGATGGCATCTCCTTTGGACAACTACTTGAAGCTAATAAGAAAAGATAGAATAAACTCCTTTATGATTCTATTAAGCAAGACACATTTTACTCCTTCTAATTCTTATAGCTAGTCATTCCCTGTAGCTAGAAGCATCCCAATGTACAGATTAAAATTCTGAGTATCAGAGAGAATGGGAAATTGCTAAGATAATAAAATTAAGTTTTCCCAAACTGGTTCTTCAATGAGGATTTTGAAGTCCAGGGTCTAGTGTCAACACACCATATGGCTTTTATTCCTACATTTTTCACTGGTTTAGGTTTTCAAGTGAGACCAAAAATATTAGGCAAACTCTTTCTTCTTTTCTCTCTTAAATGTTAATGTCAAATTTCAGAGGGAATTTTTCCTCATTAAATTATAAACTGGTTGAGTCTGCACAGGACAGCTGAACCAAGTGCATTGTATTTTAAAATTATGTTTTATTTATTTTTCTTTTCTTTGGCCAGTCCTGGGGCTTGAACTCAGGGCCTGGGCACTGTCCCTGAGCTTCTTTTGCTCCAGGCTAGCACCCTACCACTTGAGCCACAGCACCATTCATTTTTTTTCTAGTTTATGGTGCTGAGGAGTCAAACTCAGGGCATCATGCATGCTACTCTACCACTAAGCCACATTCCCAGCCCATGTTTTATCTTTATTTGTACAAAGGAGTTACCATTTAGCAAATCAATCTACAAGTAAAATGCATCTTGATCCATGTCACTCCTTCCAACATTGTCCCCTCTCCCTCCCTACACAATCCCCCTACTCCATTTTCGTAATCTTACAGGATAGGCATTGAATGAATATCATGATTGCATTCTCCCCACACCTGTCTTCCTCTCTTCCTTCACCCACCCCCTCCCACCAAATTCACTTTCTCACACAACTCACAGGACATGTAATTGTGTTGTTGGGTATTTACAAGCAGAATCACAATTGATACATTGTTATTATATTAGTTTATATTACCAGCCAGAAAAGGTGTTGGTAATTTTCCCCAAAGTAATATATACGAAGGGCTTTTGGTATTCAGGCAATGTGTGAGAAAAGATCATCATCAAAGATAAAAGTCAATAAGCCTAAGAATGTCCTCTTTTCAGCATTATAAGGAATGTAATTTAACAATCAAATACCTTGCATGTTGGATCAGTCAATTATTCCAATAAAGCAAGCACTCTTTGAGATAATGTTACTTTAGTCAAAAAGTCCCTCCCATAAATCTCAGAGATATTATTGATTTCTCACCTGAAGGGTGATATTTACCCTAAAGGGATCAAAACAGCAGGGTTTGCAAAATGGTCCTGTACTGAATTTGAATCAGTCACATATGTAGCTTTTAGATATAAGTGCAAAATCTATCTTTCTTGAATCTCCCCCATCCCCCAGCAATATTTAACCTATACTGTGTGTAGGGCATCATGCAAAACTCTAAGGTTATGAGTACATTTCTTATTGAACATTGTTATGCCCTTTCTTATTTTTCTACCACTTTCCCTTTTGCTTTACTTATGTAACTGTAACCCCTCTGCAATAAAAAAATATTTTTAAAGTTCAAAAAAAAAAAAAAGAGCTGTAGGGCTACCTCCATGAAGTCAAACTTATAGCTTGATTTTTTTTTTCGGTTTTGGGGCTTGAACTCTGAGCCTGGGTGCTGTCCCTAGGCTCTTCAGGTCAAGGCGAGTACTCTATCACTTGAGCCACAGTACCACTTCTGGTTTTCTGGTGGTTAATTGGAGATAAGAGTCTCATGGACTTTCCTACCGGGATGGCTTTGAACTGTGATCCTCAGATCTTAGCCTCCTGAGTAGTTAGGTTTACAGGCGTGAGCCAGGAGCACCAGGCTTTGAAGATTAGATGGCATCTGGTCTAGGAGGCAGACAAATGAATCACATGACCTAAGATGTCAGTGAATATCACATGTTCAAACACCCTGTGGTAGACACAGGTTCTTTGTCTTTAGAGATTCCCTGCTCTGTGCTTCTCCATGCTGATTGTACTCCCAAAAGATTGAACTTGATGGATCATCCTCTAGGAGGACAATGGAGAAGATAGTAGGTCAGAAGGCAATTTATTATAGTACAAGTGTTTCTTCTGGGCTTCTTTCTGCTCAAATACTACAGAGTGCCTCTGCTGCAGCCACTCTTCGCTGCTATCCTTCCTTGCATTCATCCATAAAGGAGGTGGACTGAGAAAAGGTGAAAGGTGTTCTTTGTACCAATTCTTTTATATTTCACTGAATGGTATCCATACTGTTGTCAATAGCTCTGTGATTACAGTTTCCTCAGCCAGGGAAGATGAGTGTATTCTTTCCTGAACTCTACTCATATAGACATGTTTGGGATCCCAAGGGCAAGTAAGTGACACACATAGGTAAGTGAGGACTTAGGATATTTGGGAAGTCAAATGCATCCAAAACCACGCCACAGTCTAGAAAAGAAAGAAGTCTATGAAAGAGCCAATGCATTAAGAATGATGGGCATGGTGGCTCACACCTTTAATCCCAGCTACTGCTGAGGTAGAGATCTGGCAGACTGCAGTTTGAGGCTAGTCCAGTTAAAAGTTAGTGAAATACTACCTCAACAATAAGTTGAGTATGGTGGTGATGCCCCTGAATAACTAAGTGGGAAACATAAGTAGGAAGAACACAGTCTGTGTCCAGCAAGCATGAAAAATAATCTATCTGAAATAAAACTATCTGAAAAATAGACTATCAAAAGACAAGTGGTAGACAGCTAGGTCCTGCTGTTAAACACTAGCACACCAAAAAATGTATCAAATAATACAGATTGTTGGAGAGTTAGAAATTGGCTAAAAGGTATAACCCCTGTTTTCATTGTGTTTGATGTTGGTATAATTTGTGGAGGGGAAGGGAAAAAATAAATTGTTTAAATAGAGATACAGGTGGACCCATAGCAACAATGAGATGTATAAATCGTTATGTCAAAAAACGAACTTTACAACTTTGGTGGGGGCGGGGGGGGGGGGAGGGAAAGGGAGTTGGGAGGGCAGGGATGGGAAAGGGAAACAAAGGAGGAGGCAACAATGCTTGATAAGAAATGTACTCATTACATTGCTCATGTACGGTATTTTCATAATAAAAAAAACTTATTAACAAAAAAATAAAAAAAATAAAAAATGGTAAAAGTTTAATTGCCAGTTAGTAATAACACACTTGAAAGTATGGAAGAACCAGTCAACAATTCAATGGATAGCCTTCAAAATAAAGGGAAGTAAGGGAAGGGGAGGAGTTTGGGAGGAATAGGTCAGAATGTTGAAAGCAATGATCAAGACGCGTTATATTCATAAACTATTTTGTTGAATGCTGACTCCCTTGTTCAATTACTTTTAAAAATAAAGGAAAATGTGGAAGAACCACATTTTTACTATCATGTTATAGTAAAGGAATATTTTATAAAACTGCAAAAAACATTATTATGTATTTATATATATATATATATTTGTGTGTGTATATAGAGAGAGAGATAGATAGATATAGATATAGATATATGTGGCCACTGTCTTCCAATTGCATGTTCAAAGTAATAATATAAAAATTCAGTGGATAAAAAGGGTGCAGTTCAACTATGTTTATTGCAGCATTATTTACCATAGCTAAGATCTGGAACCAACCCAGATGCCCCTCAGTAGATGAATGGATCAAGAAAATGTGGTATATATACACAATGGAATTCTATGCCTCCATCAGAAAGAATGACATTGCACCATTTGTTAGGAAATGGAAAGGCTTGGAAAAAATTATATTAAGTGAAGTAAGCCAAGCCCAAAGAAACATAGGTCCCATGGTTTCCCTTATTTGCAATATCTAGTATATGTATGAGTCAAGCAGAAAAGGTCAGATAATGTGATGTTAGGAAAATGAACCCTAAGATATGTATTTAAATGTTTTTTTTTCTTTCATGCATTTGTTTCTAAAGCATTTATAAGAATATTTCTTTGTTGCTTTGTATGTCCCTCCCCCACAGTATAACACCTGCTTTCACTATATTTGATGTCGGTATAATTTGTGGAGAAGATGGGGAAAAACAAGTCGTTTAAGGATACAGGTGGACCGTTGCAACTATGAGAAGTACAAGTTGTCATGTCGAAAACGAACTTTACAACTTTGGTGGGAGGGGGGGGAGATTGGGTGGGGGGCGGGGGGAAGCTGGGAAGGGATGTGAAGGGTAAACAAAGGAGGAGGCTGCAATGCTTGATAAGAAATGTACTCATTATCTTGCCCATGTAATTGTAACCCCTCTGTACAGTATGTTCACAAAAAATAAAAATTAAAATTAAAAAAAGGGTGCAGCTATGGAGGGTCAAAGGGTGAACAAATGTAGCAATGGTAGTAATCAGACATGTTGAAAATGAACTATGCCACTAGTGGATGGGGGATGAGAGGGAAAAACTGGGGGAGTGTGAGGGAAAGGATGACATTGTCCACAAAGAAATGTGCTCTTTACTTACGTAACTGTAGTCCCTCTGTACAATACTTTATACAATGAAGCTTTCATTCAACAGTCATTCCAAAATGTTATATTGAATAAGGCAATTCTGATGTAACCATTTGCCAGTAGTGATGTTTATTAAGTTACCAACCAAATCAAAGCAAACACAAATGAAAATACCATAACCAAACTACCTAAAGTTTGCTGTTTCAAAAATTGTCTACCTTTCAAAATAGTTCTAAGTATTATTTTCTGGGCAGGATGTTATGTGTACAAATGACTTGTAAGCAATTATTTTCAGATGTGGTAAGGTTCAGAAAATGGATGTTTAAAATAAAAAGTACAGAAAGAGTGATCTTGCCTAGGGAGGGAGGTAATTTTAGATCAGTTGCCTAGCATGGTAAAGCCTTGAATTCAATACCTGTCACACACATGTGGGTGGAGGGTGAGAGAGAGAGACAGAGAGAATGAGAGACAGAGAGACAGAGACAGAGAGAAGCATCTGATTCACAGGACTGGTTGGTGCAGATCTCTTAATAACTAGCACTTGGCTTTCGTTATTAGAAAAAGGAAACAGTAGACAATCTGTGTTTGTGTATTCTACAAGTCAGATTCACTCAACTCCGGAGATCAAGGCACCCTCTAAAACCATAGGCTTCAATTGTAGGGATCCAAGAGCTGAGGTGAACCCAAAGGTACAAGGAAGACTTGGGAAATGGTGTAGGCAAAGTGGTAGGCAAAGAGATAGGCTCAGTGCTTTATTGACAATCATAGGAGTGAACTGGCTTTCTCACCAGTTGAATTAGAGATTGGCCCTCTTGAGAGATCCGTATGATTTAGTGTCCACTTCTGATCGCATTACCTCATCTCTTAAGATGCCAATCAAGTAAAAATACACAGTTTCCTCTGTCAAGCAAATCTGTGGTATGGGAAAATGGAATGAACTGAAGGAAGGTGGCATTCCACCAACATACCCAACAACACCAGCTCATAGATTTGGAAGGGATGTGTTACTGAGAAAATGAATGGAATTGATTTCAATACATGGTGAGAACTTCCAGTGCGGAATGGGGAAAGAGGTGAAGCAGTTACAAGGAACACATGGGCAAAGGTGATTTGAGAACTCACACGGATGTTATGTATGGAGAAATTGAGATGTTGAAGTCTGGCACGTTGTTAGAGGTAACTATCGCTTACTAATGACAATGAGGAAATTCTGAACATGAGTAATTCATCTCTAATTTTTCTTTTTACTGAAAATGGCATGGCCCATTTATTTTCATATACCATAAGAAAATCCATTAGTCACAGGACAGAATAGACAAAGTAAAATGCAATACAAACTGACATTGTGAAAAAACAAAACAAAACAAAAACATAATGAAATCAAGTCATGGCCTGTGTCACATTTTATCTATAGAATTGGAAGCTACAAATGCAGAAATATTAAAGAAATATTGAATTTTGCCATTATCTAATTATATTTACTTCCTTAAAAAAGGGTCCAGTGGCTCACACCTGTAATTCTAGCTACTCAGGAGGCTGAGTTCTGAGGATCACAGTTCAAAGCCAGCTTGGGCAGGAAAGTCAGTGAGACTTGTATCTCCAATAAACCACCAGAAAACCAGAAGTGGCGCTGTGGCTCAAATGGTAGAGCATTCACCCTGAGCTGAAGATCTGAAGGACAGCGACCAGGCCCAGAGTTCAAGCCCCATGACAAAAAAAAAAAGGTCTAATTTCTGAGGTACTATGAAGCATACCTGCACAGTCATCTTTCTGGGACTGATTTTATAAGAAGGTCTACATGTCAGGTTTTTATATGTGAATAATATATAATAGATATTTAGAAAAAGTCAAGTTTCTCCCATGTCTGAGATAACCATGTAAAAGTTACTTATTTTAGGATTTTTGATCACTGGAGAAAACATGGATAGTGATGATGAAAATTGATACTGTGGCCCTAGGATTTCATGTTCTATTGTACAAATAACTATAGTCATGCACAAAAGGGAAATGCAAAAAGTTTTAAATTCTCACTAAATCCTCCATGGGAGACTACAGTAAGCATGGCTGTTTGCTACTCTGGTCTGTATTCTTTGTGTATTTTTAATTGTCCTGTGCATTTTTTCTTCCTATATACTCTACCCAGTAAGGCTAGGCTTTCAGTTCAGTGTCTCTTCACCAATTATTCAGCATGAGCCTTAAGCAATGGCTTTATTAATTAGATATGCATGAAGTTTATGGAGTAGTTACTATTTCAGAAACAGATACTGTTTACTTCTCCCTGTAGCCCGTCCTGCTCTGTGTCAGGTCGGTAGCAGAAAAGGGCAATCTGAAAGCAGATCATCATTTAATAGCCAGAAGCGTAAAATTAAGATCCTTGTAAACTTTTTAAATGAGCTTGTACTAAAGAGTTTATGTAACTCATGATACTACATTAGCTCAAAGAACCATCTCATGTACCATCAGGAACACTGAAATGGATCCATACAGAGAAACAAACCTCGTCAGTACCAATGATGAAATTAATAGATTGTACAGCAATCAGTCAGAATCAATTTGCATTCCTATGGTACCATGGGACCATTCCAATTCTGGTACCATGAGTTTTCTACAATTGGGACTCTGAGGTCATTCAAAGATGGTGAGATTCAAGTGCTTCAGGAGGATGAGCTTTAAAGACCTCCATTGATGTTTCTTGAGCATTTTGATCTTTTTCTTTGGCTTCCTTTAGTATACAGTGATGACTTACTTAGCATCATTGAAATGTCCTTGCGGTAGCAGCAATGCAGAGATTTGTTGCTTAAGGATTCCATATACACTGTAGTACGTGTTACAACACATTTGTACTTTTTTTGGCCATGTATAGTTCATTACTTTATGTACATGTATTCCAGTACTTGGGAATGATCATAGCAAAGTATTAAAGGATTTTCATCACCCAGTTAATAGGTAGCTTGAAGGTCCCTTGTCCTGTAAATGATGTTAAGGTTGGATCACACTTCTTAGTCATCTTCTTCTGTTTATCACCTTGTTAATTTTTCTAACAATTTTATTTTTCTTTGTGCCATTATGTCTTCTTCCTTTGTCAACCAAACAGACCTTTTTTTCTATAGTGCATGGTCATTGGTGATTTGTTTTCAAATTGTCCATGGCTTTCCAATCCAAGAGTAATATTTCCATAAAAAAGCTAAATCTGTGATTTTTCTTTCAGGAGACAATGACTAGGATTGAAGGCATGACTCAAATGGTAGTGTCTAACTGGCAACCACAAAGTCCTGAGTTCAAATCCCAGTACGACCTTCCCCCTCATGTGGAATTAGTTTTTAATCACAGATAGTCCAGGAATTCAGCATGAATATGAATATATCTATCTTAGAAAAACTCTTTATCAGTGTTTCTCTTCTACGTAGAGATTGTCTTTCCCTTTAAATAAAAGGATTACAAATAAGCAATGAACAACTCTTTCCACAACCCCCAAAGGATAAAAAAAAACCAGCGGGCCAGAACTAATAAATAACTTATCATGTTAGTTTTTGGCTTGGTCTCCATAATCCTAGGCAATTTCCCCAGCTTGCCAGATGGAAATAATTCAACGTTGTGTTAATGAGATAAACACTAGGGAAAGAAAGCACTTCTTGCAAAGGAAAAATAAATGGAGAAAATAAAAATTAGTTTAGGCATGCATTTCTTTGAAATATGGTAGTACATGCTTCTACTCTTTACCATGACATCTACACATTCAGAAATTATGGCCAGTTAGCCGAAAGTGAAAGGTGAATTAAAATACTCACACCTATGAGAAACTCATGTGCAAAGCCAACATGCTTCAAGCAGGATTCTTACAGGATGGTTTTCTTCCTTTGGGAGAATTGCGTTGCCAAAAATCAGGGATCTCAGTTTACTTTATTGTTGGATTGAATGCAACCAGTTAGATTGCAACGAAAACGACATCAACATTTCAATATCGTTTTTCTAGCAGCTGGGACATAATTTGAAAAAATGTAGAGTGGCAAAACTGCTTCGTTAGAATGGTCTCCACATTCCAACCAACACTGCTTGTTAAAAAGGATTTGTCTGGTTGCCTTCATTCTGGAAATGAGAAGGACAGCAATCAACTTCTTTCAGCAGCCGCATTAGGGACAGATAAATGAGAGCTGAAGGTAAATCACCCCTTTATTCCAGTAAAAAAATTAACATATCACATTTCTCTGCATAAACAGAGGTATATTTGAGATGTCTAATTGAAAAAGGTGTGGCATAAACATCCATGGTATGGAGCAGAGAGAAAGAAAGTGTGGTGATTTCCCCAAAAGGCAAGATTCAGACAAACTTGAAAGTGCCAGTGTAAAAAAGCAAATGTCGAACTGGTTAATGTAAACACAAGTATATCTGGCCCATCAAAAGAATTAGATTACCCTTTCTTGATTGGCATCCTTTGAGTGAGAGAAAAACCTAGATAAGAGCACAGAAACAAAGTATATTTGTAATAGGGATGTCTGGCAATAGGATTTCAACTATCTGTGATTTCCATTATTCCCTACTTAAACAGAAACAGTGAGCTAATCTGACTACAATTTATTTTTCATTTTTCTATTTGTAGCGCAACAGATTTAGAAATATAAACAAAGGAATAAATAAATAAGATTAATTTCCAAGCCAATCTCACCCTTAGTTTTGGAGCTACGGTGTTAAAAATAAAAGAATATTGTAGAAGTTAATGAAACACAATTGTGTAGAAAAAAATCTAATGATAGAGTCATACTCCAGTGTATTTGTGAGGAAATAGACATGAGGGGAAGAAGAGGAAAAAACAAAAATTTAGTTTTTGAAGTAGGAAAAAAAAATAGAGCTTTTTAGCCAGGCGCCAGTGGCTCACGCCTGTAATCCTAGCTACTCAGGAGTTGAGACCTGAAGATCATGGTTCAAAGCGAGCCAGGGCAAGGAAAGTCCATGAAACTCTTATCTCCAATAAACCACTAGAAAACCGGAAGTGGCACTGTGGCTCAAGTGGTAGAACGCTAGCCTTGAGCTGAAGAGCACAGGGACAGTGTCCAAGCCCAGAGTTTAAGCCGCAGGACTGACAAAAAAAAAAAAAATAGAGCTTTTCCATGTCCACTGAAGTTCATCAATATGGAGAAAAATTCAGAGTTAAGAATATGTATGGTAATTTTATTCAGATAAGTAATCAAGAGGAGAGTGTCTTCGAATCAAATTAAATACTATACACAATTAAAGGCTTCCCTAGTAGAGAAAGTAACTTATTTTTGCAGGGAGATTTTCCTTGTTGGGAAGTGGTAAGATGAATATTGATACTTGTTTTATCCTGAAATACAAAGCATTGCCATTGAATAAAATATACATACTATAGATTTCCCTTAGCCGTGAAAAACAAGGTAAATTAGTTTTCATTGCAATTTGACATTTTCTCTTGCAAGTTAACTTCCCTTTGCTTTGTACTTCCTAAGCTTTCCAGGAGTACAAAACACAATGACTGAAAAGCACTTTGCAACACAACCTATGCACCATCGGTTGAATTTCCTGCAACCCTAGATCACAGAGACAAGAGGGAGTCTTCAGATAGGATTTCCTACTGTGCATTTTTATTAACTTGTAAGAGATACTGGCTTTGACTGAATCCTTTTTAGAAAACAGTGCTAGCAGTCTGATTGCATGGGCAAGACGTTTTCTGAAGCTTTGCTGGAATGCATCTGAACTGGCAGCAGAGTTTAGTGGAGCTAATGAATCTTCAGGATATCTTGGCCCTGACGAAACTCATCAATAATGGTAGAGGTCTGGATCCTCCCTGGAAACTGGACGCTGTGGTTCATCTAACAGGGTCTTTAAAATGGGCAACCAGAAGGGAAAGCAATCTTTGCTTTATCCCAAAATATTCTATACAATAGAAGTTAAATAGCTTTAAATTTTTCACAAATGATGATAGATGTTAGTGTAAAGATGTTTCCAGTTATAAATTGCTACTTACTTCCTTAAGGTAATAAAAGGACCCTATGACCAGGATAAAACTGGCAAACTACTTTCTAAGAAGTACATACTGGTTAGCAGAAATTCATTATCTTACCAATTTCAAGGCAAAAATATACAAGGTTTCTTGAATCTAGATAATTTCATGGTTCTCCTTCAACCATATTATCTCCTGCTGATAAACATTCAGCTACCAAGTTACTATACGATATTATAGCCTATGAGGAAATTGTAAAACAGATTTGGCAGATAGTAAAACTTAACTGAGTACCAATTGCAGAAGTATTTATTTTAACTAAATAGTTTTAAAAACTCAATGACTTTCTGTCATTGAGGTCAACATTTACATAACTCAATTTTCAGATAGAGGACCGTGTACTCTCGAAGGAGAGAGTTTACCTAGTTCTAACTCTAGAATCTGCCACAGGAGGAGGTACAAGGAAATCATGATTTTAAGTGTTCATTATTGTTTGCTTTATTCAGCATCACAAAAACCTAAAGGTAATCAAAGTTTTCGAAGTGTTCCAAACCATTGCATAGGCAATATTATTTGCACCATTTTGACATTGTATTTAAAATTTCTGATCAGGTCTATACATAAAGTGTATGTATAGGCCTCCTGAGATGTATACATACACATATGTACATATGTGTATGTATATATACACATAAATACATATGAAAATTGATAGATAAATAGATAGGTAGGTAGATAGATATCTCCTACATTTCCCAGGAGTAGTCACAACATGGAAACAGCAAAGCAATTAGTGATCTATGGGAGAAATCACAGATTATAGCTGTGTAAGCAAAATTTAAGCTTAATGGTGCATTCTTCTTCACATTTCACATATCTCTTCTGGCAACAGGCTAAGCTAATCCATAGTTGCTGGGGAGGGGGTATGTCAATCATGTCCTTGTGATTATTCACAGACTTGGTCTCCTTCACAAAGCAGAAGAGCTGAGATTTTGAAAACTAAAACACATGGGTCTAATTTTCTGGGAAACCAAAGTATATTTTATATTATTTTCATTGTTGTAATTATAAATTATTTTTCTAACAGTAATCTTTGTGTTATATATACCTAATTGTGAATTTATACAATAGAAATTTACACATAAAGAAAATATTCGTATCTTTGTATTTTTAATTTTTTGTACTCGCTATTATTTAATTGAGGTTCTCCTCCAACCCTCTGTCAGGAAGATAAAAATCTTCTTCTCTATTGACTACAAGCTTGAGCTTTGGGGAGTAATTTTCCATCACCTAAACGTGTCCTATGCCAATAGGCAACATTTCCAGTTAGGCAGATAATTATAACCTGCTTTACATAGGCTTTCCAAGTTGAAGGTTGCTCATCTTGTAATGAAAATGTGTATATGCACACACACACGTATATATATATATGTACATGTGTGTATATATACATGTGTGTGTACATGTGTATATATACATGTACATATATATGTGTGTATATGTGTATGTGTGTATATATGTGTGTGTATATATATATATATTCAGTTGTGGACAATTAACAAAGTCAGTCAACCAGGCAAAAGTGTAGCTCTCTTCTGCACAATTCAGCTGCCAGCACTACTATGACAGCTATATAATTACATGGACCATAAATTAGGCTTGGTAATCACCTTGTTTATAATTTCATTCCCTATAAATTAGTAGTGTAATGAAATGAGATTTCATAACATCCAGATGAATCGTGAGCTGCTCACCAGAGACTCCAGCAATGGTGAAGAAGCAGCCTTTTCTCAAGGAATGAAGTTTGGGTGGGTTGTTGCTGGAGGGTCATGCCTTTAGCAAATGATGTGCCACTCTAAGTTGGAGAAGCCAATACCAGTCAAACAGATCCAAGTTGGAAGCAGAAGGATGCTCCAACAGCTGTGACAAACATGGAACTCTGTTTGAAAGACAGCATTTGATTTTAAAATTTTTGTGCACAGCAGTTCTATGTATAAGCTATCTAATGTAATCATAATTGAAAAAATCGACCATAAAGAAGGTACGGACTTTATTGAGGGGACATGCTTGGGCTCTTTTCACATGGCATTACAAAAATTGATCAATGCAATGTACTACACATAACCCAATTTCCTAAGGTTGTTTTTTTCCCCACATGGAGAAATATGCTCATTTATCCTATGTACCATGCTTAGTATGTAAAAAAACATATAAGAATAGAAATAATAGAAATTCTAAAGTTTGCTACAGGACTTACTAGTAACTTGACTTCTGAGATATAACTATCTAGTATTTCATAATGAAATAATGACAAATTATAGTTTTTAGGATCAATAACATACAATTGGGAACTATCCATTTAGAGGGGAAAGAATAAATGAACAGTTTATATTTCTGCTTTTTTAGATCCAAAACCAAGACAAACTATTTTCAAGAGATTTATTAGAACTTGAGCTATTACAACACAAATTGTGCTGCGAAGAAAAACACAAATTATCTGCCACTACTTCTCACAGAGCTGGGAGGGGAAAATGCATGAGTTTAGAAGCTTTAATTACCTACAGAAATGTGAGTTGGTTATGTGGTGTCTATTTTAATTATCATCTGATTAAAATTAATCCTTGCTAAGAAAAGAGAAAGTGGAAACAGGAAACTGCAAACTAAAGATTAATGTTTCAAAGGCCACCAAATGCAGACTAGTAAAGAGAACACAAGCTGGTTGAAAGACACTATGATGAGCGACTATCTGAAATTAAAATACATTTCAAAGTGATCCATGTCTCACTATACCCTGAAATCCTAGAAATGGTATATCTATTATTTTTCACAAAAGGCCTTTTGATTTGGCAAAAATCATCTGCAGATCAAGACATTTGAAGGAAAATAAAATTAGTCCAAAGTCCACACAAGTCACCCTTTTGACTTTGACCCCAGTTCTCAATGAACATTTCTTTCAATAATAAACTTAGAATATACATGAACATCAGTTACTGTGTTTTAAAGTCATTCCACTCTTAGAGGCTTTCAGTGACTCAAGCTGGAGCAATATGAAGGAGATTGTTATTATGTTTAAAAAAATCAGACATTAAGAACTTGGAGGGTTATGAGAAATGCTCCCAAGAAATGATATTTAGAGGAAGAAAAAATTGAAGGAAAGGTTGCCAGGTGTTTTGAGTATAACTTTTCTCCATCAGATTCCAGGGGAGTCTCAGAAATGAGAAACTACATTCAGAAAAAGGAAAGTCAAACACTGGGAGCCACCAAAGAAGAACAGCTGGAAATTATGATCAAACAGAATGATGACAGGAAAGAAAAAACATCACAGCTGGATTCTCACCTCCGCTGGGGGTAAGGAGAGAAACCAAGATCTCCTTCACAAGATAAAGCAGCAGATCTCTGTGACAGACTGATATAGGGCTTCAAATTCTCATAAGCCTTAAACCTGATTGCAGGGATTTGAATGATTTTCTGAAATCGGGCGAGGTTGAAAACAGTTCAAGACAACCTTTCTTTCCGCATATCTTGCAGAGAATCTAGAAGGTGTCATCTTGAAAGATGGCCTCTTGTTCAATCTGAGGTACTTGGGGGAGGGTGGGGTCTTGAATATAAAGAAATAATCACAAGCCATGGAGATTTGTCATATTGGGCTATGACATCCAGGTGAGAGAGGTCCACCAAAAGAAGATATAGAAGAGGTGAGATAGATAGATAGATAGATAGATAGATAGATAGATAGATAGATAGATAGATAGATAGATAGATAGATGCCATCCTGTAAGTCAGGTTATGAGTACAGTACATCTCCAGTTTGGTCCCTCCATGGTTTCTCCCCATTACTCCCCGTCCCATCCCTAACCTCAGTAGTTCACTGTTGGGATTCCGGAAGTAGTGAAAGTGATTTGTAGCTCACCCCTGCTGCTGAGAACAAGTCTATCCTTTAAAGATAATTTCAAAGGCAAGCGCTTACCCTCTGCTCATGCAGTTCAGAGGATAGGAGCTGCTGAATGAAATGACCAAATTACATTAGTTGCTTAAAAGTGACCTGTACCCACAGAAGTTATAAGACTGAGCTACATGGGCAGAAATGGGAAGATCTTCAAAATTCAAGGGACAATGGGAACCCAAGGAGCTCTGAGCTCTAACAGCCACAGGACTGGAAAAGAGATGGTTATGTGAAGTGGTTGTAGGCAGAAAGGGGCTTACTTGTGTGTGAGCTAATGTTTTGTTTTGTTTTGTTTAATTAAAAGAGCAGCAGGAACTCATATAGTGAAGAGCCTATTGTTTGATGATCTTGCCTTCTCTGGTTAGAGCAAGTCTCAATGCCTGGGGATCAGTGCAGAAACAGGAGAGTTCTCAGCCTCCAGGAATCATCTGGTAGTTTTGAAGGTTTGCTGCCAGGCATAGCTGAGATCTGAGCATTCAACTCAAAGCATGTATGGTGTCTCCCTGACTCATTCTAGCATCAAGATTACCTGCTGGGAAAGGTCTAAAAAGACTGAGATCTTCAGGCATTTCATGTGAACCATTCAGTTTTCTGCCACCGGTGCAGAGGCTCAGCAAGACATGATGCCCCTCCCCATCATCAGATACAACAAAGGGATGCCCCCAAAAATGTCTGCCACAAGAGGACAGACATGAACATAGGAACATGTGCAGTCGTTGGGAACTTGCTTGGCTCATAGAGAGCTGTGCACAACTGAGAGCTTCTAGATGGAATTTACTTTTTTATTTTTTTCTTATTGTACTAATGCCATACAGAGGAGTTACAATTACATGGACAAGATAACGAGTACATTTCTTATCAAGCATTGCTGCCTCCTCTTTGTTTCCCCTTCCCATCCCTTCCCATACTCCCCCTAGCTCCCCCCAAACAATCCTCCACCCCCCACCACCAAAGTTGTAAAAGTTGTAAAGTTTGTTCGACATAACGACTTGTACATCTTATTGTTGCAATGGGTCCACCTGTATCCCTAGTTAAACGATTTGTTTTTTACCTTCCCCTCCACAAATTATACCAACATCAAATAGAGTAAAAGCAGGGGTTATACCATGGGGGAGGGACATACAAAGCAACATAGAAACAATCTCATAAATATGTTAGAAACAATTGCATGAAAGAAAAAAAATTTGAATACTTATCTTGGGGTTCGTTCCCCTAACATCAACTTATCTGACCTTTTCTGCTTAAATCAGACATATACTAGTTATTGCAAATAAGGGAAACCATGGGACCTAAGTTTCTTTGGGCCTGGCTTACTTCACTTAAATAATTTTTTCCAAGTCTTTCCATTTCCTAACAAATGGGGCAATGTCATTCTTTCTGATGGAAGCATAGAATTCCATTGTGTATATATACCACATTTTCTTGATCCATTCATCTACTGAGGGGCATCTGGGTTGGTTCCATATCTTAGCTATGGTAAATAATGCTGCAGTAAACATAGTTGTGCTAGTAGCTTTAGTATGGTCTCGGAGTCAAAGCAGACACTATGAAAACATTACAGAATGGAATAGGAGAAACCCTAGGTCTCCTTGGCACAGGCCAAAATTATCTTAATAGAGACCCAGAAACACAACAAATCAAAGATAACTTGGACAAGTGGAATTGCATGAAATTGCAGAGCTTCTGCATGGCACAGGACATAGCTAGCAAGATTAATAGAAAGCCCACTGATTGGGAGAAGATCTTCACTAGCTATACAATGGACAAGAGTCTCATATCTAAAATATACCTGGAACTCAAAAAATTAAATCCCCCAACAACAAATCTTCAAAGAAACAACTGCCCAATAAATAAGTGGGCTAAAGACTTAAGAGAAACTTCTCTGTAAAGGAAAGAAAGATGGCCAATAGACACATGAAAAATGCTCAACCTCTCCAGCCATAAAAGAAATGCAAATCAAAACAACACTGAGTTTCCACCTCACCCCAGTTAGAATGGCTATAATCAAGAACTCTAATAACAACAGATGCTGGAGGGGATGTGGCCAGAAGGGAACCTTACTACATTGTTGGTGGGAGTGTAAACTTGTTCAACCACTTTGGAAAGCAGTATGGAAGTTCCTCAAAAGACTCCACATAGAGCTCCCCTATGATCCAGCAATCCCACTTTTGGGCATTTACCCAAATGATCAGAAACAAGACCATACTAGATGGAATTTTCAAAGGTGAAAACAGCACAGTAGTAGACAACTGACCCTGTCAAGTCCCACCCTCAACCCACAAATAACCTCTACCCATATTTAGGAATTAAAAGAGATTTCAGCCAGTTCTCTTTATAGGAGTGCTGCTAGGGAACCAGCCTGGTACCTGAGCATCTCAACAGAAGCTTGATTACTGACCTATCCAGCATCTTTTCCACTGAAAAATGCCACTAGAATACTGGAAACACTTTGATTACAAGACTGTGGGTGATTAAAATTTCCCACCAAGAAATTGGCTCCAGATACACTGATGTCAATGTAGAAACAGAAGTAAAATGGTGGGGGGAAAAAGAGCTAATACAACCTCCTCTGATTAATAACCTCACAGTAAAAACACACTAAGGATAGATAGAGGAAGAAAGAACAGAGAAAGTACTCAATAGCATAAGAAAGATGAAAGGAAATGTATAAAAATGCTGGATGAATTCAAAGAGGTACAAATAAAGAACTGAAAAGCTCAGATTTCAAATAAACATATGTTACATTCTAATATCTTTTGTGCTCAGGAATTTCACCATAGGATTATTAAAAACCTGGGAGATCAAATAAATCATAAAACTAAATAGACCCTTGTGAGAATCCAGAAGGTAGAACTAAACAAAACAAAATTAATACACAGTGTTCTACAGAATTGTGAACTAAGCTAGCCTGTGCTATTTCCAAGAAACTTTTTAATAGAATTAAACAGTAAAGAAATACAGATTCCAGAAGGATGAAAAATGAGAAGCTACCATTTAACAACAAGAAGGTTTTCAGGAATGTCAAAGTGCTGCTATTGATTACAAGTTCAAGAAGCCAGGTTCAAATATTTAGAATATGGCTACTTGAGTGTGAAATTTAAAATAACACATAAGATGACAGTTGAGGATACACAATTTCAACAAAATGAATTCTAAATAATAAAGGAGTTGTGATTAAACATGGAAAATTAAGTAAAATTGTATTTTAGGGCTTCAACTTGCAAAAGAAAGACAATGAGGAGAAATGAGGAGAAATAATGACTTTTTGATCCTTCATGATATAAGACAAGAACTACAATCAAAATGTGATAAATGAAGAAGAAATGATTTATTTCATTATGTAGGGTAATACAGATGGTTTAATACCTTAAACTATAAACAAATAAAACTTAGAAAAATTAACCCAAAATGAGTAGAAATGAGGGCAAATATTTTATAGAATATAATAAAATATGTACACATTTTAAATTACAATAATTTAATTGCTTGAGAAAAAAAGTAGAAATAGCTGAAGCATGAAGTTAGTCCTTAAATTAATCCACATACTTAAAAGTACAAGTTTGATTTTTAAAATAACACTTAAAATTACAGGGAATGAAGGAAATTTTGGAGCAAATAGACACTAATTAAAACAATGATTTACATTTATGTTTTATACCATACCTATACTATAAATATTTTGAAAATTCATTCAATTTCAACAAGTAAAACAATAATGTTTCCTTTAAAATGAATGTAAAGCTGGAAATTTCCTGAAAGTAAAAGAAAGATAGTGTCTAGTAAAGAGTTCTCAAAAAAGCAAAATGCAATCCAGAAGCTAAAAAAATTAAAAGATCTGTGTGTAATACTGTCTAAACCACAAAAGTAGCAGAGGAAAGAAATATTTCAAAAATTTAATTTAACATACTGAGATGAAATGTATGAAAAATCTTACAACAGAAAATAGTTAATACAATGTTTGTGAGGAACAACTTCAAATAGGCAACAAAATAAATGCCAAGTAGGAAACAAAAATGGGAAGTTCAGATAGACTGTCAACCTAGCTTGTCAACCTAGCTTCTGAGAAGGCAGAGATTCAGAAGTTCAATTCCATCTTCTGAAGAAGAGTATTCAAGTCTTCATCTCCAAAATAATCAGCAAAAAGCAGGACTAACTTCCTGTTTCAAATAGAAGAATTCCAGCTAAGCAAGCAAACCAAACAACCCATATTCACTTTCTTATTTCAGATTTTTTACTTTAAGAATACTTAACATATTATCATTTGCTTGAATCTTTCTCTGAATATCTTAGTTGCATGCTGTGAGGTGTATTATCTCTGGAATTCATTTTCTCAAAAGCAAAAAGGCTTAAATTAGATGACACTTCAAGAACAGTCTTGTGATTTTTTTTTCTGTAATGTCATTAGAGTAAATCAGTTATAAGATTGAGGACTCAGGATATCTGGGAAGTTTTCTGGTTAAAGTGAGTGGTAGATTAAGAAAGCTGATAAACCAAGGTATTCCTCTTTTGCTGTTTGAATGGCCAATACATGATATCTTCCAATTTCCTTCCCATTTCCAAACCAAGAGTGAGTTTTAGGACTTACCTACCTAGGCTCCAATGTCCAACTCCACTTTGAACTGTTACCATTAGAAGTGCAAAGAGTAATTTAGAAATGAAAGGAAGATTTTATGGAATTCTAAAACCTGAGAATTTCAAATGGCTTTATGCAACAATATACCATATATACCATATATACAATATACCAACAATATACCTGCTTATGTGGATAATGTTAAGAAGCAGATTAAGTTAGGATATTAGGGTAAAAAGGAAAATGACAAGACATAAGTGATCAATGCATTGGGATACTAAATACAAACCCAGTTATTTTGTTGCTTTCTCAGTATGCAATGAAGTCTCCATCAGAGAGCAGGGACCCTAGTTTGCTTTTCGACTGCATTCAGGATGCTACGGACATGATGCTGAGGCTTTTATCTGCATGGTTGTTTTATGTCTTACGTGCATAGTTGCTAAATTTTTCTTTATGGAAGGAAAGTTATGTATAATTGCTCATCTTTCTGAACATAGACATCTGAACACATTTTTGAAGGACTGAAGTTGGTAAGTGGATGGAAGCATGCTCCTTCCCTAGATTAATAGAGAAGTTTGACACTCAGATGTCAGCAGAGATTTCTAACAAAAAGCAAGTCAATTTGTGTAGTTAATCCCTAGGAAATTTAAGAGTAGGAAATCATTTCTATTGAATGCATGGGGGAAAAGTACAGGTGTTGTATCAGTTAGACCGTCTCTACCTAAAAACAAAGAAATAACATAGAAACAAAAATCACCATGATTAAATGGCTTTAAAAACAATAATCAGTCACTGTTCATGTTTTCGAGCATGCTCAGATGTGGCTGACCTTGTGTAGGGTCAGCTGAGCAGCTGTTTATCTCTGCAAGTGCTCAGATAGATTGACACATTGGTTTAGCTACAAATGTTTCCTTTTCAATAATTTTTCAGGGACCAGTGAGTTAGTAGCCAGAACATATTTATCTTATGGCAATGCAAGGAGAAGCAGAAATATGTGAAGCTGACAATCCATTGCTTAAACATCTTATTAGTCAAATCTAATTCCAAAGTCACAGAACGCCTAAGTACAGTTTCCCATTAGAAAGAGGAATGGGAGTCACAATTCAAAGACCATGAATAGAACAGGAATAGAGAATAAGTCAATAACACATCATATTTAAGTCTAACATTTTAGCTTCAGTTACTCCCAAGCATCTTAAATTTTACAAAAACTATCTTCCTATCCAAAAACCCTTGAGAGTTTCTACAAATCCCCAAATCTCATGACTAATATCAGATCCATATCTTACCTATTTTTTTTCTCTTTTGTCGGTTGTGGAGCTTGAACTAGGGACCTATACATGGTCTCTGAGGTCTTTTGCTCAAGGCTAGAGCTCTACTACTTTAAGCCACTGAGCCATGTTGTTTCTTGGTTTTGAGTAATTAATTGGAGATGAGAGTATAAGAGGCACTTCTCTGCCTGTGCTGGTTTTGAACTGCGATCCTTAGATCCTAGCCTCCTGAGTAGCCAGCCACCAGAGCCCTGCTTACCCTTTCAAGTCTTTTGAACTACTATAAAACCTATGCACCTGTGTGCTGTCTACATACAACACTGAAGTGGAGATGAACATATTGTGATACCCACATGCTCCCTTTAGCACAAGGGAAAGAATAAAAGGCACCTGGACTTCTGTGAAGAATAGGAATACTGACCGAACTCCTACCACCACATATAATGTGTCCTAGCCTCTGGGTTCTATAGGAAAGTCTCCTTCACTAGGGGCATTGTGCTTCCAGAAGTGAGCTGCCCTTTGTGCTGCTAATGGATCTGCCCTCTACAAAGGTCCTTTATTCTCTGTTATCTTCCTTAATGACTTTAGAGACTTTGGAAATCAGGTACTGGGGAGGGGAGGGGGATTCTGAGCAACTTCATCAGAGTGCTTTTGCCCATGAGATACTAGTGAAAGTTATTTTTTATGTCCAAAGCAATCTTCATCTTTTTTCATCCTAGATGGTTGTGCTCAGCTGCTCTAATAGATTTCTCTCAAAAATGTGATAGGCTTCCTGTGAATGTGGCTCCATATGAGTCTGGTTCCAAAAGTTAAGACATGATTTACTCTGTATAGATTTAATTACTATACTTTGGGTGTTTCAGGGTTCCATTGGATAACTATATTGTATTTCTACAAATTATTTCTACTTTTAAATCAAACAGGAAGGATCTATGTATGTGTGTGTCTGTGTGTTTGTGTGCTTGTCTGTGTATATAACGTTCAATCTTTATTGTTAGACCTATCTTTGTGAAAGATCCTTAATTTTAGTCTGAGTGTTCAGACTATATTTACACTAGAAACATTTAACCTCATGTAAGGGCTAGAGAAAAGAAGCTTTTGTTTTTGTTTTGTTTCCAATTCATTTTTTAAATGAGGCACATTCTTTACTGAATTTCTTTCTTTCGTATAGATATTTGAGCAGGCATAGTTCAAACACACAGCCTGCACATTCCTTTCAATATTCCCCATGGGAATCACCTTGCTGAAGATCTTCATGACCTTAGATATATAGCTTATATTTGACAATATAATTGTACCATGGACAATAGATTTATGAAATATTTACTTACATTAACTAACATAAACAAAGATTTTTTTTGGACATCTATAATGATTTCTTTACCTTCCACTCCCTGGCTTCCAAAATGAAACATTTTAGGATTTCATTATTCAAAGACTGTACCAGGTTTTATATTAACCAGACATTGCTATATAACAAAGCATTAAAAAGTCAACTGGGAGGTGAAGAAGTAGCTCAGTGGTAGAGGATTTGCTTTGTATTCACATGGCTCTGGTTTTTCTCCAGTAATAATAAATATTGTAAAATAAAACCCCACAAAATTCAGTGGCTTAAATAATAATTGTTTATTATCAGTTATAACTTTAATAGCTTCAACTGGGTAAATTGAGCTGGGTTGTGCTCTTCAATTGGAAGGTATTAAAATAATAGGGAATTTTTACCAATCTATTTACTCTGACAGTTGATAAACTTATTTCTTCTTTAGAACTAAGTACAGCTAATTTTTTCTCCTGTGTGTGTGTATGTGTGTGTCCATGTACATAATACTGGAATGTGAATTCAAGGCCTATTTCTTAGGCATGGATTTTTATCGCTTGAGCAATTTTGCCCCTATTCTAGCACTCTTCGCTTTAGAATTCGTCTACCTATGTCTTCCAATGTAGCTGGGATTTCTAGCTTAAATATATACTGTACCTTACCTTAAATATATACTGTAGATAGAGATGGGATTACAGATTGTGAACTACTCTGCATGTATCACTTTTTAAATGAACTCACAATACAAACAATTTCATCTTAATTTTTTTTCTGATTGAAGTATGCCACTACAAATAGTACTGTACAAAAATACTGTACATAAAATAACTTGGAAATAAACCCTAGTTTCTACCACAGTGACTTTAAAATAAGAGATTATGGGCATATATAATTAGAAAAAGAAATATATATTTAAAACACAGATACAAAATGATAATATATCAATTGTATAACTTCCTATCCATGAAGTTACAAAAATTTACTCAATAAGTTTATGAGATGGAAAATCAGAATAAGCTTTGTGATGATGGATAATAAAAGATGTTAAAAGTACTTTTTCCTTAAATATGTGTTATCAGTATAATACTGATGTTAAAATATTAACATCAGTCTTCATTGATTCAGTTCCTTTAGACAATCTTCAGAATTTTATACACACTGAGGAGTCATGAATATATTTTTAAGGCAGAAGAGTTCTGAGCTGAGGTCTTCAACTTAAACACCAAGGAGGAGAATTTAGCTAGCGATTAAGCAATAATATTCAAAGCAGATTAATGACTGTCTCAGAAAATTCATTGTTGTGCTCCATTAACCCCAACTTAGCAATTAATTCCCAAGGAAATGCCCTATGTGTCTGAGGTCATTTCTATGGCTAGAAATTACATGAAAGAAAACACATCAAACAGTTCATTGTCCCAAAGTAAGCTGCCATTATTAGATTTCTGATGCTTACTGTTATGTGTCAGTTCGGACTTGTCTATTAATTGATCAAACTTTTTTCAGAATATGTCTGTGAAGTTGTTAATAAATGCATTAATATTAGGATAACTAACATAGCCAGTTGGCCTGCTTATGGGTGATCCTTGCGCCCCATTTGAAGGACCAAATGGAATAAAACAATGACCTTCTTTAGAGTGAGAGACTTTCTCCCACCTTCCTGCCTCAAGCTGCGTCAGCATTTTCCAGTTTTTAGATGCTTCACAGAAGATTTGTCTTTTATTGGGTTCTTGAGCCTGGCGAAACCAAAAGTCAACCTGAGGTCTGACCTTTCATTGGCTCAGGCCTTCAGATGCATAGAGCTATAATTAACTGTAATTAGTTCTCAAGACAAATGGTGACACATAAAACACATTTTACAGATAAGAAAAAGAGTCAGTGTTTAATCACTTTGATACACATAGGAAGTGGCACTTACCTGAATGCAACTGCAGGTTTTCTACATTAAAGCCCATGTCCTTTGTGTAATAATGCCCACACACTTCCTGAATTTCCTTTTGAGACTAGTGTATGAACAGAAACTATTGCCAGAGCTTGAAAAAGCATCTTTTCTGATGTTTTAAACAGATATTACACAAAACATAGGGTGGAATTGACAAATAAGAATATATTTATTAGTTGGGTGCTGTTGGAGCATGCCTGTGATGTGTACTGGTCAGGAGGCTGAGACCTGAATGATTGAAATTCAAAGCCATCTAGACAGAAAAGTATGTAGGACTCCACCTCCAATCAGCTAGAAAAGAAGCTAGACTGGAAGCATAGCTTACGTGGCAGAGCATTTTCTAGGAAGGAAAGGAAAGGAAGAAAGAAAGAAAGAAAGAAAGAAAGAAAGAAAGAAAGAAAGAAAGAAGAAAGAAAGAAAGAAAGAAAGAAAGAAAGAAAGAAAGAAGAAGAAAGAAAGAAAGGAAGGAAGGAAGGAAGGAAGGAGAAGGAAGGAAGGAAGGAAGGAAGGAAGGAAAGAAAGAAAGAAAGAAAAGGAAAGAGAGAAAGAAAGGGAGAAAGAGAGAAGGAAGGAAGGAAGGAAGGAAGGAAGGAAGGAAGGAAGGAAGGAAGGAAGAAAGGAAGGAAGGGAGGAGGGAGGGAGGGAGGGAGGGAGAGAAGAGAAAAGAAAAGGAAAGAAAAGAATAACTATCTAGAAATAAACCTAACCATGAAAATACAACTGCAATGAGAACCATAAAACACTGAATCAGAAAAAATAAACAAAGATGACACTAAGATCAGTGTCAACCTGTCGTTCTCACTTGATTCGTTTCAATTCCACCTATCCCTTCAGTTTTGGCAGTCTCATTTTCTCATGTGTGATATCTAGGTTTAAAATTAAAAAGAAATGAAAGTTGAAGGACAGCTATCTGGAAAGAGACAGGAGGGAAAAATAGAGAGGGAGGATTACTATGATCAAAGTTCATCACATATATGTATGAATATGTCATGGTACCTTATTTTGTACAATTATTATCTGCTAATAAAAGAAAAAAATTGGGCAATACAATAGCATAAATAATGTCACATGATGTATTTCAACAAAAATGGAGTTTTGTGGGAGAGAAAATATGTTTAATGAGAGCTGAATATTTGTTACAAGTTTAAAAATATCTAATGGCTCTCTTTCTCTCTAATCCAAAATATGTTCACTTGTGAAGAACCATAAACTACCAAAGGTATGGTATAATTGCAGAGAATACCACCATAGCTCAGGATGATGCCAGATGATGAGATTTGAAAGTTCACACTGGGAGGATATTGTTAAATATATATATATTCATTTATTCATAATATATGTAATACAGACAGATAGATATAACACTATAGATAGATGGATAGATGTAACACATAGATAGATACATAGATACATAGATACGATAGATACATAGATAAAGACTATCATAAGTCTTTTAGGAAAGTTGGAAACTGATTGCCTTATTAATTTCTTAAAATTTTTCTCTGCTTTGTCAAGCTCTGTTTCTTCTTGAAGCAGAGTGAAACATGGCAAACAAAGTGATTTTGTTGTGGCTACCCCTGAAGTTGCTAGAGGGGTATTAGCAGTGATGGAAATAAAGAGGAAAGGGAACGATTTTCATGGAAGACAAGCACTTATTAATTGATTCTCATTTACTGCTCAGCCATGTGTAAGTCTCAGGAGAGACAGCGTCTAAGAAATCAAAGTCTAAGAAATCAAAAATGCCTTAAGATAGGGATTTATTTGTTTTGCCTGACGATTATTCTCGTTTCCATTTATTTTATTTCTGTTCTTGAAGATGCTGAAGCCTGGTTGGCAAGATTCTGTAAATTGTGTTCGTGTCTAGCAAAAACAGAATTATTAGAAAAGAAATAAGTTTGGAAATGCATTCCTAATATATAGGAAATTTACATAATAGCGCTCATCTGCTAGCTTCAATTAGGGTGGGTAGCAGACATTTTCCCTCAATTGCAACTCGAGCTGCTAATCCTTAGGTCACATTTACTAGCACTACCTCCGTCCCATGGATAATCGTTTTCTCACCTTTATAAAATATTCCACCTCCTGACCTGTCTTTCTTACCCACAGACATGATGTGATTCTTACAATGAGGGTAGATTTGTCATTAAATAATATAGACATTTCTCAGGTGACTCCATGTGTAAGTTTAAGGTGTATATAGTGATTATTAAATGTCTACTAGTGTTTAATTAAAATTCCCTTCTAACCCAATCCTGCAAAATAATACTTGCTCTTTATGTTGATGCCATGGGGTTTCGAACTCAGGGTCTCACGCTTGTTTGCCCAGTGCTCTACCACTTGAATCATGCCACCAGACCTTCTTGCTTACTTATTTTTCAGAGTGTCTCACATTTTTTCTTTTTTTTGCTCAGGGCTAGCTATAGGCTGGAAGCCTATAAGTTATGCCTCCTGCCGGAATAGGTTTATGGGTGTGAACCATTACATTTGGTTTGTGCTTCAAGATATATTCTTACTAGCATTCTTGCCCAGAACGGCCTTCAGCTTCAATCCTTCTATTTTTGTCTTCAAGCTAAGGTATGAGCCTTCATGCTTGGCCTTGGTTCATTCTGTTTTGTAGAATTTGAATAGTTAAGTGCCAGAGACAATGTGGCCCCAATAAATCAAGATGCTCTTAAGCAATATTGAAAATATAATACTTGTTTGCAAATTAAATTGCAGGCCCCAACTATTATAACCTGACTAGATAAAAATAACCCATATACTTAAAAAGAGTTAAATAGAAGCTCAAGCTTACTTATTAACATGTGAAAGAATTATACATATAATGAATTTTAATATAGTGCTTACTAGGCATATATTCTATATTCTACTCCTTTCTTTTGTATTTTCTTTCTCTTGATTTTTTTCTGTCATTTTATTTTCTCTCTCTCTTTTTTTTTTGCCAATATCCCTTTCATTTAAGAATCATCAATATCTTCTCTCAGTGCTGGTGGTTCAAGCCTCTACTCCTAGCCACTAAGAAGCCTGAAATGTAATGATAGAGGTTCATAACCAGTCTAGAAATGCAAATCTAAGAGAATCTTTTATTTCCAATTAACCAGCAGAAAGTCAGAAATGGACTGATAGAGTCAAGTAGTAGAGTACCACCCTAGAGTGGAAAAATCTAAGGGAGAACCTTATTCCCTGAGTTTAAGCCCTGCTACAGGCAGTGAAAATAATTAGTACCTCTCTAATTTAAAAGTAATCCAATATAGATTCTTAGTTTCAGCTAGAGTTAAATAAAAATTTTGACTGTATCCTCCGCTAACAGTCTGCAATCAGACTGAAGAGACTAATGGTCCAAGGATGGCTGGAATTTATCATCTTCCCTAGAACTTCTGGGGATATTAGTGAGAAAGCCATTCTATTGTGGCTGAGATTTTAACCAATAGGAAGAATATAAAGTGGGAGCAAGTGGTATTGATTATTCCTAATATTTAGACAAGAAAGGCTCCTGGAAAGGGAAGCAAATTCTGAGAAAAGCATTGATGAAATTGGCAAAACTTGATTCTGCTATTTCTCAAGAGTCTTCTGAAAATTTCCCATTATAATGGTCAAAGTTGTATTTTACTTAGGCTAGGGATGGGTTGATGCCAATTGTTAGTTAGAGCACCTCTGATTTATTAAGAGTTGATAACTTACAGTCTTACCTTGTCATTATTAGATACACTAATGAGAATGGTTCACTGAAGAACAGATAACTCAGTGAGTATTGGCTCAGATTAGAATGTTGGTCTGGTTTTTGAAAAGCAGATGGATTCACGACTGCTGGCTGTGTCTCTGTAAAATCAGAACATGAGTCCATAAATTAGGGACAAAATGTTTCAGAAGTTTGCAGTCTTTCTGTTGGCTCATGCTTTTGGAGATTCTAGCCCACAGTTTGTTTGCCCCATGTTTAGAGTTTGTGATGACACAGCTCATCAGGGTGGATATAAATGTTGGGGCAAATTTACTTATAAGCCAGAAATTATTTTTGAAATAAAAATAAAGAAGCTGAGCATCACAAAATTCCCTTCAACGATACTCTCAATGACCTCAAAAACTTCCACTAGACTTTTTTTCTTTTTTTAAATATTCTTGTTTTTGTTTTGGGGTGTGTGTGTGTGTGTGTGTGTGTGTGTGTGTGTGTGTGTGTGTGTGTGTGTGAGTGTTCTGGTCCTGGGTCTTTAACTCAGGACCTGGGTGCTCTTCTTGAGCATTTTGTACTCAAAGCTATAGAGTTCTAACACTTGGGCCACAGCTCCACTTCTGGCTGTTTTGTTTTTGTATGGAGGGGGAGGAGGAGGCTGCTTAATTGGAGATAAGAGTCTCATAGCCTTTCCTTCCCATAGACTTTATCTTTTAAAGCTTCCATCACCCTTGGGATTAAGATTTTACCATAAAAGATCAACAAGGTATACTTATCCAAATCATGGCACCAATCCTATTGACCATACAATTTACAGGAAATAAAAAAAATGAACAGAAAAGTTCCAGATAGGATATTGAATGCTGTGATGAAATAAGCAACAAATGTGGCAGTATGTGTCTTTGGTTCTAACTACTAAAGAGACTGAGCCAATAGGATTGCTTGAGATTAGAAGTCTTTGATCAGCCTGGACAATGTAGCAGAATCCTGTCCCCCAAACTAAAGCAAAACGAAGATAAACAGTTGAAACAATTATCTTCTAAAGACAGACAGTAATATTCTTTCTGATAAACTAGTTCTTTGTGTACAAAAATGACCATAAAAGATGTTGCATCATTTGTTATTCACTATGCTATAAGTATTTTCACCATGGCTAGTTTGAGATTACCAATAATTTGATAGCTATTTATAAGGTTCCTAAATATACGCACCCCAGTACAACATGGAGCCACTGTTGAGAGAGATAACATATTGGCATTGGCAAAGGAAAGTTTTTAGAAGAAAACAGGAGTCAGTGAAACAGAGAGAATAGGAAAGCATTGTGGGCAGATGGATCAGCACAGACCAATAGCTGAAGGTAAAAGCAAACATAGCATTTATTTGGGGGAAGCTGCCAGGAATTCATTATGACTTGCTAATACTCTGATACAGGAAGCAGATGAAAATGAAACTGGAGGAGTAAATGGACTCCAGGTGGCAAATGTTTGTGCTAGTCACAATGAGCAATTTGAACTTTATCCAAAGGCAATGGGAGATCATCAGAAGGTTTTTGTGATGTAGCATAACTATAATCAGAAGTGAACTTGAGAAAGTTTGGTCTTGTTGTCCTATGAAGTAGCAGATAGAAAAGTTAAAACTAAAAGCAGACACTCCAGTTGTTGAAATGTTAGTAATGCAGGTAGAATGGCTAAAAACTGGGCCAAGAACTGTGGCAAACTGGCATATGACCAGTGAGAATTTTTTTTTTAAACTTGGAGAATTAAGAAAGAACTGACAGTTTGACATGATGCCATTATAGAGAATGCAAAGGTGTTTTAAAGGTCATTTCATTACTTCTGTCTTAGAAACAAAACAAAAAAAAAAACTGTAGCTATCTGTAAGAATAGAGAGGGGAAGAAAACATCTCAAAATTAAAAAAAAAAAAGATTTTAGTCTTGCCCATGTTTTGTTAGAGGTTTCTTTGGGATATCATGATGGAGATACTTTTTTTATAGGAAGGTGTAGATAACAGGAACTGACCAAGAGTGAGCTGATTCTACCTTGGTAATCAAGATAAAATTATGTTTGACACCTTTTCCTCATCCATACATTTCTGTGGCCAAATGAAATATGTCAGTAAATAATCTGGTTAACTTAGGCACGGTGTGAAAAATCATTCCAATCAGGGAAGCCCACAAAATGTTTCTGGGATGTTTATTGTAAACTTGGTAGAGCAGAGTTTGCTGGAAATTTGGCTAGGAGTTAAATAGCAGAATAGGAAATGGCATGGTGTCCTTCGTAAAGAGAAGTCATGTGGAAGGGTACAACAGCATGAAGCTACATAGATTTGAAATGAAACTTGAAGGAGGGAAAGTGAAAAGGATGAAATCTGTGATAACGGTTCAGAAATTCCTAATGAATGAGCTTTTGTGCTAAGTTAAGGAACTTAAGAAACACGCTCAAAACAAGAATAGATTTGGTATATCCAATGACTGGACTCGATAGACAGTTCAAAAAGATAACATGAAAAACAGTATAAGATATTGGAAGGCTCTGAGACTGTAGGAATAAAGAGTTTAGTCAACTAACTTAGTATTTTATTATCCATAGTGGTTTAGTTCCTACAGTATAGATGTATGAATCTACTTTGCTCAGTTAGGAATCTGACCAGATCTTCAAGGCATAAAACATTAGAAGGACCATAATATTGACCATCGGAGAATCAAACAATTTTATAAAAGAATTCAGGGTGCTGCCAGGAGGAGGTTCTTGGAGAGATTAGACTGTGCAGAGCTTTCTGCACTTGCTGTAAGGAAGGACGAGGAATGAGTACCACTGCAAACTGCTGTGAGGAATCCTTTGGGAAAGCTCAGCAGACTCCTCAGGAAGACTTGAAGTAGCAGGTGTTCTTATCAACTGCCAGGCAATCATTTACTGCTTGCCACTAATCCTGTTAGGACTCTGAACGGCAAACGAAGTTGATATTCAGATAGTCCTGAGTGTCTGGTATACCCATATATGAAAGGCGACTTTTTTTTTTCTACAAGAAATGTTGCTTGCCTCATTGACTGAGGTAATGCTTCCTAGTAGGTGTCCGATAAATGTTAGATAAAGCTGGGTATCAAATAGACTTGATGTTCACGTCTTGTGGTGAAAGTGTTACTTCAGTCTGGCAGGGAAGAGAATCCAACTCCTGAGCTTGAATTTAAAAGGTGACTCTGAAGATTTTTTTTTTAATTGTGAGTAATGTTGCGATACAAACTAGTGATGTTAGATCAAGTGTAGGGAAAAAGAGGTAGATAAAAATGCATGGGGGTTTTGGATGAAGATAAAAAAAATCATCTCCTAGAGTCCCCATGATTGCAATTGTTTTCCTATTTGCCCATTAAACCACTGGTATAAAAGGAAGGACATTTTGGCATGTTGTATTTTTGGTTGCCTTGTAAATATTCAAATAGATACAGCATACTAATGATTTTCATTTCAAGGGATATCAATCCCTCTTTTACCAAGAATTACTTTCTTTATCATTTACATATTCTCTGCAATGAAATTTTTTACAGTTGAAGATGCGTTTTTTGTAACTCTTGTGAAGTGCTGCTGGTAAAGATTATTATTTTTTTTAATGTGACAATGTTACACAAGATGAGTTAAGATGAAAATAAATGCTTGGTCTATATAAGACTTTTTTACAGAAAAATATCAAATATTTCTTTGTTCTGTCATTACTGGACAGCTTAGCTATTAGGTCCCAACAATCATTCACAAGAATTTAATACCATGTTATATGTGATATTTTAAGAATAAAATAAGCTAGGGCACCCAGTTAAGATCTCTTATGTTACAAAATTTACTGAAGTATCTGAAAAGATTATAGGATTTCCTGTGATGGCTCATGTGCTCTCTTCTGTAGACATGTCTTCAAACTATAATCTCAAATTATAATGTGTAAGTGGATATTGACAATGTATATCAAGATGATTCTTTGTTCATGAACCTAAATGTTATTGCAGGCACAAAAATTTTGGTAAAATGTGTTTATTTTTTTAATTTAACCTTTAATATAGGAGTTAAAAAGAGAGCTTTTGATTCTACATACATTGGCCACAATTCAGATCTCAGCCAGAGTGATTTATGTGAGCAGACTTCCTGCTTTGCCTCTTGTAAGTTTTACGGCATTAGATTATACTCCTAAAACATTTGAATTGCTTTCATTCATAAAAGAGCATGGCTAATTGTTTTCTAAAGGAGTATCTGTAATATTAATTTTTGTATGTGATGTTTTTACTTTCTTATTTTTATTAGTGTTACAGTTAGAATGTTGATCAAATCAAATGCTTGGAAGGGATTTGCAATGGAAGTTTAAGGTGCTTTAATCTTCCCAAGTTCTGTAAGCCTCTCCAAGGGATGGTGAGAGAGTTTTTCCTTAACTCTGAAGGAGATTAAAAATTATCCCTCCAATTGTTCCCATTGAAAAATACGATGAACTCTATGCACATTGAGTATGCCACAGAAATAAGGTTCTGCCTTCTACATGGCTTTTGGTTCAGTGATATAAATTCAGCCAGCCAGCTGGGGCACCAATTTGAAATTTTTTAAATTAGAAACCCGGACCCCTATCCAAGACAATTGTTACAAAACTAAGGGAACTTACAAATAAATCCCTGCTGGGTGAATGTAATAAAACAATAGATGTCACAGATCTAAGCCCCACGTGGAAAATTTAGATCTCTCCAGTAAATCTCAGTTGGCCTGGCTTTGCATATCAGTCCCACATATTTCAGTGGGCATGCAAAGCTCTGGCAAAGGAAATAAATTGTTTTTCATTTCTTGCTAACTCCTTGAAAGCACAGATACAGTAAAACCAAATCCAGTCAATGTGTGTGTGCGTGTGTGTGTGTGTGTGTGTGTGTGTGTTTTACAGTGCACTAACATTTTTTCTCTTATAGTATCATTATCACATTCTATATTTTCTTCAACTATTCTCTTATGTTTGACATTTATGTCAATCACTTGGTATTTTAGCTAGCAGTCTGGACTGTTTTTCTTATATATCTAAATATATATATATATGTATATATGTACATATATATTCACAGATATCAGCTTTCCCTTTACTGTGAGAGATAGGATGACAGGTGAGAATTAATATGCACTAAGCATGTTCACTCTAGTATCATGTTGGCATATTTAATAAGCATAATTTTAGCTAACTTGGGTCATAATTCAATGATGGTGTTTACTGTTTGGGAATGAGAAAGTGTCCGTTTTTGAGCCATGTGTCTGATCTTGCATTGTAGGTGAATGATAGATCTGACCCATAACCAAAGCTTAAGTAGCTTCAAAAAGAGTGGGCTCTGTTGAAGGTACTGTACTTGCTCATGGTTGAAGATCCTGATTTCATTCATGGAAAGAAGTGTGTGTAAAGAAAAATAGTCATGCACAGCCCATCTCCAGGATCATTTCATCATTATATGAGAAATTGGATTCAAATATTTTTTTGGCCACTATAACTGATTATTACAAAGTTTAACCTAAACCAACAGCACCTCCAAGTATAGTCCTTGAAGTCCAAAGTTTGGACTCGGTCTCTTTAAGCTAGAATTTTCATGTCAAGAAGGATGTATATAATCTCATCTATTCTCTCTTCTAGTTTATAATTCAAAATCCCAGCCCTCTTCTTCCATCCTCAAAGCAACAGCAGAATGAATTTCTTCTAGAATATTAGTCTACTCTCCCCTATAGCCAAATCACCCTCTCTGCCTTGTATCTTATAGAATCCTGGTAACACAAAATAATATTCTTATTGCAAAATCAAATTCCAGACATATTAACTAGGAGTAGTTTATACATGGTGCTCAACTAATCCATTAATGGAAGCAAATAAATCTCTGTATTTCATTTTCAATGAGAGCAGCCTAACTGCTAGCAAAGGTGCCCGCAGTGTTTGGATGCAATATCATCAGAGCACCATTCTGTTTGGGGGAAGGGCAGGTCTCTCCCCCAATGGGGTCTCCTCTCTTGGAGTACCATTCTGTCCCATCATAACTGCAAACCCACTGCTTATACTTTCGGGGACATTTTCCAGTCCTAGTAAACACCTGGCTTTTTTCATAATTGTCACTCATTACAAAGAGCTGAAGGTTGTTTCTGAAACATATTCTTCTATATATACATTTCTGTGAGTTAATGTCCATTTAAAAACACCCCAAGCTCTTTTAAGCTTACCAGAAAAAGAACATAAAACCAAGCTATGTGTCCAGCTATAGGGCAGGATGAATACAATCTCGCACAAATCAGAAACGAACTGGAAGGGAAGGAATGAGGTCAGCACTAGGATCATCAACAGCAAGAGCTACTGGTTTTTCTCCCACAGTCTCCATTCAAAGTGATTTAGATGTAGTGGCTGCCAAGATCTGTCTGCTCTCTCTTTTCAGTTTCAATTGCTGAGATCAAGAATTTGGCCCAGACAGAAGGCCAAAGTCCATTAGTTACCAAAACAAGTCAAGTAGGAGACAAACAGCTAATGGAGAGGCCTGTCCTGTGTCTTCATATGAGCTCTCCCTAAAGAGCAAAGGGCTGTGGTGAGGTATCTCCAACTACCTGGTGCCGTGTTCCAGAACCTTCCTAAAGAACACAACACTTAATTCTTCATTGCCCAAGGACTTGCTAGCCCAGGATGCCAGGCTACTAGAACTCCATGAGCTTGCTCAGAGAAAGCGATAGAGCTCCGAGTGTAACTCCATTGTATTTGAACTCCAAAATCACACACACACATACACACACACACACACACCAGAAATGAATACTTAGTTTTAGTAGCTATTTTAAAAAATCAATTAAAGGATGTGGGTAATCAGCTAGACTGTGTGGTATAGGAAAAAAATAACTAATAGATGTATTAAAGTGGAAAACAGATAATTTTTCAAAATAAGAAAGAGGGAATTGTCAAGTCAAATACTGTGTCAAAGTGTAATACAAAATATTTTGAAATTTGGTTGTACTTTAGAAAAAAGGTTTATAAGTAAATCATCAACCAGGATTTACAGGTGACAGTTGTAAAGAACATAGTATTTGTTGAAATAAATTAAAACATGTAGTTCTATGAATAACTTATGGATGGCACACCCTGTGTTTGCATTGTGATCAAACATTTGTTACTAAATCTAAAGATGTTTGCATCTTTGTAGGATTTGGAGTCATTTGTTTTTTATTCACATACCTGGAAACACTTCATATATTGTAAAAAATGGAGGAGGAAGTGTGGAAGGGGGGAAATTATGACAAGAGGGAAAGAGAGAAAGGAAGGAAAGAGAAAAGAAGGGAAAGGAAACAAGAGGAGAGGAGTGAAGTGGAGAGACAGACAAAGGGTAGAAATAGCAAGTAAGAAAATAAACGGAAAAAGACATATGGAGATATCCAAACTGTTTTCTTCATAGGTATTTTAATATTCAATGTTTTCATCCATTTTAGAAGCCACGCTGGCCACTTTTAAGAACTTGAATTTGCCCCTCCTAACTGCTCCCAGGAGAGTAAACTGAATTTCAGTTAACTTGAGCTTCTTCTCAAATTGGGATTACTGTGCACTTGTAAGATATCTCTGAGGCCCAATTGGAATTCCATTTCTATGGAGATTAGATTGGAACCTGCAACCAGGAATAATAAAACAACATACTAATGTATTTCTTCTCTCAAGGACTGTTATAGGGCATTTTCCTCTCCTTGCTGTGAAGTGTTATTTTTGGAACTTCTATGTTTATTGCGTTTCGCATGATAGTGCTTAGAGAACAAACTGTTTCTTTGATTCACTGTCTTCATTAGTGCCCCAGTAATTAAAAACCGATGTTTACTTTTGTTCCCTTGAGTTTACTCCCTCTCCCTCCCCACACCCATTTGGTCCATTTTTCATTGGGTTTTCCTTTTCTCTATTCATGAATTGTTTTGTACTTTACTAGTGATTTGTGCAAACATGGGTTAAAAGCCAAGTGAGAAAATGAGAAGTAAGCTAGAGCAATTGATGACTGGGTATTTCCTTAATGATTGGTTTCTTCAGAGTATTATCTTTTGCTATCCTTTCCTCCTCTCCCTCATACTTTGGTTTCAATCAGATTTACAACAAATGGGGGGAAATTATTAAGATGACCTTCATTTTGCCAAGATAAATACATTAACTCTGTGTAGAAATAGGATTTTTGAGTGAAGATGATTCTGGTGAAAGTGGTACCTAGAATTCTATAGAAAGAATTAGCAGGGTCTTGGAGGCTGAGTACCCATAATCCTAACTACTCAGGTGACTGAGACATGGAGGATCTCAGTTCAAAGCCAGCTTGAGCCAAAAAATCTGTTAGACTTTGACTTCACCTTAACCAGAAAAAAAATATGGCTCAAATGAAGGAATGCCAGTTGTGAGAAAGAATGCCAGTTGTGAGAAAGAAAGCCATGTGAGCAAATAAAGGCTTCGAGTTCAACCCCAATATCAGAAAGAAAAGAAAGAATGGATATTATTTTCCTAAGTACTTTTTCTGTATTTGAATGCATTTTATATTTAGTGTCCCCCTCCTGTAGTCTTCCTACTTACTTCCAAAATTTCATACACTTATCAGTTAAAATTTCTCCTGCACCTAAAGATGTTAACTGCCCCCATTGAACAAATACTAAGAATCTGCTTCAAGAGACTATGCTAGTGTCCAGTATTATGGAGCCGGTAAGATGTAACCAATGGGAACATGAAATATCACCATTGGAATATAAAAGCATTAGGGGGCTTATCCAAAAAAAAAGGTTAAAGAAAGAAAAGAACAGAAAAGAAAAGAAAAGAGAAAAGAAAAGAAAGGAAAAAAACCAAAATTATGATCCACATCAGTAACAAACAACAGCGTGATCAGCATGCAATAGACTAGCTGTTTAAACTTGAACTTGAGTGCTATTACAGGATCAGTGACTTTAGTGAAACTGCATTAGAAAGTGAGACAGAACACAAAGGAGCAAGATACAAGTATAGTTGCCTGTAGGCAAGAGAAGACTGATAGAACCTAGGTGAATTTTTATCCCCAATTTCTTCTCTTTCCTTATTAACATAGTTTTATAATATAAAATAATAAATTTAGTCAGCTAACCATATACCATTTTAAGTTTGTGCTTCACATTTTATGTATTTTGAAATACAATCTTATGGTAGAGAAAATTTATGCAATACAAAATTTGTGTAATAAAATTTTAAACTCTATTACAAAGCCATAGTAATCAAAACAGTTTGGTACGGCCACAAGAACAGACCTGAGGACCAATGGAATAGAATTGAAAACCCAGAAATGAACCCACAGACCTATAGCCACGTAATTTCAATAAGGGAGCTAAAAAAAAATAGAGTGGAAGAAAGACAGCCTCTTCAGTAAATGGTGCTGGCAAAATAGGTTAATCACCTGTAGAAAACTAAAGCTAGATCCTTATATATCACCCTGCACCAGAATCAACTCCAAATGGATCAAAGACCTCAGGGTCAAAGCAGACACTCTGAAAACATTACAGGATGGAATAGCAGAAACCCTACGTTTCCTTGGCACAGGCCAAAGTTTTCTTAATAGAGACCCAGAAACACAACAAATCAAAGAAAGGTTGGACAAATGGGATTGCATGAAGCTGCAGAGCTTCTGCATGGCAAAGGACATAGCTAGCAAGATCAATAGAAAATTCATGGATTGGGAGAAGATCTTCACTAGCCATACAATGGACAAGGGTCTCATATCTAAAATATACTTGGAACTAAAATAAATTTTTTCTATCTTGTTGCTGTAAAGAGATATGTTATAAAGACAGAGCCATGTCTATGTATAAATAGATATAAATAGGGATAAATAGCTATTTTCAGGCAAGTAGGTTGACTTTTATTTAAGCAAGAGAATTAAAAGTTCTACTTTTGAAAATAATTGTAGAAGAGATTTATATATACATAAGAATATTCAGGCCATTTTTTTCCCTCTGTGCCAGTCCTGGAGGTTGAACTCAGGATCTGAGCACTGTCCTGAGCTTTTGTACTCAAGGCTATCATTCTACGCTTGAGCCACACCTCCACTCCTGACTGTTTACTGGTTAATTGGAGATAACCAAATTGGACTTTCCTGTCCCCGCTGGCTTTGAACTACAATCATCAGATCTTAGTCTCCTGAGTTGCTAGGATTTCAGTTGTGAGCCACTGGTGCTTGCCAGGACTGTTTACTGGCAAAACGAGTAATGACTGCCATGCCTACCATTGACATGGTTTTACATCTACACTCCCAATGAGTTTTAGACAATAACATTATGTGAGGACTTGTAAATAATTTGAATGTGCAATTATACAGTAACTAAATGTGGTTAGATAGTGTCTTATTTCTTTTCTTTCACTGTGTGCTAACATTCTGGCCCTCTCTGTGGATGTATAGTACCCTCTCTTTGGGGTTTTCCTTTCTCCTCATAAATAATGTGACTCTTATTTTTCAAATAGCTCCTATTCGTATATGTCCTTTGGTTAATTTCTGTCTAATTCTTGATTATTGTCTATAATGTCATCTTTTTGAAAATAAGTTGTACAAATATCCTATATATTCTCTTTATCAGTCTTTACCAGGAGCATATATTGTAAAGATTCCACTCCTCAGTATGCATTTTCTTTGTTGTTATTATTGTTGTATATTTCAATGATACATACATTACTGTATTTTCTTTGGGGATTTGTGCAGACACAGATGCTTAGTCAAGATTGCAAGGATTTTTTTGTTTGCTTTTACATAACCATCTTATTGGTCTTGGCTTTTATACTTTGATTTAATTTTTGGTTCAATATTTCATTGAATCATGAGCACCTTTCTTGCAAATTAATTGCACATATACTTACTGTGGGGCCATATATGCATACTTGATTCCTATTCCATTGTCCACGCAGTCATTACGTTCACAAATCAGTGAATTGCATCCTTTTGGCCTAGGACTTTGATTCAGTTCTCCAACTTTGCTTTTCTTTGGCAACATTTGGCTTGTTCCATCTTTATCATTTGTAATTTCATGTAAATTTTATAAATATCTTTTCAATTTCTTAAAAGAATATGATCTTCTCTGCCAAATTTTTGCATCAATCCCATAAAGACTAGGAAGGAGGTGAATCAGGGGACATTCATATGATAAAAATAGTTACTGAGAGACAAATTAACAAACTGCTGATACAAGAATGAAACTTATAAGCTTATTATTGCCTGGAGGAAATTAAATTCATGACAAAATATTGTATATTAACAATGCATAATAGTAAGCTAAACTTCTATGTGATGCTACAAATCAAGATATTACTCTGCAGGGATGAAAGCAGTTAGTGGGTTTTGGGATACTAAGAAGTGTTTTGTTTTGAACTTTTTTTTTAATGCGCTACCACTTGAGCTACACCTCCATTTCCACTGTATTTTTTTGTTTTTGGTAATTAATTTAAGATAAGATTCTCACAGATTTTCTTGCTTTGAACATCAATCTTCAGATCTCAGCCTTTTGAGTAGTTATGAGCCACTGACACCTGGCTTTAGAGATTTTTATTGTGTGTTTGTTTGACAGTAGTGACGTTTGAACTCAGAACCTTCAGCTTGCTAAGAAGGCACTCTATCACTTGAACCATGTCCCCAGACCTTTCTTCTTCAGCTATTTTTCAAATAGGGTCTTGCATTTGCGTTCAGACTGACTTCAGATTTCAATCCTCCTACCTAATTCTCCCAGTAGTTATAATTATGGGCATGTCTCATCCTGCTTATATTGTTTTATGAGATTAGAATCTGGCTAGCTTTTTGTCTGTGTTGGTCTCAAACTATAAGTCTCTTAATTTCCACCTCTCTAGTAGCTAGGACTATAGCTGTGAATTTAAATATAAGCAATGAGGAAGGAGAACAAGGCGTTTGCCTCTTTGCTCAGGAAGAAACATAGTTGGCTCTTAAAAATCTTTTGTAGGGCCACTTAAATTTCTAGGCAGTCCTAGGCTGCCATTACAGCTCACCTATTTGTCTATGATGAAATTTTTTAGTCTGTGGCATTCTGTCACCTGTTGTAATCTTTACAAAACTTAGTGTTAGAAAATTTAGTAGATGGAAAAGCAAAGTAGTGGTAGCCTGGCCTTAGGAAAGAGTTCAAAATCTCAAAATGCAAAGGATTGGGGACATTGCTCAGTTGTTGAAGCACCTGCCTAACAAGCACGAGCCCTGATTTCAATCCTTAATAGGACCAAAAATTGAAAAAAAAAACTAACTAGAATGTCCACTATTATAGATTCTCATATTTGGAAGGAGAATCTGAAAGCTACGTGACTCAGATATTTCTATGACGCTTCCATTGAGCATTGTCTCAAAAATTCCTCCTGAAACCACATTTCAGATATTTGTTAGTATTCTTTGTCTCAATAAGATAGTTAAGACATAAAAGTAAAATCTCCTGTTGGCTACTAGTGGTTCATACTTGTCAGCTTAGGTACCAAGAGGCTGGATCATAGTTTGAAGAAAGCTGGGAAGAAAAGTAAAGGAGGCTCTATCTCTAATCAACCAGTAAAATGTTGGATTGGAAGCATGATTCAAGTGGTAGAGCAGTAGCCATAAGAAAGCAAACTGAGAGCTATACGACGTAAGTTCAAGCCAAGATACTAATGTTGGCACACTCACAGACAGACAGACAGATAGACAGACAGACAGACAGACACAAACACACACACACATCTTTTATACATCTTCAAAACACTTGAAGACATTTCAACTGTTCTGAATATCCTCTCTATCTGCTTTATTGGCTTCAAATAATTTACATATTTATGAGTGTAGAATGTTGTTCATTACTTTGCTTCTCATCTCTATTTGGGCTTTGCTTTCTCAATCTTTCTCATTAGGTTTTATTCATAGAACCCTAAAACTACCTGGTTTGCCAATCTTGTATTATTAAACCTTTCCAAGGATGAAAGACTATGGAAGACATTTCTGCTCTCCAGATGAAAATATATAGAGACCTAGCTAAAGTGCATCTATTTTCAAAAGGCCTCTGAATGGAAAACTTGGAGTTGGAAAAGATGTAAAGAGAGCTCAGCTTCTACCTGTGTTCCAGGTTACTTGTTGTGATTTTTTTTTTGTTTCTCTGAGCTTTCATTTGCTCACATAATAAGACAGGAGTTTTGAAAGCTAGTATACGTGAAATCACTCTGGAAAGGTCATAGTTATATTCAATAAACATTACTTAACTCTAAATAACAAAAGAACATGAAGTCAATAATGTTGTCTTAACAACCTTTCAATATTTTCCAAAATGATGCTGGATGATAGTTGCCATTTTCTACTTCTAGAACTATTCCAGAACTACTTCTAGAAGGTGCGTTATTCATGCTCAGTCTGACTTCACCACCTGCTGTATACAGCCTCACTTGCAATGTGATCTTGGAAAATGGGATTTTTCTCTTTGGGGGCATCTAATTTAATCCATTCCCTCATCAAGTTCTAGGTTGGAGAGGAATAAACTCTTCAGCAAAGAATTATGATGTTGGAAAACACTAACGGAACACTTAAATATTCAGTTACCATTAAATTCTGATGAGAATAAAACCCACATTAACACCTAATTAAGTCACTGTGATTAGTGCCATGCAATGCATACTTTATTATCTTGAATTACTTAACATACTTTTATCTTTGAGCAACTGAGCTCATTAAAAATGCTATCTGCTGAACAAATCGTAAGAACTTTATGATGCAGTGTGACCGGCATCGTTAACTTCTTTAAATAGTTTTTCAAACATGGAATCTGGTGTAAATGCAGGGTTCTTCTAGGGGAGGGCCAAGATTGAAAAATAAATGTTGATTTGGTTACCAATTTGGAGGTTTGAGATCAAAACCAGCGTCAGGAGGAAAAAGAAAAGTCTACAAAACTCTATCTCCAAAATAACCAGAAAAGGCTAGACTGGAGGTGTGATTCATGTGGTATAATACCACCTGTTAGCAAGTAAAATGAACAATGTGAGCCTCTGAGTTAGCAAGTAAAATGAACAATGTGAACCTCTGAGTTCGTTCTCTGGTAGCTAATTGGAGGTAAGGGTTTCATTGACTTTCCTGCTGAAGCTGGTTTTGACCTGCAATCCTCAGATCTCAGCCTTCTGAGTAGCTAGGATTACAGGTGTGAGCCACCAGCACCTGGCTTTTTCATTCTTGATTGGGTCATTATTAGGTGCTTGAGTCTCCGAAGGACAAAGTTTCTTGCTTCTTCACAATAATACCTGATAGCACTGGATTTTAAAAGGGGGATTTAATAAATCCATTTTGTAGATACTCAATAAATAAAATGTATTAAATGAGTTCGTCTAGTGATTAGGACAAAAAGGTAGCTGAGCTGAAAAAGGCCATGGATTAGTGAGAAAAGACAGATAAACATATATATGTGTAGACATAGAACACTAAGGTTGTGATTGAAGTGATATTGCACATTAAGATAGGGTTTTCATAAGGTTCTTTTGATTAAAGATAAAAAAATTGCTGCATTTAGATTAGCTTTCCTGTGGAAGGAGAAACAGCAATGTTGGATCATGTAAGCGGGAATCTGGCTTAGGCAGGACTTGCTGGTTATCATGTCAGCTCTGTTTTGGTCCTTTTGTAAGAGGAGTGAGCATCAGAAATTGGGCATGTAGGATCAGGAAGGACAAAGAATTAATCTGTGATTGTGAGAAAGGAAAAGGAGGGAACTGGAGCCTTCGGCAAAATCCTCAAGGCAGGATGAGATGCTCATAGACAAGGTTAAAGCGACAAGAATCAGAAGAGAGGCATGGCTTGAAGGAAGTTTGCCACATATTCTAGGATCATGGCAGAGACAGAAATGGACACTCAGCAAATATGTATTGAGCAAACTGAAGAAGGCTTAGCCCTGTGCTGTGTGATAAAGTAGGCCAAGCAAGTTCTCCAAGTCTACAATAATTCCACGTAGGAAATGACAGAACTAAGGTGAAGAGGAGTAAGCATAACATAAATATGCCCTGAAAATACCAGCTTACCAAGGCTCAATCCAGGCATACTGGCCACATGGACAAATGATTAAAAGAGAGTATACTGAGAAACACACAACTATTACAAGAGGCTGACTATGTACTCAGGTGAGAGTCTTTACTCCTCTGCAGTTGAGCAAGGCTTAGCAATGCTAATGCCTTTTTCTAAAAAAAATAAATATAAAAGAAAATAATATAAAATAAAACAATAGAAGAGCGTTGGGAAGGAACCATTGGATGGCTAGAACAAAATATTAAATTAAAAAACTGAATACAGTGAAGGCAACACCCATGAAATCTTACCTGAATATATTACAGAATTATTAAAAACAAAAAACAAAGTCATTGTAGCACGTACAAAAAAAGAAAGATACAAAAATAAAATAGACCGATGCCACCAAAGGACACTAATTATTTCAAGAATGTTTAAACCAGACAAAGCACAGTGAGGCTTATTTCTGTATAGTCTCTAACCATGTTAACTGAAGTAGAAGAAAATTGTAGTTCATGAAGTTCTACACCTTTCAGTACAGGTGTTGTAAGGTGTGCTACTTACGTTGAAGAGAGTATATTTTCACTGACAAAATCCATTGCGTATATCTGTGTTGCTTGTGGAACTGACCATCTCCATTAAACCTAAAATATCACCATTACCCGATCTAACCCTTTTGTGGCTCTTTTCATTGAACTCTTCTTGCCCTAAAGGTAACTGGGCTTCTTATTTGTAACACTGGAATTTAACCTTACCTGTTCTCAAGGTTCAAGTGGTTGGAACAACACAGCATATAGTTTTTCTGTATATTACTTAGTCTCCTCAATCTAATTTGAGATTATTCATTCCTTACATTTTTTACTTACTTCTACTTTGTGTTTGATGATACCACAATTGCTGAGCCATTTTCTAGTGGACAGACATTTTTGTATTTTTATTTATTTATTTTTATTGTAGAACTGGCCAGGCCCATTGTAGAATCTGGGATTCAATTTCCAAGCCTCGTTTCTGTTCTCTTCTGGGTATATATTTGAATTCTCCTCAGATAAAAACGCAGAAGAAGTGAAATTTCTGTTCTATAGCATAGGTATCTGTGTACTTAATTAAGGAACTCTTAAGGTTATTGTGCAGTCTTATACTTCCTTTTCCTTTTTTTTTTTTTTCTGTTGGTCATGGGGCCTGAACTCTGGGCCTGGGCACTGTCCCTCAGCTCTTCAGCTCAAGACTAGCACCCTACTATTTGAGCCACAGTGCCACTTCCAGCTTTTTTCTGCTTATGTGGTGCTATGGAATGGAACCCAGAGCTTCATGAATGCAAGGCAAGCACTCTAACACTGAGCTAACTTCCCAGCCCCTACAGTCTTAGACTTCTAACAGCAATAACTCAATCCTTACTAACATCTGGCATCACCTACATGTTAGAATTTCAATGTGTGTGTGTGTGTGTGTGTGTGTGCACATACGTAGTACAGTGTTCACCCATTTAAAAAATATATAAATTGCATTTCTCTGATCCAAAAACTACTTGTGTGTTTACTGGCTGTTTCTATTTCTTCTTTTGAAAAGAATATCCTCAAGGATTTACCTTTATTATTTTTTTATTGTAAAGGTGGTGTACAGAGGGATAACCGTTACATACGTAAGCTAATAAGTGCATTTCTTTGTTACCCCCTCCCTCATTTTCTCCCACTATCCCTTCTCCCTAACTCCCCTCCCCCACCAAGTTGTAAAGTTCATTTCCAATGTAGTGTCTAGTGAGTGTCAATGTTTCATTAGTTGAACCTTTGTGCTGCCATTTCTGATTCCCCTCCCTCTCCCCAAATCAGATAAACTTATATACAAGACAAAGTGTACAGAAAAACAAATGGTGACAACAGGGCATTAACCAAAGGATAAAAAAAGAAAGAGAAAAGAAGTAACTGCAAACAGTATATTATAAAAACCTCATTTCCATTTCTTGGAGTTCACTTTGATAAGCTTCATTTTATTTTGTCATGTGCACCTAGCTATGGGGCTATTGTGATCCTCTACTAAGAATATCACAAATATAGCATAAATATGCTTATTACAAATGGGGGAAATATGAAACCTACGTTTCTTTGGGTCTGGCTTGCTTTGCTTAATATAATTTTTTCCAAGTCTTTCCATTTCCTTATGCATGAAGTAGAGCCTTATATATCACTATGCACCAGAATCAATTCCAAATGGATCAAAGACCTTAATGTAAGATCAGATACTCTGAAAATATTGCAGGAAGGGATAGGGGAAACACTAGGGCTCCTTGGCACAGGTTAAAACTTCCTAAATAAAGATCCAACAAATCAAAGAATGGTTAGATGAATGGTATTGTATTAAACTGCATGGCAAAGGACATAGCTAGCAAGATAAATAGAAAGCCCACAGATCAGGAGATCTTTCCTAGCAATACAACAGACAAGGGCCTCATATCTAAAATATACTTAGAGCTCAAAAAATTAACTCACCCCCAAAAACAAATCCTCAAAGAAACAACAATCCCATTAATAAGTGGGCTAAAGACTTAAAGAGAGACTTCTCTGAAGAGGAAATAGATACATAAAGAAATGTTCAACATCTCTGACAATGCTTGATAGGAAATGTACTCATTACCTTGCTCATGTAACTGTATCCCTCTGTACAGTATTTTCACAATTAAAAAAAAACTTATTTAAAAAAGAAAAGAAAAGAAATGGAAATCAAAACTTTGAGTTTCCACCTTGTCCTAGTTAGAATGGCCATTATCAAGAAAAGGAGTAATAACAGATGCTGGTGGGGATATGGCCAAAAGGGAATGCTACTACACTATTGGTGGGAATGTACACTTGTTCAACCACTCTGGAAAATAGTATGGAGTTTCCTCAGAAGACTAAACAGAGACCTCATCTATCACCCAAGGATTTACTTTTTTTTCCTGATTACTTATAGTGGAGAAATGTGCATGTTTGTTTGAGAGTGATATTATTCTTTCTGTGTGTTTCTATGTATGTGGCATGAGTTAGGGGTTTCTATATAGGAACACAAATTCCATCTGTAGTCATGTATTGAAAAGAGACTGTTTTATGCTTTTTATTGTAAAAATACTGTACAGAGGGGTTACAGTTACTTGAGCATTGTCACCTCCTCCTTTGTTTTTCCCCTACCATCCCATCCCTCCATACTTCCCCAACTCCTCCCACCCCTTTTATTCATTTAAGTACATTGGTACCTAACGTGGTTAACCCAACATCTTCAAATGAGTACCTACAGTTTTAGGAGAAAAATTTGTTCCGTATGTTATTTAATGATAGTTAAAAGGGTAAAACTAAAAAAAAATCTAACTTTATTGCATTATACATCAGTGTCTTTTCCATTCTGATTTCCCTATAGTCTAAAATATTTGTTTATTATTATTCCCTATAGCCCTCTACGAAATGTTACTGTCACAAATACGTCATCGTTTAATGTACTATATTAAGATTTACTTTACATATAAAAAATAAGAATTTTCCCTTCCCCCAGCATCTTTATCACCTTTGGAAATGTGTACAATAGAGCAGGGAAATATATGAAAATTGATTCATGTTAACTTATGAGATATGCATTGTTTCTAGTTCTGGTGTGTTGGGAAATAATATTCTATCTGATCAGATTCCTGATTTATTCTACTTGTTTAGTCTCTTATATGATTTCATATAAATTGAATAATTCACTTTGCAATCATTAGTATTTGGCTTAATTTTGCATGATGCTTTTGGAAATGTAGCCTAATAATTACTTCAGGTATCAGTTTTTTTTCACATTTTACTAAGTCAGATTTTGTTGTATGAGTTCATGATAATGTGTTTGCTCATTTAGCACTTAATATACATTTGAGTTATTTCAACTTTGGGGCTATTGCAAATAACTCTGCAGTGTATTTTTGCTTGCAAATCTTTTTTTTTTTTAATTTTATTGTGAAAATACTTTACAGAGGGGTTACAATTACATGGGCAAGATAATGAGTACATTTCTTATCAAGCATTGTAGCCTCCTCCTTTGTTTCCCCTTCCCATCCCTTCCCATCCTCCCTCTGCCCCCACACCCAATCCTCCTCCCCCCCCCCCACCAAAGTTGTAAAGTTCATTTTTCCACATAACGACTTGTTCACCTCATTGTTGCAATGGGTCCACCTGTATCCCTATTTAAACGATTTGTTTTTTCCCTTCCCCTCCACAAATTATACCAACTTCAAATACAGTGAAAGCAGGGGTTATACCATGGGGGAGGGACATACAAAGTAACAAAGAAATCATCTTATAAATGTGTTAGAAACAATCACCTGAAAAAAAAAACATTTGAATACATATCTTAGGGTTCATTTCCCTAATATGAACTTATCTGACCTTTTCTGCTTGACTCAGACATATACTAGGTATTGCAAATATAAGGGAAACCATGGGACCTAAGTTTCTTTGGGCCTGGCTTACTTCACTTCATATAATTTTTTCCAAGTCTTTTCATTTCCTAACAAATGGGGCAATGTCATTCTTTCTGATGGAGGCATAGAATTTCATTGTGTATATGTAACACATTTTCTTGATCCATTCATCTACTGAGGGGCATCTGGGTTGGTTCCATATCTTAGCTATGGTAAATAAGGCTGCAATAAACATAGTCATGCTGGTAGCTTTAGTGTGGCCTTGTTTGTGGTCATTTGGGTAAATGCCCAAAAGTGGGATTGCTGGGTCATAGGGGAGCTCTATTTGGAGTGTTTTGAGGAACCTCCATACTGCTTTCCAAAGTGGTTGAACAAGTTTACACTCCCACCAACAATGCAGTAAGGTTCCCTTCTGGCCACATCCCCTCCAGCATCTGTTGTTATTAGAGTTCTTGATTATAGTCATTCTAACTGGAGTGTGGTGGTATCTCAGTGTTGTTTTGATTTGCATTTCTTTTATGGCTAGGGAGGTTGAGCATTTCTTCATGTGTCTATTAGCCATCCTTCTTTCCTCTTCAGAGAAGCTTCTCTTTAAGTCTTTAGCCCACTTATTTATTGGGCAGTTGTTTCGTTTCTTTGAGAATTTGTTGTTGGGGGATTTAATTTTTTGAGTTCCAGGTATATTTTAGATATGAGACCCTTGTCTGTTGTAAGGCTAGTGAAGATCTTCTCCCAATCCGTGGGCTTTCTATGGATCTTGCTAGCTATGTCCTTTGCCATGTAGAAGCTCTGCAATTTCATGCAATCCCATTTGTCCAACCTTTCTTTGATTTGTTGTGTTTCTGGATCTCTATTAAGAAAATTTTGGCCTGTGCCAAGGAGTCCTAGGGTTTCTCCTATTGCTTCCTGTAATGTTTTCAGGGTGTCTGCTTTGACTCTGAGGTCTTTGATCCATTTGGAGTTGATTCTGGTGCAGGGTGATATATAAGGATGTAGCTTTAGTTTTCTGCAAGTAGTTAGCCAATTTTGCCAGCACCATTTACTGAAGAGGCTCTCTTTCTTCCATTCTATCTTTTTTTTTTGTCAGCTTGAACTCTGGGCTTGGGAGCTGTCCCTCAAATTTTTAGCTCAAGATAGCGCTCTACCACTTGAGCCACAACTCCACTTCTGGCTCTATCTGTTTATGTGGTGCTGAGGAATCAAACCCAGGGCCTCATGCCTATGAGGCAAGCACTCTACCACTAAGCTACATTCCCAGCTCCTGCTGGCAAATCTTGAGGTCAAGTTTATTTTGCTCTCTCCATCTGTGTGTGTTTCTCTCTCTCCTTCTGATTCTTTCTGTCTCTGTCTTTGACTCTGTCTCTCTGTCTCTGTCTCTCTCTCTGTCTCTGTCTCTGTCTCTCTCTTCTCTCTCTCCTCTTACCTCCATCCATTTTTCTTCTCTATTTTCATATAACTTTTTTTTTCTTTCCATATGTTTTTTCTTTCCATATGTTTTCTTACATTTTAGGGGTAAGACCTTATGTCCTTTAGCTGCTAAAGGTGAGCATATTCTCCACAACTAGATGCCTGTCCCTTTTCCTTCATTACTTTTCTCTCTGTTCTTTAGATTGAGTTATTTCTAGTTATTTATTTTGTAGCTTACATGTTCCTTCCATACTACCCAATTGATGTTTTTCCCACCCTTTCTGTGACTCTTTACTTTGAAGCTTTTGTATTACTCTATTTTTCCAGAATATCTATTTCTCTATTAGATTCTCTACACACATTTGCTTTTTAAATGCTTATTCACATATTTCTCACATACACACAAGCAACTTTTACACTCAACATTGTGTTGTTTCTTCAGAATCTTTTACTTGCTAATGCATTACCTTTATCTGTTTCTGTGCACATCTAATAAATTTCTATTGACGAGCAGCATCTCCTGCCTCTCCTGTATTCAGTATATTCTTGGTTTACCTTGAACCCCCCTGGGTTCAAGCTATTTGCTGTCTTCTCCTTGATATGCATCTGCTAATAATTTTGTTCTGTTATTATTCCAGATGGTTATTTAAAAAAAATTCTTCTCCTGGCTTCCAGTGGTTCCTTTTGTGCCAACAATTTTTCATTCTTTGTGTGTTGTGCTTCTGGGGAGAAGGGGGTTTTATTTCATCTTCTGTGCCATTTCTGCATGGACTCATTCCTATCAAGGTTTCTGCTGCCTGAGTTGGATATGGCTGGAGAATGAGCTTAGGTCAGAAAAGCCTCAAACATGCATATCTGTCTGCATGTAGTTGTATCTGTCATGTGAAGGTTTACCCCTGCTTTCCTTCATGCCTCCAGAGCCTCCCTTGACACAAAATTGTAATTTTTAAAAAAGTATGTCAGCAAGCTGGGTGCTGGTGGCTCATGCCTGCAATCCAGGAGGTTGAGATTAGAGGATCATGTTTCAGAGCAGCAGGGGAAGGCAAGTCCCTGAGGCTCTTATCGCCAATTATCCACCAGAAAACCTTAAGTGGTGCTGTGGCTCAAAGGGTAAAGTGATCACCTTGAGCTGAAGAGCTGAAGGACAGCACCCAGGCCCAGAGTTCAAGCCCCATGACTAACCCAAAAGAAAAAAAATATGCCAGCAAAGGAATTAAGTCCAATTATCAAATATCTCACTGTTAAGATAAAAGTGCATGCCAGATTTCTTCTGCATATTTCAGCAGACTCTTGTCCATGAACTTATTTCCAATGTCTGTAAGTCAAACTGAACTGCAAGTTTAGCTCCCAAATTTTTCACTACAGTGCTGAACCTGAAAGTTAGGCTAGAATATTGGGCCCAAATGCCACACATTTACAACTCTTGATGGCCTTCCAATTGTTGATTTGGAATCAAAATTCTTCTATGGACTCTATTAAGAATTTCTTTTTTTTTAGTTGGCTGCCTGCTTGCTTGCCTGCCTGCCTGCCTTCCTCCCTCCCTCTCCTTCCTTCCTTCCTTCCTTCCTTCCTTCTTTCCTTCCTTCCTTCCTTTCTTCCTTCCTTCCTTCCTTTCTTCCCTCCCCCTCCCTCCCTCCCTCCCTTCTTTCCTTTCCTTCCTTCCTTCCTTCCCTCCCTCCCTCCCTTCTTTGCTTTCCTTTCCTTCCTTTCCTTCCTTCCTTTCCTTCCTTCCTTCCTTCCTCCCTCCCTCCCTCCCTCCCTCCCTTCCTTCCTTCCTTCCTTCCTTCCTTCCTTCCTTCCTTCCTTCCTTCCTTCCTTCCTTCCTTCGTTTCTCTCTCTCTCTCTCTCTCTCTCTCTCTCTCTCTCTCTCTCTCTCTCTCTCTCTCTCTCTCTTTCTTTCTCTTTCTGTTCAGTCATGAGTCTTGAGCTCAGGACCTGGACACTGTTCATGAGCTCTTTGCTCAAGACTATTGCTCTACCACTTTGAGCCACAATGCCACTTCTGATTTTCTAAAGGTTAATTGGAGATAGAGTCACACAGACTTTTCTATCTAGGATGGCTTTGGACCATGATCATCAGATCTCAGCCTCCTGAGTAGCTAGGATTGCAAGCATGAACCACCAGCACCCAACTTAAGTTTTTTTTAAATTCATGTAGTTTTTGCATTTACTGTATGTTGACAGTTTATACAAGAGAACATATCATTCCTTTTTGCTATGAGAAGTTGTTTCTGTCTTACAATTTTCTTTTTCTTTTCTTTCATGACTTACTGAGTAAAATAAGGTGAGGTTTGCTAGTTTTTCACATTTAACCCTGCTACCTTTTGCTTTGTCTATGCTTTGGGTTATTTTGTTGGTGTGGAATTCCTTCTGTGAAGCTATTCTTTGTTTCACAATGAATCCTGGCTTCATTCTTAGAATTGTTCATCTTCAAATATGGGTTGGTTTATTCTCCCATAGTTCCCTCCTGTAGTTTCTCAATGTTTTTTTTTTCTTATCACCAAAATATTCTTACCACCTTAGAAACATTTTTGTTTGTTTTTTACCAATGTTGATTTTCATTTGGGGTAACACTTGACCATCCTCCCACCCACTCTACAACACACCAAACATCAGGTGTTGGGCTCAGTAGCCTCCTACACCATTTCTCTTGTTAACATTATCATGTACTAGAGATATTTCTAAGAGGTCTTTTAGTTGATCTCTTATTTTCTTGACCTTGGTGGCTTATAGAGATCTTTTTACTTCATTTGACACATATGCCTCTTATTTAATTTTGTCATTATTAAGTAAATTATGGCATTAGAATTCCTAAACATTTCCTTCTGAGCCAGGTGCACCTGTGGCTGAGGCCTGAAACCTCTTACTCAGGAGATCTAAGATTTGTGATTTAAAGCCGGCCCAGACAGGAAAGACTGTGAAATTAAGCACACACACACAAAACTCCAGGAATGGAGGTGTGGGTCAAGTGTTAGAGTGCCAGCCCTGAGCAAAAATGCTAAAAGACAGTACTCAGGCCCTGAGTTTTACTTCCAGTCCTAGGGGAAAAAAACATAAACAAAAAACAGTCTTCTTTTATGGTCATCAACTTTCTGTAATATATTTATTGCAGTAATCCATAGAAATGAAAGAAGGAAAGCTCCATTCTATTTTCCCAACTATGTTTTCTTTTTTAATTTTTTAAAAAAATTTTATTATCTTTATGGTGTACAAAGAAGTTCCCAATCTATGAAACAGTAAATGAATACACAGTGTCTGATAACATTGTCGCCCATCACTCCTAACCCAACTCTGTGTTCATTATCAACCAACTCCCTGGTCCCTTACCCTTTAGGCAGCTTTGTTTCCATGGTTCATCCTTGTCATTGTCCTGCGAGCAAAACACCCTTATCTTTTCTTGAACTGAAAAGAAAGCTTCTAGACATAGGTAAGACAAACTGTTTATTTTGTATTTTAATAGACAAGGTGTAAGGATCTATTTATGAGCACTGGATGTTAAAGATGAAGCTGAGATTCACCTACATTTTACTATTTGTGCATGTAACCATGTGTAGCTTACTTTATAAATCCTATATGATTCAATAAGCTTTTTTATTTCTCTAAGCTGGTTTTATATTTTGGTCTTCTAGGCAACTGACCAGTTAATAATATCATCAATCTTTCTCAGTTTTGAAAACTCATAACAAAAATTACATTGTATTGAATGAAGCAAATAGGGGGATGACATCATTGAAAATAAGTAAGCAAGAGTTCTTTAGGGTAATTCTGTCTGTACAACTAGATATTTGATGTCTTTACCAATGTATCCATCACCATTTAACTAAATGATTCGTGTCCATCCAATAGGCTAATATTAATTGTATTCATTAGTTGTATCTGAGAAAATCTTAAATTTACTTCTCTCTTGAGTTTTAGTTGATTAATGAGATTGAAAATATTACTGCTTGAATTGAAAACAGGATTTCAGTAACTATGATCTGCAATAATGAGATACTGTTTATAAAATCAAATTTACTAATAAATTATTATACAGTTGGGTGCTACTAGTCAAATCAGATAATTCTATTTCAAGAATCTACAAATGCAGATTTGTTTTGAAAAGGGTTAAGATGTATCATATAGGTGAAAAATATTTACCAAATAATTTCAGGAGAAATGCTGCATTTTTATTAATAGCATAACATATATGAAAGTATTTTAAGCTTAGTTTTTTGGTATGACCATACTGGAGTGTTTTAGCTAATCAGATAACATAATTAATAGAGTTGGCACACATATCCAAAAGAGTTGCCAGATTCTTAAGTATTTAGCCACAAAACTATACCTTATTCTGCCATTTTACACCATATAATTTAGTCTTTCTGCGATGGTTCATCCATCAGTCTACTGGAAACTCATGAGATGAGACAAGGGTCTGTTTACCATGAAATTCAGAACCACAGTAGACTTTGACAAGATGGCTGCAACAAAATTCTATTTTACAGAAAGAGATTTATTTGTATCCAGGTAGAAATTGTGCATACAAAATTTAAAAAATTACAAGGATTCTGTCTTATTTCTGTTTCTATCCCGAAAATGGAGTAGTGGTTTTTAAATGCTAAATATACCCAGCAAACATTTGAGAATAACTTTCTACCTGGGCATGCTAACACAAATTTGTAATTCCAGCTAGCTGAGAACAGGAGATCATTGAAATACAGCTTTGGGCCCAGCCCAGGCAAAGGCAGTGAGACTATCTCTCAAAACCAAAATAAAAAGGAAATGAGTGAGGGCATAATACAAGTGGTAAAGTGTTTGCCTAGTAAGAATGAGTGAGGTCTTTGATTCAATCAACAGTACTGCAAAAAGACACATAATTAAGAAATAAATAAATACACAAATACATAAATAAAATATAAAGTGTTTAATAAATAAATGTCTATGCACATATACACATACACAAATGCATAGAGAGATGTGTAAGTAAGTAAATAACTGTTCCAGTGAAGATCTAGGTCTCCACCAAATAAAAGTCCATTGTAACAAAACTCTGCCCTATTGAATCCCGGAATCTGTATTTGAAAACTATTCTGCTGTGAATGTTCATTACATTCTACTTTGTGAACAGTGGGATTTTTAACTTAGAGTTTCTGCTTGCTACACACTATATCCTACCATTTGATCAACATCCATTCCTCTTTTGCTTTGCTATTTTTTTTCTATAAAGTTATGTTTTTTCCCTGAGTGACTTTGCACTATGATTTTCTTACCAGAGCTTGAATTCTACATAGCTGGTATTACAGATGTGAAAAACTACAACTAAACTGTTTACTGAGATGCGGTCTCCATTCTTCTTTATTTTTCTTTTTGGCATAGACTAGCCTCAAATTATAATCTTTCCAGCCTGTACCTGCCAACTAACTGGAATTATCAGTGTGAACCACCACACTTAGCCCAGTATTTGAGTATTTAATTGCCCATTCAACTGGTGTCTGTCTCGTATAGCTATGACAATAACTCGCTTATTTCATATTTTTAATTGAAGAGACAATTAAAAAAAAAAAGATTTGATTCTCGCAGAGGCTGAGATTGCTTTCCTAGTCGCAATACCTACTGGATAAAAGAAACACTATTAACAAATCTGATGATTCAACTGATGATCTGGTGTCTTTAGGTAGGACAGTAATCACATAACTTGCAACCATTGTGCCATCTTCCCAGATAAAGTTATTTTAAATTAAGTGCCGATCCAAAGCCACGGAGCCATGATTTATCAACACTGATGGCTTAGGAGGAACTCTAAGTATAATTCTAAGGAGTTTTAGGGATAATTTTTGCTGTATACTCATGAAGGCTTTGAAGATACTAAATAATGTCAGCAGATTTCCAATTCCTAACTGGCTTCAACCGTAATGTTCATGAAAGCACCACAGAGCTACAATCAACACCAGGGATGGTTCTGTAAGAGGGAGGAGTAATTCCTGTTAAAGGCCCAACTTTTCAGAATGATAAGGCACTTTCGCTGCCTTACTGTAAATCCATCAGGTACCAATAAAAAAGCATCCGTGTTTAGATAGAAAATAGAACTGGGCTGTGGGATTAGGATTTACTCTTTTCTGCATCTTGGCCAGGGCATTTGAGGGTTAGAGAAAGGATGGGATAATTTTTGTTCAATCTCACCGTCAACTTATCAAGATACTTTACATCCTGGCCCCACTCACAGAATAATACCAATGACCTACAACTTTTGGACAACACTGCCCACACAATGGTTGCAAGGTTTTACATTTCTTCCTTGGCTATTATGAAGTTTCTCTTTTTTTGTTTTGTCAGTAGTGGGGCCTGAACTCTGGGCCTGGGCGCTGTCCCTCAGCTCTTCAGCTCAAGGTAGCGCTCTACCACTTGAGCCACAGCGCCACTTCTGACTTTTTCTGTTTATGTGGTGCTAAGGGGTCAAACCCAGGGCCTCATGCCTGCAAGGCAAGCACTCTACCACTGAGCCACCTTCCCAGCCCTGAAGTTTCTTTTTCTTTTTAACCTAAATTCTTCTATGCCCCATCTCCAATAGGCCTTTGAAATGCTGCTTTACTTATCTCTATCTTTATTTATTATCTTTTTATTATTATCTTTATTATCACCTTATCTCTATCAATATCTTTATTCATCATTATCAATTATTCATCATTATGCTCAGTCTCTACAGTGGTGCCATATTGTGGCTAATTATCAATGGCCCAGATTAGAAATGGCAGCTATGTAACAGGTGTGCTAGCCAACTCTACAACTGTACTTATAGAGTGAAACATTGGAGAGAGTTTTCTTTGGAACATGTAGATGTGATGAACAAAGTCTGAACATGATTAAGTCTATTGAAAACTTTGAGCTGCGCATCGGGGGGGATGCATTTGTGAATTTCACATGGCATGCCAAAATAGCCTAATGCAGCATCAGCAGCTATTAAGAAGTTTAAATAGAAAATATTTGTGAAGATAAGCGTATGCAAAACAAGCAAATAATGGGGAAAAAACTGTAATCTCATAGCAATCATATCGGAGCAGGAATGGCATTAAACGATGTACTGCTTTAGATGGAATAAATACCGGAATCTGGATTTGTACTGAACGTTTCGGTGTCTGCATAAGTACAAATGGAGAATCTTGCAAAACGGTGGAATTATTTTAACCTTTACAGCTATAGCTTTGTAGTATGGTTCTCTGGAGGATTTATCTGTAATTAATACTTCTCTCTTGTCTTGGCCTGTTTTCAGTGGAAAGCTGTTTCTTTCCTAGGCTTCCCTGAGTAACGGAAGCCTAAAAGCCTACCAAATCTCAGCTAAAACCATACATAGCTTTCGGCTGTGGGATTTAAGATCCCCTCACTCCAAAAGCCCCAAGTTCTAATTTCTTTCCTGTAATAATTTAATCACTTCTCTTGTAATAAAGATCATTTTAAGCTGTTTTAAGATGCGCTACAAATTATCTCAGAAGAGTTTGGTGATGTTTGTTCTGTGTTTCCTTATGAATATAGTAAATCGGCCTCAGGTTCTAGCAGAGCCCTTCAATATTTCACAACACCCTTTACACAATTCTAATTCTTTCCCTAAACAAGGGCACCTAGAAAAGTACCTTTTGGTAGATGAAGATCCCAAGGGCACTTAATAATGGTAGAAGGTGAAATAAACTGAACAGTGAATGACAAATGAGTGCACTATCCAGATACTTTTATAGCTTTTTTTAAATGATAAATAAGATTGAAAAAAATTAATCAAGTTCCTTGCCATCTAAAACCCCAACATGGTAAACAAGAGGTGGATTGATTTAAAGATTTAAATTCAACCCATTATTTTGGGGGCTGCTTTGAGAACAGCTGTTCAAGCTACAACACAGTCTTTGATAGTTTGATCAATACTAGTTTAAGCAAAGATAAAAACTAGCTGTACAAAATGTCGATTTTGAACACGAAGAGGTCAATTCAGAGGCTTCTACACAATTTTTTTTTTCAACCACCAAAGTGTTTCATTCCACCACTTGGAAAGAGATCAATGTGCAGACCAACACTGTCTGTTTTGCTGAAGTCGAAGCCAGAAGAAAATATACCTATGGTGGGATTTAAACTAAGATGAAATAGCTCAATCGCTAACTTTGGCAAGTATGAGACACCTGGAAAAATGATGGGTCTCGGGCTTCCTGGGAACCAGAACCTGACCAAGGTGAAATGGAGATGAAGAGGACTCGAAGGCCAGACTGTGGTGGCTTTGTGTGCTATGTATCGGCCACAGGGAAGTGCTGAAACATGAATCTTTGGAACGCTTCCCACGTAAACAGCACACACTGCTAATGAAAATGCTGCGCCTATCCTTCAGGGGGACTTGAGTTGTATAATATGCATGAAGTGATGGGCAATAGGGAGTATGAATCGTTTCCTGAAGCATGTAGATCGAAGGCCAGTTATAATTAAGATATAAAGCACACTCAAGGAATTTACTGAGCGTAGTTTGGCTAAACTTTTACTGAATGTCTATGACACATGAGAATCTCTTTGACACTGGGAATACAGAGATAACTCAGAACCTATCCCTCTCTGGGAGCTCACTGTTTGGTCAGACAGAGAATCCCAGTATAAGAGAGAAAAGATTTCTAGAAACTCGTGTTCCTCACAAATCATTAGCCGGGGTAGGTTGTGAACCTGTCTAATTATATCTACGGATGCCCCCAACCCAACCTCATAATTCTCCAGGAAGCTTACAAAAATTGCAAAACTATGGCCTACAGCTAGTGTTTGTTTAGTGTCTTCTTACTCCCCTTGATATTTCTAATCCTAAGAAAATCCAGTCTACTAATTTTAAGGTTTGCACAGGGTCACCTCCCTACCTCTTGGCCTAGTTTCTGCCCAGTATCAGTTACCTAAGTAACTGGCAGACCTTAAAGCAGTCACCTTCCTCTCCTGCTAGGTCACAGCCTGGAGCCTGGGCCACCTCTGGTCACATCTGACCTTAGGAGGATCCCAGACCTGGATTCAGTGTGGCCACACCTTTCCCCCACGTAGCCACACCTCTTCCTGTCCCTGGCCTAGATAAGTCCTGACCCAGGGGTGGGTGGACCCTTCCTTTTCAGCCATGCAGCTCCACCATCCAGGGTGGGAATTGGGGAGGGGGGGGGGGCATTGGAGAAGCAGTTTGATAAATAAGCTTCTTTTCCTGCCTGAATAGCTTATGATGTTCTCTTCTTTGGCTACCTAATGAAACCTACCTATTTAACATACCTTACACTAATGAAATTGACCTAGTCCATTAACTGGGATACTTGAAGAAATAAAAATCACAACTTTATCTATGTATGTGCTTTTTACTTTTTTCCCTGGGTACACACATGAGACAGTGAACTACATGAATAAAATGGCCAAGAAAATCAAGTTTATCATAGCTTCAGTGGTGTCACTTTTTTTGTTTTTCAATTTTCACAATGTCCTGTGAGAAAAAATAAATAAAGGAGGAGCATTTCCTGTCCAAAACAAATCTTTGGAGAAAATCCTTTATATTTTCATTTTCAAAGTAGCAATTTCATTCTCATAAATATGTTCTGAAATCCAGAGATTCCCATAGAGAACAAATTTATGCTCACTAGGCAACATGTTTTTACCTAAATCGGCTGCGTTAAATGTCCTTATTATCTTTTTTTCATTAGACTCCCTTCATTCTTGAGCTTACGTAAGTATCTGGCTGTTAACACAAACTTACTCAATGAAACAATTAGAAGAAGTATGATCTTTGCCATGTAATCTAACTTAATCATTATTTTTTAAAGGTTTTACATTAGATAATAAGCCAACAATGATGTTTCAACTCAGATCAGGCTTATTTCCACTACACAAAACTAGATTTTAAAGTTAAGGCCATTCACGTTTCTCAGCCAGGAGCTCAGTTTTCCCTAACTGACATTAAAATATAATCATCCATTAATTCAATACTTATAATAACAACAGACATCAAAGTAAATAACCTCATGCCTTCTGCCAGAAACAGGGGTGGTAAACAGTATCAGTACATCCTACTCAATATAGAATGGAATGTACACAGGAAATTCACATAAGTTTCAATCATAGGCTTTTTTTTCAAATCGAATTTTTTCACTCTTATTACTAATTTAGAAATCTTCAAGTGTGTGATACTGAACTCTGAAGCCTCAATACTGGAGAGGATATCTGAGCCTGAACTCAGCAATTGGTTATGAACATCTCAGCAATTCAAGCATCTTGAGAAATGTTCAAAACCTTAGAGGATTTGGAATGTTGATAAGTCTGTTCTGATTTGTTTGTTTCTGTTGTTCCTTATTTTTGAAAATGTTATGTAACACCAAAAATTCACACAAACCAACATAAAGAAAAATACTTATTGGTGGTAGGTGGAATATATTCATGCAATACAGTACTTCAGCCAATGATGAGATTAACAGAAAAAGTACACTCTACTTCTCCCCACCCCCCTTTAGAAAAGACAAGAATAGGTCAGACAAGTAGCTGCAATATCAAACTATCAATAATTTTCCTTTGAAGAGTAAGTTCTAATGGAATAGTTACTTTGAATAAATAATATAGTTGAGTCTGACATGCTTTGGTTAGAATCCCTGTTCTCATTTAACTATTTAAAAGCTTGAATGTATTTAGCATTCAACTTTGATTGTTTTTCCCTCTAAATGTCTACATATTGGCATTTGACTCAAATATTTATTATAAAGCATAAAGCATATGATTCTTAATTCATAACATCAACATTCACTTTTATTAATATCCGTAGATAGGAAAAAAGATCTGGACTGGAGTAGCAGTTTCAATGCCAGGAATCTTTTCCTTTTTTTAATTTATATGTTTCACTTACATTGCAAGCTCATTTTATTTTTTTATTTTTATTGTGAAAATATTATACAGAGGGGTTACAATTACATGGGCAAGATAATGAGTACATTTCTAATCAAGCATTGTAGCCCCCTCCTTTGTTTCCCCTTCCCATCCCTTCCCATCCTGCCCCCTGCCCCCCACCCAATCCTCCGCCCCCCAAAGTTGTAAAGTTCGTTTTCGACATAACGACTTGTGCAAGCTCATTTTATAACAGAGATATTATTTGACTCTTAGGCTTTAGGTATGATCTTCTATTATGGAGTTGGAAAATATTACAATGTTGTAGGATATTGTGATTCATTGAATCCATAATGCCTAACAACACAACTGCTTTGAAACAAAATCCATGCAGAAAAAACACCACAATAGAAACAAATCCATAGTTTGCATTTTATTCTGAAATCTTTGGTACTATTAACAGAGAAACAATATTGAGGTTGTTCAGGGTCCAATTAACAAGATGTTTACATGTGTAACTACAAGCCTGGATATCTCTGCAAAAGACTTATATTGCGTCAGTTTTGCAAAACAGAAAATGGACTTTGTATATAACTGACTTCAAGAAGGAATCTCTGGTGCTAATAAAAACATGAGATAAAAAGGAAAAAAAAAGAAGGAATCTCTGGAATTCAGGTGGTGGAAGGACAGATGTGGAAGGGAGAATAGAGGAAGAAGATGTGGGAGGGCTGGAAGGTTTCCTTTAATAAAGGCAATAGATGATCAATTTACTCAGCAGGAAAGAATAAACAAAAAAATTAGATGTTTAATGAAGTCATCACAGAAGCTCGAGAGAAGAGCCATCACAGTCTTTGTACAGTGATATTTACCTGGTTTGGAAAATATTTCTTATCAAGATTACAAAATTCACCTGATATTTAACTACAGTCACTTTAAAATATCTTTCTCATGTTACAGCATCATGGATAGGTAGGCAGACATATAGAAAATTTCTTCTTGTTGAATGTAACATGTTGGTTTTATTTTCCTGTTTAAGCTGGACCTGTTCTTTATGCTTTCTATGAATCCACACCAAGGTGGAGATCTCAATGGCTGATGAAAATGAAAAGCAGGGAATTCATATCCAGAATATATTTAAAAAAACACAAAACTTAAACAACAAAATAAATGGACTAAAAAATCAAATGGATATTTTTCAAATGGAAGAGAAACATAGCCAGTAAATAAATACATGGGGAAAGATGTTGAACCATAGCCATCTGAGAAATGCACATCAAAATCACCTTGAAGTTCTGGAACACTGGTTCACATTTACCTAGCTACTCTCATTGATCAGGAGGATCATAATGTAAGGCCAATTCAGGGGGAAAAAAATTAAACTATCCAGATACCACCTTACAGGGTATGAAGTCATACATTATGTAGCCCCGCTATGTGAGAGGCTTTGGTTGGAAAATCATGTTCCAGGCCAACCAAGCCAAAAAAGAAAAATTATCTGGAAAACAATAATAACCTGAAACAAAAGGGCTGGAAGTATGGAGAGTTTTCCTAGTAAACATTGAGGTTCAGACATCAAAACTCAGTGTCTGGAAAAGAATAATACAACCAATTACATTGAGATAGGAGACATAAGATAGCAGTTTAGAGACAGCCATCAAAGTCCTGCACTTTAGTAAACTTGGTGGCTCAGTGGTAGAGCGCTTGCCTTGCATGCATGAGGCCCTGGGTTCGATTCCTCAGCACCACATAAGCAGAAAAATAAAAAAAAGCCGGAAGTGGCGCTGTGGCTCAAGTGGTAGAGAGCTAGCCTTGAGCTGAAGAGCTGAGGGACAGCGCCCAGGCCCAGAGTTCAGGCCCCACGACCGGATTCCCCCCACCCAAAAAAAAAAAACAACAACAACTCATGTAAAGTTGTTGCTTATGTGGTTTTAAGAACTCATCTTAGCAGTCTTTAAAAATAGACTATAATGGAACAAGTATATCTCAAATTTAGCTCAGCATTAGAATTATGTAGAGAGCTTCAATGATCTATTGATGCCTAAATAGTATCCCCCTATAATTTTTTTTTCTTAATTGGTCTAGGGTGGTATAATTAAAGTACCATTAAAAAAACAACAATGTTTCAGTTTATTCTAACATGTACACAGATTTGGAGTATACTTGATTCTCCCAAACCAACATCTTACTTCCCCCAACCAAAAACATACAAACAAACAATAAAACAGGTCAGTAACAACAGCCAATGGAAATCTTTCTTCACTGAATGATCACCATGGTTCTCACCTTGTGTAATTTTTATCACCTTTGGAAAGGTGTTTTTTTTCCTTGGTTTTGTTTGTAATTAACCCATTGTCTGTAAATTAAGCTAAGACTTTGTTTTGTGCCATCTTCATCTATTTGTCTTCTAGTTACAGAGAACTAAATCTGACCACAGTAGGAGTTCTATCTATGTCCTTTTAAGACCAAGAAAGAAAGCCCAGTTTGATAAAAAAAAAAAAAAAATGGTTAATTCCAAATATTGACTCTCTAGGAGAGTCCAGTAGTTGTCAATTTAATAAAGATTTTTTTTAATAGAGATAAAAAATGGCCTTTACAGACTGAAAATGTCTTGCTTAATTAACCCAGCTGGCATCCCAAATCATAAGGAGAATACTTTTGCATTTTTTAG